>NW_026947615.1:0-736173 GCF_034190915.1 Cavia porcellus | reverse complement strand
AAAAACATCACGGGGTGGTGTGCATTGTATGGGTGTGTGTTACATTACATTCACTAGTAGGAGTGAGAAAAACCTCACAGGGTGGTGCGCACTGTATGGGTGTGTGTTACATTAGATTCACTAGTAGGAGTGAGAAAACCTCACGGGGTGGTGCGCATTGTATGGGTGTGCGTTACATTACATTCACTAGTAGGAGTGAGAAAAACATCACGGTGTGGTGCGCATTGTATGGGTGTGCGTTACATTACATTCACTAGTAGGAGTGAGAAAATCATCACGGGGTGGTGCGCATTGTATGGGTGTATGTTACATTACATTCACTAGTAGGAGTGAGAAAAACATCACGGGCTGGTGCGCATTGTATGGGTGTGTGTTACATTACATTCACTAGTAGGAGGGAGAAAAACATCACGGGCTGGTGCGCATTGTATGGGTGTGTGTTACATTACATTCACTAGTAGGAGGGAGAAAAACATCACGGGCTGGTGTGCATTGTATGGGTGTGTGTTACATTACATTCACTAGTAGGAGTGAGAAAAACATCACGGGGTGGTGCGCATTGTATGGGTGTGTGTTACATTACATTCACTAGTAGGAGTGAGAAAAACATCACGGGGTGGTGCGCATTGTATGGGTGTGTGTTACATTACATTCACTAGTAGGAGTGAGAAAAACATCACGGGGTGGTGCGCATTGTATGGGTGTGTGTTACATTACATTCACTAGTAGGAGTGAGAAAAACATCACGGGGTGGTGCGCATTGTATGGGTGTGTGTTACATTACATTCACTAGTAGGAGTGAGAAAAACATCACGGGGTGGTGCGCATTGTATGGGTGTGTGTTACATTACATTCACTAGTAGGAGTGAGAAAAACCTCACGGGGTGGTGCGCATTGTATGGGTGTGTGTTACATTACATTCACTAGTAGGAGTGAGAAAAACATCACGGGGTGGTGCGCATTGTATGGGTGTGTGTTACATTACATTCACTAGTAGGAGTGAGAAAAACATCACGGGGTGGTGCGCATTGTATGGGTGTGTGTTACATTACATTCACTAGTAGGAGTGAGAAAAACATCACGGGCTGGTGCGCATTGTATGGGTGTGTGTTACATTACATTCACTAGTAGGAGTGAGAAAAACATCACGGGGAGGTGCGCATTGTATGGGTGTGTGTTACATTACATTCACTAGTAGGAGTGAGAAAAACATCACGGGGTGGTGCGCATTGTATGGGTGTGTGTTACATTACATTCACTAGTAGGAGTGAGAAAAACATCACGGGGTGGTGCGCATTGTATGGGTGTGTGTTACATTACATTCACTAGTAGGAGTGAGAAAAACATCACGGGGTGGTGCGCATTGTATGGGTGTGTGTTACATTACATTCACTAGTAGGCGTGAGAAAAACATCACGGGGTGGTGCGCATTGTATGGGTGTGTGTTATATTACATTCACTAGTAGCAGTGAGAAAAACATCACGGGGTGGTGCGCATTGTATGGGTGTGTGTTACATTACCTTCACTAGTAGGAGTGAGAAAAACATCACGGGGTGGTGCGCATTGTATGGGTGTGTGTTAAATTACATTCACTAGTAGGAGTGAGAAAAACATCACGGGGTGGTGCGCATTGTATGGGTGTGTGTTACATTACATTCACTAGTAGGAGTGAGAAAAACATCACGGGGTGGTGCGCATTGTATGGGTGTGTGTTACATTACATTCACTAGTAGGAGTGAGAAAAACATAACGGGGTGGTGCGCATTGTAAGGGTGTGTGTTACATTACATTCACTAGTAGGAGTGAGAAAAACATCACGGGGTGGTGCGCATTGTATGGGTGTGCGTTACATTACATTCACTAGTAGGAGTGAGAAAAACATCACGGGGTGGTGTGCATTGTATGGGTGTGTGTTACATTACATTCACTAGTAGGAGTGAGAAAAACCTCACGGGGTGGTGCGCACTGTATGGGTGTGTGTTACATTACATTCACTAGTAGGAGTGAGAAAAACCTCACGGGGTGGTGCGCATTGTATGGGTGTGCGTTACATTACATTCACTAGTAGGAGTGAGAAAAACATCACGGTGTGGTGCGCATTGTATGGGTGTGCGTTACATTACATTCACTAGTAGGAGTGAGAAAATCATCACGGGGTGGTGCGCATTGTATGGGTGTATGTTACATTACATTCACTAGTAGGAGTGAGAAAAACATCACGGGCTGGTGCGCATTGTATGGGTGTGTGTTACATTACATTCACTAGTAGGAGGGAGAAAAACATCACGGGCTGGTGCGCATTGTATGGGTGTGTGTTACATTACATTCACTAGTAGGAGGGAGAAAAACATCACGGGCTGGTGTGCATTGTATGGGTGTGTGTTACATTACATTCACTAGTAGGAGTGAGAAAAACATCACGGGGTGGTGCGCATTGTATGGGTGTGTGTTACATTACATTCACTAGTAGGAGTGAGAAAAACATCACGGGGTGGTGCGCATTGTATGGGTGTGTGTTACATTACATTCACTAGTAGGAGTGAGAAAAACATCACGGGGTGGTGCGCATTGTATGGGTGTGTGTTACATTACATTCACTAGTAGGAGTGAGAAAAACATCACGGGGTGGTGCGCATTGTATGGGTGTGTGTTACATTACATTCACTAGTAGGAGTGAGAAAAACATCACGGGGTGGTGCGCATTGTATGGGTGTGTGTTACATTACATTCACTAGTAGGAGTGAGAAAAACCTCACGGGGTGGTGCGCATTGTATGGGTGTGCGTTACATTACATTCACTAGTAGGAGTGAGAAAAACATCACGGGGTGGTGCGCATTGTATGGGTGTGTGTTACATTACATTCACTAGTAGGAGTGAGAAAAACCTCACGGGGGGGTGCGCATTGTATGGGTGTGTGTTACATTACATTCACTAGTAGGAGTGAGAAAAACATCACGGGGTGGTGCGCATTGTATGGGTGTGTGTTACATTACATTCACTAGTAGGAGTGAGAAAAACATCACGGGGTGGTGCGCATTGTATGGGTGTGTGTTACATTACATTCACTAGTAGGAGTGAGAAAAACATCACGGGGAGGTGCGCATTGTATAGGTGTGTGTTACATTACATTCACTAGTAGGAGTGAGAAAAACATCACAGGGTGGTGCGCATTGTATGGGTGTGTGTTACATTACATTCACTAGTAGGAGTGAGAAAAATATCACGGGGTGGTGCGCATTGTATGGGTGTGTGTTACATTACATTCACTAGTAGGAGTGAGAAAAACATCACGGGGTGGTGCGCATTGTATGGGTGTGTGTTACATTACATTCACTAGTAGGAGTGAGAAAAACATCACGGGGTGGTGCGCATTGTATGGGTGTGTGTTACATTACATTCACTAGTAGGAGTGAGAAAAACATCACGGGGTGGTGCGCATTGTATGGGTGTGTGTTACATTACATTCACTAGTAGGAGTGAGAAAAACATCACGGGGTGGTGCGCATTGTATGGGTGTGTGTTACATTACATTCACTAGTAGGAGTGAGAAAAACCTCACGGGGTGGTGCGCACTGTATGGGTGTGTGTTACATTACATTCACTAGTAGGAGTGAGAAAAACCTCACGGGGTGGTGCGCATTGTATGGGTGTGTGTTACATTACATTCACTAGTAGGAGTGAGAAAAACATCACGGGGTGGTGCGCATTGTATGGGTGTGTGTTACATTACATTCACTAGTAGGAGTGAGAAAAACATCACGGGCTGGTGCGCATTGTATGGGTGTGTGTTACATTACATTCACTAGTAGGAGTGAGAAAAACATCACGGGCTGGTGCGCATTGTATGGGTGTGTGTTACATTACATTCACTAGTAGGAGTGAGAAAAACATCACGGGGTGGTGCGCATTGTATGGGTGTGTGTTACATTACATTCACTAGTAGGAGTGAGAAAAACATAACGGGGTGGTGCGCATTGTAAGGGTGTGTGTTACATTACATTCACTAGTAGGAGTGAGAAAAACATCACGGGGTGGTGCGCATTGTATGGGTGTGCGTTACATTACATTCACTAGTAGGAGTGAGAAAAACATCACGGGGTGGTGTGCATTGTTATGGGTGTGTGTTACATACATTCACTAGTAGGAGTGAGAAAAACCTCACGGGGTGGTGCGCACTGTATGGGTGTGTGTTACATTAGATTCACTAGTAGGAGTGAGAAAAACCTCACGGGGTGGTGCGCATTGTATGGGTGTGCGTTACATTACATTCACTAGTAGGAGTGAGAAAAACATCACGGTGTGGTGCGCATTGTATGGGTGTGCGTTACATTACATTCACTAGTAGGAGTGAGAAAATCATCACGGGGTGGTGCGCATTGTATGGGTGTATGTTACATTACATTCACTAGTAGGAGTGAGAAAAACATCACGGCTGGTGCGCATTGTATGGGTGTGTGTACATTACATTCACTAGTAGGAGGGAGAAAAACATCACGGGCTGGTGCGCATTGTATGGGTGTGTGTTACATTACATTCACTAGTAGGAGGAGAAAAACATCACGGGCTGGTGTGCATTGTATGGGTGTGTGTTACATTACATTCACTAGTAGGAGTGAGAAAAAACATCACGGGGTGGTGCGCATTGTATGGGTGTGTGTTACATTACATTCACTAGTAGGAGTGAGAAAAACATCACGGGGTGGTGCGCATTGTATGGGTGTGTGTTACATTACATTCACTAGTAGGAGTGAGAAAAACATCACGGGGTGGTGCGCATTGTATGGGTGTGTGTTACATTACATTCACTAGTAGGAGTGAGAAAAACATCACGGGGTGGTGCGCATTGTATGGGTGTGTGTTACATTACATTCACTAGTAGGAGTGAGAAAAACATCACGGGGTGGTGCGCATTGTATGGGTGTGTGTTACATTACATTCACTAGTAGGAGTGAGAAAAACCTCACGGGGTGGTGCGCATTGTATGGGTGTGCGTTACATTACATTCACTAGTAGGAGTGAGAAAAACATCACGGGGTGGTGCGCATTGTATGGGTGTGTGTTACATTACATTCACTAGTAGGAGTGAGAAAAACATCACGGGGGGGTGCGCATTGTATGGGTGTGTGTTACATTACATTCACTAGTAGGAGTGAGAAAAACATCACGGGGTGGTGCGCATTGTATGGGTGTGTGTTACATTACATTCACTAGTAGGAGTGAGAAAAACATCACGGGGTGGTGCGCATTGTATGGGTGTGTGTTACATTACATTCACTAGTAGGAGTGAGAAAAACATCACGGGGAGGTGCGCATTGTATGGGTGTGTGTTACATTACATTCACTAGTAGGAGTGAGAAAAACATCACAGGGTGGTGCGCATTGTATGGGTGTGTGTTACATTACATTCACTAGTAGGAGTGAGAAAAACATCACGGGGTGGTGCGCATTGTATGGGTGTGTGTTACATTACATTCACTAGTAGGAGTGAGAAAAACATCACGGGGAGGTGCGCATTGTATGGGTGTGTGTTACATTACATTCACTAGTAGGAGTGAGAAAAACATCACGGGGTGGTGCGCATGGTATGGGTGTGTGTTACATTACATTCACTAGTAGGAGTGAGAAAAGCATCACGGGGTGGTGCGCATTGTATGGGTGTGTGTTACATTACATTCACTAGTAGGAGTGAGAAAAGCATCACGGGGTGGTGCGCATTGTATGGGTGTGTGTTACATTACATTCACTAGTAGGAGTGAGAAAAACATCACGGGGTGGTGCGCATTGTATGGGTGTGTGTTACATTACATTCACTAGTAGGAGTGAGAAAAACATCACGGGGTGGTGCGCATTGTATGGGTGTGTGTTACATTACATTCACTAGTAGGAGTGAGAAAAACATCACGGGGTGGTGCGCATTGTAAGGGGGTGTGTTACATTACATTCACTAGTAGGAGTGAGAAAAACATCACGGGGTGGTGCGCATTGTATGGGTGTGTGTTACATTACATTCACTAGTAGGAGTGAGAAAAACATCACGGGGTGGTGCGCATTGTATGGGTGTGTGTTACATTACATTCACTCGTAGGAGTGAGAAAAACATCACGGGGTGGTGCGCATTGTATGGGTGTGTGTTACATTACATTCACTCGTAGGAGTGAGAAAAACATCACGGGGTGGTGCGCATTGTATGGGTGTGTGTTACATTACATTCACTAGTAGGAGTGAGAAAAACATCACGGGGTGGTGCGCATTGTATGGGTGTGTGTTACATTACATTCACTAGTAGGAGTGAGAAAAACATCACGGGGTGGTGCGCATTGTATGGGTGTATGTTACATTACATTCACTAGTAGGAGTGAGAAAAACATCACGGGGTGGTGCGCATTGTATGGGTGTGTGTTACATTACATTCACTAGTAGGAGTGAGAAAAACATCACTGGGTGGTGCGCATTGTATGGGTGTGTGTTACATTACATTCACTAGTAGGAGTGAGAAAATCATCACGGGGTGCTGCGCATTGTATGGGTGTGTGTTACATTACATTCACTAGTAGGAGTGAGAAAAACATCACGGGGTGGTGCGCATTGTATGGGTGTGTGTTACATTACATTCACTAGTAGGAGTGAGAAAAACATCACGGGGTGGTGCGCATTGTATGGGTGTGTGCTACATTACATTCACTAGTAGGAGTGAGAAAAACATCACGGGGTGGTGCGCATTGTATGGGTGTGTGTTACATTACATTCACTAGTAGGAGTGAGAAAAACATCACGGGGTGGTGCGCATTGTATGGGTGTGTGTTACATTACATTCACTAGTAGGAGTGAGAAAAACATCACGGGGTGGTGCGCATTGTATGGGTGTGTGTTACATTACATTCACTAGTAGGAGTGAGAAAAACATCACGGGGTGGTGCGCATTGTATGGGTGTGTGTTACATTACATTCACTAGTAGGAGTGAGAAAAACATCACGGGGTGGTGCGCATTGTATGGGTGTGTGTTACATTACATTCACTAGTAGGAGTGAGAAAAACATCACGGGGTGGTGCGCATTGTATGGGTGTGTGTTACATTACATTCACTAGTAGGAGTGAGAAAATCATCTCGAGGTGGTGCGCATTGTATGGGTGTGTGTTACATTACATTCACTAGTACGAGTGAGAAAAACATCATGGGGTGGTGCGCATTGTATGGGTGTGTGTTACATTACATTCACTAGTAGGAGTGAGAAAAACATCACGGGGTGGTGCGAATTGTATGGGTGTGTGTTACATTACATTCACTAGTAGGAGTGAGAAAAACATCACGGGGTGGTGCGCATTTTATGGGTGTGTGTAACATTACATTCACTAGTAGGAGTGAGAAAAACATCACGGGGTGGTGCGCATTGTATGGGTGTGTGTTACATTCGATTCACTAGTAGGAGTGAGAAAAACATCACGGGGTGGTGCGCATTGTATGGGTGTGTGTTACATTACATTCACTAGTAGGAGTGAGAAAAACATCACGGGGTGGTGCGCATTGTATGGGTGTGTGTTACATTAGATTCACTAGTAGGAGTGAGAAAAACATCACGGGGTGGTGCGCATTGTATGGGTGTGTGTTACATTCGATTCACTAGTAGGAGTGAGAAAAACATCACGGGGTGGTGCGCATTGTATGGGTGTGTGTTACATTCGAATCACTAGTAGGAGTGAGAAAAACATCACGGGGTGGTGCGCATTGTATGGGTGTGTGTTACATTCGATTCACTAGTAGGAGTGAGAAAAACATCACGGGGTGGTGCGCATTGTATGGGTGTGTGTTACATTCGATTCACTAGTAGGAGTGAGAAAAAGATCACAGGGTAGTGCGCATTGTATGGGTGTGTGTTACATTCGATTCACTCGTAGGAGTGAGAAAAACATCACGGGGTGGTGCGCATTGTATGGGTGTGTGTTACATTAGATTCACTAGTAGGAGTGAGAAAAACATCACGGGGTAGTGCGCATTGTATGGGTGTGTGTTACATTCTATTCACTCGTAGGAGTGAGAAAAACATCACGGGGTGGTGCGCATTGTATGGGTGTGTGTTACATTAGATTCACTAGTAGGAGTGAGAAAAACATCACGGGGTGGTGGGCATTGTATGGGTGTGTGTTACATTCGAATCACTAGTAGGAGTGAGAAAAACATCACGGGGTGGTGCGCATTGTATGGGTGTGTGTTACATTCGATTCACTAGTAGGAGTGAGAAAAACATCACGGGGTGGTGCGCATTGTATGGGTGTGTGTTACATTCGATTCACTAGTAGGAGTGAGAAAAAGATCACAGGGTAGTGCGCATTGTATGGGTGTGTGTTACATTCGATTCACTCGTAGGAGTGAGAAAAACATCACGGGGTGGTGCGCATTGTATGGGTGTGTGTTACATTAGATTCACTAGTAGGAGTGAGAAAAACATCACGGGGTGGTGCGCATTGTATGGGTGTGTGTTACATTAGATTCACTAGTAGGACTGAGAAAAACATCACGGGGTGGTGCGCATTGTATGGGTGTGTGTTACATTAGATTCACTGGTAGGAGTGAGAAAAACATCACGGGGTGGTGCGCCTTGTATGGGTGTGTGTTACATAACATTCACTAGTAGGAGTGAGAAAAACATCACGGGGTGGTGCGCATTGTATGGGTGCGTGTTACATTAGATTCACTAGTAGGAGTGAGAAAAACATCACGGGGTGGTGCGTATTGTATGGGTGCGTGTTACATTAGATTCACTAGTAGGAGTGAGAAAAACATCACGGGGTGGTGCGCATTGTATGGGTGCTTGTTACATTAGATTCACTAGTAGGAGTGAGAATATCATCACGGGGTGGTGCGCATTGTATGGGTGCGTGTTACATTACATTCACTAGTAGGAGTGAGAAAAACATCACGGGGTGGTGCGCATTGTATGGGTGTGTGTTACATTAGATTCACTAGTAGGAGTGAGAAAAACATCCCGGGGTGGTGCGCATTGTATGGGTGTGTGTTACATTAGATTCACTAGTAGGAGTGAGAGAAACATCCCGTGGTGGTGCGCATTGTATGAGTGTGAGTTACATTACATTCACTAGTAGGAGTGAGAAAAACATCACGGGGTGGTGCGCATTGTATGGGTGTGTGTTACATTAGATTCACTAGTAGGAGTGAGAAAATCATCACGGGGTGGTGCGCATTGTATGGGTGTGTGTTACATTACATTCACTAGTAGGAGTGAGAAAAACATCACGGGGTGGTGCGCATTGTATGGGTGTGTGTTACATTACATTCACTAGTAGGAGTGAGAAAAACATCACGGGGTGGTGCGCATTGTATGGGTGTGTGTTACATTACATTCACTAGTAGGAGTGAGAAAAACATCACGGGGTGGTGCGCATTGCATGGGTGTGTGTTACATTACATTCACTAGTAGGAGTGAGAAAAACATCACGGGGTGGTGCGCATTGTATGGGTGTGTTACATTACATTCACTAGTAGCAGTGAGAAAAAAATCACGGGGTGGTGCGCATTGTATGGGTGTGTGTTACATTAGATTCACTAGTAGGAGTGAGAAAAACATCACGGGGTGGTGCGCATTGTATGGGTGTGTGTTACATTACATTCACTAGTAGGAGTGAGAAAAACATCACGGGGTGGTGCGCATTGTATGAGTGTGTGTAACATTACATTCACTCGTAGGAGAGAGAAAAACATCACGGGGTGGTGCGCATTGTATGGGTGTGTGTTACATTACATTCACTAGTAGGAGTGAGAAAATCATCACGGGGTGGTGCGCATTGTATGGGTGTGTGTTACATTAGATTCACTAGTAGGAGTGAGAAAAACATCACGGGGTGGTGCGCATTGTATGGGTGTGTGTTACATTACATTCACTAGTAGGAGTGAGAAAAACATCACGGGGTGGTGCGCATTGCATGGGTGTGTGTTACATTACATTCACTAGTAGGAGTGAGAAAAACATCACGGGGTGGTGCGCATTGTATGGGTGTGTTACATTACATTCACTAGTAGCAGTGAGAAAAAAATCACGGGGTGGTGCGCATTGTATGGGTGTGTGTTACATTAGATTCACTAGTAGGAGTGAGAAAAACATCACGGGGTGGTGCGCATTGTATGGGTGTGTGTTACATTAGATTCACTAGTAGGAGTGAGAAAAACATCACGGGGTGGTGCGCATTATATGGGTGTGTGTAACATTACATTCACTCGTAGGAGTGAGAAAAACATCACGGGGTGGTGCGCATTGTATGGGTGTGTGTTACCTTACATTCACTCGTAGGAGTGAGAAAAACATCACGGGGTGGTGCTCATTGTATGGGTGTGTGTTACATTACATTCACTAGTAGGAGTGAGAAAAACATCACGGGGTGGTGCGCATTGTATGGGTGTGTATTACATTACATTCACTAGTAGGAGTGAGAAAAACATCACGGGGATGTGCGCATTGTATGGGTGTGTATTACATTACATTCACTAGTAGGAGTGAGAAAAACATCACAGGGTGGTGCGCATTGTATGGGTGTGTGTTACATTACATTCACTAGGAGGAGTGAGAAAAACATCGGGGGGTGGTGCGCATTGTATGGGTGTGTGTTACATTACATTCACTAGTAGGAGTGAGAAAAACATCACGGGGTGGTGCGCATTGTATGGGTGCGTGTTATATTAGATTCACTAGTAGGAGTGAGAAAAACATCACGGGGTGGTGCGCATTGTATGGGTGCGTGTTACATTACATTCACTCGTAGGAGTGAGAAAAACATCACGGGGTGGTGCGCATTGTATGGGTGCTTGTTACATTAGATTCACTAGTAGGAGTGAGAAAATCATCACGGGGTTGTTTGCATTGTATGGGTGTGTGTTACATTACATTCACTAGTAGGAGTGAGAAAAACATCACGGGGTGCTGCGCATTGTATGGGTGTGTGTTACATTTGATTCACTAGTAGGAGTGAGAAAAATATCCCGGTGTGGTGCGCATTGTATGGGTGTGTGTTACATTAGATTCACTAGTAGGAGTGAGAAAAACATCCCGGGGTGGTGCGCATTGTATGGGCGTGTGTTACATTACATTCACTAGTAGGAGTGAGAAAAACATCACGGGGTGGTGCGCATTGTATGGGTGGTTGTTACATTAGATTCACTAGTAGGAGTGAGAAAATCATCACGGGGTGGTGCGCATTGTATGGGTGTGTGTTACATTACATTCACTAGTAGGAGTGAGAAAAACATCACGGGGTGGTGCGCATTGTATGGGTGTGTGTTACATTACATTCACTAGTAGGAGTGAGAAAAACATCACGGGGTGGTGCGCATTGTATGGGTGTGTATTACATTACATTCACTAGTAGGAGTGAGAAAAACATCACGGGGATGTGCGCATTGTATGGGTGTGTATTACATTACATTCACTAGTAGGAGTGAGAAAAACATCACAGGGTGGTGCGCATTGTATGGGTGTGTGTTACATTACATTCACTAGGAGGAGTGAGAAAAACATCGGGGGGTGGTGCGCATTGTATGGGTGTGTGTTACATTAGATTCACTAGTAGGAGTGAGAAAAACATCACGGGGTGGTGCGCATTGTATGGGTGCGTGTTACATTAGATTCACTAGTAGGAGTGAGAAAAACATCACGGGGTGGTGCGCATTGTATGGGTGCGTGTTACATTACATTCACTCGTAGGAGTGAGAAAAACATCACGGGGTGGTGCGCATTGTATGGGTGCTTGTTACATTAGATTCACTAGTAGGAGTGAGAAAATCATCACGGGGTTGTTTGCATTGTATGGGTGTGTGTTACATTACATTCACTAGTAGGAGTGAGAAAAACATCACGGGGTGCTGCGCATTGTATGGGTGTGTGTTACATTTGATTCACTAGTAGGAGTGAGAAAAATATCCCGGTGTGGTGCGCATTGTATGGGTGTGTGTTACATTAGATTCACTAGTAGGAGTGAGAAAAACATCCCGGGGTGGTGCGCATTGTATGGGCGTGTGTTACATTACATTCACTAGTAGGAGTGAGAAAAACATCACGGGGTGGTGCGCATTGTATGGGTGGTTGTTACATTAGATTCACTAGTAGGAGTGAGAAAATCATCACGGGGTGGTGCGCATTGTATGGGTGTGTGTTACATTACATTCACTAGTAGGAGTGAGAAAAACATCACGGGGTGGTGCGCATTGTATGGGTGTGTGTTACATTACATTCACTAGTAGGAGTGAGAAAAACATCACGGGATGGTGCGCATTGTATGGGTGTGTGTTACATTACATTCACTAGTAGGAGTGAGAAAAACATCACGGGGTGGTGCGCATTGTAAGGGTGTGTGTTACATTACATTCACTAGTAGGAGTGAGAAAAACATCACGGGGTGGTGCGCATTGTATGGGTGTGTGTTACATTACATTCACTAGTAGGAGTGAGAAAAACATCACGGGGTGGTGCGCATTGTATGGGTGTGTGTTACATTACATTCACTCGTAGGAGTGAGAAAAACATCACGGGGTGGTGCGCATTGTATGGGTGTGTGTTACATTACATTCACTCGTAGGAGTGAGAAAAACATCACGGGGTGGTGCGCATTGTATGGGTGTGTGTTACATTACATTCACTAGTAGGAGTGAGAAAAACATCACGGGGTGGTGCGCATTGTATGGGTGTGTGTTACATTACATTCACTAGTAGGAGTGAGAAAAACATCACGGGGTGGTGCGCATTGTATGGGTGTATGTTACATTACATTCACTAGTAGGAGTGAGAAAAACATCACGGGGTGGTGCGCATTGTATGGGTGTGTGTTACATTACATTCACTAGTAGGAGTGAGAAAAACATCACTGGGTGGTGCGCATTGTATGGGTGTGTGTTACATTACATTCACTAGTAGGAGTGAGAAAATCATCACGGGGTGCTGCGCATTGTATGGGTGTGTGTTACATTACATTCACTAGTAGGAGTGAGAAAAACATCACGGGGTGGTGCGCATTGTATGGGTGTGTGTTACATTACATTCACTAGTAGGAGTGAGAAAAACATCACGGGGTGGTGCGCATTGTATGGGTGTGTGTTACATTACATTCACTAGTAGGAGTGAGAAAAACATCACGGGGTGGTGCGCATTGTATGGGTGTGTGTTACATTACATTCACTAGTAGGAGTGAGAAAAACATCACGGGGTGGTGCGCATTGTATGGGTGTGTGTTACATTACATTCACTAGTAGGAGTGAGAAAAACATCACGGGGTGGTGCGCATTGTATGGGTGTGTGTTACATTACATTCACTAGTAGGAGTGAGAAAAACATCACGGGGTGGTGCGCATTGTATGGGTGTGTGTTACATTACATTCACTAGTAGGAGTGAGAAAAACATCACGGGGTGGTGCGCATTGTATGGGTGTGTGTTACATTACATTCACTAGTAGGAGTGAGAAAAACATCACGGGGTGGTGCGCATTGTATGGGTGTGTGTTACATTACATTCACTAGTAGGAGTGAGAAAATCATCTCGAGGTGGTGCGCATTGTATGGGTGTGTGTTACATTACATTCACTAGTAGGAGTGAGAAAAACATCATGGGGTGGTGCGCATTGTATGGGTGTGTGTTACATTACATTCACTAGTAGGAGTGAGAAAAACATCACGGGGTGGTGCGAATTGTATGGGTGTGTGTTACATTACATTCACTAGTAGGAGTGAGAAAAACATCACGGGGTGGTGCGCATTTTATGGGTGTGTGTAACATTACATTCACTAGTAGGAGTGAGAAAAACATCACGGGGTGGTGCGCATTGTATGGGTGTGTGTTACATTCGATTCACTAGTAGGAGTGAGAAAAACATCACGGGGTGGTGCGCATTGTATGGGTGTGTGTTACATTACATTCACTAGTAGGAGTGAGAAAAACATCACGGGGTGGTGCGCATTGTATGGGTGTGTGTTACATTAGATTCACTAGTAGGAGTGAGAAAAACATCACGGGGTGGTGCGCATTGTATGGGTGTGTGTTACATTCGATTCACTAGTAGGAGTGAGAAAAACATCACGGGGTGGTGCGCATTGTATGGGTGTGTGTTACATTCGAATCACTAGTAGGAGTGAGAAAAACATCACGGGGTGGTGCGCATTGTATGGGTGTGTGTTACATTCGATTCACTAGTAGGAGTGAGAAAAACATCACGGGGTGGTGCGCATTGTATGGGTGTGTGTTACATTCGATTCACTAGTAGGAGTGAGAAAAAGATCACAGGGTAGTGCGCATTGTATGGGTGTGTGTTACATTCGATTCACTCGTAGGAGTGAGAAAAACATCACGGGGTGGTGCGCATTGTATGGGTGTGTGTTACATTAGATTCACTAGTAGGAGTGAGAAAAACATCACGGGGTAGTGCGCATTGTATGGGTGTGTGTTACATTCGATTCACTCGTAGGAGTGAGAAAAACATCACGGGGTGGTGCGCATTGTATGGGTGTGTGTTACATTAGATTCACTAGTAGGAGTGAGAAAAACATCACGGGGTGGTGGGCATTGTATGGGTGTGTGTTACATTCGAATCACTAGTAGGAGTGAGAAAAACATCACGGGGTGGTGCGCATTGTATGGGTGTGTGTTACATTCGATTCACTAGTAGGAGTGAGAAAAACATCACGGGGTGGTGCGCATTGTATGGGTGTGTGTTACATTCGATTCACTAGTAGGAGTGAGAAAAAGATCACAGGGTAGTGCGCATTGTATGGGTGTGTGTTACATTCGATTCACTCGTAGGAGTGAGAAAAACATCACGGGGTGGTGCGCATTGTATGGGTGTGTGTTACATTAGATTCACTAGTAGGAGTGAGAAAAACATCACGGGGTGGTGCGCATTGTATGGGTGTGTGTTACATTAGATTCACTAGTAGGACTGAGAAAAACATCACGGGCTGGTGCGCATTGTATGGGTGTGTGTTACATTCGATTCACTCGTAGGAGTGAGAAAAACATCACGGGGTGGTGCGCATTGTATGGGTGTGTGTTACATTAGATTCACTAGTAGGAGTGAGAAAAACATCACGGGGTGGTGCGCATTGTATGGGTGTGTGTTACATTACATTCACTAGTAGGAGGGAGAAAAACATCACGGGCTGGTGCGCATTGTATGGGTGTGTGTTACATTACATTCACTAGTAGGAGGGAGAAAAACATCACGGGCTGGTGCGCATTGTATGGGTGTGTGTTACATTACATTCACTAGTAGGAGGGAGAAAAACATCACGGGCTGGTGTGCATTGTATGGGTGTGTGTTACATTACATTCACTAGTAGGAGTGAGAAAAACATCACGGGGTGGTGCGCATTGTATGGGTGTGTGTTACATTACATTCACTAGTAGGAGTGAGAAAAACATCACGGGGTGGTGCGCATTGTATGGGTGTGTGTTACATTACATTCACTAGTAGGAGTGAGAAAAACATCACGGGGTGGTGCGCATTGTATGGGTGTGTGTTACATTACATTCACTAGTAGGAGTGAGAAAAACATCACGGGGTGGTGCGCATTGTATGGGTGTGTGTTACATTACATTCACTAGTAGGAGTGAGAAAAACATCACGGGGAGGTGCGCATTGTATGGGTGTGTGTTACATTACATTCACTAGTAGGAGTGAGAAAAACATCACGGGGTGGTGCGCATGGTATGGGTGTGTGTTACATTACATTCACTAGTAGGAGTGAGAAAAGCATCACGGGGTGGTGCGCATTGTATGGGTGTGTGTTACATTACATTCACTAGTAGGAGTGAGAAAAGCATCACGGGGTGGTGCGCATTGTATGGGTGTGTGTTACATTACATTCACTAGTAGGAGTGAGAAAAACATCACGGGGTGGTGCGCATTGTATGGGTGTGTGTTACATTACATTCACTAGTAGGAGTGAGAAAAACATCACGGGGTGGTGCGCATTGTATGGGTGTGTGTTACATTACATTCACTAGTAGGAGTGAGAAAAACATCACGGGGTGGTGCGCATTGTAAGGGTGTGTGTTACATTACATTCACTAGTAGGAGTGAGAAAAACATCACGGGGTGGTGCGCATTGTATGGGTGTGTGTTACATTACATTCACTAGTAGGAGTGAGAAAAACATCACGGGGTGGTGCGCATTGTATGGGTGTGTGTTACATTACATTCACTCGTAGGAGTGAGAAAAACATCACGGGGTGGTGCGCATTGTATGGGTGTGTGTTACATTACATTCACTCGTAGGAGTGAGAAAAACATCACGGGGTGGTGCGCATTGTATGGGTGTGTGTTACATTACATTCACTAGTAGGAGTGAGAAAAACATCACGGGGTGGTGCGCATTGTATGGGTGTGTGTTACATTACATTCACTAGTAGGAGTGAGAAAAACATCACGGGGTGGTGCGCATTGTATGGGTGTATGTTACATTACATTCACTAGTAGGAGTGAGAAAAACATCACGGGGTGGTGCGCATTGTATGGGTGTGTGTTACATTACATTCACTAGTAGGAGTGAGAAAAACATCACTGGGTGGTGCGCATTGTATGGGTGTGTGTTACATTACATTCACTAGTAGGAGTGAGAAAATCATCACGGGGTGCTGCGCATTGTATGGGTGTGTGTTACATTACATTCACTAGTAGGAGTGAGAAAAACATCACGGGGTGGTGCGCATTGTATGGGTGTGTGTTACATTACATTCACTAGTAGGAGTGAGAAAAACATCACGGGGTGGTGCGCATTGTATGGGTGTGTGCTACATTACATTCACTAGTAGGAGTGAGAAAAACATCACGGGGTGGTGCGCATTGTATGGGTGTGTGTTACATTACATTCACTAGTAGGAGTGAGAAAAACATCACGGGGTGGTGCGCATTGTATGGGTGTGTGTTACATTACATTCACTAGTAGGAGTGAGAAAAACATCACGGGGTGGTGCGCATTGTATGGGTGTGTGTTACATTACATTCACTAGTAGGAGTGAGAAAAACATCACGGGGTGGTGCGCATTGTATGGGTGTGTGTTACATTACATTCACTAGTAGGAGTGAGAAAAACATCACGGGGTGGTGCGCATTGTATGGGTGTGTGTTACATTACATTCACTAGTAGGAGTGAGAAAAACATCACGGGGTGGTGCGCATTGTATGGGTGTGTGTTACATTACATTCACTAGTAGGAGTGAGAAAATCATCTCGAGGTGGTGCGCATTGTATGGGTGTGTGTTACATTACATTCACTAGTACGAGTGAGAAAAACATCATGGGGTGGTGCGCATTGTATGGGTGTGTGTTACATTACATTCACTAGTAGGAGTGAGAAAAACATCACGGGGTGGTGCGAATTGTATGGGTGTGTGTTACATTACATTCACTAGTAGGAGTGAGAAAAACATCACGGGGTGGTGCGCATTTTATGGGTGTGTGTAACATTACATTCACTAGTAGGAGTGAGAAAAACATCACGGGGTGGTGCGCATTGTATGGGTGTGTGTTACATTCGATTCACTAGTAGGAGTGAGAAAAACATCACGGGGTGGTGCGCATTGTATGGGTGTGTGTTACATTACATTCACTAGTAGGAGTGAGAAAAACATCACGGGGTGGTGCGCATTGTATGGGTGTGTGTTACATTAGATTCACTAGTAGGAGTGAGAAAAACATCACGGGGTGGTGCGCATTGTATGGGTGTGTGTTACATTCGATTCACTAGTAGGAGTGAGAAAAACATCACGGGGTGGTGCGCATTGTATGGGTGTGTGTTACATTCGAATCACTAGTAGGAGTGAGAAAAACATCACGGGGTGGTGCGCATTGTATGGGTGTGTGTTACATTCGATTCACTAGTAGGAGTGAGAAAAACATCACGGGGTGGTGCGCATTGTATGGGTGTGTGTTACATTCGATTCACTAGTAGGAGTGAGAAAAAGATCACAGGGTAGTGCGCATTGTATGGGTGTGTGTTACATTCGATTCACTCGTAGGAGTGAGAAAAACATCACGGGGTGGTGCGCATTGTATGGGTGTGTGTTACATTAGATTCACTAGTAGGAGTGAGAAAAACATCACGGGGTAGTGCGCATTGTATGGGTGTGTGTTACATTCGATTCACTCGTAGGAGTGAGAAAAACATCACGGGGTGGTGCGCATTGTATGGGTGTGTGTTACATTAGATTCACTAGTAGGAGTGAGAAAAACATCACGGGGTGGTGGGCATTGTATGGGTGTGTGTTACATTCGAATCACTAGTAGGAGTGAGAAAAACATCACGGGGTGGTGCGCATTGTATGGGTGTGTGTTACATTCGATTCACTAGTAGGAGTGAGAAAAACATCACGGGGTGGTGCGCATTGTATGGGTGTGTGTTACATTCGATTCACTAGTAGGAGTGAGAAAAAGATCACAGGGTAGTGCGCATTGTATGGGTGTGTGTTACATTCGATTCACTCGTAGGAGTGAGAAAAACATCACGGGGTGGTGCGCATTGTATGGGTGTGTGTTACATTAGATTCACTAGTAGGAGTGAGAAAAACATCACGGGGTGGTGCGCATTGTATGGGTGTGTGTTACATTAGATTCACTAGTAGGACTGAGAAAAACATCACGGGGTGGTGCGCATTGTATGGGTGTGTGTTACATTAGATTCACTGGTAGGAGTGAGAAAAACATCACGGGGTGGTGCGCCTTGTATGGGTGTGTGTTACATAACATTCACTAGTAGGAGTGAGAAAAACATCACGGGGTGGTGCGCATTGTATGGGTGCGTGTTACATTAGATTCACTAGTAGGAGTGAGAAAAACATCACGGGGTGGTGCGTATTGTATGGGTGCGTGTTACATTAGATTCACTAGTAGGAGTGAGAAAAACATCACGGGGTGGTGCGCATTGTATGGGTGCTTGTTACATTAGATTCACTAGTAGGAGTGAGAATATCATCACGGGGTGGTGCGCATTGTATGGGTGCGTGTTACATTACATTCACTAGTAGGAGTGAGAAAAACATCACGGGGTGGTGCGCATTGTATGGGTGTGTGTTACATTAGATTCACTAGTAGGAGTGAGAAAAACATCCCGGGGTGGTGCGCATTGTATGGGTGTGTGTTACATTAGATTCACTAGTAGGAGTGAGAGAAACATCCCGTGGTGGTGCGCATTGTATGAGTGTGAGTTACATTACATTCACTAGTAGGAGTGAGAAAAACATCACGGGGTGGTGCGCATTGTATGGGTGTGTGTTACATTAGATTCACTAGTAGGAGTGAGAAAATCATCACGGGGTGGTGCGCATTGTATGGGTGTGTGTTACATTACATTCACTAGTAGGAGTGAGAAAAACATCACGGGGTGGTGCGCATTGTATGGGTGTGTGTTACATTACATTCACTAGTAGGAGTGAGAAAAACATCACGGGGTGGTGCGCATTGTATGGGTGTGTGTTACATTACATTCACTAGTAGGAGTGAGAAAAACATCACGGGGTGGTGCGCATTGCATGGGTGTGTGTTACATTACATTCACTAGTAGGAGTGAGAAAAACATCACGGGGTGGTGCGCATTGTATGGGTGTGTTACATTACATTCACTAGTAGCAGTGAGAAAAAAATCACGGGGTGGTGCGCATTGTATGGGTGTGTGTTACATTAGATTCACTAGTAGGAGTGAGAAAAACATCACGGGGTGGTGCGCATTGTATGGGTGTGTGTTACATTACATTCACTAGTAGGAGTGAGAAAAACATCACGGGGTGGTGCGCATTGTATGAGTGTGTGTAACATTACATTCACTCGTAGGAGAGAGAAAAACATCACGGGGTGGTGCGCATTGTATGGGTGTGTGTTACATTACATTCACTAGTAGGAGTGAGAAAATCATCACGGGGTGGTGCGCATTGTATGGGTGTGTGTTACATTAGATTCACTAGTAGGAGTGAGAAAAACATCACGGGGTGGTGCGCATTGTATGGGTGTGTGTTACATTACATTCACTAGTAGGAGTGAGAAAAACATCACGGGGTGGTGCGCATTGCATGGGTGTGTGTTACATTACATTCACTAGTAGGAGTGAGAAAAACATCACGGGGTGGTGCGCATTGTATGGGTGTGTTACATTACATTCACTAGTAGCAGTGAGAAAAAAATCACGGGGTGGTGCGCATTGTATGGGTGTGTGTTACATTAGATTCACTAGTAGGAGTGAGAAAAACATCACGGGGTGGTGCGCATTGTATGGGTGTGTGTTACATTAGATTCACTAGTAGGAGTGAGAAAAACATCACGGGGTGGTGCGCATTATATGGGTGTGTGTAACATTACATTCACTCGTAGGAGTGAGAAAAACATCACGGGGTGGTGCGCATTGTATGGGTGTGTGTTACCTTACATTCACTCGTAGGAGTGAGAAAAACATCACGGGGTGGTGCGCATTGTATGGGTGTGTGTTACATTACATTCACTAGTAGGAGTGAGAAAAACATCACGGGGTGGTGCGCATTGTATGGGTGTGTATTACATTACATTCACTAGTAGGAGTGAGAAAAACATCACGGGGATGTGCGCATTGTATGGGTGTGTATTACATTACATTCACTAGTAGGAGTGAGAAAAACATCACAGGGTGGTGCGCATTGTATGGGTGTGTGTTACATTACATTCACTAGGAGGAGTGAGAAAAACATCGGGGGGTGGTGCGCATTGTATGGGTGTGTGTTACATTACATTCACTAGTAGGAGTGAGAAAAACATCACGGGGTGGTGCGCATTGTATGGGTGTGTGTTACATTAGATTCACTAGTAGGAGTGAGAAAAACATCACGGGGTGGTGCGCATTGTATGGGTGCGTGTTACATTAGATTCACTAGTAGGAGTGAGAAAAACATCACGGGGTGGTGCGCATTGTATGGGTGCGTGTTACATTACATTCACTCGTAGGAGTGAGAAAAACATCACGGGGTGGTGCGCATTGTATGGGTGCTTGTTACATTAGATTCACTAGTAGGAGTGAGAAAATCATCACGGGGTTGTTTGCATTGTATGGGTGTGTGTTACATTACATTCACTAGTAGGAGTGAGAAAAACATCACGGGGTGCTGCGCATTGTATGGGTGTGTGTTACATTTGATTCACTAGTAGGAGTGAGAAAAATATCCCGGTGTGGTGCGCATTGTATGGGTGTGTGTTACATTAGATTCACTAGTAGGAGTGAGAAAAACATCCCGGGGTGGTGCGCATTGTATGGGCGTGTGTTACATTACATTCACTAGTAGGAGTGAGAAAAACATCACGGGGTGGTGCGCATTGTATGGGTGGTTGTTACATTAGATTCACTAGTAGGAGTGAGAAAATCATCACGGGGTGGTGCGCATTGTATGGGTGTGTGTTACATTACATTCACTAGTAGGAGTGAGAAAAACATCACGGGGTGGTGCGCATTGTATGGGTGTGTGTTACATTACATTCACTAGTAGGAGTGAGAAAAACATCACGGGATGGTGCGCATTGTATGGGTGTGTGTTACATTACATTCACTAGTAGGAGTGAGAAAAACATCACGGGGTGGTGCGCATTGTAAGGGTGTGTGTTACATTACATTCACTAGTAGGAGTGAGAAAAACATCACGGGGTGGTGCGCATTGTATGGGTGTGTGTTACATTACATTCACTAGTAGGAGTGAGAAAAACATCACGGGGTGGTGCGCATTGTATGGGTGTGTGTTACATTACATTCACTCGTAGGAGTGAGAAAAACATCACGGGGTGGTGCGCATTGTATGGGTGTGTGTTACATTACATTCACTCGTAGGAGTGAGAAAAACATCACGGGGTGGTGCGCATTGTATGGGTGTGTGTTACATTACATTCACTAGTAGGAGTGAGAAAAACATCATGGGGTGGTGCGCATTGTATGGGTGTGTGTTACATTACATTCACTAGTAGGAGTGAGAAAAACATCACGGGGTGGTGCGCATTGTATGGGTGTATGTTACATTACATTCACTAGTAGGAGTGAGAAAAACATCACGGGGTGGTGCGCATTGTATGGGTGTGTGTTACATTACATTCACTAGTAGGAGTGAGAAAAACATCACTGGGTGGTGCGCATTGTATGGGTGTGTGTTACATTACATTCACTAGTAGGAGTGAGAAAATCATCACGGGGTGCTGCGCATTGTATGGGTGTGTGTTACATTACATTCACTAGTAGGAGTGAGAAAAACATCACGGGGTGGTGCGCATTGTATGGGTGTGTGTTACATTACATTCACTAGTAGGAGTGAGAAAAACATCACGGGGTGGTGCGCATTGTATGGGTGTGTGTTACATTACATTCACTAGTAGGAGTGAGAAAAACATCACGGGGTGGTGCGCATTGTATGGGTGTGTGTTACATTACATTCACTAGTAGGAGTGAGAAAAACATCACGGGGTGGTGCGCATTGTATGGGTGTGTGTTACATTACATTCACTAGTAGGAGTGAGAAAAACATCACGGGGTGGTGCGCATTGTATGGGTGTGTGTTACATTACATTCACTAGTAGGAGTGAGAAAAACATCACGGGGTGGTGCGCATTGTATGGGTGTGTGTTACATTACATTCACTAGTAGGAGTGAGAAAAACATCACGGGGTGGTGCGCATTGTATGGGTGTGTGTTACATTACATTCACTAGTAGGAGTGAGAAAAACATCACGGGGTGGTGCGCATTGTATGGGTGTGTGTTACATTACATTCACTAGTAGGAGTGAGAAAATCATCTCGAGGTGGTGCGCATTGTATGGGTGTGTGTTACATTACATTCACTAGTAGGAGTGAGAAAAACATCATGGGGTGGTGCGCATTGTATGGGTGTGTGTTACATTACATTCACTAGTAGGAGTGAGAAAAACATCACGGGGTGGTGCGAATTGTATGGGTGTGTGTTACATTACATTCACTAGTAGGAGTGAGAAAAACATCACGGGGTGGTGCGCATTTTATGGGTGTGTGTAACATTACATTCACTAGTAGGAGTGAGAAAAACATCACGGGGTGGTGCGCATTGTATGGGTGTGTGTTACATTCGATTCACTAGTAGGAGTGAGAAAAACATCACGGGGTGGTGCGCATTGTATGGGTGTGTGTTACATTACATTCACTAGTAGGAGTGAGAAAAACATCACGGGGTGGTGCGCATTGTATGGGTGTGTGTTACATTAGATTCACTAGTAGGAGTGAGAAAAACATCACGGGGTGGTGCGCATTGTATGGGTGTGTGTTACATTCGATTCACTAGTAGGAGTGAGAAAAACATCACGGGGTGGTGCGCATTGTATGGGTGTGTGTTACATTCGAATCACTAGTAGGAGTGAGAAAAACATCACGGGGTGGTGCGCATTGTATGGGTGTGTGTTACATTCGATTCACTAGTAGGAGTGAGAAAAACATCACGGGGTGGTGCGCATTGTATGGGTGTGTGTTACATTCGATTCACTAGTAGGAGTGAGAAAAAGATCACAGGGTAGTGCGCATTGTATGGGTGTGTGTTACATTCGATTCACTCGTAGGAGTGAGAAAAACATCACGGGGTGGTGCGCATTGTATGGGTGTGTGTTACATTAGATTCACTAGTAGGAGTGAGAAAAACATCACGGGGTAGTGCGCATTGTATGGGTGTGTGTTACATTCGATTCACTCGTAGGAGTGAGAAAAACATCACGGGGTGGTGCGCATTGTATGGGTGTGTGTTACATTAGATTCACTAGTAGGAGTGAGAAAAACATCACGGGGTGGTGGGCATTGTATGGGTGTGTGTTACATTCGAATCACTAGTAGGAGTGAGAAAAACATCACGGGGTGGTGCGCATTGTATGGGTGTGTGTTACATTCGATTCACTAGTAGGAGTGAGAAAAACATCACGGGGTGGTGCGCATTGTATGGGTGTGTGTTACATTCGATTCACTAGTAGGAGTGAGAAAAAGATCACAGGGTAGTGCGCATTGTATGGGTGTGTGTTACATTCGATTCACTCGTAGGAGTGAGAAAAACATCACGGGGTGGTG
This sequence comes from Cavia porcellus, assembly GCF_034190915.1. Lineage (NCBI taxonomy): Eukaryota > Metazoa > Chordata > Mammalia > Rodentia > Caviidae > Cavia > Cavia porcellus. The sequence goes on along the minus strand of NW_026947615.1, from coordinate 712,111 downwards.
CGCATTGTATGGGTGTGTGTTACATTAGATTCACTAGTAGGAGTGAGAAAAACATCACGGGGTGGTGCGCATTGTATGGGTGTGTGTTACATTAGATTCACTAGTAGGACTGAGAAAAACATCACGGGGTGGTGCGCATTGTATGGGTGTGTGTTACATTAGATTCACTGGTAGGAGTGAGAAAAACATCACGGGGTGGTGCGCCTTGTATGGGTGTGTGTTACATAACATTCACTAGTAGGAGTGAGAAAAACATCACGGGGTGGTGCGCATTGTATGGGTGCGTGTTACATTAGATTCACTAGTAGGAGTGAGAAAAACATCACGGGGTGGTGCGTATTGTATGGGTGCGTGTTACATTAGATTCACTAGTAGGAGTGAGAAAAACATCACGGGGTGGTGCGCATTGTATGGGTGCTTGTTACATTAGATTCACTAGTAGGAGTGAGAATATCATCACGGGGTGGTGCGCTTTGTATGGGTGCGTGTTACATTACATTCACTAGTAGGAGTGAGAAAAACATCACGGGGTGGTGCGCATTGTATGGGTGTGTGTTACATTAGATTCACTAGTAGGAGTGAGAAAAACATCCCGGGGTGGTGCGCATTGTATGGGTGTGTGTTACATTAGATTCACTAGTAGGAGTGAGAGAAACATCCCGTGGTGGTGCGCATTGTATGAGTGTGAGTTACATTACATTCACTAGTAGGAGTGAGAAAAACATCACGGGGTGGTGCGCATTGTATGGGTGTGTGTTACATTAGATTCACTAGTAGGAGTGAGAAAATCATCACGGGGTGGTGCGCATTGTATGGGTGTGTGTTACATTACATTCACTAGTAGGAGTGAGAAAAACATCACGGGGTGGTGCGCATTGTATGGGTGTGTGTTACATTACATTCACTAGTAGGAGTGAGAAAAACATCACGGGGTGGTGCGCATTGTATGGGTGTGTGTTACATTACATTCACTAGTAGGAGTGAGAAAAACATCACGGGGTGGTGCGCATTGCATGGGTGTGTGTTACATTACATTCACTAGTAGGAGTGAGAAAAACATCACGGGGTGGTGCGCATTGTATGGGTGTGTTACATTACATTCACTAGTAGCAGTGAGAAAAAAATCACGGGGTGGTGCGCATTGTATGGGTGTGTGTTACATTAGATTCACTAGTAGGAGTGAGAAAAACATCACGGGGTGGTGCGCATTGTATGGGTGTGTGTTACATTACATTCACTAGTAGGAGTGAGAAAAACATCACGGGGTGGTGCGCATTGTATGAGTGTGTGTAACATTACATTCACTCGTAGGAGAGAGAAAAACATCACGGGGTGGTGCGCATTGTATGGGTGTGTGTTACATTACATTCACTAGTAGGAGTGAGAAAATCATCACGGGGTGGTGCGCATTGTATGGGTGTGTGTTACATTAGATTCACTAGTAGGAGTGAGAAAAACATCACGGGGTGGTGCGCATTGTATGGGTGTGTGTTACATTACATTCACTAGTAGGAGTGAGAAAAACATCACGGGGTGGTGCGCATTGCATGGGTGTGTGTTACATTACATTCACTAGTAGGAGTGAGAAAAACATCACGGGGTGGTGCGCATTGTATGGGTGTGTTACATTACATTCACTAGTAGCAGTGAGAAAAAAATCACGGGGTGGTGCGCATTGTATGGGTGTGTGTTACATTAGATTCACTAGTAGGAGTGAGAAAAACATCACGGGGTGGTGCGCATTGTATGGGTGTGTGTTACATTAGATTCACTAGTAGGAGTGAGAAAAACATCACGGGGTGGTGCGCATTATATGGGTGTGTGTAACATTACATTCACTCGTAGGAGTGAGAAAAACATCACGGGGTGGTGCGCATTGTATGGGTGTGTGTTACCTTACATTCACTCGTAGGAGTGAGAAAAACATCACGGGGTGGTGCTCATTGTATGGGTGTGTGTTACATTACATTCACTAGTAGGAGTGAGAAAAACATCACGGGGTGGTGCGCATTGTATGGGTGTGTATTACATTACATTCACTAGTAGGAGTGAGAAAAACATCACGGGGTTGTGCGCATTGTATGGGTGTGTATTACATTACATTCACTAGTAGGAGTGAGAAAAACATCACAGGGTGGTGCGCATTGTATGGGTGTGTGTTACATTACATTCACTAGGAGGAGTGAGAAAAACATCGGGGGGTGGTGCGCATTGTATGGGTGTGTGTTACATTACATTCACTAGTAGGAGTGAGAAAAACATCACGGGGTGGTGCGCATTGTATGGGTGTGTGTTACATTAGATTCACTAGTAGGAGTGAGAAAAACATCACGGGGTGGTGCGCATTGTATGGGTGCGTGTTACATTAGATTCACTAGTAGGAGTGAGAAAAACATCACGGGGTGGTGCGCATTGTATGGGTGCGTGTTACATTACATTCACTCGTAGGAGTGAGAAAAACATCACGGGGTGGTGCGCATTGTATGGGTGCTTGTTACATTAGATTCACTAGTAGGAGTGAGAAAATCATCACGGGGTTGTTTGCATTGTATGGGTGTGTGTTACATTACATTCACTAGTAGGAGTGAGAAAAACATCACGGGGTGCTGCGCATTGTATGGGTGTGTGTTACATTTGATTCACTAGTAGGAGTGAGAAAAATATCCCGGTGTGGTGCGCATTGTATGGGTGTGTGTTACATTAGATTCACTAGTAGGAGTGAGAAAAACATCCCGGGGTGGTGCGCATTGTATGGGCGTGTGTTACATTACATTCACTAGTAGGAGTGAGAAAAACATCACGGGGTGGTGCGCATTGTATGGGTGGTTGTTACATTAGATTCACTAGTAGGAGTGAGAAAATCATCACGGGGTGGTGCGCATTGTATGGGTGTGTGTTACATTACATTCACTAGTAGGAGTGAGAAAAACATCACGGGGTGGTGCGCATTGTATGGGTGTGTGTTACATTACATTCACTAGTAGGAGTGAGAAAAACATCACGGGATGGTGCGCATTGTATGGGTGTGTGTTACATTACATTCACTAGTAGGAGTGAGAAAAACATCACGGGGTGGTGCGCATTGCATGGGTGTGTGTTACATTAGATTCACTAGTACGAGAGAGAAAAACATCACGGGGTGGTGCGCATTGTATGGGTGTTTGTTACATTAGATTCACTAGTAGGAGTGAGAAAATCATCACGGGGTGGTGCGCATTGTATGGGTGTGTGTTACATTACATTCACTAGTAGGAGTGAGAAAAACATCACGGGGTGGTGCGCATTGTATGGGTGTGTGTAACATTACATTCACTCGTAGGAGTGAGAATATCATCACGGGGCGGTGCGCATTGTATGGGTGTGTGTTACATTACATTCACTCGTAGGAGTGAGAAAAACATCACGGGGTGGTGCGCATTGTATGGGTGTGTGTTACATTGCATTCACTAGTAGGACTGAGAAAAACATCACGGGGTTATGCGCATTGTATGGGTGTGTGTTACATTAGATTCAATAGTAGGAGTGAGAAAAACATTACGGGGTGGTGCGCATTGTATGGGTGTGTGTTACATTACATTCACTAGTAGGAGTGAGAAAAACATCACGGGGTGGTGCGCATTGTATGGGTGTGTGTTACATTACATTCACTATTAGGAGTGAGAAAAACATCACGGTGTGGTGCGCATTGTATGGGTGTTTGTTACATTAGATTCACTAGTAGGAGTGAGAAAATCATCACGGGGTGATGCGCATTGTATGGGTGTGTGTTACATTACATTCACTAGTAGGAGTGAGAAAAACAGCACGGGGTGGTGCGCATTGTATGGGTGTGTGTTACATTAGATTCACTAGTAGGAGTGAGAAAAACATCACGGGGTGGTGCGCATTGTATGGGTGTGTGTTACTTTAGATTCACTAGTAGGAGTGCGAAAAACATCACGGGGTGGTGCGCATTGTATGGGTGTGTGTTACATTACATTCACTAGTAGGAGTGAGAAAAAAATCACGCAGTGGTGCGCATTGTATGGGTGTTTGTTACATTAGATTCACTAGTAGGAGTGAGAAAATCATCACGGGGTGGTGCGCATTGTATGGGTGTGTGTTACATTAGATTCACTATTAGGAGTGAGAAAAACATCACGGGGTGGTGCGCATTGTATGGGTGTGTGTTACATTACATTCACTAGTAGGAGTGAGAAAAACATCACGGGGTGGTGCGCATTGTATGGGTGTGTGTTACATTACATTCACTAGTAGGAGTGAGAAAACCATCACGGGGTGGTGCGCATTGTATGGGTGTGTGTTACATTACATTCACTAGTAGGAGTGAGAAACACATCACGGGGTGGTGCGCATTGTATGGGTGTGTGTTACATTACATTCACTAGTAGGAGTGAGAAAAACATCACGGGGTGGTGCGCATTGTATGGGTGTGTGTTACATTAGATTCACTAGTAGGAGTGAGAAAAACATCACGGGGTGGTGCGCATTGTATGGGTGTGTGTTACATTACATTCACTAGTAGGAGTGAGAAAAACATCACGGGGTGATGCGCATTTTATGGGTGTGTGTTACATTACATTCACTAGTAAGAGTGAGAAAAACATCACGGGGTGGTGCGCATTGTATGGGTGTGTGTTACATTACATTCACTAGTAGGAGTGAAAAAACATCACGGGGTGGTGCGCATTGTATGGGTGTGTGTTACATTACATTCACTAGTAGGAGTGAGAAAAACATCACGGGGTGGTGCGCATTGTATGGGTGTGTGTTGCATTACATTCACTAGTAGGAGTGAGAAAAACATCACGGGGTGGTGCGCATTGTATGGGTGTGTGTTACATTACATTCACTAGTAGGAGTGAGAAAAACATCACGGGGTGGTGCGCATTTTATGGGTGTTTATTACATTAGATTCACTAGTAGGAGTGAGAAAAACATCACGGGGTGGTGCGCATTGTATGGGTGTGTGTTACATTACATTCACTAGTAGGAGTGAGAAAAACATCACGGGGTGGTGCGCATTGTATGGGTGTGTGTTACATTAGATTCACTAGTAGGAGTGAGAAAAACATCACGGGGTGGTGCGCATTGTATGGGTGTGTGTTACTTTAGATTCACTAGTAGGAGTGCGAAAAACATCACGGGGTGGTGCGCATTGTATGGGTGTGTGTAACATTACATTCACTAGTAGGAGTGAGAAAAAAATCACGCGGTGGTGCGCATTGTATGGGTGTTTGTTACATTAGATTCACTAGTAGGAGTGAGAAAATCATCACGGGGTGGTGCGCATTGTATGGGTGTGTGTTACATTAGATTCACTAGTAGGAGTGAGAAAAACATCACGGGGTGGTGCGCATTGTATGGGTGTGTGTTACATTACATTCACTAGTAGGAGTGAGAAAAACATCACGGGGTGGTGCGCATTGTATGGGTGTGTGTTACATTACATTCACTAGTAGGAGTGAGAAAAACATCACGGGGTGGTGCGCATTGTATGGGTGTGTGTTACATTACATTCACTAGTAGGAGTGAGAAACACATCACGGGGTGGTGCGCATTGTATGGGTGTGTGTTACATTACATTCACTAGTAGGAGTGAGAAAAACATCACGGGGTGGTGCGCATTGTATGGGTGTGTGTTACATTAGATTCACTAGTAGGAGTGAGAAAAACATCACGGGGTGGTGCGCATTGTATGGGTGTGTGTTACATTACATTCACTAGTAGGAGTGAGAAAAACATCACGGGGTGATGCGCATTTTATGGGTGTGTGTTACATTACATTCACTAGTAAGAGTGAGAAAAACATCACGGGGTGGTGCGCATTGTATGGGTGTGTGTTACATTACATTCACTAGTAGGAGTGAAAAAACATCACGGGGTGGTGCGCATTGTATGGGTGTGTGTTACATTACATTCACTAGTAGGAGTGAGAAAAACATCACGGGGTGGTGCGCATTGTATGGGTGTGTGTTGCATTACATTCACTAGTAGGAGTGAGAAAAACATCACGGGGTGGTGCGCATTGTATGGGTGTGTGTTACATTACATTCACTAGTAGGAGTGAGAAAAACATCACGGGGTGGTGCGCATTTTATGGGTGTTTATTACATTAGATTCACTAGTAGGAGTGAGAAAAACATCACGGGGTGGTGCGCATTGTATGGGTTTGTGTTACATTACATTCACTAGTAGGAGTGAGAAAAACATCACGGGGTGGTGCGCATTGTATGGGTGTGTGTTACATTAGATTCACTAGTAGGAGTGAGAAAAACATCACGGGGTGGTGCGCATTGTATGGGTGTGTGTTACTTTAGATTCACTAGTAGGAGTGCGAAAAACATCACGGGGTGGTGCGCATTGTATGGGTGTGTGTTACATTACATTCACTAGTAGGAGTGAGAAAAAAATCACGCGGTGGTGCGCATTGTATGGGTGTTTGTTACATTAGATTCACTAGTAGGAGTGAGAAAATCATCACGGGGTGGTGCGCATTGTATGGGTGTGTGTTACATTAGATTCACTAGTAGGAGTGAGAAAAACATCACGGGGTGGTGCGCATTGTATGGGTGTGTGTTACATTACATTCACTAGTAGGAGTGAGAAAAACATCACGGGGTGGTGCGCATTGTATGGGTGTGTGTTACATTACATTCACTAGTAGGAGTGAGAAAAACATCACGGGGTGCTGCGCATTGTATGGGTGTGTGTTACATTACATTCACTAGTAGGAGTGAGAAAAACATCACGGGGTGGTGCGTATTGTATGGGTGTGTGTTACATTACATTCACTAGTAAGAGTGAGAAAAACATCACGGGGTGGTGCGCATTGTATGGGTGTGTGTAACATTACATTCACTAGTAGGAGTGAGAAAAACATCACGGGGTGGTGCGCATTGTATGGGTGTGTGTTACATTAGATTCACTAGTAGGAGTGAGAAAAACATCACGGGGTGGTGCGCATTGTATGGGTGTGTGTTACATTACATTCACTAGTAGGAGTGAGAAAAACATCACGATGTGGTGCGCATTTTATGGGTGTGTGTTACATTACATTCACTAGTAAGAGTGAGAAAAACATCACGGGGTGGTGCGCATTGTATGGGTGTGTGTTACATTACATTCACTAGTAGGAGTGAAAAAACATCACGGGGTGGTGCGCATTGTATGGGTGTGTGTTACATTACATTCACTAGTAGGAGTGAGAAAAACATCACGGGGTGGTGCGCATTGTATGGGTGTGTGTAACATTACATTCACTCGTAGGAGTGAGAAAAACATCACGGGGTGGTGCGCATTGTATCGGTGTGTGTTACCTTACATTCACTCTTAGGAGTGAGAAAAACATCACGGGGTGGTGCGCATTGTATGGGTGTGTGTTACATTACATTCACTAGTAGGAGTGAGAAAAACATCATGGGGTGGTGCGCATTGTATGGGTGTGTGTTACATTAGATTCACTAGTAGGAGTGAGAAAAACATCACGGGGTGGTGCGCATTGTATGGGTGTGTGTTACATTACATTCACTAGTAGGAGTGAGAAAAACATCACGGGGTGGTGCGCATTGTATGGGTGTTTGTTACATTAGATTCACTAGTAGCAGTGAGAAAAACATCACGGGGTGGTGCGCATTGTATGGGTGTGTATTACATTACATTCACTAGTAGGAGTGAGAAAAACATCACGGGGTGGTGTGCATTGTATGGGTGTGTGTTACATTACATTCACTAGTAGGAGTGAGAAAAACATCACGGTGTGGTGCGCATTGTATGGGTGTGTGTTACATTACATTCACTAGTAGGAGTGAGAAAAACATCACGGGGTGGTGCGCATTGTATGGGTGTGTGTTACATTACATTCACTAGTAGGAGTGAGAAAAACATCACGGGGTGGTGCGCATTGTATGGGTGCGTGTTACATTAGATTCACTAGTAGGACTGAGAAAAACATCACGGGGTGGTGCGCATTGTATGGGTGCGTGTTACATTACATTCACTAGTAGGAGTGAGAAAAACATCACGGGGTGGTGCGCATTGTATGGGTGCTTGTTACATTAGATTCACTAGTAGGAGTGAGAAAATCATCACGGGGTTGTATGCATTGTATGGGTGTGTGTTACATTTCATTCACTAGTAGGAGTGAGAAAAACATAATGGGGTGGTGCGCATTGTATGGGTGTGTGTTACATTAGATTCACTAGTAGGAGTGAGAAAAATATCCCGGGGTGGTGCGCATTGAATGGGTGTGTGTTACATTAGATTCACTAGTAGGAGTGAGAAAAACATCCCGGGGTGGTGCGCATTGTATGGGTGTGTGTTACATTACATTCACTAGTAGGAGTGAGAAAAACATCACGGGGTGGTGCGCATTGTATGGGTGTTTGTTACATTAGATTCACTAGTAGGAGTTAGAAAATCATCACGGGGTGGTGCGCATTGTATGGGTGTGTGTTACATTACATTCACTAGTAGGAGTGAGAAAAACATCACGGGGTGGTGCGCATTGTATGGGTGTGTGTTACATTACATTCACTAGTAGGAGTGAGAAAAACATCACGTGGTGGTGCGCATTGTATGGGTGTGTGTTACATTACATTCACTAGTAGGAGTGAGAAAAACATCACGGGGTGGTGCGCATTGTATGGGTGTGTGTTACATTACATTCACTAGTAAGAGTGAGAAAAACATCACGGGGTGGTGCACATTGTATGGGTGTGTGTTACATTACATTCACTAGTAGGAGTGAGAAAAACATCACGGGGTGGTGCGCATTGTATGGGTGTGTGTTACATTAGATTCAATAGTAGGAGTGAGAAAAACATCACGGGGTGGTGCGCATTGTATGGGTGTGTGTTACATTAGATTCACTAGTAGGAGTGAGAAAAACATCACGGGGTGGTGCGCATTGTATGGGTGTGTGTTACATTACATTCACTAGTAAGAGTGAGAAAAACATCACGGGGTGGTGCGCATTGTATGGGTGTGTGTTACATTACATTCACTAGTAGGAGTGAGAAAAACATCACGGGGTGGTGCGCATTGTATGGGTGTGTGTTACATTAGATTCACTAGTAGGAGTGAGAAAAACATCACGGGGTGGTGCGCATTGTATGGGTGTGTGTTACATTACATTCACTAGTAGGAGTGAGAAAAACATCACGGGGTGGTGCGCATTTTATGGGTGTGTGTTACATTACATTCACTAGTAAGAGTGAGAAAATCATCACGGGGTGGTGCGCATTGTATGGGTGTGTGTTACATTACATTCACTAGTAGGAGTGAAAAAACATCACGGTGTGGTGCGCATTGTATGGGTGTGTGTTACATTACATTCACTAGTAGGAGTGAGAAAAACATCACGGGGTGGTGCGCATTGTATGGGTGTGTGTTACATTAGATTCACTAGTAGGAGTGAGAAAAACATCACGGGGTGGTGCGCATTGTATGGGTGTGTGTTACATTAGATTCACTAGTAGGAGTGAGAAAAACATCACGGGCTGGTGCGCATTGTATGGGTGTGTGTTACATTAGATTCACTAGTAGGAGTGAGAAAAACATCACGGGCTGGTGCGCATTATATGGGTGTGTGTTACATTACATTCACTAGTAGGAGGGAGAAAAACATCACGGGGTGGTGCGCATTGTATGGGTGTGTGTTACATTACATTCACTAGTAGGAGTGAGAAAAGCATCACGGGGTGGTGCGCATTGTATGGGTGTGTGTTACACTACATTCACTAGTAGGAGTGAGAAAAACATCACGGGGTGGTGCGCATTATATGGGTGTGTGTTACATTACATTCACTAGTAGGAGTTAGAAAAACATCACGGGGTGGTGCTCATTGTATGGGTGTGTGTTACATTACATTCACTTGTAGGAGTGAGAAAAACATCACGGGGTGGTGCGCATTGTATGGGTGTGTGTTACATTACATTCACTAGTAGGAGTGAGAAAAACATCACGGGGTGGTGCGCATTGTATGGGTGTGTGTTACATTACATTCACTAGTAGGAGTGAGAAAAACATCACGGGGTGGTGCGCATTGTATGGGTGTGTGTTACATTAGATTCACTAGTAGGAGTGAGAAAAACATCACGGGGTGGTGCGCATTGTTTGGGTGTGTGTTACATTACATTCACTAGTAGGAGTGAGAAAAACATCACGGGGTGGTGCGCATTGTATGGGTGTGTATTACACTACATTCACTAGTAGGAGTGAGAAAAACATCACGGGGTGGTGCGCATTGTATGGGTGTGTGTTACATTACATTCACTAGTAGGAGTGAGAAAAACATCACGGGGTGGTGCACATTGTATGGGTGTGTGTTACATTACATTCACTAGTAGGAGTGAGAAAAACATCACGGGGTGGTGCGCATTGTATGGGTGTGTGTTACATTACATTCACTAGTAGGAGTGAGAAAAACATCACGGGGTGGTGCGCATTGTATGGGTGTGTGTTACATTACATTCACTCGTAGGAGTGTAAAAAAGATCACGGGGTGGTGCGCATTGTATGGGTGTGTGTTACATGAGATACACTAGTAGGAGTGAGAAAAACATCACGGGGTGGTGCGCATTGTATGGGTGTGTGTTACATTACATTCACTAGTAGGAGTGAGAAAAACATCACGGGGTGGTGCGCATTGTATGGGTGTGTGTTACATTACATTCACTAGTAGGAGTGAGAAAAACATCACGGGGTGATGCGCATTTTATGGGTGTGTGTTACATTACATTCACTAGTAAGAGTGAGAAAAACATCACGGGGTGGTGCGCATTGTATGGGTGTGTGTTACATTACATTCACTAGTAGGAGTGAAAAAACATCATGGGGTGGTGCGCATTGTATGGGTGTGTGTTACATTACATTCACTAGTAGGAGTGAGAAAAACATCACGGGGTGGTGCGCATTGTATGGGTGTGTGTTGCATTACATTCACTAGTAGGAGTGAGAAAAACATCACGGGGTGGTGCGCATTGTATGGGTGTGTGTTACATTACATTCACTAGTAGGAGTGAGAAAAACATCACGGGGTGGTGCGCATTTTATGGGTGTTTATTACATTAGATTCACTAGTAGGAGTGAGAAAAACATCACGGGGTGGTGCGCATTGTATGGGTGTGTGTTACATTACATTCACTAGTAGGAGTGAGAAAAACATCACGGGGTGGTGCGCATTGTATGGGTGTGTGTTACATTAGATTCACTAGTAGGAGTGAGAAAAACATCACGGGGTGGTGCGCATTGTATGGGTGTGTGTTACTTTAGATTCACTAGTAGGAGTGCGAAAAACATCACGGGGTGGTGCGCATTGTATGGGTGTGTGTTACATTACATTCACTAGTAGGAGTGAGAAAAAAATCACGCGGTGGTGCGCATTGTATGGGTGTTTGTTACATTAGATTCACTAGTAGGAGTGAGAAAATCATCACGGGGTGGTGCGCATTGTATGGGTGTGTGTTACATTAGATTCACTAGTAGGAGTGAGAAAAACATCACGGGGTGGTGCGCTTCGTATGGGTGTGTGTTACATTACATTCACTAGTAGGAGTGAGAAAAACATCATGGGGTGGTGCGCATTGTATGGGTGTGTGTTACATTACATTCACTAGTAGGAGTGAGAAAAACATCACGGGGTGGTGCGCATTGTATGGGTGTGTGTTACATTACATTCACTAGTAGGAGTGAGAAACACATCACGGGGTGGTGCGCATTGTATGGGTGTGTGTTACATTACATTCACTAGTAGGAGTGAGAAAAACATCACGGGGTGGTGCGCATTGTATGGGTGTGTGTTACATTACATTCACTAGTAGGAGTGAGAAAAACATCACGGGGTGGTGCGCATTGTATGGGTGTGTGTTACATTAGATTCACTAGTAGGAGTGAGAAAAACATCACGGGGTGGTGCGCATTGTTTGGGTGTGTGTTACATTACATTCACTAGTAGGAGTGAGAAAAACATCACGGGGTGGTGCGCATTGTATGGGTGTGTATTACACTACATTCACTAGTAGGAGTGAGAAAAACATCACGGGGTGGTGCGCATTGTATGGGTGTGTGTTACATTACATTCACTAGTAGGAGTGAGAAAAACATCACGGGGTGGTGCACATTGTATGGGTGTGTGTTACATTACATTCACTAGTAGGAGTGAGAAAAACATCACGGGGTGGTGCGCATTGTATGGGTGTGTGTTACATTACATTCACTAGTAGGAGTGAGAAAAACATCACGGGGTGGTGCGCATTGTATGGGTGTGTGTTACATTACATTCACTCGTAGGAGTGTAAAAAAGATCACGGGGTGGTGCGCATTGTATGGGTGTGTGTTACATGAGATACACTAGTAGGAGTGAGAAAAACATCACGGGGTGGTGCGCATTTTATGGGTGTGTGTTACATTACATTCACTAGTAGGAGTGAGAAAAACATCACGGGGTGGTGCGCATTGTATGGGTGTGTGTTACATTACATTCACTAGTAGGAGTGAGAAAAACATCACGGGGTGATGCGCATTTTATGGGTGTGTGTTACATTACATTCACTAGTAAGAGTGAGAAAAACATCACGGGGTGGTGCGCATTGTATGGGTGTGTGTTACATTACATTCACTAGTAGGAGTGAAAAAACATCACGGGGTGGTGCGCATTGTATGGGTGTGTGTTACATTACATTCACTAGTAGGAGTGAGAAAAACATCACGGGGTGGTGCGCATTGTATGGGTGTGTGTTGCATTACATTCACTAGTAGGAGTGAGAAAAACATCACGGGGTGGTGCGCATTGTATGGGTGTGTGTTACATTACATTCACTAGTAGGAGTGAGAAAAACATCACGGGGTGGTGCGCATTTTATGGGTGTTTGTTACATTAGATTCACCAGTAGGAGTGAGAAAATCATCACGGGGTGGTGCGCATTGTATGGGTGTGTGTTACATTAGATTCACTAGTAGGAGTGAGAAAAACATCACGGGGTGGTGCGCATTGTATGGGTGCGTGTTACATTAGATTCACTAGTAGGACTGAGAAAAACATCACGGGGTGGTGCGCATTGTATGGGTGCGTGTTACATTACATTCACTAGTAGGAGTGAGAAAAACATCACGGGGTGGTGCGCATTGTATGGGTGCTTGTTACATTAGATTCACTAGTAGGAGTGAGAAAATCATCACGGGGTTGTTTGCATTGTATGGGTGTGTGTTACATTTCATTCACTAGTAGGAGTGAGAAAAACATAACGGGGTGGTGCGCATTGTATGGGTGTGTGTTACATTAGATTCACTAGTAGGAGTGAGAAAAATATCCCGGGGTGGTGCGCATTGAATGGGTGTGTGTTACATTAGATTCACTAGTAGGAGTGAGAAAAACATCCCGGGGTGGTGCGCATTGTATGGGTGTGTGTTACATTACATTCACTAGTAGGAGTGAGAAAAACATCACGGGGTGGTGCGCATTGTATGGGTGTTTGTTACATTAGATTCACTAGTAGGAGTTAGAAAATCATCACGGGGTGGTGCGCATTGTATGGGTGTGTGTTACATTACATTCACTAGTAGGAGTGAGAAAAACATCACGGGGTGGTGCGCATTGTATGGGTGTGTGTTACATTACATTCACTAGTAGGAGTGAGAAAAACATCACGGGGTGGTGCGCATTGTATGGGTGTGTGTTACATTAGATTCACTAGTAGGAGTGAGAAAAACATCACGGGGTGGTGCGCATTGTATGGGTGTGTGTTACATTACATTCACTAGTAAGAGTGAGAAAAACATCACGGGGTGGTGCGCATTGTATGGGTGTGTGTTACATTACATTCACTAGTAGGAGTGAGAAAAACATCACGGGGTGGTGCGCATTGTATGGGTGTGTGTTACATTAGATTCACTAGTAGGAGTGAGAAAAACATCACGGGGTGGTGCGCATTGTATGGGTGTGTGTTACATTACATTCACTAGTAGGAGTGAGAAAAACATCACGGGGTGGTGCGCATTTTATGGGTGTGTGTTACATTACATTCACTAGTAAGAGTGAGAAAATCATCACGGGGTGGTGCGCATTGTATGGGTGTGTGTTACATTACATTCACTAGTAGGAGTGAAAAAACATCACGGTGTGGTGCGCATTGTATGGGTGTGTGTTACATTACATTCACTAGTAGGAGTGAGAAAAACATCACGGGGTGGTGCGCATTGTATGGGTGTGTGTTACATTAGATTCACTAGTAGGAGTGAGAAAAACATCACGGGGTGGTGCGCATTGTATGGGTGTGTGTTACATTAGATTCACTAGTAGGAGTGAGAAAAACATCACGGGCTGGTGCGCATTGTATGGGTGTGTGTTACATTAGATTCACTAGTAGGAGTGAGAAAAACATCACGGGCTGGTGCGCATTATATGGGTGTGTGTTACATTACATTCACTAGTAGGAGTGAGAAAAACATCACGGGGTGGTGCGCATTGTATGGGTGTGTGTTACATTACATTCACTAGTAGGAGGGAGAAAAACATCACGGGGTGGTGCGCATTGTATGGGTGTGTGTTACATTACATTCACTAGTAGGAGTGAGAAAAGCATCACGGGGTGGTGCGCATTGTATGGGTGTGTGTTACACTACATTCACTAGTAGGAGTGAGAAAAACATCACGGGGTGGTGCGCATTATATGGGTGTGTGTTACATTACATTCACTAGTAGGAGTTAGAAAAACATCACGGGGTGGTGCTCATTGTATGGGTGTGTGTTACATTACATTCACTTGTAGGAGTGAGAAAAACATCACGGGGTGGTGCGCATTGTATGGGTGTGTGTTACATTACATTCACTAGTAGGAGTGAGAAAAACATCACGGGGTGGTGCGCATTGTATGGGTGTGTGTTACATTACATTCACTAGTAGGAGTGAGAAAAACATCACGGGGTGGTGCGCATTGTATGGGTGTGTGTTACATTAGATTCACTAGTAGGAGTGAGAAAAACATCACGGGGTGGTGCGCATTGTTTGGGTGTGTGTTACATTACATTCACTAGTAGGAGTGAGAAAAACATCACGGGGTGGTGCGCATTGTATGGGTGTGTATTACACTACATTCACTAGTAGGAGTGAGAAAAACATCACGGGGTGGTGCGCATTGTATGGGTGTGTGTTACATTACATTCACTAGTAGGAGTGAGAAAAACATCACGGGGTGGTGCACATTGTATGGGTGTGTGTTACATTACATTCACTAGTAGGAGTGAGAAAAACATCACGGGGTGGTGCGCATTGTATGGGTGTGTGTTACATTACATTCACTAGTAGGAGTGAGAAAAACATCACGGGGTGGTGCGCATTGTATGGGTGTGTGTTACATTACATTCACTCGTAGGAGTGTAAAAAAGATCACGGGGTGGTGCGCATTGTATGGGTGTGTGTTACATGAGATACACTAGTAGGAGTGAGAAAAACATCACGGGGTGGTGCGCATTGTATGGGTGTGTGTTACATTACATTCACTAGTAGGAGTGAGAAAAACATCACGGGGTGGTGCGCATTGTATGGGTGTGTGTTACATTACATTCACTAGTAGGAGTGAGAAAAACATCACGGGGTGATGCGCATTTTATGGGTGTGTGTTACATTACATTCACTAGTAAGAGTGAGAAAAACATCACGGGGTGGTGCGCATTGTATGGGTGTGTGTTACATTACATTCACTAGTAGGAGTGAAAAAACATCACGGGGTGGTGCGCATTGTATGGGTGTGTGTTACATTACATTCACTAGTAGGAGTGAGAAAAACATCACGGGGTGGTGCGCATTGTATGGGTGTGTGTTGCATTACATTCACTAGTAGGAGTGAGAAAAACATCACGGGGTGGTGCGCATTGTATGGGTGTGTGTTACATTACATTCACTAGTAGGAGTGAGAAAAACATCACGGGGTGGTGCGCATTTTATGGGTGTTTATTACATTAGATTCACTAGTAGGAGTGAGAAAAACATCACGGGGTGGTGCGCATTGTATGGGTGTGTGTTACATTACATTCACTAGTAGGAGTGAGAAAAACATCACGGGGTGGTGCGCATTGTATGGGTGTGTGTTACATTAGATTCACTAGTAGGAGTGAGAAAAACATCACGGGGTGGTGCGCATTGTATGGGTGTGTGTTACTTTAGATTCACTAGTAGGAGTGCGAAAAACATCACGGGGTGGTGCGCATTGTATGGGTGTGTGTTACATTACATTCACTAGTAGGAGTGAGAAAAAAATCACGCGGTGGTGCGCATTGTATGGGTGTTTGTTACATTAGATTCACTAGTAGGAGTGAGAAAATCATCACGGGGTGGTGCGCATTGTATGGGTGTGTGTTACATTAGATTCACTAGTAGGAGTGAGAAAAACATCACGGGGTGGTGCGCATTGTATGGGTGTGTGTTACATTACATTCACTAGTAGGAGTGAGAAAAACATCATGGGGTGGTGCGCATTGTATGGGTGTGTGTTACATTACATTCACTAGTAGGAGTGAGAAAAACATCACGGGGTGGTGCGCATTGTATGGGTGTGTGTTACATTACATTCACTAGTAGGAGTGAGAAACACATCACGGGGTGGTGCGCATTGTATGGGTGTGTGTTACATTACATTCACTAGTAGGAGTGAGAAAAACATCACGGGGTGGTGCGCATTGTATGGGTGTGTGTTACATTACATTCACTAGTAGGAGTGAGAAAAACATCACGGGGTGGTGCGCATTGTATGGGTGTGTGTTACATTAGATTCACTAGTAGGAGTGAGAAAAACATCACGGGGTGGTGCGCATTGTTTGGGTGTGTGTTACATTACATTCACTAGTAGGAGTGAGAAAAACATCACGGGGTGGTGCGCATTGTATGGGTGTGTATTACACTACATTCACTAGTAGGAGTGAGAAAAACATCACGGGGTGGTGCGCATTGTATGGGTGTGTGTTACATTACATTCACTAGTAGGAGTGAGAAAAACATCACGTGGTGGTGCGCATTGTATGGGTGTGTGTTACATTACATTCACTAGTAGGAGTGAGAAAAACATCACGGGGTGGTGCGCATTGTATGGGTGTGTGTTACATTACATTCACTAGTAAGAGTGAGAAAAACATCACGGGGTGGTGCACATTGTATGGGTGTGTGTTACATTACATTCACTAGTAGGAGTGAGAAAAACATCACGGGGTGGTGCGCACTGTATGGGTGTGTGTTACATTAGATTCAATAGTAGGAGTGAGAAAAACATCACGGGGTGGTGCGCATTGTATGGGTGTGTGTTACATTAGATTCACTAGTAGGAGTGAGAAAAACATCACGGGGTGGTGCGCATTGTATGGGTGTGTGTTACATTACATTCACTAGTAAGAGTGAGAAAAACATCACGGGGTGGTGCGCATTGTATGGGTGTGTGTTACATTACATTCACTAGTAGGAGTGAGAAAAACATCACGGGGTGGTGCGCATTGTATGGGTGTGTGTTACATTAGATTCACTAGTAGGAGTGAGAAAAACATCACGGGGTGGTGCGCATTGTATGGGTGTGTGTTACATTACATTCACTAGTAGGAGTGAGAAAAACATCACGGGGTGGTGCGCATTTTATGGGTGTGTGTTACATTACATTCACTAGTAAGAGTGAGAAAATCATCACGGGGTGGTGCGCATTGTATGGGTGTGTGTTACATTACATTCACTAGTAGGAGTGAAAAAACATCACGGTGTGGTGCGCATTGTATGGGTGTGTGTTACATTACATTCACTAGTAGGAGTGAGAAAAACATCACGGGGTGGTGCGCATTGTATGGGTGTGTGTTACATTAGATTCACTAGTAGGAGTGAGAAAAACATCACGGGGTGGTGCGCATTGTATGGGTGTGTGTTACATTAGATTCACTAGTAGGAGTGAGAAAAACATCACGGGCTGGTGCGCATTGTATGGGTGTGTGTTACATTAGATTCACTAGTAGGAGTGAGAAAAACATCACGGGCTGGTGCGCATTATATGGGTGTGTTTTACATTACATTCACTAGTAGGAGTGAGAAAAACATCACGGGGTGGTGCGCATTGTATGGGTGTGTGTTACATTACATTCACTAGTAGGAGGGAGAAGAACATCACGGGGTGGTGCGCATTGTATGGGTGTGTGTTACATTACATTCACTAGTAGGAGTGAGAAAAGCATCACGGGGTGGTGCGCATTGTATGGGTGTGTGTTACACTACATTCACTAGTAGGAGTGAGAAAAACATCACGGGGTGGTGCGCATTATATGGGTGTGTGTTACATTACATTCACTAGTAGGAGTTAGAAAAACATCACGGGGTGGTGCTCATTGTATGGGTGTGTGTTACATTACATTCACTTGTAGGAGTGAGAAAAACATCACGGGGTGGTGCGCATTGTATGGGTGTGTGTTACATTACATTCACTAGTAGGAGTGAGAAAAACATCACGGGGTGGTGCGCATTGTATGGGTGTGTGTTACATTACATTCACTAGTAGGAGTGAGAAAAACATCACGGGGTGGTGCGCATTGTATGGGTGTGTGTTACATTAGATTCACTAGTAGGAGTGAGAAAAACATCACGGGGTGGTGCGCATTGTTTGGGTGTGTGTTACATTACATTCACTAGTAGGAGTGAGAAAAACATCACGGGGTGGTGCGCATTGTATGGGTGTGTATTACACTACATTCACTAGTAGGAGTGAGAAAAACATCACGGGGTGGTGCGCATTGTATGGGTGTGTGTTACATTACATTCACTAGTAGGAGTGAGAAAAACATCACGGGGTGGTGCACATTGTATGGGTGTGTGTTACATTACATTCACTAGTAGGAGTGAGAAAAACATCACGGGGTGGTGCGCATTGTATGGGTGTGTGTTACATTACATTCACTAGTAGGAGTGAGAAAAACATCACGGGGTGGTGCGCATTGTATGGGTGTGTGTTACATTACATTCACTCGTAGGAGTGTAAAAAAGATCACGGGGTGGTGCGCATTGTATGGGTGTGTGTTACATGAGATACACTAGTAGGAGTGAGAAAAACATCACGGGGTGGTGCGCATTGTATGGGTGTGTGTTACATTACATTCACTAGTAGGAGTGAGAAAAACATCACGGGGTGGTGCGCATTGTATGGGTGTGTGTTACATTACATTCACTAGTAGGAGTGAGAAAAACATCACGGGGTGATGCGCATTTTATGGGTGTGTGTTACATTACATTCACTAGTAAGAGTGAGAAAAACATCACGGGGTGGTGCGCATTGTATGGGTGTGTGTTACATTACATTCACTAGTAGGAGTGAAAAAACATCACGGGGTGGTGCGCATTGTATGGGTGTGTGTTACATTACATTCACTAGTAGGAGTGAGAAAAACATCACGGGGTGGTGCGCATTGTATGGGTGTGTGTTGCATTACATTCACTAGTAGGAGTGAGAAAAACATCACGGGGTGGTGCGCATTGTATGGGTGTGTGTTACATTACATTCACTAGTAGGAGTGAGAAAAACATCACGGGGTGGTGCGCATTTTATGGGTGTTTATTACATTAGATTCACTAGTAGGAGTGAGAAAAACATCACGGGGTGGTGCGCATTGTATGGGTGTGTGTTACATTACATTCACTAGTAGGAGTGAGAAAAACATCACGGGGTGGTGCGCATTGTATGGGTGTGTGTTACATTAGATTCACTAGTAGGAGTGAGAAAAACATCACGGGGTGGTGCGCATTGTATGGGTGTGTGTTACTTTAGATTCACTAGTAGGAGTGCGAAAAACATCACGGGGTGGTGCGCATTGTATGGGTGTGTGTTACATTACATTCACTAGTAGGAGTGAGAAAAAAATCACGCGGTGGTGCGCATTGTATGGGTGTTTGTTACATTAGATTCACTAGTAGGAGTGAGAAAATCATCACGGGGTGGTGCGCATTGTATGGGTGTGTGTTACATTAGATTCACTAGTAGGAGTGAGAAGAACATCACGGGGTGGTGCGCATTGTATGGGTGTGTGTTACATTACATTCACTAGTAGGAGTGAGAAAAACATCATGGGGTGGTGCGCATTGTATGGGTGTGTGTTACATTACATTCACTAGTAGGAGTGAGAAAAACATCACGGGGTGGTGCGCATTGTATGGGTGTGTGTTACATTACATTCACTAGTAGGAGTGAGAAACACATCACGGAGTGGTGCGCATTGTATGGGTGTGTGTTACATTACATTCACTAGTAGGAGTGAGAAAAACATCACGGGGTGGTGCGCATTGTATGGGTGTGTGTTACATTACATTCACTAGTAGGAGTGAGAAAAACATCACGGGGTGGTGCGCATTGTATGGGTGTGTGTTACATTAGATTCACTAGTAGGAGTGAGAAAAACATCACGGGGTGGTGCGCATTGTTTGGGTGTGTGTTACATTACATTCACTAGTAGGAGTGAGAAAAACATCACGGGGTGGTGCGCATTGTATGGGTGTGTATTACACTACATTCACTAGTAGGAGTGAGAAAACATCACGGGGTGGTGCGCATGGTATGGGTGTGTGTTACATTACATTCACTAGTAGGAGTGAGAAAAACATCACGGGGTGGTGCACATTGTATGGGTGTGTGTTACATTACATTCACTAGTAGGAGTGAGAAAAACATCACGGGGTGGTGCGCATTGTATGGGTGTGTGTTACATTACATTCACTAGTAGGAGTGAGAAAAACATCACGGGGTGGTGCGCATTGTATGGGTGTGTGTTACATTACATTCACTCGTAGGAGTGTAAAAAAGATCACGGGGTGGTGCGCATTGTATGGGTGTGTGTTACATGAGATACACTAGTAGGAGTGAGAAAAACATCACGGGGTGGTGCGCATTGTATGGGTGTGTGTTACATTACATTCACTAGTAGGAGTGAGAAAAACATCACGGGGTGGTGCGCATTGTATGGGTGTGTGTTACATTACATTCACTAGTAGGAGTGAGAAAAACATCACGGGGTGATGCGCATTTTATGGGTGTGTGTTACATTACATTCACTAGTAAGAGTGAGAAAAACATCACGGGGTGGTGCGCATTGTATGGGTGTGTGTTACATTACATTCACTAGTAGGAGTGAAAAAACATCACGGGGTGGTGCGCATTGTATGGGTGTGTGTTACATTACATTCACTAGTAGGAGTGAGAAAAACATCACGGGGTGGTGCGCATTGTATGGGTGTGTGTTGCATTACATTCACTAGTAGGAGTGAGAAAAACATCACGGGGTGGTGCGCATTGTATGGGTGTGTGTTACATTACATTCACTAGTAGGAGTGAGAAAAACATCACGGGGTGGTGCGCATTTTATGGGTGTTTATTACATTAGATTCACTAGTAGGAGTGAGAAAAACATCACGGGGTGGTGCGCATTGTATGGGTGTGTGTTACATTACATTCACTAGTAGGAGTGAGAAAAACATCACGGGATGGTGCGCATTGTATGGGTGTGTGTTACATTAGATTCACTAGTAGGAGTGAGAAAAACATCACGGGGTGGTGCGCATTGTATGGGTGTGTGTTACATTACATTCACTAGTAGGAGTGCGAAAAACATCACGGGGTGGTGCGCATTGTATGGGTGTGTGTTACATTACATTCACTAGTAGGAGTGAGAAAAAAATCACGCGGTGGTGCGCATTGTATGGGTGTTTGTTACATTAGATTCAGTAGTAGGAGTGAGAAAATCATCACGGGGTGGTGCGCATTGTATGGGTGTGTGTTACATTAGATTCACTAGTAGGAGTGAGAAAAACATCACGGGGTGGTGCGCATTGTATGGGTGTGTGTTACATTACATTCACTAGTAGGAGTGAGAAAAACATCATGGGGTGGTGCGCATTGTATGGGTGTGTGTTACATTACATTCACTAGTAGGAGTGAGAAAAACATCACGGGGTGGTGCGCATTGTATGGGTGTGTGTTACATTACATTCACTAGTAGGAGTGAGAAACACATCACGGGGTGGTGCGCATTGTATGGGTGTGTGTTACATTACATTCACTAGTAGGAGTGAGAAAAACATCACGGGGTGGTGCGCATTGTATGGGTGTGTGTTACATTAGATTCACTAGTAGGAGTGAGAAAAACATCACGGGGTGGTGCGCATTGTATGGGTGTGTGTTACATTACATTCACTAGTAGGAGTGAGAAAAACATCACGGGGTGATGCGCATTTTATGGGTGTGTGTTACATTACATTCACTAGTAAGAGTGAGAAAAACATCACGGGGTGGTGCGCATTGTATGGGTGTGTGTTACATTACATTCACTAGTAGGAGTGAAAAAACATCACGGGGTGGTGCGCATTGTATGGGTGTGTGTTACATTACATTCACTAGTAGGAGTGAGAAAAACATCACGGGGTGGTGCGCATTGTATGGGTGTGTGTTGCATTACATTCACTAGTAGGAGTGAGAAAAACATCACGGGGTGGTGCGCATTGTATGGGTGTGTGTTACATTACATTCACTAGTAGGAGTGAGAAAAACATCACGGGGTGGTGCGCATTTTATGGGTGTTTATTACATTAGATTCACTAGTAGGAGTGAGAAAAACATCACGGGGTGGTGCGCATTGTATGGGTGTGTGTTACATTACATTCACTAGTAGGAGTGAGAAAAACATCACGGGGTGGTGCGCATTGTATGGGTGTGTGTTACATTAGATTCACTAGTAGGAGTGAGAAAAACATCACGGGGTGGTGCGCATTGTATGGGTGTGTGTTACTTTAGATTCACTAGTAGGAGTGCGAAAAACATCACGGGGTGGTGCGCATTGTATGGGTGTGTGTTACATTACATTCACTAGTAGGAGTGAGAAAAAAATCACGCGGTGGTGCGCATTGTATGGGTGTTTGTTACATTAGATTCACTAGTAGGAGTGAGAAAATCATCACGGGGTGGTGCGCATTGTATGGGTGTGTGTTACATTAGATTCACTAGTAGGAGTGAGAAAAACATCACGGGGTGGTGCGCATTGTAGGGGTGTGTGTTACATTACATTCACTAGTAGGAGTGAGAAAAACATCACGGGGTGGTGCGCATTGTATGGGTGTGTGTTACATTACATTCACTAGTAGGAGTGAGAAAAACATCACGGGGTGCTGCGCATTGTATGGGTGTGTGTTACATTACATTCACTAGTAGGAGTGAGAAAAACATCACGGGGTGGTGCGTATTGTATGGGTGTGTGTTACATTACATTCACTAGTAAGAGTGAGAAAAACATCACGGGGTGGTGCGCATTGTATGGGTGTGTGTAACATTACATTCACTAGTAGGAGTGAGAAAAACATCACGGGGTGGTGCGCATTGTATGGGTGTGTGTTACATTAGATTCACTAGTAGGAGTGAGAAAAACATCACGGGGTGGTGCGCATTGTATGGGTGTGTGTTACATTACATTCACTAGTAGGAGTGAGAAAAACATCACGATGTGGTGCGCATTTTATGGGTGTGTGTTACATTACATTCACTAGTAAGAGTGAGAAAAACATCACGGGGTGGTGCGCATTGTATGGGTGTGTGTTACATTACATTCACTAGTAGGAGTGAAAAAACATCACGGGGTGGTGCGCATTGTATGGGTGTGTGTTACATTACATTCACTAGTAGGAGTGAGAAAAACATCACGGGGTGGTGCGCATTGTATGGGTGTGTGTAACATTACATTCACTCGTAGGAGTGAGAAAAACATCACGGGGTGGTGCGCATTGTATGGGTGTGTGTTACCTTACATTCACTCTTAGGAGTGAGAAAAACATCACGGGGTGGTGCGCATTGTATGGGTGTGTGTTACATTACATTCACTAGTAGGAGTGAGAAAAACATCATGGGGTGGTGCGCATTGTATGGGTGTGTGTTACATTAGATTCACTAGTAGGAGTGAGAAAAACATCACGGGGTGGTGCGCATTGTATGGGTGTGTGTTACATTACATTCACTAGTAGGAGTGAGAAAAACATCACGGGGTGGTGCGCATTGTATGGGTGTTTGTTACATTAGATTCACTAGTAGCAGTGAGAAAAACATCACGGGGTGGTGCGCATTGTATGGGTGCGTGTTACATTAGATTCACTAGTAGGACTGAGAAAAACATCACGGGGTGGTGCGCATTGTATGGGTGCGTGTTACATTACATTCACTAGTAGGAGTGAGAAAAACATCACGAGGTGGTGCGCATTGTATGGGTGCTTGTTACATTAGATTCACTAGTAGGAGTGAGAAAATCATCACGGGGTTGTTTGCATTGTATGGGTGTGTGTTACATTACATTCACTAGTAGGAGTGAGAAAAACATAACGGGGTGGTGCGCATTGTATGGGTGTGTGTTACATTAGATTCACTAGTAGGAGTGAGAAAAATATCCCGGGGTGGTGCGCATTGAATGGGTGTGTGTTACATTAGATTCACTAGTAGGAGTGAGAAAAACATCCCGGGGTGGTGCGCATTGTATGGGTGTGTGTTACATTACATTCACTAGTAGGAGTGAGAAAAACATCACGGGGTGGTGCGCATTGTATGGGTGTTTGTTACATTAGATTCACTAGTAGGAGTTAGAAAATCATCACGGGGTGGTGCGCATTGTATGGGTGTGTGTTACATTACATTCACTAGTAGGAGTGAGAAAAACATCACGGGGTGGTGCGCATTGTATGGGTGTGTGTTACATTACATTCACTAGTAGGAGTGAGAAAAACATCACGGGGTGGTGCGCATTGTATGGGTGTGTGTTACATTACATTCACTAGTAGGAGTGAGAAAAACATCACGTGGTGGTGCGCATTGTATGGGTGTGTGTTACATTACATTCACTAGTAGGAGTGAGAAAAACATCACGGGGTGGTGCGCATTGTATGGGTGTGTGTTACATTACATTCACTAGTAAGAGTGAGAAAAACATCACGGGGTGGTGCACATTGTATGGGTGTGTGTTACATTACATTCACTAGTAGGAGTGAGAAAAACATCACGGGGTGGTGCGCATTGTATGGGTGTGTGTTACATTAGATTCAATAGTAGGAGTGAGAAAAACATCACGGGGTGGTGCGCATTGTATGGGTGTGTGTTACATTACATTCACTAGTAGGAGTGAGAAAAACATCACGGGGTGGTGCGCATTGTATGGGTGTGTGTTACATTACATTCACTAGTAAGAGTGAGAAAAACATCACGGGGTGGTGCGCATTGTATGGGTGTGTGTTACATTACATTCACTAGTAGGAGTGAGAAAAACATCACGGGGTGGTGCGCATTGTATGGGTGTGTGTTACATTAGATTCACTAGTAGGAGTGAGAAAAACATCACGGGGTGGTGCGCATTGTATGGGTGTGTGTTACATTACATTCACTAGTAGGAGTGAGAAAAACATCACGGGGTGGTGCGCATTTTATGGGTGTGTGTTACATTACATTCACTAGTAAGAGTGAGAAAATCATCACGGGGTGGTGCGCATTGTATGGGTGTGTGTTACATTACATTCACTAGTAGGAGTGAAAAAACATCACGGTGTGGTGCGCATTGTATGGGTGTGTGTTACATTACATTCACTAGTAGGAGTGAGAAAAACATCACGGGGTGGTGCGCATTGTATGGGTGTGTGTTACATTAGATTCACTAGTAGGAGTGAGAAAAACATCACGGGGTGGTGCGCATTGTATGGGTGTGTGTTACATTAGATTCACTAGTAGGAGTGAGAAAAACATCACGGGCTAGTGCGCCTTGTATGGGTGTGTGTTACATTAGATTCACTAGTAGGAGTGAGAAAAACATCACGGGCTGGTGCGCATTATATGGGTGTGTGTTACATTACATTCACTAGTAGGAGTGAGAAAAACATCACGGGGTGGTGCGTATTGTATGGGTGTGTGTTACATTACATTCACTAGTAGGAGGGAGAAAAACATCACGGGGTGGTGCGCATTGTATGGGTGTGTGTTACATTACATTCACTAGTAGGAGTGAGAAAAGCATCACGGGGTGGTGCGCATTGTATGGGTGTGTGTTACACTACATTCACTAGTAGGAGTGAGAAAAACATCACGGGGTGGTGCGCATTATATGGGTGTGTGTTACATTACATTCACTAGTAGGAGTTAGAAAAACATCACGGGGTGGTGCTCATTGTATGGGTGTGTGTTACATTACATTCACTTGTAGGAGTGAGAAAAACATCACGGGGTGGTGCGCATTGTATGGGTGTGTGTTACATTACATTCACTAGTAGGAGTGAGAAAAACATCACGGGGTGGTGCGCATTGTATGGGTGTGTGTTACATTACATTCACTAGTAGGAGTGAGAAAAACATCACGGGGTGGTGCGCATTGTATGGGTGTGTGTTACATTAGATTCACTAGTAGGAGTGAGAAAAACATCACGGGGTGGTGCGCATTGTTTGGGTGTGTGTTACATTACATTCACTAGTAGGAGTGAGAAAAACATCACGGGGTGGTGCGCATTGTATGGGTGTGTATTACACTACATTCACTAGTAGGAGTGAGAAAAACATCACGGGGTGGTGCGCATTGTATGGGTGTGTGTTACATTACATTCACTAGTAGGAGTGAGAAAAACATCACGGGGTGGTGCACATTGTATGGGTGTGTGTTACATTACATTCACTAGTAGGAGTGAGAAAAACATCACGGGGTGGTGCGCATTGTATGGGTGTGTGTTACATTACATTCACTAGTAGGAGTGAGAAAAACATCACGGGGTGGTGCGCATTGTATGGGTGTGTGTTACATTACATTCACTCGTAGGAGTGTAAAAAAGATCACGGGGTGGTGCGCATTGTATGGGTGTGTGTTACATGAGATACACTAGTAGGAGTGAGAAAAACATCACGGGGTGGTGCGCATTGTATGGGTGTGTGTTACATTACATTCACTAGTAGGAGTGAGAAAAACATCACGGGGTGGTGCGCATTTTATGGGTGTGTGTTACATTACATTCACTAATAGGAGTGAGAAAAACATCACGGGGTGGTGCGCATTGTATGGGTGTGTGTTACATTACATTCACTAGTAGGAGTGAAAAAACATCACGGGGTGGTGCGCATTGTATGGGTGTGTGTTACATTACATTCACTAGTAGGAGTGAGAAAAACATCACGGGGTGGTGCGCATTGTATGGGTGTGTGTTACATTAGATTCACTAGTAGGAGTGAGAAAAACATGAAGGGGTGGTGCGCATTGTATGGGTGTGTGTTACATTACATTCACTAGTAGGAGTGAGAAAAACATCACGGGGTGGTGCGCATTGTATGGGTTTGTGTTACATTACATTCACAAGTAGGAGTGAGAAAAACATCACGGGGTGGTGCGCATTGTATGGGTGTGTGTTACATTATATTCACTAGTAGGAGTGAGAAAAACATCACGGGGTGGTGCGCATTGTATGGGTGTGTGTTACATTAGATTCACTAGTAGGAGTGAAAAAAACATCACGGGGTGGTGCGCATTGTATGGGTGTGTGTTACATTACATTCACTAGTAGGAGTGAGAAAAACATCACGGGGTGGTGAGAATTGTATGGGTGTGTGTTACATTAGATTCACTAGTAGGAGTGAGAAAAACATCATGGGGTGGTGCGCATTGTATGGGTGTGTGTTACATTACATTCACAAGTAGGAGTGAGAAAAACATCACGGGGTGGTGCGCATTGTATGGGTGTGTGTTACATTACATTCACTAGTAGGAGTGAGAAAAACATCACGGGGTGGTGCGCATTGTATGGGTGTGTGTTACATTATATTCACTAGTAGGAGTGAGAAAAACATCACGGGGTGGTGCGCATTTTATGGGTGTGTGTTACATTACATTCACTAGTAAGAGTGAGAAAAACATCACGGGGTGGTGCGCATTGTATGGGTGTGTGTTACATTACATTCACTAGTAGGAGTGAAAAAACATCACGGGGTGGTGCGCATTGTATGGGTGTGTGTTACATTACATTCACTAGTAGGAGTGAGAAAAACATCACGGGGTGGTGCGCATTGTATGGGTGTGTGTTACATTACATTCACTAGTAGGAGTGAGAAAAACATCACGAGGTGGTGCGCATTGTATGGGTGTGTGTTACATTAGATTCACTAGTAGGAGTGAGAAAAACATCACGGGGTGGTGCGCATTGTTTGGGTGTGTGTTACATTACCTTCACTAGTAGGAGTGAGAAAAACATCACGGGGTGGTGCGCATTGTATGGGTGTGTGTTACACTACATTCACTAGTAGGAGTGAGAAAAACATCACGGGGTGGTGCGCATTGTATGGGTGTGTGTTACATTACATTCACTAGTAGGAGTGAGAAAAACATCACGGGGTGGTGCACATTGTATGGGTGTGTGTTACATTACATTCACTAGTAGGAGTGAGAAAAACATCACGGGGTGGTGCGCATTGTATGGGTGTGTGTTACATTACATTCACTAGTAGGAGTGAGAAAAACATCATGGGGTGGTGCGCATTGTATGGGTGTGTGTTACATTACATTCACTCGTAGGAGTGTAAAAAAGATCACGGGGTGGTGCGCATTGTATGGGTGTGTGTTACATGAGATACACTAGTAGGAGTGAGAAAAACATCACGGGGTGGTGCGCATTGTATGGGTGTGTGTTACATTACATTCACTAGTAAGAGTGAGAAAAACATCACGGGGTGGTGCGCATTGTATGGGTGTGTGTTACATTACATTCACTAGTAGGAGTGAGAAAAACATCACGCGGTGGTGCGCATTGTATGGGTGTGTGTTACATTACATTCATTCGTAGGAGTGTAAAAAAGATCACGGGGTGGTGCGCATTGTATGGGTGTGTGTTACATGAGATACACTAGTAGGAGTGAGAAAAACATCACGGGGTGGTGCGCATTGTATGGGTGTGTGTTACATTACATTCACTAGTAGGAGTGAGAAAAACATCACGGGGTGGTGCGCATTTTATGGGTGTGTGTTACATTTCATTCACTAGTAGGAGTGAGAAAAACATCACGGGGTGGTGCGCATTGTATGGGTGTGTGTTACATTACATTCACTAGTAGGAGTGAAAAAACATCACGGGGTGGTGCGCATTTTATGGGTGTGTGTTACATTACATTCACTAGTAGGAGTGAGAAAAACATCACGGGGTGGTGCGCATTGTATGGGTGTGTGTTACATTAGATTCACTAGTAGGAGTGAGAAAAACATGAAGTGGTGGTGCGCATTGTATGGGTGTGTGTTACATTACATTCACTAGTAGGAGTGAGAAAAACATCACGGGGTGGTGCGCATTGTATGGGTGTGTGTTACATTACATTCACTAGTAGGAGTGAGAAAAACATCACGGGGTGGTGCGCATTTTATGGGTGTGTGTTACATTTCATTCACTAGTAAGAGTGAGAAAAACATCACGGGGTGGTGCGCATTGTATGGGTGTGTGTTACATTACATTCACTAGTAGGAGTGAAAAAACATCACGGGGTGGTGCGCATTGTATGGGTGTGTGTTACATTACATTCACTAGTAGGAGTGAGAAAAACATCACGGGGTGGTGCGCATTGTATGGGTGTGTGTTACATTAGATTCACTAGTAGGAGTGAGAAAAACATGAAGTGGTGGTGCGCATTGTATGGGTGTGTGTTACATTACATTCACTAGTAGGAGTGAGAAAAACATCACGGGGTGGTGCGCATTGTATGGGTTTGTGTTACATTACATTCACAAGCAGGAGTGAGAAAAACATCACGGGGTGGTGCGCATTGTATGGGTGTGTGTTACATTACATTCACTAGTAGGAGTGAGAAAAACATCACGGGGTGGTGCGCATTGTATGGGTGTGTGTTACATTAGATTCACTAGTAGGAGTAACAAAAACATCACGGGGTGGTGCGCATTGTATGGGTGTGTGTTAAATTAGATTCACTAGTAGGAGTGAGAAAAACATCACGGGGTGGTGAGCATTGTATGGGTGTGTGTTACATTACATTCACTAGTAGGAGTGAGAAAAACATCACGGGGTGGTGCGCATTGTATGGGTGTGTGTTACATTACATTCACAAGTAGGAGTGAGAAAAACATCACGGGGTGGTGTGCATTGTATGGGTGTGTGTTACATTACATTCACTAGTAGGAGTGAGAAAAACATCACGGGGTGGTGCGCATTGTATGGGTGTGTGTTATATTAGATTCACTAGTAGGAGTGACAAAAACATCACGGGTTGGTGCGCATTGTATGGGTGTGTGTTACATTAGATTCACTAGTAGGAGTGAGAAAAACATCACGGGGTGGTGCGCATTGTATGGGTGTGTGTTACATTACATTCACTAGTAGGAGTGAGAAAATCATCACGGGGTGGTGCGCATTGTATGGGTGTGTGTTACATTACATTCACTAGTAGGAGTGAGAAAAACATCACGGGGTGGTGC
Source organism: Cavia porcellus (assembly GCF_034190915.1). Taxonomy (NCBI): domain Eukaryota; kingdom Metazoa; phylum Chordata; class Mammalia; order Rodentia; family Caviidae; genus Cavia; species Cavia porcellus. The sequence continues at coordinate 681,648 of NW_026947615.1, read as the reverse complement.
GCATTGTATGGGTGCTTGTTACATTAGATTCACTAGTAGGAGTGAGAAAATCATGACGGGGTTGTTTGCATTGTATGGGTGTGTGTTACATTACATTCACTAGTAGGAGTGAGAAAAACATAACGGGGTGGTGCGCATTGTATGGGTGTGTGTTACATTAGATTCACTAGTAGGAGTGAGAAAAATATCCCGGGGTGGTGCGCATTGAATGGGTGTGTGTTACATTAGATTCACTAGTAGGAGTGAGAAAAACATCCCGGGGTGGTGCGCATTGTATGGGTGTGTGTTACATTACATTCACTAGTAGGAGGGAGAAAAACATCACGGGGTGGTGCGCATTGTATGGGTGTTTGTTACATTAGATTCACTAGTAGGAGTTAGAAAATCATCACGGGGTGGTGCACATTGTATGGGTGTGTGTTACATTACATTCACTAGTAGGAGTGAGAAAAACATCACGGGGTGGTGCGCATTGTATGGGTGTGTGTTACATTACATTCACTAGTAGGAGTGAGAAAAACATCACGGGGTGGTGCGCATTGTATCGGTGTGTGTTACATTACATTCACTAGTAGGAGTGAGAAAAACATCACGTGGTGGTGCGCATTGTATGGGTGTGTGTTACATTACATTCACTAGTAGGAGTGAGAAAAACATCACGGGGTGGTGCGCATTGTATGGGTGTGTGTTACATTACATTCACTAGTAAGAGTGAGAAAAACATCACGGGGTGGTGCACATTGTATGGGTGTGTGTTACATTACATTCACTAGTAGGAGTGAGAAAAACATCACGGGGTGGTGCGCATTGTATGGGTGTGTGTTACATTAGATTCAATAGTAGGAGTGAGAAAAACATCACGGGGTGGTGCGCATTGTATGGGTGTGTGTTACATTACATTCACTAGTAGGAGTGAGAAAAACATCACGGGGTGGTGCGCATTGTATGGGTGTGTGTTACATTACATTCACTAGTAAGAGTGAGAAAAACATCACGGGGTGGTGCGCATTGTATGGGTGTGTGTTACATTACATTCACTAGTAGGAGTGAGAAAAACATCACGGGCTGGTGCGCATTGTATGGGTGTGTGTTACATTATATTCACTAGTAGGAGTGAGAAAAACATCACGGGCTGGTGCGCATTGTATGGCTGTGTGTTACATTACATTCACTAGTAGGAGTGAGAAAAACATCACGGGGTGGTGCGCATTGTATGGGTGTGTGTTACATTACATTCACTAGTAGGAGTGAGAAAAACATCACGGGGTGGTGCGCATTGTATGGGTGTGTGTTACATTACATTCACTAGTAGGAGTGAGAAAAACATCACGGGGTGGTGCGCATTGTATGGGTGTGTGATACATTACATTCACTAGTAGGAGTGAGAAAAACCTCACGGGGTGGTGCCCATTGTATGGGTGTGTGTTACATTACATTCACTACTAGGAGTGAGAAAAACCTCACGGGGTGGTGCGCATTGTATGGGTGTGTGTTACATTACATTCACTAGTAGGAGTGAGAAAAACATCACGGTGTGGTGCGCATTGTATGGGTGTGTGTTACATTACATTCACTAGTAGGAGTGAGAAAAACATCACGGGGTGGTGCGCATTGTATGGGTGTGTGTTACATTACATTCACTAGTAGGAGTGAGAAAAACATCACGGGGTGGTGCGCATTGTATGGGTGTGTGTTACATTACATTCACTAGTAGGAGGGAGAAAAACATCACGGGGTGGTGCGCATTGTATGGGTGTGTGTTACATTACATTCACTAGTAGGAGTGAGAAAAACATCACGGGGTGGTGCGCATTGTATGGGTGTGTGTTACACTACATTCACTAGTAGGAGTGAGAAAAACATCACGGGGTGGTGCGCATTATATGGGTGTGTGTTACATTACATTCACTAGTAGGAGTTAGAAAAACATCACGGGGTGGTGCACATTGTATGGGTGTGTGTTACATTACATTCACTTGTAGGAGTGAGAAAAACATCACGGGGTGGTGCGCATTGTATGGGTGTGTGTTACATTACATTCACTAGTAGGAGTGAGAAAAACATCACGGGGTGGTGCGCATTGTATGGGTGTGTGTTACATTACATTCACTAGTAGGAGTGAGAAAAACATCACGGGGTGGTGCGCATTGTATGGGTGTGTGTTACATTAGATTCACTAGTAGGAGTGAGAAAAACATCACGGGGTGGTGCGCATTGTTTGGGTGTGTGTTACATTACATTCACTAGTAGGAGTGAGAAAAACATCACGGGGTGGTGCGCATTGTATGGGTGTGTGTTACACTACATTCACTAGTAGGAGTGAGAAAAACATCAGGGGGTGGTGCGCATTGTATGGGTGTGTGTTACATTACATTCACTAGTAGGAGTGAGAAAAACATCACGGGGTGGTGCACATTGTATGGGTGTGTGTTACATTACATTCACTAGTAGGAGTGAGAAAAACATCACGGGGTGGTGTGCATTGTATGGGTGTGTGTTACATTACATTCACTAGTAGGAGTGAGAAAAACATCACGGGGTGGTGCGCATTGTATGGGTGTGTGTTACATTACATTCACTCGTAGGAGTGTAAAAAAGATCACGGGGTGGTGCGCATTGTATGGGTGTGTGTTACATGAGATACACTAGTAGGAGTGAGAAAAACATCACGGGGTGGTGCGCATTGTATGGGTGTGTGTTACATTACATTCACTAGTAGGAGTGAGAAAAACATCACGGGGTGGTGCGCATTTTATGGGTGTGTGTTACATTACATTCACTAGTAGGAGTGAGAAAAACATCACGGGGTGGTACGCATTGTATGGGTGTGTGTTACATTACATTCACTAGTAGGAGTGAAAAAACATCACGGGGTGGTGCGCATTGTATGGGTGTGTGTTACATTACATTCACTAGTAGGAGTGAGAAAAACATCACGGGGTGGTGCGCATTGTATGGGTGTGTGTTACATTACATTCACTAGTAGGAGTGAGAAAAACATCACGGGGTGGTGCACATTGTATGGGTGTGTGTTACATTACATTCACTAGTAGGAGTGAGAAAAACATCACGGGGTGGTGCGCATTGTATGGGTTTGTGTTACATTACATTCACAAGTAGGAGTGAGAAAAACATCACGGGGTGGTGCGCATTGTATGGGTGTGTGTTACATTATATTCACTAGTAGGAGTGAGAAAAACATCACGGGGTGGTGCGCATTGTATGGGTGTGTGTTACATTAGATTCACTAGTAGGAGTGAGAAAAACATCACGGGGTGGTGCGCATTGTATGGGTGTGTGTTACATTACATTCACTAGTAGGAGTGAGAAAAACATCACGGGGTGGTGAGCATTGTATGGGTGTGTGTTACATTAGATTCACTAGTAGGAGTGAGAAAAACATCACGGGGTGGTGCGCATTGTATGGGTTTGTGTTACATTACATTCACAAGTAGGAGTGAGAAAAACATCACGGGGTGGTGCGCATTGTATGGGTGTGTGTTACATTATATTCACTAGTAGGAGTGAGAAAAACATCACGGGGTGGTGTGCATTGTATGGGTGTGTGTTACATTAGATTCACTAGTAGGAGTGAGAAAAACATCACGGGGTGGTGCGCATTGTATGGGTGTGTGTTACATTACATTCACTAGTAGGAGTGAGAAAAACATCACGGGGTGGTGAGCATTGTATGGGTGTGTGTTACATTAGATTCACTAGTAGGAGTGAGAAAAACATCATGGGGTGGTGCGCATTGTATGGGTGTGTGTTACATTACATTCACAAGTAGGAGTGAGAAAAACATCACGGGGTGGTGCGAATTGTATGGGTGTGTGTTACATTACATTCACTAGTAGGAGTGAGAAAAACATCACGGGGTGGTGCGCATTGTATGGGTGTGTGTTACATTACATTCACTAGTAGGAGTGAGAAAAACATCACGGGGTGGTGCGCATTTTATGGGTGTGTGTTACATTACATTCACTAGTAAGAGTGAGAAAAACATCACGGGGTGGTGCGCATTGTATGGGTGTGTGTTACATTACATTCACTAGTAGGAGTGAAAAAACATCACGGGGTGGTGCGCATTGTATGGGTGTGTGTTACATTACATTCACTAGTAGGAGTGAGAAAAACATCACGGGGTGGTGCGCATTGTATGGGTGTGTGTTACATTACATTCACTAGTAGGAGTGAGAAAAACATCACGAGGTGGTGCGCATTGTATGGGTGTGTGTTACATTAGATTCACTAGTAGGAGTGAGAAAAACATCACGGGGTGGTGCGCATTGTTTGGGTGTGTGTTACATTACCTTCACTAGTAGGAGTGAGAAAAATATCACGGCGTGGTGCGCATTGTATGGGTGTGTGTTACACTACATTCACTAGTAGGAGTGAGAAAAACATCACGGGGTGGTGCGCATTGTATGGGTGTGTGTTACATTACATTCACTAGTAGGAGTGAGAAAAACATCACGGGGTGGTGCACATTGTATGGGTGTGTGTTACATTACATTCACTAGTAGGAGTGAGAAAAACATCACGGGGTGGTGCGCATTGTATGGGTGTGTGTTACATTACATTCATTCGTAGGAGTGTAAAAAAGATCACGGGGTGGTGCGCATTGTATGGGTGTGTGTTACATGAGATACACTAGTAGGAGTGAGAAAAACATCACGGGGTGGTGCGCATTGTATGGGTGTGTGTTACATTACATTCACTAGTAGGAGTGAGAAAAACATCACGGGGTGGTGCGCATTGTATGGGTGTGTGTTACATTAGATTCACTAGTAGGAGTGAGAAAAACATGAAGTGGTGGTGCGCATTGTATGGGTGTGTGTTACATTACATTCACTAGTAGGAGTGAGAAAAACATCACGGGGTGGTGCGCATTGTATGGGTTTGTGTTACATTACATTCACAAGTAGGAGTGAGAAAAACATCACGGGGTGGTGCGCATTGTATGGGTGTGTGTTACATTAGATTCACTAGTAGGAGTGAGAAAAACATCACGGGGTGGTGCGCATTGTATGGGTGTGTGTTACATTAGATTCACTAGTAGGAGTAACAAAAACATCACGGGGTGGTGCGCATTGTATGGGTGTGTGTTAAATTAGATTCACTAGTAGGAGTGAGAAAAACATCACGGGGTGGTGAGCATTGTATGGGTGTGTGTTACATTAGATTCACTAGTAGGAGTGAGAAAAACATCACGGGGTGGTGCGCATTTTATGGGTGTGTGTTACATTACATTCACAAGTAGGAGTGAGAAAAACATCACGGGGTGGTGTGCATTGTATGGGTGTGTGTTACATTACATTCACTAGTAGGAGTGAGAAAAACATCACGGGGTGGTGCGCATTGTATGGGTGTGTGTTATATTAGATTCACTAGTAGGAGTGACAAAAACATCACGGGTTGGTGCGCATTGTATGGGTGTGTGTTACATTAGATTCACTAGTAGGAGTGAGAAAAACATCACGGGGTGGTGCGCATTGTATGGGTGTGTGTTACATTACATTCACTAGTAGGAGTGAGAAAATCATCACGGGGTGGTGCGCATTGTATGGGTGTGTGTTACATTACATTCACTAGTAGGAGTGAGAAAAACATCACGGGGTGGTGCGCATTGTATGGGTGTGTGTTACATTACATTCACTAGTAGGAGTGAGAAAAACATCACGGGGTGGTGCGCATTGTATGGGTGTGTGTTACATTACATTCACTAGTACGAGTGAGTGAAACATCACGGGGTGGTGCGCATTGTATGGGTTTGTGTTACATTACATTCACTAGTAGGAGTGAGAGAAACATCACGGGGTGGTGCGCATTGTATGGGTGTGTGTTACATTACATTCACTAGTAGGAGTGAAAAAACATGACGGGGTGGTTCGCATTGTATGGGTGTGTGTTACATTACATTCACTAGTAGGAGTGAGAAAAACATCACAGGCTGGTGCGCATTGTATGGGTGTGTGTTACATTACATTCACTAGTAGGAGTGAGAAAATCATCACGGGGTGGTGCGCATTGTATGGGTGTGTGTTACATTACATTCACTAGTAGGAGTGAGAAAAACATCACGGGGTGGTGCGCATTGTATGGGTGTGTGTTACATTAGATTCACTAGTAGGAGTGAGAAAAACATCACGGGGTGGTGCGCATTGTATGGGTGTGTGTTACATTAGATTCACTAGTAGGAGTGAGAAAAACATCACGGGGTGGTGCGCATTGTATGGGTGTGTGTTACATTACATTCACTAGTAGGAGTGAGAAAAACATCACGGGGTGGTGCGCATTTTATGGGTGTGTGTTACATTACATTCACTAGTAGGAGTGAGAAAATCATCACGAGGTGGTGCGCATTGTATGGGTGTGTGTTACATTACATTCACTAGTAGGAGTGAGAAAAACATCACGGAGTGGTGCGCATTGTATGGGTTTGTGTTACATTACATTCACTAGTAGGAGTGAGAAAAACATCACGGGGTGGTGCGCATTGTATGGGTGTGTGTTACATTACATTCACTAGTAGGAGTGAGAAAGGCATCACGGGGTGGTGCGCATTGTATGGGTGTGTGTTACATTACATTCACTACTAGGAGTGAGAAAAACATCACGCAGTGGTGCGCATTGTATGGGTGTGTGTTACATTACATTCACTAGTAGGAGTGAGAAAAACATCACGGGGTGGTGCGCATTGTATGGGTGTGTGTTACATTACATTCACTAGTAGGAGTGAGAAAATCATCACGGGGTGGTGCGCATTGTATGGGTGTGTGTTACATTAGATTCACTAGTAGGAGTGAGAAAAACATCACGGGGTGGTGCGCATTGTATGGGTGTGTGTTACATTACATTCACTAGTAGGAGTGAGAGAAACATCACGGGGTGGTGCACATTGTATGGGTGTGTGTTACATTACATTCACTAGTAGGAGTGAGGAAAACATCACGGGGTGGTGCGCATTGTATGGGTGTGTGTTACATTACATTCACTAGTAGGAGTGAGAAAAACATCACGGGGTGGTGCGCATTGTATGGGTGTGTGTTACATTACATTCACTAGTAGGAGTGAGAAAAACATCACGGGGTGGTGCGCATTGTATGGGTGTGTGTTACATTAGATTCACTAGTAGGAGTGAGAAAAACATCACAGGGTGGTGCGTATTGTATGGGTGTGTGTTACATTACATTCACTAGTAGGACTGAGAAAAACATCACGGGGTGGTGCGCATTGTATGGGTGTGTGTTACGTTACATTCACTAATAGGAGTGAGAAAAACATCACGGGGTGGTGCGCATTGTATGGGTGTGTTTACATTACATTCACTAGTAGGAGTGAGAAAAACATCACGGTGTGAGGCGCATTGTATGGGTGTTTGTTACATAAGATTCACTAGTAGGAGTGAGAAAAATATCACGGGTTGGTGCGCATTGTATGGGTGTGTGTTACATTAGATTCACTAGTAGGAGTGAGAAAAACATCACGGGGTGGTGCGCATTGTATGGGTGTTTGTTACATTAGATTCACTAGTAGGAGTGAGAAAATCATCATGGGGTGGTGCGCATTGTATGGGTGTGTGTTACATTACATTCACTAGTAGGAGTGCGAAAACATTACGGGGTGGTGCGCATTGTATGGGTGTGTGTTACATTACATTCACTAGTAGGAGTGAGAAAAACATCACGGGGTGGTGCACATTGTATGGGTGTTTGTTCCATTAGATTCACTAGTAGGAGTGAGAAAATCATCACGGGGTGGTGCGCATTGTATGGGTGTGTGTTGCATTACATTCACTAGTAGGAGTGAGAAAAACATCACGGAGTGGTGCGCATTGTATGGGTGTGTGTTACATTACATTCACTAGTAGGAGTGAGAAAAACATCACGGGGTGGTGCGCATTGTATGGGTGTGTGTTACATTACATTCACTAGTAGGAGTGAGAAAAACATCACGGGGTTTTGCGCATTGTATGGGTGTGTGTTACATTACATTCACTAGTAGGAGTGAGAAAAACATCACGCGGTGGTGCGCATTGTATGGGTGTGTGTTACATTAGATTCACTAGTAGGAGTGAGAAAAACATCACGGGGTGGTGCGTATTGTATGGGTGTGTGTTACATTACATTCACTCGTAGGACTGAGAAAAACATCACGGGGTGGTGCGCATTGTATGGGTGTGTGTTACGTTACATTCACTAATAGGAGTGAGAAAAACATCACGGGGTGGTGCGCATTGTATGGGTGTGTTTACATTACATTCACTAGTAGGAGTGAGAAAAACATCACGGTGTGAGGCGCATTGTATGGGTGTTTGTTACATAAGATTCACTAGTAGGAATGAGAAAAATATCACGGGTTGGTGCGCATTGTATGGGTGTGTGTTACATTAGATTCACTAGTAGGAGTGAGAAAAACATCACGGGGTGGTGCGCATTGTATGGGTGTTTGTTACATTAGATTCACTAGTAGGAGTGAGAAAATCATCATGGGGTGGTGCGCATTGTATGGGTGTGTGTTACATTACATTCACTAGTAGGAGTGCGAAAACATTACGGGGTGGTGCGCATTGTATGGGTGTGTGTTACATTACATTCACTAGTAGGAGTGAGAAAAACATCACGGGGTGGTGCGCATTGTATGGGTGTTTGTTCCATTAGATTCACTAGTAGGAGTGAGAAAATCATCACGGGGTGGTGCGCATTGTATGGGTGTGTGTTGCATTACATTCACTAGTAGGAGTGAGAAAAACATCACGGAGTGGTGCGCATTGTATGGGTGTGTGTTACATTACATTCACTAGTAGGAGTGAGAAAAACATCACGGGGTGGTGCGCATTGTATGGGTGTGTGTTACATTACATTCACTAGTAGGAGTGAGAAAAACATCACGGGGTTGTGCGCATTGTATGGGTGTGTGTTACATTACATTCACTAGTAGGAGTGAGAAAAACATCACGCGGTGGTGCGCATTGTATGGGTGTGTGTTACATTAGATTCACTAGTAGGAGTGAGAAAAACATCACGGTGTGGTGCGCATTGTATGGGTGTGTGTTACATTAGATTCACTAGTAGGAGTGAGAAAAACATCACGGGGTGGTGCGCATTGTATGGGTGTGTGTTACATTACATTCACTAGTAGGAGTGAGAAAAACATCACGGGGTGGTGCGCATTTTATGGGTGTGTGTTACATTACATTCACTAGTAGGAGTGAGAAAATCATCACGGGGTGGTGCGCATTGTATGGGTGTGTGTTACATTACATTCACTATTAGGAGTGAGAAAAACATCACGGAGTGGTGGGCATTGTATGGGTTTGTGTTACATTACATTCACTAGTAGGAGTGAGAAAAACATCACGGGGTGGTGCGCATTGTATGGGTGTGTGTTACATTACATTCACTAGTAGGAGTGAGAAAGACATCACGGGGTGGTGCGCATTGTATGGGTGTGTGTTACATTAGATTCACTAGTAGGAGTGAGAAAATCATCACGGGGTGGTGCGCATTGTATGGGTGTGTGTTACATTACATTCACTAGTAGGAGTGAGAAAAACATCACGGAGTGGTGGGCATTGTATGGGTTTGTGTTACATTACATTCACTAGTAGGAGTGAGAAAAACATCACGGGGTGAGGCGAATTGTATGGGTGTTTGTTACATTAGATTCACTAGTAGGAGTGAGAAAAATATCACGGGTTGGTGCGCATTGTATGGGTGTGTGTTACATTAGATTCACTAGTAGGAGTGAGAAAAACATCACGGGGTGGTGCGCATTGTATGGGTGTGTGTTACATTACATTCACTAGTAGGAGTGAGAGAAACATCACGGGGTGGTGCACATTGTATGGGTGTGTGTTACATTACATTCACTAGTAGGAGTGAGGAAAACATCACGGGGTGGTGCGCATTGTATGGGTGTGTGTTACATTACATTCACTAGTAGGAGTGAGAAAAACATCACGGGGTGGTGCGCATTGTATGGGTGTGTGTTACATTACATTCACTAGTAGGAGTGAGAAAAACATCACGGGGTGGTGCGCATTGTATGGGTGTGTGTTACATTAGATTCACTAGTAGGAGTGAGAAAAACATCACAGGGTGGTGCGTATTGTATGGGTGTGTGTTACATTACATTCACTAGTAGGACTGAGAAAAACATCACGGGGTGGTGCGCATTGTATGGGTGTGTGTTACGTTACATTCACTAATAGGAGTGAGAAAAACATCACGGGGTGGTGCGCATTGTATGGGTGTGTTTACATTACATTCACTAGTAGGAGTGAGAAAAACATCACGGTGTGAGGCGCATTGTATGGGTGTTTGTTACATAAGATTCACTAGTAGGAGTGAGAAAAATATCACGGGTTGGTGCGCATTGTATGGGTGTGTGTTACATTAGATTCACTAGTAGGAGTGAGAAAAACATCACGGGGTGGTGCGCATTGTATGGGTGTTTGTTACATTAGATTCACTAGTAGGAGTGAGAAAATCATCATGGGGTGGTGCGCATTGTATGGGTGTGTGTTACATTACATTCACTAGTAGGAGTGCGAAAACATTACGGGGTGGTGCGCATTGTATGGGTGTGTGTTACATTACATTCACTAGTAGGAGTGAGAAAAACATCACGGGGTGGTGCACATTGTATGGGTGTTTGTTCCATTAGATTCACTAGTAGGAGTGAGAAAATCATCACGGGGTGGTGCGCATTGTATGGGTGTGTGTTGCATTACATTCACTAGTAGGAGTGAGAAAAACATCACGGAGTGGTGCGCATTGTATGGGTGTGTGTTACATTACATTCACTAGTAGGAGTGAGAAAAACATCACGGGGTGGTGCGCATTGTATGGGTGTGTGTTACATTACATTCACTAGTAGGAGTGAGAAAAACATCACGGGGTTTTGCGCATTGTATGGGTGTGTGTTACATTACATTCACTAGTAGGAGTGAGAAAAACATCACGCGGTGGTGCGCATTGTATGGGTGTGTGTTACATTAGATTCACTAGTAGGAGTGAGAAAAACATCACGGGGTGGTGCGTATTGTATGGGTGTGTGTTACATTACATTCACTCGTAGGACTGAGAAAAACATCACGGGGTGGTGCGCATTGTATGGGTGTGTGTTACGTTACATTCACTAATAGGAGTGAGAAAAACATCACGGGGTGGTGCGCATTGTATGGGTGTGTTTACATTACATTCACTAGTAGGAGTGAGAAAAACATCACGGTGTGAGGCGCATTGTATGGGTGTTTGTTACATAAGATTCACTAGTAGGAGTGAGAAAAATATCACGGGTTGGTGCGCATTGTATGGGTGTGTGTTACATTAGATTCACTAGTAGGAGTGAGAAAAACATCACGGGGTGGTGCGCATTGTATGGGTGTTTGTTACATTAGATTCACTAGTAGGAGTGAGAAAATCATCATGGGGTGGTGCGCATTGTATGGGTGTGTGTTACATTACATTCACTAGTAGGAGTGCGAAAACATTACGGGGTGGTGCGCATTGTATGGGTGTGTGTTACATTACATTCACTAGTAGGAGTGAGAAAAACATCACGGGGTGGTGCGCATTGTATGGGTGTTTGTTCCATTAGATTCACTAGTAGGAGTGAGAAAATCATCACGGGGTGGTGCGCATTGTATGGGTGTGTGTTGCATTACATTCACTAGTAGGAGTGAGAAAAACATCACGGAGTGGTGCGCATTGTATGGGTGTGTGTTACATTACATTCACTAGTAGGAGTGAGAAAAACATCACGGGGTGGTGCGCATTGTATGGGTGTGTGTTACATTACATTCACTAGTAGGAGTGAGAAAAACATCACGGGGTTGTGCGCATTGTATGGGTGTGTGTTACATTACATTCACTAGTAGGAGTGAGAAAAACATCACGCGGTGGTGCGCATTGTATGGGTGTGTGTTACATTAGATTCACTAGTAGGAGTGAGAAAAACATCACGGTGTGGTGCGCATTGTATGGGTGTGTGTTACATTAGATTCACTAGTAGGAGTGAGAAAAACATCACGGGGTGGTGCGCATTGTATGGGTGTGTGTTACATTACATTCACTAGTAGGAGTGAGAAAAACATCACGGGGTGGTGCGCATTTTATGGGTGTGTGTTACATTACATTCACTAGTAGGAGTGAGAAAATCATCACGGGGTGGTGCGCATTGTATGGGTGTGTGTTACATTACATTCACTATTAGGAGTGAGAAAAACATCACGGAGTGGTGGGCATTGTATGGGTTTGTGTTACATTACATTCACTAGTAGGAGTGAGAAAAACATCACGGGGTGGTGCGCATTGTATGGGTGTGTGTTACATTACATTCACTAGTAGGAGTGAGAAAGACATCACGGGGTGGTGCGCATTGTATGGGTGTGTGTTACATTAGATTCACTAGTAGGAGTGAGAAAATCATCACGGGGTGGTGCGCATTGTATGGGTGTGTGTTACATTACATTCACTAGTAGGAGTGAGAAAAACATCACGGAGTGGTGGGCATTGTATGGGTTTGTGTTACATTACATTCACTAGTAGGAGTGAGAAAAACATCACGGGGTGAGGCGAATTGTATGGGTGTTTGTTACATTAGATTCACTAGTAGGAGTGAGAAAAATATCACGGGTTGGTGCGCATTGTATGGGTGTGTGTTACATTAGATTCACTAGTAGGAGTGAGAAAAACATCACGGGGTGGTGCGCATTGTATGGGTGTTTGTTACATTAGATTCACTAGTAGGAGTGAGAAAATCATCACGGGGTGGTGCGCATTGTATAGGTGTGTGTTACATTACATTCACTCGTAGGAGTGAGAAAAACATCACGGGGTGGTGCGCATTGTATGGGTGTGTGTTACATTACATTCACTCGTAGGAGTGAGAAAAACATCACGGGGTGGTGCGCATTGTATGGGTGTGTGTTACATTACATTCACTAGTAGGAGTGAGAAAAACATCACGGGGTGGTGCGCATTGTATGGGTGTGTGTTACATTAGATTCACTAGTAAGAGTGAGAAAAACATCACGGGGTGGTGCGCATTGTATGGGTGTGTGTTACATTACATTCACTAGTAGGAGTGCGAAAACATTACGGGGTGGTGCGCATTGTATTGGTGTGTGTTACATTACATTCACTAGTAGGAGTGAGAAAAACATCACGGGGTGGTGCGCATTGTATGGGTGTTTGTTACATTAGATTCACTAGTAGGAGTGAGAAAATCATCACGGGGTGGTGCGCATGGTATGGGTGTGTGTTGCATTACATTCACTAGTAGGAGTGAGAAAAACATCACGGAGTGGTGCGCATTGTATGGGTGTGTGTTACATTACATTCACTAGTAGGAGTGAGAAAAACATCACGGGGTGGTGCGCATTGTATGGGTGTGTGTTACATTACATTCACTAGTAGGAGTGAGAAAAACATCACGGGGTGGTGCGCATTGTATGGGTGTGTGTTACATTACATTCACTAGTAGGAGTGAGAAAAACATCACGCGGTGGTGCGCATTGTATGGGTGTGTGTTACATTAGATTCACTAGTAGGAGTGAGAAAAACATCACGGTGTGGTGCGCATTGTATGGGTGTGTGTTACATTAGATTCACTAGTAGGAGTGAGAAAAACATCACGGGGTGGTGCGCATTGTATGGGTGTGTGTTACATTACATTCACTAGTAGGAGTGAGAAAAACATCACGGGGTGGTGCGCATTTTATGGGTGTGTGTTACATTACATTCACTAGTAGGAGTGAGAAAATCATCACGGGGTGGTGCGCATTGTATGGGTGTGTGTTACATTACATTCACTAGTAGGAGTGAGAAAAACATCACGGAGTGGTGGGCATTGTATGGGTTTGTGTTACATTACATTCACTAGTAGGAGTGAGAAAAACATCACGGGGTGGTGCGCATTGTATGGGTGTGTGTTACATTACATTCACTAGTAGGAGTGAGAAAGACATCACGGGGTGGTGCGCATTGTATGGGTGTGTGTTACATTACATTCACTAGTAGGAGTGAGAAAAACATCACGCGGTGGTGCGCATTGTATGGGTGTGTGTTACATTACATTCACTAGTAGGAGTGAGAAAAACATCACGGGGTGGTGCGCATTGTATGGGTGTGTGTTACATTACATTCACAAGTAGGAGTGAGAAAAACATCACGGGGTGGTGCGCATTGTATGGGTGTGTGTTACATTACATTCACTAGTAGGAGTGAGAAAGACATCACGGGGTGGTGCGCATTGTATGGGTGTGTGTTACATTACATTCACTAGTAGGAGTGAGAAAAACATCACGCGGTGGTGCGCATTGTATGGGTGTGTGTTACATTACATTCACTAGTAGGAGTGAGAAAAACAGCACGGGGTGGTGCGCATTGTATGGGTGTGTGTTACATTACATTCACTAGTAGGAGTGACAAAAACATCACGGGGTGGTGCGCATTGTATGGGTGTGTGTTAAATTAGATTCACTAGTAGGAGTGAGAAAAACATCACGGGGTGGTGAGCATTGTATGGGTGTGTGTTACATTAGATTCACTAGTAGGAGTGAGAAAAACATCACGGGGTGGTGCGCATTGTATGGGTGTGTGTTACATTACATTCACAAGTAGGAGTGAGAAAAACATCACGGGGTGGTGCGCATTGTATGGGTGTGTGTTACATTACATTCACTAGTAGGAGTGAGAAAAACATCACGGGGTGGTGCGCATTGTATGGGTGTGTGTTATATTAGATTCACTAGTAGGAATGACAAAAACATCACGGGTTGGTGCGCATTGTATGGGTGTGTGTTACATTAGATTCACTAGTAGGAGTGAGAAAAACATCACGGGGTGGTGCGCATTATATGGGTGTGTGTTACATTACATTCACTAGTAGGAGTGAGAAAATCATCACGGGGTGGTGCGCATTTTATGGGTGTGTGTTACATTACATTCACTAGTAGGAGTGAGAAAAACATCACGGGGTGGTGCGCATTGTATGGGTGTGTGTTACATTACATTCACTAGTAGGAGTGAGAAAAACATCACGGGGTGGTGCGCATTGTATGGGTGTGTGTTACATTACATTCACTAGTACGAGTGAGTGAAACATCACGGGGTGGTGCGCATTGTATGGGTTTGTGTTACATTACATTCACTAGTAGGAGTGAGAGAAACATCACGGGGTGGTGCGCATTGTATGGGTGTGTGTTACATTACATTCACTAGTATGAGTGAAAAAACATGATGGGGTGGTGCGCATTGTATGGGTGTGTGTTACATTACATTCACTAGTAGGAGTGAGAAAAACATCACGGGCTGGTGCGCATTGTATGGGTGCGTGTTACATTACATTCACTAGTAGGGGTGAGAAAAACATCACGGGCTGGTGCGCATTGTATGGGTGTGTGTTACATTACATTCACTAGTAGGAGTGAGAAAAACATCACGGGGTGGTGCGCATTGTATGGGTGTGTGTTACATTACATTCACTAGTAGGAGTGAGAAAAACATCACGAGGTGGTGCGCATTGTATGGGTGTGTGTTACATTACATTCACTAGTAGGAGTGAGAAAAACATCACGGGGTGGTGCGCATTGTATGGGTGTGTGTTACATTACATTCACTAGTAGGAGTGAGAAAAACATCACGGGGTGGTGCGCATTGTATGGGTGTTTGTTACATTAGATTCACTAGTAGGAGTGAGAAAATCATCACGGGGTGGTGCGCATTGTATGGGTGTGTGTTACATTACATTCACTAGTAGGAGTGAGAAAAACATCACGGGGTGGTGCGCATTGTATGGGTGTGTGTTACATTAGATTCACTAGTAGGAGTGAGAAAAACATCACGGGGTGGTGCGCATTGTATGGGTGTGTGTTACATTAGATTCACTAGTAGGAGTGAGAAAAACATCACGGGGTTGTGCGCATTGTATGGGTGTGTGTTACATTACATTCACTAGTAGGAGTGAGAAAAACATCAAGGGGTGGTGCGCATTGTATGGGTGTGTGTTACATTAGATTCACTAGTAGGAGTGAGAAAAACATCACGGGGTGGTGCGCATTGTATGGGTGTGTGTTACATTACATTCACAAGTAGGAGTGAGAAAAACATCACGGGGTGGTGCGCATTGTATGGGTGTGTGTTACATTACATTCACTAGTAGGAGTGAGAAAAACATCACGGGGTGGTGCGCATTGTATGGGTGTGTGTTACATTACATTCACTAGTAGGAGTGAGAAAAACATCACGGGCTGGTGCGCATTTTATGGGTGTGTGTTACATTACATTCACTAGTAAGAGTGAGAAAAACATCACGGGGTGGTGCGCATTGTATGGGTGTGTGTTACATTACATTCACTAGTAGGAGTGAAAAAACATCACGGGGTGGTGCGCATTGTATGGGTGTGTGTTACATTACATTCACTAGTAGGAGTGAGAAAAACATCACGGGGTGGTGCGCATTGTATGGGTGTGTGTTACATTACATTCACTAGTAGGAGTGAGAAAAACATCACGAGGTGGTGCGCATTGTATGGGTGTGTGTTACATTAGATTCACTAGTAGGAGTGAGAAAAACATCACGGGGTGGTGCGCATTGTTTGGGTGTGTGTTACATTACCTTCACTAGTAGGAGTGAGAAAAACATCACGGGGTGGTGCGCATTGTATGGGTGTGTGTTACACTACATTCACTAGTAGGAGTGAGAAAAACATCACGGGGTGGTGCGCATTGTATGGGTGTGTGTTACATTACATTCACTAGTAGGAGTGAGAAAAACATCACGGGGTGGTGCACATTGTATGGGTGTGTGTTACATTACATTCACTAGTAGGAGTGAGAAAAACATCACGGGGTGGTGCGCATTGTATGGGTGTGTGTTACATTACATTCACTAGTAGGAGTGAGAAAAACATCACGGGGTGGTGCGCATTGTATGGGTGTGTGTTACATTACATTCACTCGTAGGAGTGTAAAAAAGATCACGGGGTGGTGCGCATTGTATGGGTGTGTGTTACATGAGATACACTAGTAGGAGTGAGAAAAACATCACGGGGTGGTAAGCATTGTATGGGTGTGTGTTACATTACATTCACTAGTAGGAGTGAGAAAAACATCACGGGGTGGTGCGCATTGTATGGGTTTGTGTTACATTACATTCACAAGTAGGAGTGAGAAAAACATCACGGGGTGGTGCGCATTGTATGGGTGTGTGTTACATTATATTCACTAGTAGGAGTGAGAAAAACATCACGGGGTGGTGCGCATTGTATGGGTGTGTGTTACATTAGATTCACTAGTAGGAGTGAGAAAAACATCACGGGGTGGTGCGCATTGTATGGGTGTGTGTTAAATTAGATTCACTAGTAGGAGTGAGAAAAACATCACGGGGTGGTGAGCATTGTATGGGTGTGTGTTACATTAGATTCACTAGTAGGAGTGAGAAAAACATCACGGGGTGGTGCGCATTGTATGGGTGTGTGTTACATTACATTCACAAGTAGGAGTGAGAAAAACATCACGGGGTGGTGCGCATTGTATGGGTGTGTGTTACATTACATTCACTAGTAGGAGTGAGAAAAACATCACGGGGTGGTGCGCATCGTATGGGTGTGTGTTACATTACATTCACTAGTAGGAGTGAGAAAAACATCACGGGGTGGTGCGCATTTTATGGGTGTGTGTTACATTACATTCACTAGTAGGAGTGAGAAAAACATCACGGGGTGGTGCGCATTGTATGGGTGTGTGTTACATTACATTCACTAGTAGGAGTGAAAAAACATCACGGGGTGGTGCGCATTGTATGGGTGTGTGTTACATTACATTCACTAGTAGGAGTGAGAAAAACATCACGGGGTGGTGCGCATTGTATGGGTGTGTGTTACATTACATTCACTAGTAGGAGTGAGAAAAACATCACGGGGTGGTGCGCATTGTATGGGTGTGTGTTACATTAGATTCACTAGTAGGAGTGAGAAAAACATCACGGGGTGGTGCGCATTGTTTGGGTGTGTGTTACATTACATTCACTAGTAGGAGTGAGAAAAACATCACGGGGTGGTGCGCATTGTATGGGTGTGTGTTACACTACATTCACTAGTAGGAGTGAGAAAAACATCACGGGGTGGTGCGCATTGTATGGGTGTGTGTTACATTACATTCACTAGTAGGAGTGAGAAAAACATCACGGGGTGGTGCACATTGTATGGGTGTGTGTTACATTACATTCACTAGTAGGAGTGAGAAAAACATCACGGGGTGGTGCGCATTGTATGGGTGTGTGTTACATTACATTCACTAGTAGGAGTGAGAAAAACATCACGGGGTGGTGCGCATTGTATGGGTGTGTGTTACATTACATTCATTCGTAGGAGTGTAAAAAAGATCACGGGGTGGTGTGCATTGTATGGGTGTGTGTTACATGAGATACACTAGTAGGAGTGAGAAAAACATCACGGGGTGGTGCGCATTGTATGGGTGTGTGTTACATTACATTCACTAGTAGGAGTGAGAAAAACATCACGGGGTGGTGCGCATTTTATGGGTGTGTGTTACATTTCATTCACTAGTAGGAGTGAGAAAAACATCACGGGGTGGTGCGCATTGTATGGGTGTGTGTTACATTACATTCACTAGTAGGAGTGAAAAAACATCACGGGGTGGTGCGCATTGTATGGGTGTGTGTTACATTACATTCAGTAGTAGGAGTGAGAAAAACATCACGGGGTGGTGCGCATTGTATGGGTGTGTGTTACATTAGATTCACTAGTAGGAGTGAGAAAAACATGAAGTGGTGGTGCGCATTGTATGGGTGTGTGTTACATTACATTCACTAGTAGGAGTGAGAAAAACATCACGGGGTGGTGCGCATTGTATGGGTTTGTGTTACATTACATTCACTAGTAGGAGTGAGAAAAACATCACGAGGTGGTGCGCATTGTATGGGTGTGTGTTACATTACATTCACTAGTAGGAGTGAGAAAAACATCACGGGGTGGTGCGCATTGTATGGGTGTGTGTTACATTACATTCACTAGTAGGAGTGAGAAAAACATCACGGGGTGGTGCGCATTGTATGGGTGTTTGTTACATTAGATTCACTAGTAGGAGTGAGAAAATCATCACGGGGTGGTGCGCATTGTATGGGTGTGTGTTACATTACATTCACTAGTAGGAGTGAGAAAAACATCACGGGGTGGTGCGCATTGTATGGGTGTGTGTTACATTACATTCACTAGTAGGAGTGAGAAAAACATCACGAGGTGGTGCGCATTGTATGGGTGTGTGTTACATTAGATTCACTAGTAGGAGTGAGAAAAACATCACGGGGTGGTGCGCATTGTTTGGGTGTGTGTTACATTACCTTCACTAGTAGGAGTGAGAAAAACATCACGGGGTGGTGCGCATTGTATGGGTGTGTGTTACACTACATTCACTAGTAGGAGTGAGAAAAACATCACGGGGTGGTGCGCATTGTATGGGTGTGTGTTACATTACATTCACTAGTAGGAGTGAGAAAAACATCACGGGGTGGTGCACATTGTATGGTTGTGTGTTACATTACATTCATTAGTAGGAGTGAAAAAAACATCACGGGGGTGCGCATTGTATGGGTGTGTGTTACATTACATTCACTAGTAGGAGTGAGAAAAACATCACGGGGTGGTGCGCATTGTATGGGTGTGTGTTACATTACATTCACTCGTAGGAGTGTAAAAAAGATCACGGGGTGGTGCGCATTGTATGGGTGTGTGTTACATGAGATACACTAGTAGGAGTGAGAAAAACATCACGGGGTGGTGCGCATTGTATGGGTGTGTGTTACATTACATTCACTAGTAGGAGTGAGAAAAACATCACGGGGTGGTGCGCATTGTATGGGTTTGTGTTACATTACATTCACAAGTAGGAGTGAGAAAAACATCACGGGGTGGTGCGCATTGTATGGGTGTGTGTTACATTATATTCACTAGTAGGAGTGAGAAAAACATCACGGGGTGGTGCGCATTGTATGGGTGTGTGTTACATTAGATTCACTAGTAGGAGTGAGAAAAACATCACGGGGTGGTGCGCATTGTATGGGTGTGTGTTAAATTAGATTCACTAGTAGGAGTGAGAAAAACATCACGGGGTGGTGAGCATTGTATGGGTGTGTGTTACATTAGATTCACTAGTAGGAGTGAGAAAAACATCACGGGGTGGTGCGCATTGTATGGGTGTGTGTTACATTACATTCACAAGTAGGAGTGAGAAAAACATCACGGGGTGGTGCGCATTGTATGGGTGTGTGTTACATTACATTCACTAGTAGGAGTGAGAAAAACATCACGGGGTGGTGCGCATCGTATGGGTGTGTGTTACATTACATTCACTAGTAGGAGTGAGAAAAACATCACGGGGTGGTGCGCATTTTATGGGTGTGTGTTACATTACATTCACTAGTAAGAGTGAGAAAAACATCACGGTGTGGTGCGCATTGTATGGGTGTGTGTTACATTACATTCACTAGTAGGAGTGAAAAAACATCACGGGGTGGTGCGCATTGTATGGGTGTGTGTTACATTACATTCACTAGTAGGAGTGAGAAAAACATCACGGGGTGGTGCGCATTGTATGGGTGTGTGTTACATTACATTCACTAGTAGGAGTGAGAAAAACATCACGGGGTGGTGCGCATTGTATGGGTGTGTGTTACATTAGATTCACTAGTAGGAGTGAGAAAAACATCACGGGGTGGTGCGCATTGTTTGGGTGTGTGTTACATTACATTCACTAGTAGGAGTGAGAAAAACATCACGGGGTGGTGCGCATTGTATGGGTGTGTGTTACACTACATTCACTAGTAGGAGTGAGAAAAACATCACGGGGTGGTGCGCATTGTATGGGTGTGTGTTACATTACATTCACTAGTAGGAGTGAGAAAAACATCACGGGGTGGTGCACATTGTATGGGTGTGTGTTACATTACATTCACTAGTAGGAGTGAGAAAAACATCACGGGGTGGTGCGCATTGTATGGGTGTGTGTTACATTACATTCACTAGTAGGAGTGAGAAAAACATCACGGGGTGGTGCGCATTGTATGGGTGTGTGTTACATTACATTCATTCGTAGGAGTGTAAAAAAGATCACGGGGTGGTGTGCATTGTATGGGTGTGTGTTACATGAGATACACTAGTAGGAGTGAGAAAAACATCACGGGGTGGTGCGCATTGTATGGGTGTGTGTTACATTACATTCACTAGTAGGAGTGAGAAAAACATCACGGGGTGGTGCGCATTTTATGGGTGTGTGTTACATTTCATTCACTAGTAGGAGTGAGAAAAACATCACGGGGTGGTGCGCATTGTATGGGTGTGTGTTACATTACATTCACTAGTAGGAGTGAAAAAACATCACGGGGTGGTGCGCATTGTATGGGTGTGTGTTACATTACATTCACTAGTAGGAGTGAGAAAAACATCACGGGGTGGTGCGCATTGTATGGGTGTGTGTTACATTAGATTCACTAGTAGGAGTGAGAAAAACATGAAGTGGTGGTGCGCATTGTATGGGTGTGTGTTACATTACATTCACTAGTAGGAGTGAGAAAAACATCACGGGGTGGTGCGCATTGTATGGGTTTGTGTTACATTACATTCACTAGTAGGAGTGAGAAAAACATCACGAGGTGGTGCGCATTGTATGGGTGTGTGTTACATTACATTCACTAGTAGGAGTGAGAAAAACATCACGGGGTGGTGCGCATTGTATGGGTGTGTGTTACATTACATTCACTAGTAGGAGTGAGAAAAACATCACGGGGTGGTGCGCATTGTATGGGTGTTTGTTACATTAGATTCACTAGTAGGAGTGAGAAAATCATCACGGGGTGGTGCGCATTGTATGGGTGTGTGTTACATTACATTCACTAGTAGGAGTGAGAAAAACATCACGGGGTGGTGCGCATTGTATGGGTGTGTGTTACATTAGATTCACTAGTAGGAGTGAGAAAAACATCACGGGGTGGTGCGCATTGTATGGGTGTGTGTTACATTAGATTCACTAGTAGGAGTGAGAAAAACATCACGGGGTGTTGCGCATTGTATGGGTGTGTGTTACATTACATTCACTAGTAGGAGTGAGAAAAACATCACGGGGTGGTGCGCATTGTATGGGTGTGTGTTACATTACATTCACTAGTAGGAGTGAGAAAAACAACACGAGGTGGTGCGCATTGTATGGGTGTGTGTTACATTAGATTCACTAGTAGGAGTGAGAAAAACATCACGGGGTGGTGCGCATTGTTTGGGTGTGTGTTACATTACCTTCACTAGTAGGAGTGAGAAAAACATCACGGGGTGGTGCGCATTGTATGGGTGTGTGTTACACTACATTCACTAGTAGGAGTGAGAAAAACATCACGGGGTGGTGCGCATTGTATGGGTGTGTGTTACATTACATTCACTAGTAGGAGTGAGAAAAACATCACGGGGTGGTGCACATTGTATGGGTGTGTGTTACATTACATTCATTAGTAGGAGTGAGAAAAACATCACGGGGTGGTGCGCATTGTATGGGTGTGTGTTACATTACATTCACTAGTAGGAGTGAGAAAAACATCACGGGGTGGTGCGCATTGTATGGGTGTGTGTTACATTACATTCACTCGTAGGAGTGTAAAAAAGATCACGGGGTGGTGCGCATTGTATGGGTGTGTGTTACATGAGATACACTAGTAGGAGTGAGAAAAACATCACGGGGTGGTGCGCATTGTATGGGTGTGTGTTACATTACATTCACTAGTAGGAGTGAGAAAAACATCACGGGGTGGTGCGCATTGTATGGGTTTGTGTTACATTACATTCACAAGTAGGAGTGAGAAAAACATCACGGGGTGGTGCGCATTGTATGGGTGTGTGTTACATTATATTCACTAGTAGGAGTGAGAAAAACATCACGGGGTGGTGCGCATTGTATGGGTGTGTGTTACATTAGATTCACTAGTAGGAGTGAGAAAAACATCACGGGGTGGTGCGCATTGTATGGGTGTGTGTTAAATTAGATTCACTAGTAGGAGTGAGAAAAACATCACGGGGTGGTGAGCATTGTATGGGTGTGTGTTACATTAGATTCACTAGTAGGAGTGAGAAAAACATCACGGGGTGGTGCGCATTGTATGGGTGTGTGTTACATTAGATTCACTAGTAGGAGTGAGAAAAACATGAAGTGGTGGTGCGCATTGTATGGGTGTGTGTTACATTACATTCACTAGTAGGAGTGAGAAAAACATCACGGGGTGGTGCGCATTGTATGGGTTTGTGTTACATTACATTCACTAGTAGGAGTGAGAAAAACATCACGAGGTGGTGCGCATTGTATGGGTGTGTGTTACATTACATTCACTAGTAGGAGTGAGAAAAACATCACGGGGTGGTGCGCATTGTATGGGTGTGTGTTACATTACATTCACTAGTAGGAGTGAGAAAAACATCACGGGGTGGTGCGCATTGTATGGGTGTTTGTTACATTAGATTCACTAGTAGGAGTGAGAAAATCATCACGGGGTGGTGCGCATTGTATGGGTGTGTGTTACATTACATTCACTAGTAGGAGTGAGAAAAACATCACGGGGTGGTGCGCATTGTATGGGTGTGTGTTACATTAGATTCACTAGTAGGAGTGAGAAAAACATCACGGGGTGGTGCGCATTGTATGGGTGTGTGTTACATTAGATTCACTAGTAGGAGTGAGAAAAACATCACGGGGTGGTGCGCATTGTATGGGTGTGTGTTACATTACATTCACTAGTAGGAGTGAGAAAAACATCACGGGGTGGTGCGCATTGTATGGGTGTGTGTTACATTACATTCACTAGTAGGAGTGAGAAAAACATCAAGAGGTGGTGCGCATTGTATGGGTGTGTGTTACATTAGATTCACTAGTAGGAGTGAGAAAAACATCACGGGGTGGTGCGCATTGTTTGGGTGTGTGTTACATTACCTTCACTAGTAGGAGTGAGAAAAACATCACGGGGTGGTGCGCATTGTATGGGTGTGTGTTACACTACATTCACTAGTAGGAGTGAGAAAAACATCACGGGGTGGTGCACATTGTATGGGTGTGTGTTACATTACATTCACTAGTAGGAGTGAGAAAAACATCACGGGGTGGTGCGCATTGTATGGGTGTGTGTTACATTACATTCACTAGTAGGAGTGAGAAAAACATCACGGGGTGGTGCGCATTGTATGGGTGTGTGTTACATTACATTCACTCGTAGGAGTGTAAAAAAGATCACGGGGTGGTGCGCATTGTATGGGTGTGTGTTACATGAGATACACTAGTAGGAGTGAGAAAAACATCACGGGGTGGTGCGCATTGTATGGGTGTGTGTTACATTACATTCACTAGTAGGAGTGAGAAAAACATCACGGGGTGGTGCGCATTGTATGGGTTTGTGTTACATTACATTCACAAGTAGGAGTGAGAAAAACATCACGGGGTGGTGCGCATTGTATGGGTGTGTGTTACATTATATTCACTAGTAGGAGTGAGAAAAACATCACGGGGTGGTGCGCATTGTATGGGTGTGTGTTACATTAGATTCACTAGTAGGAGTGAGAAAAACATCACGGGGTGGTGCGCATTGTATGGGTGTGTGTTACATTACATTCACTAGTAGGAGTGAGAAAAACATCACGGGGTGGTGCGCATTGTATGGGTGTGTGTTACATTAGATTCACTAGTAGGAGTGAGAAAAACATGAAGTGGTGGTGCGCATTGTATGGGTGTGTGTTACATTACATTCACTAGTAGGAGTGAGAAAAACATCACGGGGTGGTGCGCATTGTATGGGTTTGTGTTACATTACATTCACTAGTAGGAGTGAGAAAAACATCACAAGGTGGTGCGCATTGTATGGGTGTGTGTTACATTACATTCACTAGTAGGAGTGAGAAAAACATCACGGGGTGGTGCGCATTGTATGGGTGTGTGTTACATTACATTCACTAGTAGGAGTGAGAAAAACATCACGGGGTGGTGCGCATTGTATGGGTGTTTGTTACATTAGATTCACTAGTAGGAGTGAGAAAATCATCACGGGGTGGTGCGCATTGTATGGGTGTGTGTTACATTACATTCACTAGTAGGAGTGAGAAAAACATCACGGGGTGGTGCGCATTGTATGGGTGTGTGTTACATTACATTCACTAGTAGGAGTGAGAAAAACATCACGGGGTGGTGCGCATTGTATGGGTGTGTGTTACATTACATTCACTAGTAGGTGTGAGAAAAACATCACGGGGTGGTGCGCATTGTATGGGTGTTTGTTACATTAGATTCACTAGTAGGAGTGAGAAAATCATCACGGGGTGGTGCGCATTGTATGGGTGTGTGTTACATTACATTCACTAGTAGGAGTGAGAAAAACATCACGGGGTGGTGCGCATTGTATGGGTGTGTGTTACATTACATTCACTAGTAGGAGTGAGAAAAACATCACGGGGTGGTGCGCATTGTATGGGTGTGTGTTACATTACATTCACTAGTAGGAGTGAGAAAAACATCACGGGGTGGTGCACATTGTATGGGTGTGTGTTACATTACATTCACTAGTAGGAGTGAGAAAAACATCACGGGGTGGTGCGCATTGTATGGGTGTGTGTTACATTACATTCACTAGTAGGAGTGAGAAAAACATCACGGGGTGGTGCGCATTGTATGGGTGTGTGTTACATTACATTCACTCGTAGGAGTGTAAAAAAGATCACGGGGTGGTGCGCATTGTATGGGTGTGTGTTACATGAGATACACTAGTAGGAGTGAGAAAAACATCACGGGGTGGTGCGCATTGTATGGGTGTGTGTTACATTACATTCACTAGTAGGAGTGAGAAAAACATCACGGGGTGGTGCGCATTGTATGGGTTTGTGTTACATTACATTCACAAGTAGGAGTGAGAAAAACATCACGGGGTGGTGCGCATTGTATGGGTGTGTGTTACATTATATTCACTAGTAGGAGTGAGAAAAACATCACGGGGTGGTGCGCATTGTATGGGTGTGTGTTACATTAGATTCACTAGTAGGAGTGAGAAAAACATCACGGGGTGGTGCGCATTGTATGGGTGTGTGTTAAATTAGATTCACTAGTAGGAGTGAGAAAAACATCACGGGGTGGTGAGCATTGTATGGGTGTGTGTTACATTAGATTCACTAGTAGGAGTGAGAAAAACATCACGGGGTGGTGCGCATTGTATGGGTGTGTGTTACATTACATTCACAAGTAGGAGTGAGAAAAACATCACGGGGTGGTGCGCATTGTATGGGTGTGTGTTACATTACATTCACTAGTAGGAGTGAGAAAAACATCACGGGGTGGTGCGCATCGTATGGGTGTGTGTTACATTACATTCACTAGTAGGAGTGAGAAAAACATCACGGGGTGGTGCGCATTTTATGGGTGTGTGTTACATTACATTCACTAGTAAGAGTGAGAAAAACATCACGGGGTGGTGCGCATTGTATGGGTGTGTGTTACATTACATTCACTAGTAGGAGTGAAAAAACATCACGGGGTGGTGCGCATTGTATGGGTGTGTGTTACATTACATTCACTAGTAGGAGTGAGAAAAACATCACGGGGTGGTGCGCATTGTATGGGTGTGTGTTACATTACATTCACTAGTAGGAGTGAGAAAAACATCACGGGGTGGTGCGCATTGTATGGGTGTGTGTTACATTAGATTCACTAGTAGGAGTGAGAAAAACATCACGGGGTGGTGCGCATTGTTTGGGTGTGTGTTACATTACATTCACTAGTAGGAGTGAGAAAAACATCACGGGGTGGTGCGCATTGTATGGGTGTGTGTTACACTACATTCACTAGTAGGAGTGAGAAAAACATCACGGGGTGGTGCGCATTGTATGGGTGTGTGTTACATTACATTCACTAGTAGGAGTGAGAAAAACATCACGGGGTGGTGCACATTGTATGGGTGTGTGTTACATTACATTCACTAGTAGGAGTGAGAAAAACATCACGGAGTGGTGCGCATTGTATGGGTGTGTGTTACATTACATTCACTAGTAGGAGTGAGAAAAACATCACGGGGTGGTGCGCATTGTATGGGTGTGTGTTACATTACATTCATTCGTAGGAGTGTAAAAAAGATCACGGGGTGGTGTGCATTGTATGGGTGTGTGTTACATGAGATACACTAGTAGGAGTGAGAAAAACATCACGGGGTGGTGCGCATTGTATGGGTGTGTGTTACATTACATTCACTAGTAGGAGTGAGAAAAACATCACGGGGTGGTGCGCATTTTATGGGTGTGTGTTACATTTCATTCACTAGTAGGAGTGAGAAAAACATCACGGGGTGGTGCGCATTGTATGGGTGTGTGTTACATTACATTCACTAGTAGGAGTGAAAAAACATCACGGGGTGGTGCGCATTGTATGGGTGTGTGTTACATTACATTCACTAGTAGGAGTGAGAAAAACATCACGGGGTGGTGCGCATTGTATGGGTGTGTGTTACATTAGATTCACTAGTAGGAGTGAGAAAAACATGAAGTGGTGGTGCGCATTGTATGGGTGTGTGTTACATTACATTCACTAGTAGGAGTGAGAAAAACATCACGGGGTGGTGCGCATTGTATGGGTTTGTGTTACATTACATTCACAAGTAGGAGTGAGAAAAACATCACGGGGTGGTGCGCATTGTATGGGTGTGTGTTACATTACATTCACTAGTAGGAGTGAGAAAAACATCACGGGGTGGTGCGCATTGTATGGGTGTGTGTTACATTAGATTCACTAGTAGGAGTAACAAAAACATCACGGGGTGGTGCGCATTGTATGGGTGTGTGTTAAATTAGATTCACTAGTAGGAGTGAGAAAAACATCACGGGGTGGTGCGCATTGTATGGGTGTGTGTTACATTAGATTCACTAGTAGGAGTGAGAAAAACATCACGGGGTGGTGCGCATTGTATGGGTGTGTGTTAAATTAGATTCACTAGTAGGAGTGAGAAAAACATCACGGGGTGGTGAGCATTGTATGGGTGTGTGTTACATTAGATTCACTAGTAGGAGTGAGAAAAACATCACGGGGTGGTGCGCATTGTATGGGTGTGTGTTACATTACATTCACAAGTAGGAGTGAGAAAAACATCACGGGGTGGTGCGCATTGTATGGGTGTGTGTTACATTACATTCACTAGTAGGAGTGAGAAAAACATCACGGGGTGGTGCGCATCGTATGGGTGTGTGTTACATTACATTCACTAGTAGGAGTGAGAAAAACATCACGGGGTGGTGCGCATTTTATGGGTGTGTGTTACATTACATTCACTAGTAAGAGTGAGAAAAACATCACGGGGTGGTGCGCATTGTATGGGTGTGTGTTACATTACATTCACTAGTAGGAGTGAAAAAACATCACGGGGTGGTGCGCATTGTATGGGTGTGTGTTACATTACATTCACTAGTAGGAGTGAGAAAAACATCACGGGGTGGTGCGCATTGTATGGGTGTGTGTTACATTACATTCACTAGTAGGAGTGAGAAAAACATCACGGGGTGGTGCGCATTGTATGGGTGTGTGTTACATTAGATTCACTAGTAGGAGTGAGAAAAACATCACGGGGTGGTGCGCATTGTTTGGGTGTGTGTTACATTACATTCACTAGTAGGAGTGAGAAAAACATCACGGGGTGGTGCGCATTGTATGGGTGTGTGTTACACTACATTCACTAGTAGGAGTGAGAAAAACATCACGGGGTGGTGCGCATTGTATGGGTGTGTGTTACATTACATTCACTAGTAGGAGTGAGAAAAACATCACGGGGTGGTGCACATTGTATGGGTGTGTGTTACATTACATTCACTAGTAGGAGTGAGAAAAACATCACGGAGTGGTGCGCATTGTATGGGTGTGTGTTACATTACATTCACTAGTAGGAGTGAGAAAAACATCACGGGGTGGTGCGCATTGTATGGGTGTGTGTTACATTACATTCATTCGTAGGAGTGTAAAAAAGATCACGGGGTGGTGTGCATTGTATGGGTGTGTGTTACATGAGATACACTAGTAGGAGTGAGAAAAACATCACGGGGTGGTGCGCATTGTATGGGTGTGTGTTACATTACATTCACTAGTAGGAGTGAGAAAAACATCACGGGGTGGTGCGCATTTTATGGGTGTGTGTTACATTTCATTCACTAGTAGGAGTGAGAAAAACATCACGGGGTGGTGCGCATTGTATGGGTGTGTGTTACATTACATTCACTAGTAGGAGTGAAAAAACATCACGGGGTGGTGCGCATTGTATGGGTGTGTGTTACATTACATTCACTAGTAGGAGTGAGAAAAACATCACGGGGTGGTGCGCATTGTATGGGTGTGTGTTACATTAGATTCACTAGTAGGAGTGAGAAAAACATGAAGTGGTGGTGCGCATTGTATGGGTGTGTGTTACATTACATTCACTAGTAGGAGTGAGAAAAACATCACGGGGTGGTGCGCATTGTATGGGTTTGTGTTACATTACATTCACAAGTAGGAGTGAGAAAAACATCACGGGGTGGTGCGCATTGTATGGGTGTGTGTTACATTACATTCACTAGTAGGAGTGAGAAAAACATCACGGGGTGGTGCGCATTGTATGGGTGTGTGTTACATTAGATTCACTAGTAGGAGTAACAAAAACATCACGGGGTGGTGCGCATTGTATGGGTGTGTGTTAAATTAGATTCACTAGTAGGAGTGAGAAAAACATCACGGGGTGGTGAGCATTGTATGGGTGTGTGTTACATTAGATTCACTAGTAGGAGTGAGAAAAACATCACGGGGTGGTGCGCATTGTATGGGTGTGTGTTACATTACATTCACAAGTAGGAGTGAGAAAAACATCACGGGGTGGTGTGCATTGTATGGGTGTGTGTTACATTACATTCACTAGTAGGAGTGAGAAAAACATCACGGGGTGGTGCGCATTGTATGGGTGTGTATTATATTAGATTCACTAGTAGGAGTGATAAAAACATCACGGGTTGGTGCGCATTGTATGGGTGTGTGTTACATTAGATTCACTAGTAGGAGTGAGAAAAACATCACGGGGTGGTGCGCATTGTATGGGTGTGTGTTACATTACATTCACTAGTAGGAGTGAGAAAATCATCACGGGGTGGTGCGCATTGTATGGGTGTGTGTTACATTAGATTCACTAGTAGGAGTGAGAAAAACATCACGGGGTGGTGCGCATTGTATGGGTGTGTGTTACATTACATTCACTAGTAGGAGTGAGAAAAACATCACGGGGTGGTGCGCATTGTATGGGTGTGTGTTACATTACATTCACTAGTACGAGTGAGTGAAACATCACGGGGTGGTGCGCATTGTATGGGTTTGTGTTACATTACATTCACTAGTAGGAGTGAGAGAAACATCACGGGGTGGTGCGCATTGTATGGGTGTGTGTTACATTACATTCACTAGTAGGAGTGAAAAAACATGACGGGGTGGTTCGCATTGTATGGGTGTGTGTTACATTACATTCACTAGTAGGAGTGAGAAAAACATCACGGGCTGGTGCGCATTGTATGGGTGTGTGTTACATTGCATTCACTAGTAGGAGTGAGAAAAACATCACGGGCTGGTGCGCATTGTATGGGTGTGTGTTACATTACATTCACTAGTAGGAGTGAGAAAAACATCACGGGGTGGTGCGCATTGTATGGGTGTGTGTTACATTACATTCACTAGTAGGAGTGAGAAAAACATCACGGGGTGGTGCGCATTGTATGGGTGTGTGTTACATTACATTCACTAGTAGGAGTGAGAAAAACATCACGGGGTGGTGCGCATTGTATGGGTGTGTGTTACATTACATTCACTAGTAGGAGTGAGAAAAACATCACGGGGTGGTGCGCATTGTATGGGTGTTTGTTACATTAGATTCACTAGTAGGAGTGAGAAAATCATCACGGGGTGGTGCGCATTGTATGGGTGTGTGTTACATTAGATTCACTAGTAGGAGTGAGAAAAACATCACGGGGTGGTGCGCATTGTATGGGTGTGTGTTACATTAGATTCACTAGTAGGAGTGAGAAAAACATCACGGGGTGGTGCGCATTGTATGGGTGTGTGTTACATTAGATTCACTAGTAGGAGTGAGAAAAACATCACGGGGTGGTGCGCATTGTATGGGTCTGTGTTACATTACATTCACTAGTAGGAGTGAGAAAAACATCACGGGGTGGTGCGCATTTTATGGGTGTGTGTTACATTACATTCACTAGTAGGAGTGAGAAAATCATCACGGGGTGGTGCGCATTGTATGGGTGTGTGTTACATTACATTCACTAGTAGGAGTGAGAAAAACATCACGGAGTGGTGCGCATTGTATGGGTTTGTGTTACATTACATTCACTAGTAGGAGTGAGAAAAACATCACGGGGTGGTTCGCATTGTATGGGTGTGTGTTACATTACATTCACTAGTAGGAGTGAGAAAGGCATCACGGGGTGGTGCGCATTGTATGGGTGTGTGTTACATTACATTCACTAGTAGGAGTGAGAAAAACATCACGCAGTGGTGCGCATTGTATGGGTGTGTGTTACATTACATTAACTAGTAGGAGTGAGAAAAACATCACGGGGTGGTGCGCATTGTATGGGTGTTTGTTACATTACATTCACTAGTAGGAGTGAGAAAATCATCACGGGGTGGTGCGCATTGTATGGGTGTGTGTTACATTAGATTCACTAGTAGGAGTGAGAAAAACATCACGGGGTGGTGCGCATTGTATGGGTGTGTGTTACATTACATTCACTAGTAGGAGTGAGAGAAACATCACGGGGTGGTGCACATTGTATGGGTGTGTGTTACATTACATTCACTAGTAGGAGTGAGGAAAACATCACGGGGTGGTGCGCATTGTATGGGTGTGTGTTACATTACATTCACTAGTAGGAGTGAGAAAAACATCACGGGGTGGTGCGCATTGTATGGGTGTGTGTTACATTAGATTCACTAGTAGGAGTGAGAAAAACATCACAGGGTGTTGCGCATTGTATGGGTGTGTGTTACATTACATTCACTAGTAGGACTGAGAAAAACATCACGGGGTGGTGCGCATTGTATGGGTGTGTGTTACGTTACATTCACTAATAGGAGTGAGAAAAACATCACGGGGTGGTGCGCATTGTATGGGTGTGTTTACATTACATTCACTAGTAGGAGTGAGAAAAACATCACGGGGTGAGGCGCATTGTATGTGTGTTTGTTACATAAGATTCACTAGTAGGAGTGAGAAAAATATCACGGGTTGGTGCGCATTGTATGGGTGTGTGTTACATTAGATTCACTAGTAGGAGTGAGAAAAACATCACGGGGTGGTGCGCATTGTATGGGTGTTTGTTACATTAGATTCACTAGTAGGAGTGAGAAAATCATCACGGGGTGGTGCGCATTGTATGGGTGTGTGTTACATTACATTCACTAGTAGGAGTGCGAAAACATTACGGGGTGGTGCGCATTGTATGGGAGTGTGTTACATTACATTCACTAGTAGGAGTGAGAAAAACATCACGGGGTGGTGCGCATTGTATGGGTGTTTGTTCCATTAGATTCACTAGTAGGAGTGAGAAAATCATCACGGGGTGGTGCGCATTGTATGGGTGTGTGTTGCATTACATTCACTAGTAGGAGTGAGAAAAACATCACGGAGTGGTGCGCATTGTATGGGTGTGTGTTACATTACATTCACTAGTAGGAGTGAGAAAAACATCACTTGGTGGTGCGCATTGTATGGGTGTGTGTTACATTACATTCACTAGTAGGAGTGAGAAAAACATCACGGGGTTGTGCGCATTGTATGGGTGTGTGTTACATTACATTCACTAGTAGGAGTGAGAAAAACATCACGCGGTGGTGCGCATTGTATGGGTGTGTGTTACATTAGATTCACTAGTAGGAGTGAGAAAAACATCACGGTGTGGTGCGCATTGTATGGGTGTGTGTTACATTAGATTCACTAGTAGGAGTGAGAAAAACATCACGGGGTGGTGCGCATTGTATGGGTGTGTGTTACATTACATTCACTAGTAGGAGTGAGAAAAACATCACGGGGTGGTGCGCATTTTATGGGTGTGTGTTACATTACATTCACTAGTAGGAGTGAGAAAATCATCACAGGGTGGTGCGCATTGTATGGGTGTGTGTTACATTACATTCACTAGTAGGAGTGAGAAAAACATCACGGAGTGGTGGGCATTGTATGGGTTTGTGTTACATTACATTCACTAGTAGGAGTGAGAAAAACATCACGGGGTGGTGCGCATTGTATGGGTGTGTGTTACATTACATTCACTAGTAGGAGTGAGAAAGACATCACGGGGTGGTGCGCATTGTATGGGTGTGTGTTACATTAGATTCACTAGTAGGAGTGAGAAAATCATCACGGGGTGGTGCGCATTGTATGGGTGTGTGTTACATTACATTCACTAGTAGGAGTGAGAAAAACATCACGGAGTGGTGGGCATTGTATGGGTTTGTGTTACATTACATTCACTAGTAGGAGTGAGAAAAACATCACGGGGTGAGGCGCATTGTATGGGTGTTTGTTACATTAGATTCACTAGTAGGAGTGAGAAAAATATCACGGGTTGGTGCGCATTGTATGGGTGTGTGTTACATTAGATTCACTAGTAGGAGTGAGAAAAACATCACGGGGTGGTGCGCATTGTATGGGTGTTTGTTACATTAGATTCACTAGTAGGAGTGAGAAAATCATCACGGGGTGGTGCGCATTGTATGGGTGTGTGTTACATTACATTCACTCGTAGGAGTGAGAAAAACATCACGGGGTGGTGCGCATTGTATGGGTGTGTGTTACATTACATTCACTCGTAGGAGTGAGAAAAACATCACGGGGTGGTGCGCATTGTATGGGTGTGTGTTACATTACATTCACTAGTAGGAGTGAGAAAAACATCACGGGGTGGTGCGCATTGTATGGGTGTGTGTTACATTAGATTCACTAGTAAGAGTGAGAAAAACATCACGGGGTGGTGCGCATTGTATGGGTGTGTGTTACATTACATTCACTAGTAGGAGTGCGAAAACATTACGGGGTGGTGCGCATTGTATTGGTGTGTGTTACATTACATTCACAAGTAGGAGTGAGAAAAACATCACGGGGTGGTGCGCATTGTATGGGTGTTTGTTACATTAGATTCACTAGTAGGAGTGAGAAAATCATCACGGGGTGGTGCGCATGGTATGGGTGTGTGTTGCATTACATTCACTAGTAGGAGTGAGAAAAACATCACGGAGTGGTGCGCATTGTATGGGTGTGTGTTACATTACATTCACTAGTAGGAGTGAGAAAAACATCACGGGGTGGTGCGCATTGTATGGGTGTGTGTTACATTACATTCACTAGTAGGAGTGAGAAAAACATCACGTGGTGGTGCGCATTGTATGGGTGTGTGTTACATTACATTCACTAGTAGGAGTGAGAAAAACATCACGCGGTGGTGCGCAGTGTATGGGTGTGTGTTACATTAGATTCACTAGTAGGAGTGAGAAAAACATCACGGTGTGGTGCGCATTGTATGGGTGTGTGTTACATTAGATTCACTAGTAGGAGTGAGAAAAACATCACGGGGTGGTGCGCATTGTATGGGTGTGTGTTACATTACATTCACTAGTAGGAGTGAGAAAAACATCACGGGGTGGTGCGCATTTTATGGGTGTGTGTTACATTACATTCACTAGTAGGAGTGAGAAAATCATCACGGGGTGGTGCGCATTGTATGGGTGTGTGTTACATTACATTCACTAGTAGGAGTGAGAAAAACATCACCGAGTGGTGGGCATTGTATGGGTTTGTGTTACATTACATTCACTAGTAGGAGTGAGAAAAACATCACGGGGTGGTGCGCATTGTATGGGTGTGTGTTACATTACATTCACTAGTAGGAGTGAGAAAGACATCACGGGGTGGTGCGCATTGTATGGGTGTGTGTTACATTACATTCACTAGTAGGAGTGAGAAAAACATCACGCGGTGGTGCGCATTGTATGGGTGTGTGTTACATTACATTCACTAGTAGGAGTGAGAAAAACATCACGGGGTGGTGCGCATTGTATGAGTGTGTGTTACATTACATTCACAAGTAGGAGTGAGAAAAACATCACGGGGTGGTGCGCATTGTATGGGTGTGTGTTACATTACATTTACTAGTAGGAGTGAGAAAGACATCACGGGGTGGTGCGCATTGTATGGGTGTGTGTTACATTACATTCACTAGTAGGAGTGAGAAAAACATCACGCGGTGGTGCGCATTGTATGGGTGTGTGTTACATTACATTCACTAGTAGGAGTGCGAAAAACAGCACGGGGTGGTGCGCATTGTATGGGTGTGTGTTACATTACATTCACTAGTAGGAGTGAGAAAAACATCACGGGGTGGTGCGCATTGTATGGGTGTGTGTTAAATTAGATTCACTAGGAGGAATGAGAAAAACATCACGGGGTGGTGAGCATTGTATGGGTGTGTGTTACATTAGATTCACTAGTAGGAGTGAGAAAAACATCACGGGGTGGTGCGCATTGTATGGGTGTGTGTTACATTACATTCACAAGTAGGAGTGAGAAAAACATCACGGGGTGGTGCGCATTGTATGGGTGTGTGTTACATTACATTCACTAGTAGGAGTGAGAAAAACATCACGGGGTGGTGCGCATTGTATGGGTGTGTGTTATATTAGATTCACTAGTAGGAGCGACAAAAACATCACGGGTTGGTGCGCATTGTATGGGTGTGTGTTACATTAGATTCACTAGTAGGAGTGAGAAAAACATCACGGGGTGGTGCGCATTATATGGGTGTGTGTTACATTACATTCACTAGTAGGAGTGAGAAAATCATCACGGGGTGGTGCGCATTGTATGGGTGTGTGTTACATTACATTCACTAGTAGGAGTGAGAAAAACATCACGGGGTGGTGCGCATTGTATGGGTGTGTGTTACATTACATTCACTAGTAGGAGTGAGAAAAACATCACGGGGTGGTGCGCATTGTATGGGTGTGTGTTACATTACATTCACTAGTAGGAGTGAGAAAGACATCACGGGGTGGTGCGCATTGTATGGGTGTGTGTTACATTAGATTCACTAGTAGGAGTGAGAAAATCATCACGGGGTGGTGCGCATTGTATGGGTGTGTGTTACATTACATTCACTAGTAGGAGTGAGAAAAACATCACGGAGTGGTGGGCATTGTATGGGTTTGTGTTACATTACATTCACTAGTAGGAGTGAGAAAAACATCACGGGGTGAGGCGCATTGTATGGGTGTTTGTTACATTAGATTCACTAGTAGGAGTGAGAAAAATATCACGGGTTGGTGCGCATTGTATGGGTGTGTGTTACATTAGATTCACTAGTAGGAGTGAGAAAAACATCACGGGGTGGTGCGCATTGTATGGGTGTTTGTTACATTAGATTCACTAGTAGGAGTGAGAAAATCATCACGGGGTGGTGCGCATTGTATGGGTGTGTGTTACATTACATTCACTCGTAGGAGTGAGAAAAACATCACGGGGTGGTGCGCATTGTATGGGTGTGTGTTACATTACATTCACTCGTAGGAGTGAGAAAAACATCACGGGGTGGTGCGCATTGTATGGGTGTGTGTTACATTACATTCACTAGTAGGAGTGAGAAAAACATCACGGGGTGGTGCGCATTGTATGGGTGTGTGTTACATTAGATTCACTAGTAAGAGTGAGAAAAACATCACGGGGTGGTGCGCATTGTATGGGTGTGTGTTACATTACATTCACTAGTAGGAGTGCGAAAACATTACGGGGTGGTGCGCATTGTATTGGTGTGTGTTACATTACATTCACTAGTAGGAGTGAGAAAAACATCACGGTGTGGTGCGCATTGTATGGGTGTTTGTTACATTAGATTCACTAGTAGGAGTGAGAAAATCATCACGGGGTGGTGCGCATGGTATGGGTGTGTGTTGCATTACATTCACTAGTAGGAGTGAGAAAAACATCACGGAGTGGTGCGCATTGTATGGGTGTGTGTTACATTACATTCACTAGTAGGAGGGAGAAAAACATCACGGGGTGGTGCGCATTGTATGGGTGTGTGTTACATTACATTCACTAGTAGGAGTGAGAAAAACATCACGGGGTGGTGCGCATTGTATGGGTGTGTGTTACATTACATTCACTAGTAGGAGTGAGAAAAACATCACGCGGTGGTGCGCATTGTATGGGTGTGTGTTACATTAGATTCACTAGTAGGAGTGAGAAAAACATTACGGTGTGGTGCGCATTGTATGGGTGTGTGTTACATTAGATTCACTAGTAGGAGTGAGAAAAACATCACGGGGTGGTGCGCATTGTATGGGTGTGTGTTACATTACATTCACTAGTAGGAGTGAGAAAAACATCACGGGGTGGTGCGCATTTTATGGGTGTGTGTTACATTACATTCACTAGTAGGAGTGAGAAAATCATCACGGGGTGGTGCGCATTGTATGGGTGTGTGTTACATTACATTCACTAGTAGGAGTGAGAAAAACATCACCGAGTGGTGGGCATTGTATGGGTTTGTGTTACATTACATTCACTAGTAGGAGTGAGAAAAACATCACGGGGTGGTGCGCATTGTATGGGTGTGTGTTACATTACATTCACTAGTAGGAGTGAGAAAGACATCACGGGGTGGTGCGCATTGTATGGGTGTGTGTTACATTACATTCACTAGTAGGAGTGAGAAAAACATCACGCGGTGGTGCGCATTGTATGGGTGTGTGTTACATTACATTCACTAGTAGGAGTGAGAAAAACATCACGGGGTGGTGCGCATTGTATGGGTGTGTGTTACATTACATTCACTAGTAGGAGTGAGAAAAACATCACGGGGTGGTGCGCATTGTATGGGTGTGTGTTACATTACATTCACTAGTAGGAGTGAGAAAGACATCACGGGGTGGTGCGCATTGTATGGGTGTGTGTTACATTACATTCACTAGTAGGAGTGAGAAAAACATCACGCGGTGGTGCGCATTGTATGGGTGTGTGTTACATTACATTCACTAGTAGGAGTGAGAAAAACAGCACGGGGTGGTGCGCATTGTATGGGTGTGTGTTACATTACTTTCACTAGTAGGAGTGACAAAAACATCACGGGGTGGTGCGCATTGTATGGGTGTGTGTTAAATTAGATTCACTAGTAGGAATGAGAAAAACATCACGGGGTGGTGAGCATTGTATGGGTGTGTGTTACATTAGATTCACTAGTAGGAGTGAGAAAAACATCACGGGGTGGTGTGCATTGTATGGGTGTGTGTTACATTACATTCACAAGTAGGAGTGAGAAAAACATCACGGGGTGGTGCGCATTGTATGGGTGTGTGTTACATTACATTCACTAGTAGGAGTGAGAAAAACATCACGGGGTGGTGCGCATTGTATGGGTGTGTGTTATATTAGATTCACTAGTAGGAGTGACAAAAACATCACGGGTTGGTGCGCATTGTATGGGTGTGTGTTACATTAGATTCACTAGTAGGAGTGAGAAAAACATCACGGGGTGGTGCGCATTATACGGGTGTGTGTTACATTACATTCACTAGTAGGAGTGAGAAAATCATCACGGGGTGGTGCGCATTGTATGGGTGTGTGTTACATTACATTCACTAGTAGGAGTGAGAAAAACATCACGGGGTGGTGCGCATTGTATGGGTGTGTGTTACATTACATTCACTAGTAGGAGTGAGAAAAACATCACGGGGTGGTGCGCATTGTATGGGTGTGTGTTACATTACATTCACTAGTACGAGTGAGTGAAACATCACGGGGTGGTGCGCATTGTATGGGTTTGTGTTACATTACATTCACTAGTAGGAGTGAGAGAAACATCACGGGGTGGTGCGCATTGTATGGGTGTGTGTTACATTACATTCACTAGTATGAGTGAAAAAACATGATGGGGTGGTGCGCATTGTATGGGTGTGTGTTACAATACATTCACTAGTAGGAGTGAGAAAAACATCACGGGCTGGTGCGCATTGTATGGGTGCGTGTTACATTACATTCACTAGTAGGAGTGAGAAAAACATCACGGGGTGGTGCGCATTGTATGGGTGTGTGTTACATTACATTCACTAGTAGGAGTGAGAAAAACATCACGAGGTGGTGCGCATTGTATGGGTGTGTGTTACATTACATTCACTAGTAGGAGTGAGAAAAACATCACGGGGTGGTGCGCATTGTATGGGTGTGTGTTACATTACATTCACTAGTAGGAGTGAGAAAAACATCACGGGGTGGTGCGCATTGTATGGGTGTTTGTTACATTAGATTCACTAGTAGGAGTGAGAAAATCATCACGGGGTGGTGCGCATTGTATGGGTGTGTGTTACATTACATTCACTAGTAGGAGTGAGAAAAACATCACGGGGTGGTGCGCATTGTATGGGTGTGTGTTACATTAGATTCACTAGTAGGAGTGAGAAAAACATCACGGGGTGGTGCGCATTGTATGGGTGTGTGTTACATTAGATTCACTAGTAGGAGTGAGAAAAACATCACGGGGTGGTGCGCATTGTATGGGTGTGTGTTACATTACATTCACTAGTAGGAGTGAGAAAAACATCACGGGGTGGTGCGCATTTTATGGGTGTGTGTTACATTACATTCACTAGTAGGAGTGAGAAAATCATCACGGGGTGGTGCGCATTGTATGGGTGTGTGTTACATTACATTCACTAGTAGGAGTGAGAAAAACATCATGGAGTGGTGCGCATTGTATGGGTGTGTGTTACATTACATTCACTAGTAGGAGTGAGAAAAACATCACGGGGTGGTGCGCATTGTATGGGTGTGTGTTACATTACATTCACTAGTAGGAGTGAGAAAAACATCACGGGGTGGTGCGCATTGTATGGGTGTGTGTTACATTCACTAGTAGGAGTGAGAAAAACATCACGCGGTGGTGCGCATTGTATGGGTGTGTATTACATTAGATTCACTAGTAGGAGTGAGAAAAACATCACGGGGTGGTGCGCATTGTATGGGTGTGTGTTACATTAGATTCACTAGTAGGAGTGAGAAAAACCTCACGGGGTGGTGCGCATTGTATGGGTGTGTGTTACATTACATTCACTAGTAGGAGTGAGAAAAACATCACGGGGTGGTGCGCATTTTATGGGTGTGTGTTACATTACATTCACTAGTAGGAGTGAGAAAATCATCACGGGGTGGTGCGCATTGTATGGGTGTGTGTTACATTACATTCACTAGTAGGAGTGAGAAAAACATCACGGAATGGTGCGCATTGTATGGGTTTGTGTTACATTACATTCACTAGTAGGAGTGAGAAAAACATCACGGGGTGGTGCGCATTGTATGGGTGTGTGTTACATTACATTTACTAGTAGGAGTGAGAAAGACATCACGGGGTGGTGCGCATTGTATGGGTGTGTGTTACATTACATTCACTAGTAGGAGTGAGAAAAACATCACGGGGTGGTGCGCATTGTATGGGTGTGTGTTACATTACATTCACTAGTAGGAGTGAGAAAAACATCACGCGGTGGTGCGCATTGTATGGGTGTGTGTTACATTAGATTCACTAGTAGGAGTGAGAAAAACATCACGGTGTGGTGCGCATTGTATGGGTGTGTGTTACATTAGATTCACTAGTAGGAGTGAGAAAAACATCACGGGGTGGTGCGCATTGTATGGGTGTGTGTTACATTACATTCACTAGTAGGAGTGAGAAAAACATCACGGGGTGGTGCGCATTTTATGGGTGTGTGTTACATTACATTCACTAGTAGGAGTGAGAAAATCATCACGGGGTGGTGCGCATTGTATGGGTGTGTGTTACATTACATTCACTAGTAGGAGTGAGAAAAACATCACGGAGTGGTGGGCATTTTATGGGTTTGTGTTACATTACATTCACTAGTAGGAGTGAGAAAAACATCACGGGGTGGTGCGCATTGTATTGGTGTGTGTTACATTACATTCACTAGTAGGAGTGAGAAAGACATCACGGGGTGGTGCGCATTGTATGGGTGTGTGTTACATTACATTCACTAGTAGGAGTGAGAAAAACATCACGCGGTGGTGCGCATTGTATGGGTGTGTGTTACATTACATTCACTAGTAGGAGTGAGAAAAACATCACGGGGTGGTGCGCATTGTATGGGTGTGTGTTACATTACATTCACAAGTAGGAGTGAGAAAAACATCACGGGGTGGTGCGCATTGTATGGGTGTGTGTTACATTACATTCACTAGTAGGAGTGAGAAAGACATCACGGGGTGGTGCGCATTGTATGGGTGTGTGTTACATTACATTCACTAGTAGGAGTGAGAAAAACATCACGCGGTGGTGCGCATTGTATGGGTGTGTGTTACATTACATTCACTAGTAGGAGTGAGAAAAACAGCACGGGGTGGTGCGCATTGTATGGGTGTGTGTTACATTACATTCACTAGTAGGAGTGACAAAAACATCACGGGGTGGTGCGCATTGTATGGGTGTGTGTTAAATTAGATTCACTAGTAGGAGTGAGAAAAACATCACGGGGTGGTGCGCATTGTATGGGTGTGGGTTACATTACATTCACAAGTAGGAGTGAGAAAAACATCAAGGGGTGGTGCGCATTGTATGGGTGTGTGTTACATTACATTCACTAGTAGGAGTGAGAAAAACATCACGGGGTGGTGCGCATTGTATGGGTGTGTGTTATATTAGATTCACTAGTAGGAGTGACAAAAACATCACGGGTTGGTGCGCATTGTATGGGTGTGTGTTACATTAGATTCACTAGTAGGAGTGAGAAAAACATCACGGGGTGGTGCGCATTATATGGGTGTGTGTTACATTACATTCACTAGTAGGAGTGAGAAAATCATCACGGGGTGGTGCGCATTTTATGGGTGTGTGTTACATTACATTCACTAGTAGGAGTGAGAAAAACATCACGGGGTGGTGCGCATTGTATGGGTGTGTGTTACATTACATTCACTAGTAGGAGTGAGAAAAACATCACGGGGTGGTGCGCATTGTATGGGTGTGTGTTACATTACATTCACTAGTACGAGTGAGTGAAACATCACGGGGTGGTGCGCATTGTATGGGTTTGTGTTACATTACATTCACTAGTAGGAGTGAGAGAAACATCACGGGGTGGTGCGCATTGTATGGGTGTGTGTTACATTACATTCACTAGTATGAGTGAAAAAACATGATGGGGTGGTGCGCATTGTATGGGTGTGTGTTACATTACATTCACTAGTAGGAGTGAGAAAAACATCACGGGCTGGTGCGCATTGTATGGGTGCGTGTTACATTACATTCACTAGTAGGAGTGAGAAAAACATCACGGGCTGGTGCGCATTGTATGGGTGTGTGTTACATTACATTCACTAGTAGGAGTGAGAAAAACATCACGGGGTGGTGCGCATTGTATGGGTGTGTGTTACATTACATTCACTAGTAGGAGTGAGAAAAACATCATGAGGTGGTGCGCATTGTATGGGTGTGTGTTACATTACATTCACTAGTAGGAGTGAGAAAAACATCACGGGGTGGTGCGCATTGTATGGGTGTGTGTTACATTACATTCACTAGTAGGAGTGAGAAAAACATCACGGGGTGGTGCGCATTGTATGGGTGTTTGTTACATTAGATTCACAAGTAGGAGTGAGAAAATCATCACGGGGTGGTGCGCATTGTATGGGTGTGTGTTACATTACATTCACTAGTAGGAGTGAGAAAAACATCACGGGGTGGTGCGCATTGTATGGGTGTGTGTTACATTAGATTCACTAGTAGGAGTGAGAAAAACATCACGGGGTGGTGCGCATTGTATGGGTGTGTGTTACATTAGATTCACTAGTAGGAGTGAGAAAAACATCACGGGGTGGTGCGCATTGTATGGGTGTGTGTTACATTACATTCACTAGTAGGAGTGAGAAAAACATCACGGGGTGGTGCGCATTGTATGGGTGTGTGTTACATTACATTCACTAGTAGGAGTGAGAAAATCATCACGGGGTGGTGCGCATTGTATGGGTGTGTGTTACATTACATTCACTAGTAGGAGTGAGAAAAACATCACGGAGTGGTGCGCATTGTATGGGTGTGTGTTACATTACATTCACTAGTAGGAGTGAGAAAAACATCACGGGGTGGTTCGCATTGTATGGGTGTGTGTTACATTACATTCACTAGTTTGAGTGAGAAAAACATCACGGGGTGGTGCGCATTGTATGGGTGTGTGTTACATTACATTCACTAGTAGGAGTGAGAAAAACATCATGCGGTGGTGCGCATTGTATGGGTGTGTGTTACATTAGATTCACTAGTAGGAGTGAGAAAAACATCACGGGGTGGTGCGCATTGTATATGTGTGTGTTACATTAGATTCACTAGTAGGAGTGAGAAAAACATCACCTGGTGGTGCGCATTGTATGGGTGTGTGTTACATTACATTCACTAGTAGGAGTGAGAAAAACATCACGGGGTGGTGCGCATTTTATGGGTGTGTGTTACATTACATTCACTAGTAGGAGTGAGAAAATCATCACGGGGTGGTGCGCATTGTATGGGTGTGTGTTACATTACATTCACTAGTAGGAGTGAGAAAAACATCACGGAGTGGTGCGCATTGTATGGGTTTGTGTTACATTACATTCACTAGTAGGAGTGAGAAAAACATCACGGGGTGGTGCGCATTGTATGGGTGTGTGTTACATTACATTCACTAGTAGGAGTGAGAAAGACATCACGGGGTGGTGCGCATTGTATGGGTGTGTGTTACATTACATTCACTAGTAGGAGTGAGAAAAACATCACGCGGTGGTGCGCATTGTATGGGTGTGTGTTACATTACATTCACTAGTAGGAGTGAGAAAAACATCACGGGGTGGTGCGCATTGTATGGGTGTGTGTTACATTACATTCACTAGTAGGAGTGAGAAAATCATCACGGGGTGGTGCGCATTGTATGGGTGTGTGTTACATTAGATTCACTAATAGGAGTGAGAAAAACATCACGGGGTGGTGCGCATTGTATGGGTGTGTGTTACATTACATTCACTAGTAGGAGTGAGAGAAACATCACGGGGTGGTGCGCATTGTATGGGTGTGTGTTACATTACATTCACTAGTAGGAGTGAGGAAAACATCACGGGGTGGTGCGCATTGTATTGGTGCGTGTTACATTACATTCACTAGTAGGAGTGAGAAAAACATCACGGGGTGGTGCGCATTGTATGGGTGTGTGTTACATTACATTCACTAGTAGGAGTGAGAAAAACATCACGGGGTGGTGCGCATTGTATGGGTGTGTTTACATTACATTCACTAGTAGGAGTGAGAAAAACATCACGGGGTGGGGCGCATTGTATGGGTGTTTGTTACATTAGATTCACTAGTAGGAGTGAGAAAAATATCACGGGTTGGTGCGCATTGTATGGGTGTGTGTTACATTAGATTCACTAG
This sequence comes from Cavia porcellus, assembly GCF_034190915.1. Taxonomy (NCBI): domain Eukaryota; kingdom Metazoa; phylum Chordata; class Mammalia; order Rodentia; family Caviidae; genus Cavia; species Cavia porcellus. Next base: position 637,094 of record NW_026947615.1, on the reverse strand, counting down.
TAGGAGTGAGAAAAACATCACGGGGTGGTGCGCATTGTATGGGTGTTTGTTACATTAGATTCACTAGTAGGAGTGAGAAAATCATCACGGGGTGGTGCGCATTGTATGGGTGTGTGTTACATTACATTCACTCGTAGGAGTGAGAAAAACATCACGGGGTGGTGCGCATTGTATGGGTGTGTGTAACATTACATTCACTCGTAGGAGTGAGAAAAACATCACGGGGTGGTGCGCATTGTATGGGTGTGTGTTACATTACATTCACTCGTAGGAGTGAGAAAAAGATCACGGGGTGGTGCGCATTGTATTGGTGTGTGTTACATTACATTCACTAGTAGGAGTGAGAAAAACATCACGGGGTGGTGCGCATTGTATGGGTGTGTGTTACATTAGATTCACTAGTAAGAGTGAGAAAAACATCACGGGGTGGTGCGCATTGTATGGGTGTGTGTTACATTACATTCACTAGTAGGAGTGAGAAAAACATTACGGGGTGGTGCGCATTGTATGGGTGTGTGTTACATTACATTCACTAGTAGGAGTGAGAAAAACATCACGGGGTGGTGCGCATTGTATGGGTGTTTGTTACATTAGATTCACTAGTAGGAGTGAGAAAATCATCACGGGGTGGTGCGCATTGTATGGGTGTGTGTTACATTACATTCACTAGTAGGAGTGAGAAAAACATCACGGAGTGGTGCGCATTGTATGGGTGTGTGTTACATTACATTCACTAGTAGGAGTGAGAAAAACATCACGGGGTGGTGCGCATTGTATGGGTGTGTGTTACATTACATTCACTAGTAGGAGTGAGAAAAACATCACGGGGTGGTGCGCATTGTATGGGTGTGTGTTACATTACATTCACTAGTAGGAGTGAGAAAAACATCACGCGGTGGTGCGCATTGTATGGGTGTGTGTTACATTAGATTCACTAGTAGGAGTGAGAAAAACATCACGGGGTGGTGCGCATTGTATGGGTGTGTGTTACATTAGATTCACTAGTAGGAGTGAGAAAAACATCACGGGGTGGTGCGCATTGTATGGGTGTGTGTTACATTACATTCACTAGTAGGAGTGAGAAAAACATCACGGGGTGGTGCGCATTTTATGGGTGTGTGTTACATTACATTCACTAGTAGGAGTGAGAAAATCATCACGGGGTGGTGCGCATTGTATGGGTGTGTGTTACATTACATTCACTAGTAGGAGTGAGGAAAACATCACGGAGTGGTGCGCATTGTATGGGTTTGTGTTACATTACATTCACTAGTAGGAGTGAGAAAAACATCACCGGGTGGTGCGCATTGTATGGGTGTGTGTTACATTACATTCACTAGTAGGAGTGAGAAAGACATCACGGGGTGGTGCGCATTGTATGGGTGTGTGTTACATTACATTCACTAGTAGGAGTGAGAAAAACATCACGGGGTGGTGCGCATTGTATGGGTGTGTGTTACATTAGATTCACTAGTAGGAGTGAGAAAAACATCACGGGGTGGTGCGCATTGTATGGGTGTTTGTTACATTAGATTCCCTAGTAGGAGTGAGAAAATCATCACGGGGTGGTGCGCATTGTATGGGTGTGTGTTACATTACATTCACTAGTAGGAGTGAGAAAAACATCACGGGGTGGTGCGCATTATATGGGTGTGTGTTACATAAGATTCACTAGCAGGAGTGAGAAAAACATCACGGGGTGGTGCGCATTGTATGGGTGTGTGTTACATTAGATTCACTAGTAGGAGTGAGAAAAACATCACGGGGTGGTGCGCATTGTATGGGTGTGTGTTACATTACATTCACTAGTAGGAGTTAGAAAAAAATCACGGGGTGGTGCGCATTGTATGGGTGTGTGTTACATTACATTCACTAGTAGGAGTGAGAAAAACATCACGGGGTAGTGCGCATTGTATGGGTGTGTGTTACATTACATTCACTAGTAGGAGTGAGAAAAACATCACAGGGTGGTGAGCATTGTATGGGTGTTTGTTACATTAGATTCACTAGTAAGAGTGAGAAAAACATCACGGGGTGGTGCGCATTGTATGGGTGTGTGTTACATTACATTCACTAGTAGGAGTGAGAAAAACATCACGGGGTGGTGCGCATTGTATGGGTGTGTGTTACATTACATTCACTAGTAGGAGTGAGAAAATCATCACGTGGTGGTGCGCATTGAATGGGTGTGTGTTACATTACATTCACTAGTAGGAGTGAGAAAAGCATCACGGGGTGGTGCGCATTGTATGGGTGTGGGTTACATTACATTCACTAATAGGAGTGAGAAAAACATCACGGGGTGGTGCGCATTGTATGGGTGTGTGTTACATTAGATTCACTAGTAGGAGTGAGAAAAACATCACGGGGTGGTGCGCATTGTATGGGTGTGTGTTACATTACATTCACTAGTAGGAGTTAGAAAAAAATCACGGGGTGGTGCGCATTGTATGGGTGTGTGTTACATTACATTCACTAGTAGGAGTGAGAAAAACATCACGGGGTGGTGCGCATTGTATGGGTGTGTGTTACATTACATTCACTAGTAGGAGTGAGAAAAACATCACAGGGTGGTGAGCATTGTATGGGTGTTTGTTACATTAGATTCACTAGTAGGAGTGAGAAAAACATCACGGGGTGGTGCGCATTGTATGGGTGTGTGTTACATTACATTCACTAGTAGGAGTCAGAAAAACATCTCGGGGTGGTGCGCATTGTATGGGTGTGTGTTACATTACATTCACTAGTAGGAGTGAGAAAATCATCACGTGGTGGTGCGCATTGTATGGGTGTGTGTTACATTACATTCACTAGTAGGAGTGAGAAAAGCATCACGGGGTGGTGCGCATTGTATGGGTGTGGGTTACATTACATTCACTAATAGGAGTGAGAAAAACATCACGGGGTGGTGCGCATTGTATGGGTGTGTGTTACATTACATTCACTAGTAGGAGTGAGAAAAACATCACGGGGTGGTGCGCATTGTATGGGTGTGTGTTACATTACATTCACTAGTAGGAGTGAGAAAAACATCACGGGGTGGTGCGCATTGTATGGGTGTGTGTTACATTACATTCACTAGTAGGAGTGAGAAAAACATCACGGGGTGGTGCGCATTGTATGGGTGTGTGCTACATTACATTCACTAGTAGGAGTGAGAAAAACATCACGGGGTGGTGCGCATTGTATGGGTGTGTGTTACATTACATTCACTAGTAGGAGTGAGAAAAACATCACGGGGTGGTGCGCATTGTATGGGTGTTTGTTACATTAGATTCCCTAGTAGGAGTGAGAAAATCATCAAGGGGTGGTGCGCATTGTATGGGTGTGTGTTACATTACATTCACTAGTAGGAGTGAGAAAAACATCACGGGGTGGTGCGCATTGTATGGGTGTGTGTTACATTAGATTCACTCGTAGGAGTGAGAAAATCATCACGGGGTGGTGCGCATTGTATGGGTGTGTGTTACATTACATTCACTAGTAGGAGTGAGAAAAACATCACGGGGTGGTGCGCATTGTATGGGTGTGTGTTACATTACATTCACTAGTAGGAGTGAGAAAAACATCACGGGGTGGTGCGCATTGTATGGGTGTGTGTTACATTACATTCACTAGTAGGAGTGAGAAAAACATCACGGGCTGGTGCGCATTGTATGGGTGTGTGTTACATTACATTCACTAGTAGGAGTGAGAAAAATATCACGGGGTGGTGCGCATTGTATGGGTGTGTTACATTACATTCACTAGTAGGAGTGAGAAAAACATCACGGGGTGGGGCGCATTGTATGCATGTGTGTTACATTACATTCACTAGTAGGAGTGAGAAAAACATCACGGGGTGGTGCGCATTGTATGGGTGTGTGTTACATTAGATTCACTAGTAGGAGTGAGAAAAACATCACGGGGTGGTGCGCATTGTATGGGTGTGTGTTACATTACATTCACTAGTAGGAGTGAGAAAAACATCACGGGGTGGTGCGCATTGTATGGGTGTTTGTTACATTAGATTCCCTAGTAGGAGTGAGAAAATCATCAAGGGGTGGTGCGCATTGTATGGGTGTGTGTTACATTACATTCACTAGTAGGAGTGAGAAAAACATCACGGGGTGGTGCGCATTGTATGGGTGTGTGTTACATTAGATTCACTAGTAGGAGTGAGAAAAACATCACGGGGTGGTGCGCATTTTATGGGTGTGTGTTACATTAGATTCATTAGTAGGAGTGAGAAAAACATCACGGGGTGGTGCGCATTGTATGGGTGTGTGTTACATTACATTCACTAGTAGGAGTGGGAAAAACATCACGGGGTGGTGCGCATTGTATGGGTGTTTGTTACATTGGATTCACTAGTAGGAGTGAGAAAATCATCACGGGGTGGCGCGCATTGTATGGGTGTGTGTTACATTACATACACTAGTAGGAGTGAGAAAAACATCACGGGGTGGTGCGCATTGTATGGGTGTGTGTTACATTACATTCACTAGTAGGAGTGAGAAAAACATCTCGGGGTGGTGCGCATTGTATGGGTGTGTGTTACATTACATTCACTAGTAGTTGTGAGAAAAACATCACGGGGTGTTGCGCATTGTATGGGTGTGTGTTACATTAGATTCACTAGTAGGAGTGAGAAAATCATCACAGGGTGGTGCGCATTGTATGGGTGTGTGTTACATTAGATTCACAAGTAGGAGTGAGAAAAACATCACGGGGTGGTGCGCATTGTATGGGTGTGTGTTACATTACATTCACTAGTAGGAGTGAGAAAAACATCACGGGGTGGTGCGCATTGTATGGGTGTGTGTTACATTACATTCACTAGTAGGAGTGAGAAAAACATCACGTGGTGGTGCGCATTGTATGGGTGTGTGTTACATTACATTCACTAGTAGGAGTGAGAAAAACATCACGGGGTGGTGCGCATTGTATGGGTGTGTGTTACATTAGATTCACTAGTGGGAGTGAGAAAAACATCACGGGGTGGTGCGCATTGTATGGGCGTGTGTTACATTACATTCACTAGTAGGAGTGAGAAAAACATCACGGGGAGGTGCGCATTGTATGGGTGTTTGTTACATTAGATTCACTAGTAGGAGTGAGAAAATCATCACGTGGTGGTGCGCATTGTATGGGTGTGTGTAACATTAGATTCACTAGTAGGAGTGAGAAAAACATCACGGGGTGGTGCGCATTGTATGGGTGTGTGTTACATTACATTCACTAGTAGGAGTGAGAAAAACATCACGGGGTGGTGCGCATTGTATGGGTGTTTGTTACATTAGATTCACTAGTAGGAGTGAGAAAATCATCACGTGGTGGTGCGCATTGTATGGGTGTGTGTTACATTACATTCACTAGTAGGAGTGAGAAAAGCATCACGGGGTGGTGCGCATTGTATGGGTGTGGGTTACATTACATTCACTAATAGGAGTGAGAAAAACATCACGGGGTGGTGCGCATTGTATGGGTGTGTGTTACATTACATTCACTAGTAGGAGTGAGAAAAACATCATGGGGTGGTGCGCATTGTATGGGTGTTTGTTACATTAGATTCACTAGTAGGAGTGAGAAAATCATCACGTGGTGGTGCGCATTGTATGGGTGTGTGTTACATTACATTCACTAGTAGGAGTGAGAAAAGCATCACGGGGTGGTGCGCATTGTATGGGTGTGGGTTACATTACATTCACTAATAGGAGTGAGAAAAACATCACGGGGTGGTGCGCATTGTATGGGTGTGTGTTACATTACATTCACTAGTAGGAGTGAGAAAAACATCACGGGGTGGTGCGCATTGTATGGGTGTGTGTTACATTACATTCACTAGTAGGAGTGAGAAAAACATCACGGGGTGGTGCGCATTCTAAGGGTGTGTGTTACATTACATTCACTAGTAGGAGTGAGAAAAACATCACGGGGTGGTGCGCATTGTATGGGTGTGTGTTACATTAGATTCACTAGTAGGAGTGAGAAAAACATCACGGGGTGGGGCGCATTGTATGCATGTGTGTTACATTACATTCACTAGTAGGAGTGAGAAAAACATCACGGGGTGGTGCGCATTGTATGGGTGTGTGTTACATTAGATTCACTAGTAGGAGTGAGAAAAACATCACGGGGTGGTGCGCATTGTATGGGTGTGTGTTACATTACATTCACTAGTAGGAGTGAGAAAAACATCACGGGGTGGTGCGCATTGTATGGGTGTTTGTTACATTAGATTCCCTAGTAGGAGTGAGAAAATCATCAAGGGGTGGTGCGCATTGTATGGGTGTGTGTTACATTACATTCACTAGTAGGAGTGAGAAAAACATCACGGGGTGGTGCGCATTGTATGTGTGTGTGTTACATTAGATTCACTATTAGGAGTGAGAAAAACATCACGGGGTGGTGCGCATTGTATGGGTGTGTGTTACATTAGATTCATTAGTAGGAGTGAGAAAAACATCACGGGGTGGTGCGCATTGTATGGGTGTGTGTTACATTACATTCACTAGTAGGAGTGGGAAAAACATCACGGGGTGGTGCGCATTGTATGGGTGTTTGTTACATTGGATTCACTAGTAGGAGTGAGAAAATCATCACGGGGTGGCGCGCATTGTATGGGTGTGTGTTACATTACATACACTAGTAGGAGTGAGAAAAACATCACGGGGTGGTGCGCATTGTATGGGTGTGTGTTACATTACATTCACTAGTAGGAGTGAGAAAAACATCTCGGGGTGGTGCGCATTGTATGGGTGTGTGTTACATTACATTCACTAGTAGTTGTGAGAAAAACATCACGGGGTGTTGCGCATTGTATGGGTGTGTGTTACATTAGATTCACTAGTAGGAGTGAGAAAATCATCACAGGGTGGTGCGCATTGTATGGGTGTATGTTACATTAGATTCACAAGTAGGAGTGAGAAAAACATCACGGGGTGGTGCGCATTGTATGGGTGTGTGTTACATTACATTCACTAGTAGGAGTGAGAAAAACATCACGGGGTGGTGCGCATTGTATGGGTGTGTGTTACATTACATTCACTAGTAGGAGTGAGAAAAACATCACGTGGTGGTGCGCATTGTATGGGTGTGTGTTACATTACATTCACTAGTAGGAGTGAGAAAAATATCACGGGGTGGTGCGCATTGTATGGGTTTGTTACATTACATTCACTAGTAGCAGTGAGAAAAACATCACGGGGTGGTGCGCATTGTATGGGTATGTGTTACATTAGATTCACTAGTAGGAGTGAGAAAAACATCACGGGGTGGTGCGCATTGTATGGGTGTGTGTTACATTAGATTCACTAGTAGGAGTGAGAAAAAAATCACGGGGTGGTGCGCATTGTATGGGTGTGTGTTACATTACATTCACTAGTAGGAGTGAGAAAAACATCACGGGGTGGTGCGCATTGTATGGGTGTGTGTTACATTAGATTCACTAGTGGGAGTGAGAAAAACATCACGGGGTGGTGCGCATTGTATGGGTGTGTGTTACATTACATTCACTAGTAGGAGTGAGAAAAACATCACGGGGAGGTGCGCATTGTATGGGTGTTTGTTACATTAGATTCACTAGTAGGAGTGAGAAAATCATCACGTGGTGGTGCGCATTGTATGGGTGTGTGTAACATTAGATTCACTAGTAGGAGTGAGAAAAACATCACGGGGTGGTGCGCATTGTATGGGTGTGTGTTACATTACATTCACTAGTAGGAGTGAGAAAAACATCACGGGGTGGTGCGCATTGTATGGGTGTGTGTTACATTACATTCACTAGTAGGAGTGAGAAAAACATCACGGGGTGGTGCGCATTGTATGGGTGTGTGTTACATTACATTCACTAGTAGGAGTGAGAAAAACATCACGGGGTGGTGCGCATTGTAAGGGTGTGTGTTACATTACATTCACTAGTAGGTGTTAGAAAAACATCACGGGGTGGTGCGCATTGTATGGGTGTGTGTTACATTACATTCACTAGTAGGAGTGAGAAAAACATCACGGGGTGGGGCGCATTGTATGTATGTGTGTTACATTACATTCACTAGTAGGTGTGAGAAAAACATCACGGGGTGGTGCGCATTTTATGGGTGTGTGTTACATTAGATTCACTAGTAGGAGTGAGAAAAACATCACGGGGTGGTGCGCATTGTATGGGTGTGTGTTACATTACATTCACTAATAGGAGTGAGAAAAACATCACGGGGTGGTGCGCATTGTATGGGTGTTTGTTACATTAGATTCACTAGTAGGAGTGAGAAAATCATCACGTGGTGGTGCGCATTGTATGGGTGTGTGTTACATTACATTCACTAGTAGGAGTGAGAAAAACAACACGGGGTGGTGCGCATTGTATGGGTGTGTTTTACATTACATTCACTAGTAGGAGTGAGAAAAACATCACGAGGTGGTGCGCATTGTATGGGTGTGTGTTACATTAAATTCACTAGCAGGAGTGAGAAAAACATCACGGGGTGGTGCGCATTGTATGGGTGTGTGTTACATTAGATTCACTAGCAGGAGTGAGAAAAACATCACGGGGTGGTGCGCATTGTATGGGTGTGTGTTACATTACATTCACTAGTAGGAGTTAGAAAAAAATCACGGGGTGGTGCGCATTGTATGGGTGTGTGTTACATTACATTCACTAGTGGGAGTGAGAAAAACATCACGGGGTGGTGCGCATTGTATGGGTGTGTGTTACATTACATTCACTAGTAGGAGTGAGAAAAACATCACAGGGTGGTGAGCACTGTATGGGTGTTTGTTACATTAGATTCACTAGTAGGAGTGAGAAAAACATCACGGGGTGGTGCGCATTGTATGGGTGTTTGTTACATTAGATTCACTAGTAGGAGTGAGAAAATCATCACGTGGTGGTGCGCATTGTATGGGTGTGTGTTACATTACATTCACTAGTAAGAGTGAGAAAAGCATCACGGGGTGGTGCGAATTGTATGGGTGTGGGTTACATTACATTCACTAATAGGAGTGAGAAAAACATCACGGGGTGGTGCGCATTGTATGGGTGTGTGTTACATTACATTCACTAGTAGGAGTGAGAAAAACATCACGGGGTGGTGCGCATTGTATGGGTGTGTGTTACATTACATTCACTAGTAGGAGTGAGAAAAACATCACGGGGTGGTGCGCATTGTAAGGGTGTGTGTTACATTACATTCACTAGTAGGAGTGAGAAAAACATCACGGGGTGGTGCGCATTGTATGGGTGTGTTTTACATTACATTCCCTAGTAGGAGTGAGAAAAACATCACGGGGTGGTGCGCATTGTATGCATGTGTGTTACATTACATTCACTAGTAGGAGTGAGAAAAACATCCCGGGGTGGTGCGCATTGTATGGGTGTGTGTTACATTAGATTCACTAGTAGGAGTGAGAAAAACATCACGGGGTGGTGCGCATTGTATGGGTGTGTGTTACATTACATTCACTAGTAGGAGTGAGAAAAACATCACGGGGTGGTGCGCATTGTATGGGTGTTTGTTACATTAGATTCCCTAGTAGGAGTGAGAAAATCATCAAGGGGTGGTGCGCATTGTATGGGTGTGTGTTACATTACATTCACTAGTAGGAGTGAGAAAAACATCACGGGGTGGTGCGCATTGTATGGGTGTGTGTTACATTAGATTCACTAGTAGGAGTGAGAAAAACATCACGGGGTGGTGCGCATTGTATGGGTGTGTGTTACATTAGATTCACTAGTAGGAGTGAGAAAAACATCACGGGGTGGTGCGCATTGTATGGGTGTGTGTTACATTACATTCACTAGTAGGAGTGGGAAAAACATCACGGGGTGGTGCGCATTGTATGGGTGTTTGTTACATTGGATTCACTAGGAGGAGTGAGAAAATCATCACGGGGTGGTGCGCATTGTATGGGTGTGTGTTCCATTACATTCACTAGTAGGAGTGAGAAAAACATCACGGGGTGGTGCGCATTGTATGGGTGTGTGTTACATTACATTCACTAGTAGGAGTGAGAAAAACATCTCGGGGTGGTGCGCATTGTATGGGTGTGTGTTACATTACATTCACTAGTAGGAGTGAGAAAAACATCACGGGGTGTTGCGCATTGTATGGGTCTGTGTTACATTAGATTCACTAGTAGGAGTGAGAAAATCATTACGGGGTGGTGCGCATTGTATGGGTGTGTGTTACATTAGATTCACAAGTAGGAGTGAGAAAAACATCACGGGGTGGTGTGCATTGTATGGGTGTGTGTTACATTACATTCACTAGTAGGAGTGAGAAAAACATCACGGGGTGGTGCGCATTGTATGGGTGTGTGTTACATTACATTCACTAGTAGGAGTGAGAAAAACATCACGGGGTGGTGCGCATTGTATGGGTGTGTGTTACATTACATTCACTAGTAGGAGTGAGAAAAATATCACGGGGTGGTGCGCATTGTATGGGTGTGTTACATTACATTCACTAGTAGCAGTGAGAAAAACATCACGGGGTGGTGCGCATTGTATGGGTGTGTGTTACATTAGATTCACTAGTAGGAGTGAGAAAAACATCACGGGGTGGTGCGCATTGTATGGGTGTGTGTTCCATTACATTCACTAGTAGGAGTGAGAAAAACATCACGGGGTGGTGCGCATTGTATGGGTGTGTGTTACATTACATTCACTAGTAGGAGTGAGAAAAACATCACGGGGTGGTGCGCATTGTATGGGTGTGTGTTACATTACATTCACTAGTAGGAGTGAGAAAAACATCACGGGGTGGTGCGCATTGTATGGGTGTGTGTTACATTAGATTCACTAGTGGGAGTGAGAAAAACATCACGGGGTGGTGCGCATTGCATGGGTGTGTGTTACATTACATTCACTAGTAGGAGTGAGAAAAACATCACGGGGTGGTGCGCATTGTATGGGTGTTTGTTACATTAGATTCACTAGTAGGAGTGAGAAAATCATCACGTGGTGGTGCGCATTGTATGGGCGTGTGTTACATTACATTCACTAGTAGGAGTGAGAAAAACATCACGGGGTGGTGCGCATTGTATGGGTGTGTTTTACATTACATTCACTAGTAGGAGTGAGAAAAACATCACGAGGTGGTGCGCATTGTATGGGTGTGTGTTACATTACATTCACTAGTAGGAGTGAGAAAAACATCACAGGGTGGTGAGCATTGTATGGGTGTTTGTTACATTAGATTCACTAGTAGGAGTGAGAAAAACATCACGGGGTGGTGCGCATTGTATGGGTGTGTGTTACATTACATTCACTAGTAGGAGTGAGAAAAACATCACGGGGTGGTGCGCATTGTATGGGTGTTTGTTACATTAGATTCACTAGTAGGAGTGAGAAAATCATCACGTGGTTTGGCGCATTGTATGGGTGTGTGTTACATTACATTCACTAGTAGGAGTGAGAAAAGCATCACGGGGTGGTGCGCATTGTATGGGTGTGGGTTACATTACATTCACTAATAGGAGTGAGAAAAACATCACGGGGTGGTGCGCATTGTATAGGTGTGTGTTACATTACATTCACTAGTAGGAGTGAGAAAATCATCACGTGGTGGTGCGCATTGTATGGGTGTGTGTTACATTAGATTCACTAGTAGGAGTGAGAAAAACATCACGGGGTGGCGCGCATTGTATGGGTGTGTGTTACATTAGATTCACTAGTAGGAGTGAGAAAAACATCACGGGGTGGTGCGCATTGTATGGGTGTGTGTTACATTACATTCACTAGTAGGAGTGAGAAAAACATCACGGGGTGGTGCGCATTGTATGGGTGTGTGTTACATTACATTCACTAGTAGGAGTGAGAAAAACATCACGGGGTGGTGCGCATTGTATGGGTGTGTGTTACATTACATTCACTAGTAGGAGTGAGAAAAACATCACGGGGTGGTGCGCATTGTATGGGTGTGTTACATTACATTCACTAGTAGCACTGAGAAAAATATCACGGGGTGGTGCGCATTGTATGGGTGTGTGTTACATTAGATTCACTGGTAGGAGTGAGAAAAACATCACGGGGTGGTGCGCATTGTATGGGTGTGTGTTACATTACATTCACTAGTAGGAGTGAGAAAAACATCACGGGGTGGTGCGCATTGTATGGGTGTGTGTTACATTACATTCACTCGTAGGAGTGAGAAAAACATCACGGGGTGGTGCGCATTGTATGGGTGTGTGTTACATTACACTCACTAGTAGGAGTGAGAAAAACATCACGGGGTGGTGCGCATTGTATGGGTGTGGGTTACATTACATTCACTAGTAGGAGTGAGAAAAACATCACGGGGTGGTGCGCATTGTATGGGTGTGTGTTACATTAGATTCACTAGTAGGAGTGAGAAAAACATCACGGGGTGGTGCGCATTGTATGGGTGTGTGTTACATTACATTCACTAGTAGGAGTGAGAAAAACATCACGGGGTGGTGAGCATTGTATGGGTGTTTGTTACATTAGATTCACTAGTAGGAGTGAGAAAAACATCACGGGGTGGTGCGCATTGTATGGGTGTGTGTTACATTAGATTCACTAGTAGGAGTGAGAAAAATATCACGGGGTGGTGCGCATTGTATGGGTGTTTGTTACATTAGATTCACTAGTAGGAGTGAGAAAATCATCACGTGGTGGTGCGCATTGTATGGGTGTGTGTTACATTACATTCACTAGTAGGAGTGAGAAAAGCATCACGGGGTGGTGCGCATTGTATGGGTGTGGGTTACATTACATTCACTAATAGGAGTGAGAAAAACATCACGGGGTGGTGCGCATTGTATGGGTGTGTGTTACATTACATTCACTAGTAGGAGTGAGAAAAACATCACGGGGTGGTGCGCATTGTATGGGTGTGTGTTACATTACATTCACTAGTAGGAGTGAGAAAAACATCACGGGGTGGTGCGCATTGTAAGGGTGTGTGTTACATTACATTCACTAGTAGGAGTGAGAAAAACATCACGGGGTGGTGCGCATTGTATGGGTGTGTGTTACATTACATTCACTAGTAGGAGTGAGAAAAACATCACGGGGTGGGGCGCATTGTATGCATGTGTGTTACATTACATTCACTAGTAGGAGTGAGAAAAACATCACGGGGTGGTGCGCATTGTATGGGTGTTTGTTACATTAGATTCACTAGTAGGAGTGAGAAAATCATCACGTGGTGGTGCGCATTGTATGGGTGTGTGTTACATTACATTCACTAGTAGGAGTGAGAAAAGCATCACGGTGTGGTGCGCATTGTATGGGTGTGGGTTACATTACATTCACTAATAGGAGTGAGAAAAACATCACGGGGTGGTGCGCATTGTATGGGTGTGTGTTACATTACATTCACTAGTAGGAGTGAGAAAAACATCACGGGGTGGTGCGCATTGTATGGGTGTGTGTTACATTACATTCACTAGTAGGAGTGAGAAAAACATCACGGGGTGGTGCGCATTGTAAGGGTGTGTGTTACATTAGATTCACTAGTAGGAGTGAGAAAAACATCCCGGGGTGGTGCGCATTGTATGGGTGTGTGTTACATTAGATTCACTAGTAGGAGTGAGAAAAACATCACGGGGTGGTGCGCATTGTATGGGTGTGTGTTACATTACATTCACTAGTAGGAGTGAGAAAAACATCACGGGGTGGTGCGCATTGTATGGGTGTTTGTTACATTAGATTCCCTAGTAGGAGTGAGAAAATCATCAAGGGGTGGTGCGCATTGTATGGGTGTGTGTTACATTACATTCACTAGTAGGAGTGAGAAAAACATCACGGGGTGGTGCGCATTGTATGGGTGTGTGTTACATTACATTCACTCGTAGGAGTGAGAAAAACATCACGGGGTGGTGCGCATTGTATGGGTGTGTGTTACATTACACTCACTAGTAGGAGTGAGAAAAACATCACGGGGTGGTGCGCATTGTATGGGTGTGGGTTACATTACATTCACTAGTAGGAGTGAGAAAAACATCACGGGGTGGTGCGCATTGTATGGGTGTGTGTTACATTAGATTCACTAGTAGGAGTGAGAAAAACATCACGGGGTGGTGCGCATTGTATGGGTGTGTGTTACATTACATTCACTAGTAGGAGTGAGAAAAACATCACGGGGTGGTGAGCATTGTATGGGTGTTTGTTACATTAGATTCACTAGTAGGAGTGAGAAAAACATCACGGGGTGGTGCGCATTGTATGGGTGTGTGTTACATTAGATTCACTAGTAGGAGTGAGAAAAATATCACGGGGTGGTGCGCATTGTATGGGTGTTTGTTACATTAGATTCACTAGTAGGAGTGAGAAAATCATCACGTGGTGGTGCGCATTGTATGGGTGTGTGTTACATTACATTCACTAGTAGGAGTGAGAAAAGCATCACGGGGTGGTGCGCATTGTATGGGTGTGGGTTACATTACATTCACTAATAGGAGTGAGAAAAACATCACGGGGTGGTGCGCATTGTATGGGTGTGTGTTACATTACATTCACTAGTAGGAGTGAGAAAAACATCACGGGGTGGTGCGCATTGTATGGGTGTGTGTTACATTACATTCACTAGTAGGAGTGAGAAAAACATCACGGGGTGGTGCGCATTGTAAGGGTGTGTGTTACATTACATTCACTAGTAGGAGTGAGAAAAACATCACGGGGTGGTGCGCATTGTATGGGTGTGTGTTACATTACATTCACTAGTAGGAGTGAGAAAAACATCACGGGGTGGGGCGCATTGTATGCATGTGTGTTACATTACATTCACTAGTAGGAGTGAGAAAAACATCACGGGGTGGTGCGCATTGTATGGGTGTTTGTTACATTAGATTCACTAGTAGGAGTGAGAAAATCATCACGTGGTGGTGCGCATTGTATGGGTGTGTGTTACATTACATTCACTAGTAGGAGTGAGAAAAGCATCACGGTGTGGTGCGCATTGTATGGGTGTGGGTTACATTACATTCACTAATAGGAGTGAGAAAAACATCACGGGGTGGTGCGCATTGTATGGGTGTGTGTTACATTACATTCACTAGTAGGAGTGAGAAAAACATCACGGGGTGGTGCGCATTGTATGGGTGTGTGTTACATTACATTCACTAGTAGGAGTGAGAAAAACATCCCGGGGTGGTGCGCATTGTATGGGTGTGTGTTACATTAGATTCACTAGTAGGAGTGAGAAAAACATCACGGGGTGGTGCGCATTGTATGGGTGTGTGTTACATTACATTCACTAGTAGGAGTGAGAAAAACATCACGGGGTGGTGCGCATTGTATGGGTGTTTGTTACATTAGATTCCCTAGTAGGAGTGAGAAAATCATCAAGGGGTGGTGCGCATTGTATGGGTGTGTGTTACATTACATTCACTAGTAGGAGTGAGAAAAACATCACGGGGTGGTGCGCATTGTATGGGTGTGTGTTACATTAGATTCACTAGTAGGAGTGAGAAAAACATCACGGGGTGGTGCGCATTGTATGGGTGTGTGTTACATTAGATTCACTAGTAGGAGTGAGAAAAACATCACGGGGTGGTGCGCATTGTATGGGTGTGTGTTACATTACATTCACTAGTAGGAGTGGGAAAAACATCACGGGGTGGTGCGCATTGTATGGGTGTTTGTTACATTGGATTCACTAGTAGGAGTGAGAAAATCATCACGGGGTGGTGCGCATTGTATGGGTGTGTGTTACATTACATTCACTAGTAGGAGTGAGAAAAACATCACGGGGTGGTGCGCATTGTATGGGTGTGTGTTACATTACATTCACTAGTAGGAGTGAGAAAAACATCTCGGGGTGGTGCGCATTGTATGGGTGTGTGTTACATTACATTCACTAGTAGGAGTGAGAAAAACATCACGGGGTGTTGCGCATTGTATGGGTCTGTGTTACATTAGATTCACTAGTAGGAGTGAGAAAATCATTACGGGGTGGTGCGCATTGTATGGGTGTGTGTTACATTAGATTCACAAGTAGGAGTGAGAAAAACATCACGGGGTGGTGTGCATTGTATGGGTGTGTGTTACATTACATTCACTAGTAGGAGTGAGAAAAACATCACGGGGTGGTGCGCATTGTATGGGTGTGTGTTACATTACATTCACTAGTAGGAGTGAGAAAAACATCACGGGGTGGTGCGCATTGTATGGGTGTGTGTTACATTACATTCACTAGTAGGAGTGAGAAAAATATCACGGGGTGTTGCGCATTGTATGGGTGTGTTACATTACATTCACTAGTAGCAGTGAGAAAAACATCACGGGGTGGTGCGCATTGTATGGGTGTGTGTTACATTAGATTCACTAGTAGGAGTGAGAAAAACATCACGGGGTGGTGCGCATTGTATGGGTGTGTGTTACATTACATTCACTAGTAGGAGTGAGAAAAACATCACGGGGTGGTGCGCATTGTATGGGTGTGTGTTACATTACATTCACTAGTAGGAGTGAGAAAAACATCACGGGGTGGTGCGCATTGTATGGGTGTGTGTTACATTACATTCACTAGTAGGAGTGAGAAAAACATCACGGGGTGGTGCGCATTGTATGGGTGTGTGTTACATTAGATTCACTAGTGGGAGTGAGAAAAACATCACGGGCTGGTGCGCATTGTATGGGTGTGTGTTACATTACATTCACTAGTAGGAGTGAGAAAAACATCACGGGGTGGTGCGCATTGTATGGGTGTTTGTTACATTAGATTCACTAGTAGGAGTGAGAAAATCATCACGTGGTGGTGCGCATTGTATGGGTGTGTGTTACATTACATTCACTAGTAGGAGTGAGAAAAACATCACGGGGTGGTGCGCATTGTATGGGTGTGTTTTACATTACATTCACTAGTAGGAGTGAGAAAAACATCACGAGGTGGTGCGCATTGTATGGGTGTGTGTTACATTAGATTCACTAGCAGGAGTGAGAAAAACATCACGGGGTGGTGCGCATTGTATGGGTGTGTGTTACATTAGATTCACTAGTAGGAGTGAGAAAAACATCACGGGGTGGTGCGCATTGTATGGGTGTGTGTTACATTACATTCACTAGTAGGAGTGAGAAAAACATCACGGGGTGGTGCGCATTGTATGGGTGTGTGTTACATTAGATTCACTAGTAGGAGTGAGAAAAACATCACGGGGTGGTGCGCATTGTATGGGTGTGTGTTACATTACATTCACTAGTAGGAGTGAGAAAAACATCACGGGGTGGTGCGCATTGTATGGGTGTGTTACATTACATTCACTAGTAGCACTGAAAAAATATCACGGGGTGGTGCGCATTGTATGGGTGTGTGTTACATTAGATTCACTGGTAGGAGTGAGAAAAACATCACGGTGTGGTGCGCATTGTATGGGTGTGTGTTACATTAGATTCACTACTAGGAGTGAGAAAAACATCACGGGGTGGTGCGCATTGTATGGGTGTGTGTTACATTACATTCAATCGTAGGAGTGAGAAAAACATCACGGGGTGGTGCGCATTGTATGGGTGTGTGTTACATTACACTCACTAGTAGGAGTGAGAAAAACATCACGGGGTGGTGCGCATTGTATGGGTGTGGGTTACATTACATTCACTAGTAGGAGTGAGAAAAACATCACGGGGTGGTGCGCATTGTATGGGTGTGTGTTACATTACATTCACTAGTAGGAGTGAGAAAAACATCACGGGGTGGTGAGCATTGTATGGGTGTTTGTTACATTAGATTCACTAGTAGGAGTGAGAAAAACATCACGGGGTGGTGCGCATTGTATGGGTGTGTGTTACATTAGATTCACTAGTAGGAGTGAGAAAAACATCACGGGGTGGTGCGCATTGTATGGGTGTTTGTTACATTAGATTCACTAGTAGGAGTGAGAAAATCATCACGTGGTGGTACGCATTGTATGGGTGTGTGTTACATTACATTCACTAGTAGGAGTGAGAAAAGCATCACGGGGTGGTGCGCATTGTATGGGTGTGGGTTACATTACATTCACTAATAGGAGTGAGAAAAACATCACGGGGTGGTGCGCATTGTATGGGTGTGTGTTACATTACATTCACTAGTAGGAGTGAGAAAAACATCACGGGGTGGTGCGCATTGTATGGGTGTGTGTTACATTACATTCACTAGTAGGAGTGAGAAAAACATCACGGGGTGGTGCGCATTGTAAGGGTGTGTGTTACATTACATTCACTAGTAGGAGTGAGAAAAACATCACGGGGTGGTGCGCATTGTATGGGTGTGTGTTACATTACATTCACTAGTAGGAGTGAGAAAAACATCACGGGGTGGGGCGCATTGTATGCATGTGTGTTACATTACATTCACTAGTAGGAGTGAGAAAAACATCACGGGGTGGTGCGCATTGTATGGGTGTGTGTTACATTAGATTCAATAGTAGGAGTGAGAAAAACATCACGGGGTGGTGCGCATTGTATGGGTGTGTGTTACATTACATTCACTAGTAGGAGTGAGAAAAACATCACGGGGTGGTGCGCATTGTATGGGTGTTTGTTACATTAGATTCCCTAGTAGGAGTGAGAAAATCATCAAGAGGTGGTGCGCATTGTATGGGTGTGTGTTACATTACATTCACTAGTAGGAGTGAGAAAAACATCACGGGGTGGTGCGCATTGTATGGGTGTGTGTTACATTAGATTCACTAGTAGGAGTGAGAAAAACATCACGGGGTGGTGCGCATTGTATGGGTGTGTGTTACATTAGATTCACTAGTAGGAGTGAGAAAAACATCACGGGGTGGTGCGCATTGTATGGGTGTGTGTTACATTACATTCACTAGTAGGAGTGGGAAAAACATCACGGGGTGGTGCGCATTGTATGGGTGTTTGTTACATTGGATTCACTAGTAGGAGTGAGAAAATCATCACGGGGTGGTGCGCATTGTATGGGTGTGTGTTACATTACATTCACTAGTAGGAGTGAGAAAAACATCACGGGGTGGTGCGCATTGTATGGGTGTGTGTTACATTACATTCACTAGTAGGAGTGAGAAAAACATCTCGGGGTGGTGCGCATTGTATGGGTGTGTGTTACATTACATTCACTAGTAGGAGTGAGTAAAACATCACGGGGTGTTGCGCATTGTATGAGTGTGTGTTACATTAGATTCACTAGTAGGAGTGAGAAAATCATCACAGGGTGGTGCGCATTGTATGGGTGTGTGTTACATTAGATTCACAAGTAGGAGTGAGAAAAACATCACGGGGTGGTGCGCATTGTATGGGTGTGTGTTACATTACATTCACTAGTAGGAGTGAGAAAAACATCACGGGGTGGTGCGCATTGTATGGGTGTGTGTTACATTACATTCACTAGTAGGAGTGAGAAAAACATCACGGGGTGGTGCGCATTGTATGGGTGTGTGTTACATTACATTCACTAGTAGGAGTGAAAAAAATATCACGGGGTGGTGCGCATTGTATGGGTGTGTTACATTACATTCACTAGTAGCAGTGAGAAAAACATCACGGGGTGGTGCGCATTGTATGGGTGTGTGTTACATTAGATTCACTAGTAGGAGTGAGAAAAACATCACGGGGTGGTGCGCATTGTATGGGTGTGTCTTACATTAGATTCACTAGTAGGAGTGAGAAAAACATCACGGGGTGGTGCGCATTGTATGGGTGTGTGTTACATTACATTCACTAGTAGGAGTGAGAAAAACATCACGGGGTGGTGCGCATTGTATGGGTGTGTGTTACATTACATTCACTAGTAGGAGTGAGAAAAACATCACGGGGTGGTGCGCATTGTATGGGTGTGTGTTACATTAGATTCACTAGTGGGAGTGAGAAAAACATCACGGGGTGGTGCGCATTGTATGGGTGTGTGTTACATTACATTCACTAGTAGGAGTGAGAAAAACATCACGGGGTGGTGCGCATTGTATGGGTGTTTGTTACATTAGATTCACTAGTAGGAGTGAGAAAATCATCACGTCGTGGTGCGCTTTGTATGGGTGTGTGTTACATTACATTCACTAGTAGGAGTGAGAAAAACATCACGGTGTGGTGCGCATTGTATGGGTGTGTTTTACATTACATTCACTAGTAGGAGTGAGAAAAACATCACCAGGTGGTGCGCATTGTTTGGGTGTGTGTTACATTAGATTCACTAGCAGGAGTGAGAAAAACATCACGGGGTGGTGCGCATTGTATGGGTGTGTGTTACATTAGATTCACTAGTAGGACTGAGAAAAACATCACGGGGTGGTGCGCATTGTATGGGTGTGTGTTACATTACATTCACTAGTAGAAGTTAGAAAAAAATCACGGGGTGGTGCGCATTGTATGGGTGTGTGTTACATTACATTCACTAGTAGGAGTGAGAAAAATATCACGGGGTGGTGCGCATTGTATGGGTGTGTGTTACATTACATTCACTAGTAGGAGTGAGAAAAACATCACAGGGTGGTGAGCATTGTATGGGTGTTTGTTACATTAGATTCACTAGTAGGAGTGAGAAAATCATCACGTGGTGGTGCGCATTGCATGGGTGTGTGTTACATTACATTCACTAGTAGGAGTGAGAAAATTATCACGGGGTGGTGCGCATTGTATGGGTGTGGGTTACATTACATTCACTAATAGGAGTGAGAAAAACATCACGGGGTGGTGCGCATTGTATGGGTGTGTGTTACATTACATTCACTAGTAGGAGTGAGAAAAACATCACGGGGTGGTGCGCAGTGTATGGGTGTGTGTTACATTACATTCACTAGTAGGAGTGAGAAAAACATCACGGGGTGGTGTGCATTGTATGGGTGTGTTTTACATTACATTCCCTAGTAGGAGTGAGAAAAACATCACGGGGTGGTGCGCATTGTATGCATGTGTGTTACATTACATTCACTAGTAGGAGTGAGAAAAACATCACGGGGTGGTGCGCATTGTATGGGTGTGTGTTACATTAGATTCACTAGTAGGAGTGAGAAAAACATCACGGGGTGGTGCGCATTGTATGGGTGTGTGTTACATTACATTCACTAGTAGGAGTGAGAAAAACATCACGGGATGGTGCGCATTGTATGGGTGTTTGTTACATTAGATTCCCTAGTAGGAGTGAGAAAATCATCAAGGGGTGGTGCGCATTGTATGGGTATGTGTTACATTACATTCACTAGTAGGAGTGAGAAAAACATCACGGGGTGGTGCGCATTGTATGGGTGTGTGTTACATTAGATTCATTACCAGGAGTGAGAAAAACATCACGGGGTGGTGCGCATTGTATGGGTGTGGGTTACATTACATTCACTAATAGGAGTGAGAAAAACATCACGGGGTGGTGCGCATTGTATGGGTGTGTGTTACATTACATTCACTAGTAGGAGTGAGAAAAACATCACGGGGTGGTGCGCATTGTATGGGTGTGTGTTACATTACATTCACTAGTAGGAGTGAGAAAAACATCACAGGGTGGTGAGCATTGTATGGGTGTTTGTTACATTAGATTCACTAGTAGGAGTGAGAAAAACATCACGGGGTGGTGCGCATTGTATGGGTGTTTGTTACATTAGATTCACTAGTAGGAGTGAGAAAATCATCACGGGGTGGTGCGCATTGTATGGGTGTGTGTTACATTACATTCACTAGTAGGAGTGAGAAAAACATCACGGGGTGGTGCGCATTGTATGGGTGTGTGTTACATTACATTCACTAGTAGGAGTGAGAAAAACATCTCGGGGTGGTGCGCATTGTATGGGTGTGTGTTACATTACATTCACTAGTAGGAGTGAGAAAAACATCACGGGGTGGTGCGCATTGTATGGGTCTGTGTTACATTAGATTCACTAGTAGGAGTGAGAAAATCATCACAGGGTGGTGCGCATTGTATGGGTGTGTGTTACATTAGATTCACAAGTAGGAGTGAGAAAAACATCACGGGGTGGTGCGCATTGTATGGGTGTGTGTTACATTAGATTCACTAGTAGGAGTGAGAAAAACATCACGGGGTGGTGCGCATTGTATGGGTGTGTGTTACATTACATTCACTAGTAGGAGTGAGAAAAACATCACGGGGTGGGGCGCATTGTATGCATGTGTGTTACATTACATTCACTAGTAGGAGTGAGAAAAACATCACGGGGTGGTGCGCATTGTATGGGTGTGTGTTACATTAGATTCAATAGTAGGAGTGAGAAAAACATCACGGGGTGGTGCGCATTGTATGGGTGTGTGTTACATTACATTCACTAGTAGGAGTGAGAAAAACATCACGGGGTGGTGCGCATTGTATGGGTGTTTGTTACATTAGATTCCCTAGTAGGAGTGAGAAAATCATCAAGAGGTGGTGCGCATTGTATGGGTGTGTGTTACATTACATTCACTAGTAGGAGTGAGAAAAACATCACGGGGTGGTGCGCATTGTATGGGTGTGTGTTACATTAGATTCACTAGTAGGAGTGAGAAAAACATCACGGGGTGGTGCGCATTGTATGGGTGTGTGTTACATTAGATTCACTAGTAGGAGTGAGAAAAACATCACGGGGTGGTGCGCATTGTATGGGTGTGTGTTACATTACATTCACTAGTAGGAGTGGGAAAAACATCACGGGGTGGTGCGCATTGTATGGGTGTTTGTTACATTGGATTCACTAGTAGGAGTGAGAAAATCATCACGGGGTGGTGCGCATTGTATGGGTGTGTGTTACATTACATTCACTAGTAGGAGTGAGAAAAACATCACGGGGTGGTGCGCATTGTATGGGTGTGTGTTACATTACATTCACTAGTAGGAGTGAGAAAAACATCTCGGGGTGGTGCGCATTGTATGGGTGTGTGTTACATTACATTCACTAGTAGGAGTGAGTAAAACATCACGGGGTGTTGCGCATTGTATGAGTGTGTGTTACATTAGATTCACTAGTAGGAGTGAGAAAATCATCACAGGGTGGTGCGCATTGTATGGGTGTGTGTTACATTAGATTCACAAGTAGGAGTGAGAAAAACATCACGGGGTGGTGCGCATTGTATGGGTGTGTGTTACATTACATTCACTAGTAGGAGTGAGAAAAACATCACGGGGTGGTGCGCATTGTATGGGTGTGTGTTACATTACATTCACTAGTAGGAGTGAGAAAAACATCACGGGGTGGTGCGCATTGTATGGGTGTGTGTTACATTACATTCACTAGTAGGAGTGAAAAAAATATCACGGGGTGGTGCGCATTGTATGGGTGTGTTACATTACATTCACTAGTAGCAGTGAGAAAAACATCACGGGGTGGTGCGCATTGTATGGGTGTGTGTTACATTAGATTCACTAGTAGGAGTGAGAAAAACATCACGGGGTGGTGCGCATTGTATGGGTGTGTCTTACATTAGATTCACTAGTAGGAGTGAGAAAAACATCACGGGGTGGTGCGCATTGTATGGGTGTGTGTTACATTACATTCACTAGTAGGAGTGAGAAAAACATCACGGGGTGGTGCGCATTGTATGGGTGTGTGTTACATTACATTCACTAGTAGGAGTGAGAAAAACATCACGGGGTGGTGCGCATTGTATGGGTGTGTGTTACATTAGATTCACTAGTGGGAGTGAGAAAAACATCACGGGGTGGTGCGCATTGTATGGGTGTGTGTTACATTACATTCACTAGTAGGAGTGAGAAAAACATCACGGGGTGGTGCGCATTGTATGGGTGTTTGTTACATTAGATTCACTAGTAGGAGTGAGAAAATCATCACGTCGTGGTGCGCTTTGTATGGGTGTGTGTTACATTACATTCACTAGTAGGAGTGAGAAAAACATCACGGTGTGGTGCGCATTGTATGGGTGTGTTTTACATTACATTCACTAGTAGGAGTGAGAAAAACATCACCAGGTGGTGCGCATTGTTTGGGTGTGTGTTACATTAGATTCACTAGCAGGAGTGAGAAAAACATCACGGGGTGGTGCGCATTGTATGGGTGTGTGTTACATTAGATTCACTAGTAGGACTGAGAAAAACATCACGGGGTGGTGCGCATTGTATGGGTGTGTGTTACATTACATTCACTAGTAGAAGTTAGAAAAAAATCACGGGGTGGTGCGCATTGTATGGGTGTGTGTTACATTACATTCACTAGTAGGAGTGAGAAAAATATCACGGGGTGGTGCGCATTGTATGGGTGTGTGTTACATTACATTCACTAGTAGGAGTGAGAAAAACATCACAGGGTGGTGAGCATTGTATGGGTGTTTGTTACATTAGATTCACTAGTAGGAGTGAGAAAATCATCACGTGGTGGTGCGCATTGCATGGGTGTGTGTTACATTACATTCACTAGTAGGAGTGAGAAAATTATCACGGGGTGGTGCGCATTGTATGGGTGTGGGTTACATTACATTCACTAATAGGAGTGAGAAAAACATCACGGGGTGGTGCGCATTGTATGGGTGTGTGTTACATTACATTCACTAGTAGGAGTGAGAAAAACATCACGGGGTGGTGCGCAGTGTATGGGTGTGTGTTACATTACATTCACTAGTAGGAGTGAGAAAAACATCACGGGGTGGTGTGCATTGTATGGGTGTGTTTTACATTACATTCCCTAGTAGGAGTGAGAAAAACATCACGGGGTGGTGCGCATTGTATGCATGTGTGTTACATTACATTCACTAGTAGGAGTGAGAAAAACATCACGGGGTGGTGCGCATTGTATGGGTGTGTGTTACATTAGATTCACTAGTAGGAGTGAGAAAAACATCACGGGGTGGTGCGCATTGTATGGGTGTGTGTTACATTACATTCACTAGTAGGAGTGAGAAAAACATCACGGGATGGTGCGCATTGTATGGGTGTTTGTTACATTAGATTCCCTAGTAGGAGTGAGAAAATCATCAAGGGGTGGTGCGCATTGTATGGGTATGTGTTACATTACATTCACTAGTAGGAGTGAGAAAAACATCACGGGGTGGTGCGCATTGTATGGGTGTGTGTTACATTAGATTCATTACCAGGAGTGAGAAAAACATCACGGGGTGGTGCGCATTGTATGGGTGTGGGTTACATTACATTCACTAATAGGAGTGAGAAAAACATCACGGGGTGGTGCGCATTGTATGGGTGTGTGTTACATTACATTCACTAGTAGGAGTGAGAAAAACATCACGGGGTGGTGCGCATTGTATGGGTGTGTGTTACATTACATTCACTAGTAGGAGTGAGAAAAACATCACAGGGTGGTGAGCATTGTATGGGTGTTTGTTACATTAGATTCACTAGTAGGAGTGAGAAAAACATCACGGGGTGGTGCGCATTGTATGGGTGTTTGTTACATTAGATTCACTAGTAGGAGTGAGAAAATCATCACGGGGTGGTGCGCATTGTATGGGTGTGTGTTACATTACATTCACTAGTAGGAGTGAGAAAAACATCACGGGGTGGTGCGCATTGTATGGGTGTGTGTTACATTACATTCACTAGTAGGAGTGAGAAAAACATCTCGGGGTGGTGCGCATTGTATGGGTGTGTGTTACATTACATTCACTAGTAGGAGTGAGAAAAACATCACGGGGTGGTGCGCATTGTATGGGTCTGTGTTACATTAGATTCACTAGTAGGAGTGAGAAAAACATCACGGGGTGGTGCGCATTGTATGGGTGTGTGTTACATTAGATTCACAAGTAGGAGTGAGAAAAACATCACGGGGTGGTGCGCATTGTATGGGTCTGTGTTACATTACATTCACTAGTAGGAGTGAGAAAAACATCACGGGGTGGTGCGCATTGTATGGGTGTGTGTTACATTACATTCACTAGTAGGAGTGAGAAAAACATCACGGGGTGGTGCGCATTGTATGGGTGTGTGTTACATTAGATTCACTAGTAGGAGTGAGAAAAACATCACGGGGTGGTGCGCATTGTATGGGTGTGTGTTACATTACATTCACTAGTAGGAGTGAGAAAAACATCACGGGATGGTGCGCATTGTATGGGTGTTTGTTACATTAGATTCCCTAGTAGGAGTGAGAAAATCATCAAGGGGTGGTGCGCATTGTATGGGTGTGTGTTACATTACATTCACTAGTAGGAGTGAGAAAAACATCACGGGGTGGTGCGCATTGTATGGGTGTGTGTTACATTAGATTCATTACCAGGAGTGAGAAAAACATCACGGGGTGGTGCGCATTGTATGGGTGTGGGTTACATTACATTCACTAATAGGAGTGAGAAAAACATCACGGGGTGGTGCGCATTGTATGGGTGTGTGTTACATTACATTCACTAGTAGGAGTGAGAAAAACATCACGGGGTGGTGCGCATTGTATGGGTGTGTGTTACATTACATTCACTAGTAGGAGTGAGAAAAACATCACAGGGTGGTGAGCATTGTATGGGTGTTTGTTACATTAGATTCACTAGTAGGAGTGAGAAAAACATCACGGGGTGGTGCGCATTGTATGGGTGTTTGTTACATTAGATTCACTAGTAGGAGTGAGAAAATCATCACGGGGTGGTGCGCATTGTATGGGTGTGTGTTACATTACATTCACTAGTAGGAGTGAGAAAAACATCACGGGGTGGTGCGCATTGTATGGGTGTGTGTTACATTACATTCACTAGTAGGAGTGAGAAAAACATCTCGGGGTGGTGCGCATTGTATGGGTGTGTGTTACATTACATTCACTAGTAGGAGTGAGAAAAACATCACGGGGTGTTGCGCATTGTATGGGTCTGTGTTACATTAGATTCACTAGTAGGAGTGAGAAAAACATCACGGGGTGGTGCGCATTGTATGGGTGTGTGTTACATTAGATTCACAAGTAGGAGTGAGAAAAACATCACGGGGTGGTGCGCATTGTATGGGTCTGTGTTACATTACATTCACTAGTAGGAGTGAGAAAAACATCACGGGGTGGTGCGCATTGTATGGGTGTGTGTTACATTACATTCACTAGTAGGAGTGAGAAAAACATCACGGGGTGGTGCGCATTGTATGGGTGTGTGTTACATTACATTCACTAGTAGGAGTGAGAAAAACATCACGGGGTGGTGCGCATTGTATGGGTGTGTTACATTACATTCACTAGTAGCAGTGAGAAAAACATCCCGGGGTGGTGCGCATTGTATGGGTGTGTGTTACATTAGATTCACTAGTGGGAGTGAGAAAAACATCACGGGGTGGTGTGCATTGTATGGGTGTGTGTTACATTACATTCACTAGTAGGAGTGAGAAAAACATCACGGGGTGGTGCGCATTGTATGGGTGTGTGTTACATTAGATTCTCTAGTGGGAGTGAGAAAAACATCACGGGGTGGTGCGCATTGTATGGGTGTGTGTTACATTACATTCACTAGTAGGAGTGAGAAAAACATCACGGGGTGGTGCGCATTGTATGGGTGTTTGTTACATTAGATTCACTAGTAGGAGTGAGAAAATCATCACGTGGTGGTGCGCATTGTATGGGTGTGTGTTACATTACATTCACTAGTAGGAGTGAGAAAAACATCACGGGGTGGTGCGCATTGTATGGGTGTGTTTTACATTACATTCACTAGTAGGAGTGAGAAAAACATCACGAGGTGGTGCGCATTGTATGGGTGTGTGTTACATTAGATTCACTAGCAGGAGTGAGAAAAACATCACGGGGTGGTGCGCATTGTATGGGTGTGTGTTACATTAGATTCACTAGTAGGAGTGAGAAAAACATCACGGGGTGGTGCGCATTGTATGGGTGTGTGTTACATTACATTCACTAGTAGGAGTTAGAAAAAAATCACGGGGTGGTGCGCATTGTAAGGGTGTGTGTTACATTACATTCACTAGTAGGAGTGAGAAAAACATCACGGGGTGGTGCGCATTGTATGGGTGTGTGTTACATTACATTCACTAGTAGGAGTGAGAAAAACATCACGGGGTGGTGAGCATTGCATGGGTGTTTGTTACATTAGATTCACTAGTAGGAGTGAGAAAAACATCACGGGGTGGTGCGCATTGTATGGGTGTGTGTTACATTACATTCACTAGTAGGAGTGAGAAAAACATCACGGGGTGGTGCGCATTGTATGGGTGTTTGTTACATTAGATTCACTAGTAGGAGTGAGAAAATCATCACGTGGTGGTGCGCATTGTATGGGTGTGTGTTACATTACATTCACTAGTAGGAGTGAGAAAAGCATCACGGGGTGGTGCGCATTGTATGGGTGTGGGTTACATTACATTCATTAATAGGAGTGAGAAAAACATCACGGGGTGGTGCGCATTGTATGGGTGTGTGTTACATTACATTCACTAGTAGGAGTGAGAAAAACATCACGGGGAGGTGCGCATTGTATGGGTGTGTGTTACATTACATTCACTAGTAGGAGTGAGAAAAACATCACGGGGTGGTGCGCATTGTAAGGGTGTGTGTTACATTACATTCACTAGTAGGAGTGAGAAAAACATCACGGGGTGGTGCGCATTGTATGGGTGTGTGTTACATTACATTCCCTAGTAGGAGTGAGAAAAACATCACGGGGTGGTGCGCATTTTATGCATGTGTGTTACATTACATTCACTAGTAGGAGTGAGAAAAACATCACGGGGTGGTGCGCATTGTATGGGTGTGTGTTACATTAGATTCACTAGTAGGAGTGAGAAAAACATCACGGGGTGGTGCGCATTGTATGGGTGTGTGTTACATTACATTCACTAGTAGGAGTGAGAAAAACATCACGGGGTGGTGTGCATTGTATGGGTGTTTGTTACATTAGATTCCCTAGTAGGAGTGAGAAAATCATCAAGGGGTGGTGCGCATTGTATGGGTGTGTGTTACATTACATTCACTAGTAGGAGTGAGAAAAACATCACGGGGTGGTGCGCATTGTATGGGTGTGTGTTACATTAGATTTACTAGTAGGAGTGAGAAAAACATCACGGGGTGGTGCGCATTGTATGGGTGTGTGTTACATTAGATTCACTAGTAGGAGTGTGAAAAACATCACGGGGTGGTGCGCATTGTATGGGTGTGTGTTACATTACATTCACTAGTAGGAGTGGGAAAAACATCACGGGGTGGTGCGCATTGTATGGGTGTTTGTTACATTGGATTCACTAGTAGGAGTGAGAAAATCATCACGGGGTGGTGCGCATTGTATGGGTGTGTGTTACATTACATTCACTAGTAGGAGTGAGAAAAACATCACGGGGTGGTGCGCATGGTATGGGTGTGTGTTACATTACATTCACTAGTAGGAGTGAGAAAAACATCTCGGGGTGGTGCGCATTGTATGGGTGTGTGTTACATTACATTCACTACTAGGAGTGAGAAAAACATCACGGGGTGGTGCGCATTGTATGGGTGTTTGTTACATTAGATTCACTAGTAGGAGTGAGAAAATCATCACGTGGTGGTGCGCATTGTATGGGTGTGTGTTACATTACATTCACTAGTAGGAGTGAGAAAAACATCACGGGGTGGTGCGCATTGTATGGGTGTGTTTTACATTACATTCACTAGTAGGAGTGAGAAAAACATCACGAGGTGGTGCGCATTGTATGGGTGTGTGTTACATTAGATTCACTAGTAGGAGTGAGAAAAACATCACGGGGTGGTGCGCATTGTATGGGTGTGTGTTACATTACATTCACAAGTAGGAGTGAGAAAAACATCACGGGGTGGTGCGCATTGTATGGGTGTGTGTTACATTAGATTCAATAGTAGGAGTGAGAAAAACATCACGGGGTGGTGCGCATTGTATGGGTGTGTGTTACATTACATTCACTAGTAGGAGTGAGAAAAACATCACGGGGTGGTGCGCATTGTATGGGTGTGTGTTACATTACATTCACTAGTAGGAGTGAGAAAGACATCAAGGGGTGGTGCGCATTGTATGGGTGTGTGTTACATTACATTCACTAGTAGGAGTGAGAAAAACATCACGGGGTGGTGCGCATTGTATGGGTGTGTGTTACGTTAGAATCACTAGTAGGAGTGAGAAAAACATCACGGGGTGGTGCGCATTGTATGGGTGTGTGTTACATTACATTCACTAGTATGAGTGAGAAAAACATCACGGGGTGGTGCGCATTTTATGGGTGTGTGTTACATTACATTCACTAGTAGGAGTGAGAAAAACATCACGGGGTGGTGCGCATTGTATGGGTGTGTGTTACATTAGATTCACTAGTAGGAGTGAAAAAACATCACGGGGTGGTGCGCATTGTACGGGTGTGTGTTACATTACATTCACTAGTAGGAGTGAGAAAAACATCACGGGGTGGTGCGCATTGTACGGCTGTGTGTTATATTACATTCACTAGTAGGAGTGAGAAAAACATCACGGGGTGGTGCGCATTGTACGGGTGTGTGTTACATTACATTCACTAGTAGGAGTGAGAAAAACATCACGGGGTGGTGCGCATTGTATGGGTGTGTGTTACATTACATTCACTAGTAGGAGTGATAAAAACATCACGGGGTGGTGCGCATTGTATGGGTGTGTGTTACATTACATTCACTAATAGGAGTGAGAAAAACATCACGGGGTGGTGCGCATTGTATGGGTGTGTGCTACATTACATTAACTAGTAGGAGTGAGAAAAACATCACGGGGTGGTGCGCATTGTATGGGTGTGTGTTACATTACATTCACTAGTAGGAGTGAGAAAAACATCACGGGGTGGTGCGCATTGTATGGGTGTGTGTTACATTACATTCACTAGTAGGAGTGAGAAAAACATCACGGGGTGGTGCGCATTGTATGGGTGTTTGTTACATTAGATTCACTAGTAGGAGTGAGAAAATCATCACGGGGTGGTGCGCATTGTATGGGTGTGTGTTACATTACATTCACTAGTAGGAGTGAGAAAAACATCACGGGGTGGTGCGCATTGTATGGGTGTGTGTTACATTAGATTCACTAGTAGGAGTGAGAAAAACATCACGGGGTGGTGCGCATTGTATGGGTGTGTGTTACATTAGATTCACTAGTAGGAGTGAGAAAAACATCACGGGGTGGTGCGCATTGTATGGGTGCGTGTTACATTACATTCACTAGTAGGAGTGAGAAAAACATCACGGGGTGGTGCGCATTGTATGGTTGTGTGTTACATTACATTCACTAGTAGCAGTGAGAAAAACATCACGGGGTGGTGCGCATTGTATGGGTGTGTGTTACATTACGTTCACTAGTAGGAGTGAGAAAAACATCACGGGGTGGTGCGCATTGTATGGGTGTGTGTTACATTACGTTCACTACTAGGAGTGAGAAAAACATCACGGGGTGGTGCGCATTGTATGGGTGTGTGTTACATTACATTCACTACTAGGAGTGAGAAAAACATCACTGGGTGGTGCGCATTGTATGGGTGTGTGTTACATTACGTTCACTAGTAGGGGTGAGAAAAACATCACGGGGTGGTGCGCATTGTATGGGTGTGTTTTACATTACTTTCACTAGTAGGAGTGAGAAAAACATCACGGGGTGGTGCGCATTGTATGGGTGTGTGTTACATTACATTCACTATTAGGAGTGAGAAAAACATCACGGGGTGGTGCGCATTGTATGGGTGTGTGTTACATTACATTCACTAGTAGGAGTGAGAAAAACATCACGGGGTGGTGCGCATTGTATGGGTGTGTGTTACATTACATTCACTAGTAGGAGTGAGAAAAACATCACGGGGTGGTGCGCATTGTATGGGTGTGTGTAACATTACATTCACTAGTAGGAGTGAGAAAAACATCACGGGGTGGTCCGCATTGTATGGGTGTGTGTTACATTACATTCACTAGTAGGAGTGAGAAAAACATCACGGGGTGGTGCGCATTGTATGGGTGTGTGTTACATTACATTCAATAGTAGGAGTGAGAAAAACATCACGGGGTGGTGCGCATTGTATGGGTGTGTGTTACACTACATTCACTACTAGCAGTGAGAAAAACATCACGGGGTGGTGCGCATTATATGGGTGTGTGTTACACTACATTCACTAGTAGGAGTGAGAAAAACATCACGGGGTGGTGCGCATTGTATGGGTGTGTGTTACATTACATTCACTAGTAGGAGTGAGAAAAACATCACGGGGTGGTGCGCATTGTATGGGTGTTTGTTACATTAGATTCACTAGTAGGAGTGAGAAAATCATCACGGGGTGGTGCGCATTGTATGGGTGTGTGTTACATTACATTCACTAGTAGAAGTGAGAAAAACATCACGGGGTGGTGCGCATTGTATGGATGTGTGTTACATTACATTCACTAGTAGGAGTGAGAAAAACATCACGGGGTGGTGCGCATTGTATGGGTGTGTGTTACATTACATTCACTAGTAGGAGTGAGAAAAACATCACGGGGTGGTGCGCATTGTATGGGTGTTTGTTACATTAGATTCACTAGTAGGAGTGAGAAAATCATCACGGGGTGGTGCGCATTGTATGGGTGTGTGTTACATTACATTCACTAGTAGGAGTGAGAAAAACATCACGGGGTGGTGCGCATTGTATGGGTGTGTGTTACATTACATTCACTAGTAGGAGTGAGAAAAACATCACGGGGTGGTGCGCATTGTATGGGTGTGTGTTACATTACATTCACTAGTAGGAGTGAGAAAAACATCACGGGGTGGTGCGCATTGTATGGGTGTGTGTTACATTACGTTCACTACTAGGAGTGAGAAAAACATCACTGGGTGGTGCGCATTGTATGGGTGTGTGTTACATTAGATTCACTAGTAGGAGTGAGAAAAACATCACGAGGTGGTGCGCATTGTATGGGTGTGTGTTACATTACATTCACTAGTAGGAGTGAGAGAAACATTACGGGGTGGTGCGCATTGTATGGGTGTTTGTTACATTAGATTCACTAGTAGGAGTGAGAAAATCATCACGGGGTGGTGCGCATTGTATGGGTGTGTGTTACATTAGATTCACTAGTAGGAGTGAGAAAAACATCACAGGGTGGTGCGCATTGTATGGGTGTGTGTTACATTAGATTCACTAGTAGGAGTGAGAGAAACATCACGGGGTGGTGCGCATTTTATGGTTGTGCGTTACATTACATTCACTAGTAGTAGTGAGAGAAACATTACGGGGTGGTGCGCATTGTATGGGTGTGTGTTACATTACATTCACTAGTAGGAGTGAGAAAAACATCACGGGGTGGTGCGCATTGTATGGGTGTGTGTTACATTACATTCACTAGTAGGAGTGAGAAAAACATCACGGGGTGCTGCGCATTGTATGGGTGTGTGTTCCATTACATTCACTAGTAGGAGTGAGAAAAACATCACGGGGTGGTGCACATTGTATGTGTGTGTTACATTACATTCACTAGTAGGAGTGAGAAAAACATCACGGGGTGGTGCGCATTGTATGGGTTGCGTTACATTACATTCACTAGTAGGAGTGAGAAAAACATCACGGGGTGGTGCGCATTGTATGGGTGTGTGTTACATTAGATTCACTAGTAGGAGTGAAAAAACATCACGGTGTGGTGCGCATTGTATGGGTGTGTGTTACATTACATTCACTATTAGGAGTGAGAAAAACATCACGGGGTGGTGCGCATTTTATGGGTGTGTGTTACATTACATTCACTAGTAGGAGTGAGAAACACATCACGGGGTGGTGCGCATTGTATGAGTGTGTGTTACATTACACTCACTAGTAGGAGTGAGAAAAACATCACGGGGTGGTGCGCGTTGTATGGGTGTGTGTTACATTACATTCACTAGTAGGAGTGAGAAAAACATCACGGGGTGGTGCGCATTGTATGGGTGTGTGTTACATTACATTCACTAATAGGAGTGAGAAAAACATCACGGGGTGGTGCGCATTGTATGGGTGTGTGTTACATTAGATTCACTAGTAGGAGTGAGAAAAACATCACGGGGCGGTGCGCATTGTATGGGTGTGTGTTACATTACATTCACTAGTAGGAGTGAGAAAAACATCACGGGGTGGTGCGCATCGTATGGGTGTGTGTTACATTACATTCACTACTAGGAGTGAGAAAAACATCACGGGGTGGTGCGCATTGTATGGGTGTGTGTTACATTAGATTCACTAGTAGGAGTGAGAAAAACATCACGGGGTGGTGCGCATTGTATGGGTGTGTGTTACATTACATTCACTAGTAGGAGTGAGAAAAACATCACGGGGTGGTGCGCATTGTATGGGTGTGTGTTACATTACATTCACTAGTAGGAGTGAGAAAAACATCACGGTGTGGTGCACATTGTATGGGTGTGTGTTCCATTAGATTCTCTAGTAGGAGTGAGAAAAACATCACGGGGAGGTGCGCATTGTATGGGTGTTTGTTACATTAGATTCACTAGTAGGAGTGAGAAAATCATCACGGGGTGGTGCGCATTGTATGGGTGGGTGTTACATTACATTCACTAGTAGGAGGGAGAAAAACATCACGGGGTGGTGCGCATTGTATGGGTGTGTGTTACATTACATTCACTAGTAGGAGTGAGAGAAACATTACGGGGCGGTGCGCATTGAATGGGTGTGTGTTACATTACATTCACTAGTAGGAGTGAGAAAAACATCACGGGGTGGTGCGCATTGTATGGGTGTGTGTTACATTACATTCACTAGTAGGAGTGAGAAAAACATCATGGGGTGGTGCGCATTGTATGGGTGTGTGTTACATTACATTCACTAATAGGAGTGAGAAAAACATAACGGGGCGGTGCGCATTGTATGGGTGTGTGTTATATTAGATTCACTAGTAGGAGTGAGAAAAACATCACGGGGCGGTGCGCATTGTATGGGTGTGTGTTACATTACATTCACTAGTAGGAGTGAGAAAAACATCACGGGGTGGTGCGCATTTTATGGGTGTGTGTTACATTACATTCACTAGTAGGAGTGAGAAAAACATCACGGGGTGGTGCGCATTGTATGGGTGTGTGTTACATTAGATTCACTAGTAGGAGTGAGAAAAACATCACGGGGTGGTGCGCATTGTATGGGTGGGTGTTACATTACATTCACTAGTAGGAGTGAGAAAAACATCACGGGGTGCTGCGCATTGTATGGGTGTGTGTTACATTACATTCACTAGTAGGAGTGAGAAAAACATCACGGGGTGGTGCACATTGTATGGGTGTGTTACATTAGATTCACTAGTAGGAGTGAGAAAAACATCACGGGGTGGTGCGCATTGTATGGGTGTGTGTTACATTACATTCACTTGTAGCAGTGAGAAAAACATCACGGGGTGGTGCGCATTGTATGGGTGTGTGTTACATTACATTCACTAGTAGGAGTGAGAAAAACATCACGGGGTGGTGCGCATTGTATGGGTGTGTGTTACATTACGTTCACTACTAGGAGTGAGAAAAACATCACGGGGTGGTGCGCATTGTATGGGTGTGTGTTACATTACGTTCACTACTAGGAGTGAGAAAAACATCACGGGGTGGTGCGCATTGTATAGGTGTGTGTTACATTACATTCACTAGTAGGAGTGAGAAAAACATCACGGTGTGGTGCGCATTGTATGGGTGTGTGTTACATTAGATTCTCTAGTAGGAGTGAGAAAAACATCACGGGGAGGTGCGCATTGTATGGGTGTTTGTTACATTAGATTCACTAGTAGGAGTGAGAAAATCATCACGGGGTGGTGCACATTGTATGGGTGGGTGTTACATTACATTCACTAGTAGGAGGGAGAAAAACATCACGGGGTGGTGCGCATTGTATGGGTGTGTGTTACATTACATTCACTAGTAGGAGTGAGAGAAACATCACGGGGCGGTGCGCATTGAATGGGTGTGTGTTACATTACATTCACTAGTAGGAGTGAGAAAAACATCACGGGGTGGTGCGCATTGTATGGGTGTGTGTTACATTACATTCACTAGTAGGAGTGAGAAAAACATCACGGGGCGGTGCGCATTGTATGGGTGTGTGTTACATTACATTCACTAATAGGAGTGAGAATAACATCACGGGGCGGTGCGCATTGTATGGGTGTGTGTTACATTAGATTCACTAGTAGGAGTGAGAAAAACATCACGGGGCGGTGCGCATTGTATGGGTGTGTGTTACATTACATTCACTAGTAGGAGTGAGAAAAACATCACGGGGTGGTGCGCATTGTATGGGTGTGTGTTACATTACATTCACTAGTAGGAGTGAGAAAAACATCACGGGGTGGTGCGCATTGTATGGGTGTGTGTTACATTACATTCACTAGTAGGAGTGAGAAAAACATCACGGGGCGGTGCGCATTGTATGGGTGTGTGTTACATTACATTCACTAATAGGAGTGAGAATAACATCACGGGGCGGTGCGCATTGTATGGGTGTGTGTTACATTAGATTCACTAGTAGGAGTGAGAAAAACATCACGGGGTGGTGCGCATTGTATGGGTGTGTGTTACATTACATTCACTAGTAGGAGTGAGAAAAACATCACGGGGTGGTGCGCATTGTATGGGTGTGTGTTACATTACATTCACTACTAGGAGTGAGAAAAACATCACGGGGTGGTGCGCATTGTATGGGTGTGTGTTACATTACATTCACTACTAGGAGTGAGAAAAACATCACTGGGTGGTGCGCATTGTATGGGTGTGTGTTACATTACGTTCACTAGTAGGAGTGAGAAAAACATCACGGGGTGGTGCGCATTGTATGGGTGTGTTTTACATTACTTTCACTAGTAGGAGTGAGAAAAACATCACGGGGTGGTGCGCATTGTATGGGTGTGTGTTACATTACATTCACTATTAGGAGTGAGAAAAACATCACGGGGTGGTGCGCATTGTATGGGTGTGTGTTACATTACATTCACTAGTAGGAGTGAGAAAAACATCACGGGGTGGTGCGCATTGTATGGGTGTGTGTTACATTACATTCACTAGTAGGAGTGAGAAAAACATCACGGGGTGGTGCGCATTGTATGGGTGTGTGTAACATTACATTCACTAGTAGGAGTGAGAAAAACATCACGGGGTGGTGCGCATTGTATGGGTGTGTGTTACATTACATTCACTAGTAGGAGTGAGAAAAACATCACGGGGTGGTGCGCATTGTATGGGTGTGTGTTACATTACATTCACTAGTAGGAGTGAGTAAAACATCACGGGGTGGTGCGCATTGTATGGGTGTGTGTTACACTACATTCACTACTAGCAGTGAGAAAAACATCACGGGGTGGTGCGCATTATATGGGTGTGTGTTACACTACATTCACTAGTAGGAGTGAGAAAAACATCACGGGTGGTGCGCATTGTATGGGTGTGTGTTACATTACATTCACTAGTAGGAGTGAGAAAAACATCACGGGGTGGTGCGCATTGTATGGGTGTTTGTTACATTAGATTCACTAGTAGGAGTGAGAAAATCATCACGGGGTGGTGCGCATTGTATGGGTGTGTGTTACATTACATTCACTAGTAGGAGTGAGAAAAACATCACGGGGTGGTGCGCATTGTATGGGTGTGTGTTACATTACATTCACTAGTAGGAGTGAGAAAAACATCACGGGGTGGTGCGCATTGTATGGGTGTGTGTTACATTACATTCACTAGTAGGAGTGAGAAAAACATCACGGGGTGGTGCGCATTGTATGGGTGTTTGTTACATTAGATTCACTAGTAGGAGTGAGAAAATTATCACGGGGTGGTGCGCATTGTATGGGTGTGTGTTACATTACATTCACTAGTAGGAGTGAGAAAAACATCACGGGGTGGTGCGCATTGTATGGGTGTGTGTTACATTACATTCACTAGTAGGAGTGAGAAAAACATCACGGGGCGGTGCGCATTGTATGGGTGTGTGTTACATTAGATTCACTAGTAGGAGTGAGAAAAACATCACGGGGCGGTGCGCATTGTATGGGTGTGTGTTACATTACATTCACTAGTAGGAGTGAGAAAAACATCACGGGGTGGTGCGCATTGTATGGGTGTGTGTTACATTACATTCACTAGTAGGAGTGAGAAAAACATCACGGGGTGGTGCGCATTGTATGGGTGTGTGTTACATTACATTCACTAGTAGGAGTGAGAAAAATATCACGGGGTGGTGCGCATTGTATGGGTGTGTGTTACATTACATTCACTAGTAGGAGTGAGAAAAACATCACGGGGTGGTGCGCATTGTATGGGTGTGTGTTACATTACATTCACTAGTAGGAGTGAGAAAAACATCACGGGGTGGTGCGCATTGTATGGGTGTGTGTTACATTACGTTCACTACTAGGAGTGAGAAAAACATCACTGGGTGGTGCGCATTGTATGGGTGTGTGTTACATTAGATTCACTAGTAGGAGTGAGAAAAACATCACGAGGTGGTGCGCATTGTATGGGTGTGTGTTACATTACATTCACTAGTAGGAGTGAGAGAAACATTACGGGGTGGTGCGCATTGTATGGGTGTTTGTTACATTAGACTCACTAGTAGGAGTGAGAAAATCATCACGGGGTGGTGCGCATTGTATGGGTGTGTGTTACATTAGATTCACTAGTAGGAGTGAGAAAAACATCACAGGGTGGTGCGCATTGTATGGGTGTGTGTTACATTAGATTCACTAGTAGGAGTGAGAGAAACATCACGGGGTGGTGCGCATTTTATGGTTGTGCGTTACATTACATTCACTAGTAGGAGTGAGAGAAACATTACGGGATGGTGCGCATTGTATGGGTGTGTGTTACATTACATTCACTAGTAGGAGTGAGAAAAACATCACGGGGTGGTGCGCATTGTATGGGTGTGTGTTACATTACATTCACTAGTAGGAGTGAGAAAAACATCACGGGGTGCTGCGCATTGTATGGGTGTGTGTTCCATTACATTCACTAGTAGGAGTGAGAAAAACATCACGGGGTGGTGCACATTGTATGGGTGTGTTACATTACATTCACTAGTAGGAGTGAGAAAAACATCACGGGGTGGTGCGCATTGTATGGGTTGCGTTACATTACATTCACTAGTAGGAGTGAGAAAAACATCACGGGGTGGTGCGCATTGTATGGGTTGCGTTACATTACATTCACTAGTAGGAGTGAGAAAAACATCACGGTGTGGTGCGCATTGTATGGGTGTGTGTTACATTAGATTCACTAGTAGGAGTGAAAAAACATCACGGTGTGGTGCGCATTGTATGGGTGTGTGTTACATTACATTCACTATTAGGAGTGAGAAAAACATCACGGGGTGGTGCGCATTTCATGGGTGTGTGTTACATTACATTCACTAGTAGGAGTGAGAAAAACATCACGGGGTGGAGCGCATTGTATGAGTGTGTGTTACATTACACTCACTAGTAGGAGTGAGAAAAACATCACGGGGTGGTGCGCATTGTATGGGTGTGTGTTACATTACATTCACTAGTAGGAGTGAGAAAAACATCACGGGGTGGTGCGCATTGTATGGGTGTGTGTTACATTACATTCACTAATAGGAGTGAGAAAAACATCACGGGGCGGTGCGCATTGTATGGGTGTGTGTTACATTAGATTCACTAGTAGGAGTGAGAAAAACATCACGGGGCGGTGCGCATTGTATGGGTGCGTGTTACATTACATTCACTAGT
The DNA here is from genome assembly GCF_034190915.1 of Cavia porcellus. NCBI lineage: Eukaryota > Metazoa > Chordata > Mammalia > Rodentia > Caviidae > Cavia > Cavia porcellus. Next base: position 597,662 of record NW_026947615.1, on the reverse strand, counting down.
AGGAGTGAGAAAAACATCACGGGGTGGTGCGCATCGTATGGGTGTGTGTTACATTACATTCACTAGTAGGAGTGAGAAAAACATCACGGGGTGGTGCGCATTGTATGGGTGTGTGTTACTTTAGATTCACTAGTAGGAGTGAGAAAATCATCACGGGGTGGTGCGCATTGTATGGGTGTGTGTTACATTACATTCACTAGTAGGAGTGAGAAAAACATCACGGGGTGGTGTGCATTGTATGGGTGTGTGTTACATTACATTCACTAGTAGGAGTGAGAGAAACATCACGGGGCGGTGCGCATTGAATGGGTGTGTGTTACATTACATTCACTAGTAGGAGTGAGAAAAACATCACGGGGTGGTGCGCATTGTAGGGGTGTGTGTTACATTACATTCACTAGTAGGAGTGAGAAAAACATCACGGGGTGGTGCGCATTGTATGGGTGTGTGTTACATTACATTCACTAATAGGAGTGAGAAAAACATAACGGGGCGGTGCGCATTGTATGGGTGTGTGTTACATTAGATTCACTAGTAGGAGTGAGAAAAACATCACGGGGCGGTGCGCATTGTATGGGTGTGTGTTACATTACATTCACTAGTAGGAGTGAGAAAAACATCACGGGGTATTGCGCATTTTATGGGTGTGTGTTACATTACATTCACTAGTAGGAGTGAGAAAAACATCACCGGGTGGTGCGCATTGTATGGGTGTGTGTTACATTAGATTCACTACTAGGAGTGAGAAAAACATCACGGGGTGGTGCGCATTGTATGGGTGGGTGTTACATTACATTCACTAGTAGGAGTGAGAAAAACATCACGGGGTGCTGCGCATTGTATGGGTGTGTGTTACATTACATTCACTAGGAGGAGTGAGAAAAACATCACGGGGTGGTGCACATTGTATGGGTGTGTTACATTAGATTCACTAGTAGGAGTGAGAAAAACATCACGGGGTGGTGCGCATTGTATGGGTGTGTGTTACATTACATTCACTAGTAGCAGTGAGAAAAACATCACGGGGTGGTGCGCTTTGTATGGGTGTGTGTTACATTACATTCACTAGTAGGAGTGAGAAAAACATCACGGGGTGGTGCGCATTGTATGGGTGTGTGTTACATTACGTTCACTACTAGGAGTGAGAAAAACATCACGGGGTGGTGCGCATTGTATGGGTGTGTGTTACATTACGTTCACTACTAGGAGTGAGAAAAACATCACTGGGTGGAGCGCATTGTATGGGTGTGTGTTACATTACGTTCACTAGTAGGAGTGAGAAAAACATCACGGGGTGGTGCGCATTGTATGGGTGTGTTTTACATTACATTCACTAGTAGGAGTGAGAAAAAATCACGGGGTGGTGCGCATTGTATGGGTGTGTGTTACATTACATTCACTATTAGGAGTGAGAAAAACATTACGGGGTGGTGCGCATTGTATGGGTGTGTGTTACATTACATTCACTAGCAGGAGTGAGAAAAACATCACGGGGTGGTGCGCATTGTATGGGTGTGTGTTACATTACATTCACTAGTAGGAGTGAGAAAAACATCACGGGTTGGTGCGCTTTGTATGGGTGTGTGTTACATTACATTCACTAGTAGGAGTGAGAAAAACATCACGGGGTGGTGCGCATTGTATGGGTGTGTGTTACATTACATTCACTAGTAGGAGTGAGAAAAACATCACGGGGTGGTGCGCATTTTATGGTTGTGTGTTACATTACGTTCACTACTAGGAGTGAGAAAAACATCACTGGGTGGTGCGCATTGTATGGGTGTGTGTTACATTACGTTCACTAGTAGGAGTGAGAAAAACATCACGGGGTGGTGCGCATTGTATGGGTGTGTGTTAAATTACATTCACTAGTAGGAGTGAGAAAAACATCACGGGGTGGTGCGCATTGTATGGGTGTGTGTTACATTACATTCACTAGTAGGAGTGAGAAAAACATCACGGGGTGGTGCGCATTGTATGGGTGTGTGTTACATTACATTCACTAGTAGGAGTGAGAAAAACATCACGGGGTGGTGCGCATCGTATAGGTTTGTGTTACATTACATTCACTAGTAGGAGTGAGAAAAACATCACGGTGTGGTGCGCATTGTATGGGTGTGTGTTACATTATATTCTCTAGTAGGAGTGAGAAAAACATCACGGGGAGGTGCGCATTGAATGGGTGTTTGTTACATTAGATTCACTAGTAGGAGTGAGAAAATCATCACGGGGTGGTGCGCATTGTATGGGTGGGTGTTACATTACATTCACTAGTAGGAGGGAGAAAAACATCACGGGGTGGTGCGCATTGTATGGGTGTGTGTTACATTACATTCACTAGTAGGAGTGAGAGAAACATCACGGGGCGGTGCGCATTGAATGGGTGTGTGTTACATTACATTCACTAGTAGGAGTGAGAAAAACATCACGGGGTGGTGCGCATTGTATGGGTGTGTGTTACATTACATTCACTAGTAGGAGTGAGAAAAACATCACGGGGCGGTGCGCATTGTATGGGTGTGTGTTACATTACATTCACTAATAGGAGTGAGAATAACATCACGGGGCGGTGCGCATTGTATGGGTGTGTGTTACATTAGATTCACTAGTAGGAGTGAGAAAAACATCACGGGGCGGTGCGCATTGTATGGGTGTGTGTTACATTACATTCACTAGTAGGAGTGAGAAAAACATCACGGGGTGGTGCGCATTGTATGGGTGTGTGTTACATTACATTCACTAGTAGGAGTGAGAAAAACATCACGGGGTGGTGCGCATTGTATGGGTGTGTGTTACATTACATTCACTAGTAGGAGTGAGAAAAACATCACGGGGCGGTGCGCATTGTATGGGTGTGTGTTACATTACATTCACTAATAGGAGTGAGAATAACATCACGGGGCGGTGCGCATTGTATGGGTGTGTGTTACATTAGATTCACTAGTAGGAGTGAGAAAAACATCACGGGGTGGTGAGCATTGTATGGGTGTGTGTTACATTACATTCACTAGTAGGAGTGAGAAAAACATCACGGGGTGGTGCGCATTGTATGGGTGTGTGTTACATTACATTCACTAGTAGGAGTGAGAAAAACATCACGGGGTGGTGCGCATTGTATGGGTGTGTGTTACATTACGTTCACTACTAGGAGTGAGAAAAACATCACTGGGTGGTGCGCATTGTATGGGTGTGTGTTACATTACGTTCACTAGTAGGAGTGAGAAAAACATCACGGGGTGGTGCGCATTGTATGGGTGTGTGTTACATTACATTCACTAGTAGGAGTGAGAAAAACATCACGGGGTGGTGCGCATTGTATGGGTGTGTGTTACATTACATTCACTAGTAGGAGTGAGAAAAACATCACGGGGTGGTGCGCATTGTATAGGTGTGTGTTACATTACATTCACTAGTAGGAGTGAGAAAAACATCACGGTGTGGTGCGCATTGTATGGGTGTGTGTTACATTAGATTCTCTAGTAGGAGTGAGAAAAACATCACGGGGAGGTGCGCATTGTATGGGTGTTTGTTACATTAGATTCACTAGTAGGAGTGAGAAAATCATCACGGGGTGGTGCTCAGTGTATGGGTGGGTGTTACATTACATTCACTAGCAGGAGGGAGAAAAACATCACGGGGTGGTGCGCATTGTATGGGTGTGTGTTACATTACATTCACTAGTAGGAGTGAGAGAAACATCACGGTGCGGTGCGCATTGAATGGGTGTGTGTTACATTACATTCACTAGTAGGAGTGAGAAAAACATCACGGGGTGGTGCGCATTGTATGGGTGTGTGTTACATTACATTCACTAGTAGGAGTGAGAAAAACATCACGGGGCGGTGCGCATTGTATGGGTGTGTGTTACATTACATTCACTAATAGGAGTGAGAATAACATCACGGGGCGGTGCGCATTGTATGGGTGTGTGTTACATTAGATTCACTAGTAGGAGTGAGAAAAACATCACGGGGCGGTGCGCATTGTATGGGTGTGTGTTACATTACATTCACTAGTAGGAGTGAGAAAAACATCACGGGGTGGTGCGCATTTTATGGGTGTGTGTTACATTACATTCACTAGTAGGAGTGAGAAAAACATCACGGGGTGGTGCGCATTGTATGGGTGTGTGTTACATTAGATTCACTACTAGGAGTGAGAAAAACATCACGGGGTGGTGCGCATTGTATGGGTGTGTGTTACATTACATTCACTAGTAGGAGTGAGAAAAACATCACGGGGTGCTGCGCATTGTATGGGTGTGTGTTACATTACATTCACTAGTAGGAGTGAGAAAAACATCACGGGGTGGTGCACATTGTATGGGTGTGTTACATTACATTCACTAGTAGGAGTGAGAAAAACATCACGGGGTGGTGCGCATTGTATGGTTGTGTGTTACATTACATTCACTAGTAGCAGTGAGAAAAACATCACGGGGTGGTGCACATTGTATGGGTATGTGTTACATTAGATTCACTAGTAGGAGTGAAAAAACATCACGGGGTGGTGCGCATTGTATGGGTGTGTGTTACATTACATTCACTATTAGGAGTGAGAAAAACATCACGGGGTGGTGCGCATTTTATGGGTGTGTGTTACATTACATTCACTAGTAGGAGTGAGAAAAACATCACGGGGTGGTGCGCATTTTATGGGTGTGTGTTACATTAGACTCACTACTAGGAGTGAGAAAAACATCACGGGGTGGTGCGCATTGTATGGGTGTGTGTTACATTACATTCACTAGTAGGAGTGAGAAAAACATCACGGGGTGGTGCGCATTGTATGGGTGTGTGTTACATTACATTCACTAGTAGGAGTGAGAAAAACATGACGGGGTGGTGCGCATTGTATGGGTGTGTGTTACATTACTTTCACTAGTAGGAGTGAGAAAAACATCACGGGGTGGTGCGCATTGTATGGGTGTTTGTTACATTAGATTCACTAGTAGGAGTGAGAAAATCATCACGGGGTGGTGCGCATTGTATGGGTGTGTGTTTTAACTTACATTCACTAGCAGGTGTGAGAAAAACATCACAGGGTGGTGCCCATTGTATGGGTGTTTGTTACATTAGATTCACTAGTAGGAGTGAGAAAATCATCACGGGGTGGTGCGCATTGTATGGGTGTGTGTTTTAACTTACATTCACTAGCAGGTGTGAGAAAAACATCACAGCGTGGTGCCCATTGTATGGGTGTGTGTTACATTACATTCACTAGTAGGAGTGAGAAAAACATCACGGGGTGGTGCGCATTGTATGGGTGTGTGTTACATTACATTCACTATTAGGTGTGAGAAAAACATCACAGGGTGGTGCGCACTGTATGGGTGTTTGTTACATTAGATTCACTAGTAGGAGTGAGAAAAACATCACGGGGTGGTGCGCATTGTATGGGTGTGTGTTACATTACATTCACTAGTAGGAGTGAGAAAAACATCACGAGGTGGTGCGCATTGTATGCGTGTGTGTTACATTACATTCACTAGTAGGAGTGAGAAAAACATCACGGGGTGGTGCGCATTGTATGGGTGTGTGTTACATTACATTCACTAGTAGGAGTGAGAAAAACATCAAGGGGTGGTGCGCGTTGTATGGGTGTGTGTTACATTAGATTCACTAGTAGGAGTGAGAAAAACATCACGGGGTGGTGCGCATTGTATGGGTGTGTGTTACATTAGATTCACTAGTAGGAGTGAGAAAAACATCACGGGGTGGTGCGCATTGTATGGGTGTGTGTTACATTACATTCACTAGTAGGAGTGAGAAAAACATCACGGGGTGGTGCGCATTGTATGGGTGTTTGTTACATTACATTCACTAGTAGGAGTGAGAAAAACATCACGGTGTGGTGCGCATTGTATGGGTGTGTGTTACATTAGATTCACTGGTAGGAGTGAGAAAAACATCACGGGGTGGTGCGCATTTTATGGGTGTGTGTTACATTACATTCACTAGTAGGAGTGAGAAAAACATCACGGGGTGGTGCGCATTGTATGGGTGTGTGTTAAATTACATTCACTAATAGGAGGGAGAAAAAGATCACGGGGCGGTGCCCATTGTATGGGTGTGTGTTTTAACTTACATTCACTAGCAGGTGTGAGAAAAACATCACAGGGTGGTGCCCATTGTATGGGTGTTTGTTACATTAGATTCACTAGTAGGAGTGAGAAAATCATCACGGGGTGGTGCGCATTGTATGGGTGTGTGTTACATTACATTCACTAGTAGGAGTGAGAAAAACATCACGGGGTGGTGCGCATTGTATGGGTGTGTGTTACATTACATTCACTATTAGGTGTGAGAAAAACATCACAGGGTGGTGCGCATTGTATGGGTGTTTGTTACATTACATTCACTAGTAGGAGTGAGAAAAACATCACGGGGTGGTGCGCATTGTATGGGTGTGTGTTACATTACATTCACTATTAGGAGTGAGAAAAACATCACGAGGTGGTGCGCATTGTATGGGTGTGTGTTACATTACATTCACTAGTAGGAGTGAGAAAAACATCACGGGGTGCTGCGCATTGTATGGGTGTGTGTTACATTACATTCACTAGTAGGAGTGAGAAAAACATCACGGGGTGGTGCGCATTGTATGGGTGTGTGTTACATTAGATTCACTAGTAGGAGTGAGAAAAACATCACGGGGTGGAAGCATTGTATGGGTGTGTGTTACATTAGATTCACTAGTAGGAGTGAGAAAAACATCACGGGGTGGTGCGCATTGTATGGGTGTGTGTTACATTACATTCACTAGTAGGAGTGAGAAAAACATCACGGGGTGGTGCGCATTGTATGGGTGTTTGTTACATTAGATTCACTAGTAGGAGTGAGAAAATCATCACGGGGTGGTGCGCATTGTATGGGTGTGTGTTACATTACATTCACTAGTAGGAGTAAGAAAAACATCACGGGGTGGTGCGCATTGTATGGGTGTGTGTTACATTAGATTCACTGGTAGGAGTGAGAAAAACATCACGGGGTGGTGCGCATTGTATGGGTGTGTGTTACATTACATTCACTAGTAGGAGTGAGAAAAACATCACGGGGCGGTGCGCATTGTATGGGTGTGTGTTACATTACATTCACTAGTAGGAGTGAGAAAAACATCACGGGGCGGTGCGCATTGTATGGGTGTGTGTTACATTACATTCACTAGTAGGAGTGAGAAAAACATCACGGGGCGGTGCGCATTGTATGGGTGTGTGTTAAATTACATTCACTAGTAGGAGTGAGAAAAACATCACGGGGCGGTGCGCATTGTATGGGTGTGTGTTACATTACATTCACTAGTAGGAGTGAGAAAATCATCACGGGGTGGTGCGCATTGTATGGGTGTGTGTTACATTACATTCACTAGTAGGAGTGAGAAAAACATCACGGGGTGGTGCGCATTGTATGGGTGTGTGTTACACTACATTCACTACTAGCAGTGAGAAAATCATCACGGGATGGTGCGCATTGTATGGGTGTGTGTTACACTACATTCACTAGTAGGAGTGAGAAAAACATCACGGGGTCGTGAGCATTGTATGGGTGTGTGTTACATTACATTCACTAGTAGGAGTGAGAAAAACATCACGGGGTGGTGCGCATTGTATGGGTGTGTGTTACATTACATTCACTAGTAGGAGTGAGAAAAACATCACGGGGTGGTGCGCATTGTATGGGTGTGTGTTACATTACATTCCCTAGTAGGAGTGAGAAAAACATCACGGGGTGGTGCGCATTGTATGGGTGTTTGTTACATTAGATTCACTAGTAGGAGTGAGAAAATCATCACGGGGTGGTGCGCATTGTATGGGTGTGTGTTACATTACATTCACTAGTAGGAGTGAGAAAAACATCACGGGGTGGTGCGCATTGTATGGGTGTTTGTTACATTACATTCACTATTAGGAGTGAGAAAAACATCACGGGGTGGTTAGCATTGTATTGGTGTGTGTTTCATTGGATTCACTAGTAGGAGTGAGAAAAACATCACGGGGTGGTGCGCATTGTATGGGTGTGTGTTACATTAGATTCACTAGTAGGAGTGAGAAAAACATCACGGGGTGGTGCGCATTGTATGGGTGTGTGTTACATTACATTCACTAGTAGGAGTGAGAAAAACATCACGGGGTGGTGCGCATTGTATGGGTGTTTGTTACATTAGATTCACTAGTAGGAGTGAGAAAATCATCACGGGGTGGTGCGCATTGTATGGGTGTGTGTTACATTACATTCACTAGTAGGAGTAAGAAAAACATCACGGGGTGGTGCGCATTGTATGGGTGTGTGTTACATTAGATTCACTGGTAGGAGTGAGAAAAACATCACGGGGTGGTGCGCATTGTATGGGTGTGTGTTACATTACATTCACTAGTAGGAGTGAGAAAAACATCACGGGGCGGTGCGCATTGTATGGGTGTGTGTTACATTACATTCACTAGTAGGAGTGAGAAAAACATCACGGGGCGGTGCGCATTGTATGGGTGTGTGTTACATTACATTCACTAGTAGGAGTGAGAAAAACATCACGGGGCGGTGCGCATTGTATGGGTGTGTGTTAAATTACATTCACTAGTAGGAGTGAGAAAAACATCACGGGGCGGTGCGCATTGTATGGGTGTGTGTTACATTACATTCACTAGTAGGAGTGAGAAAATCATCACGGGGTGGTGCGCATTGTATGGGTGTGTGTTACATTACATTCACTAGTAGGAGTGAGAAAAACATCACGGGGTGGTGCGCATTGTATGGGTTTGTGTTACATTACATTCACTAGTAGGAGTGAGAAAAACATCAAGTGCTGGTGCGCATTTTATGGGTGTGTGTTACATTACATTCACTAGTAGGAGTGAGAAAAACATCACGGGGTGGTGCACATTGTATGGGTGTTTGTTACATTAGATTCACTAGTAGGAGTGAGAAAATCATCACGGGGTGGTGCGCATTGTATGGGTGTGTGTTACATTACATTCACTAGTAGGAGTGAGAAAAACATCACGGGGTGGTGCGCATTGTATGGGTGTGTGTTACACTACATTCACTACTAGCAGTGAGAAAATCATCACGGGATGGTGCGCATTGTATGGGTGTGTGTTACACTACATTCACTAGTAGGAGTGAGAAAAACATCACGGGGTCGTGAGCATTGTATGGGTGTGTGTTACATTACATTCACTAGTAGGAGTGAGAAAAACATCACGGGGTGGTGCGCATTGTATGGGTGTGTGTTACATTACATTCACTAGTAGGAGTGAGAAAAACATCACGGGGTGGTGCGCATTGTATGGGTGTGTGTTACATTACATTCCCTAGTAGGAGTGAGAAAAACATCACGGGGTGGTGCGCATTGTATGGGTGTTTGTTACATTAGATTCACTAGTAGGAGTGAGAAAATCATCACGGGGTGGTGCGCATTGTATGGGTGTGTGTTACATTACATTCACTAGTAGGAGTGAGAAAAACATCACGGGGTGGTGCGCATTGTATGGGTGTTTGTTACATTACATTCACTATTAGGAGTGAGAAAAACATCACGGGGTGGTTAGCATTGTATTGGTGTGTGTTTCATTGGATTCACTAGTAGGAGTGAGAAAAACATCACGGGGTGGTGCGCATTGTATGGGTGTGTGTTACATTACATTCACTAGTAGGAGTGAGAAAAACATCACGAGGTGGTGCGCATTGTATGGGTGTGTGTTACATTACATTCACTAGTAGGAGTGAGAAACACATCACGGGGTGGTGCGCATTGTATGGGTGTGTGTTACATTACATTCACTAGTAGGAGTGAGAAAAACATCACGGGGTGGTGCGCGTTGTATGGGTGTGTGTTACATTAGATTCACTAGTAGGAGTGAGAAAAACATCACGGGGTGGTGCGCATTGTATGGGTGTGTGTTACATTAGATTCACTAGTAGGAGTGAGAAAAACATCACGGGGTGGTGCGCATTGTATGGGTGTGTGTTACATTACATTCACTATTAGGAGTGAGAAAAACACGAGGTGGTGCGCATTGTATGGGTGTGTGTTACATTACATTCACTAGTAGGAGTGAGAAAAACATCACGGGGTGGTGCGCATTGTATGGGTGTGTGTTACATTACATTCACTAGTAGGAGTGAGAAAAACATCACGGGGTGGTGCGCGTTGAATGGGTGTGTGTTACATTAGATTCACTAGTAGGAGTGAGAAAAACATCACGGGGTGGTGCGCATTGTATGGGTGTGTGTTACATTAGATTCACTAGTAGGAGTGAGAAAAACATCACGGGGTGGTGCGCATTGTATGGGTGTGTGTTACATTACATTCACTAGTAGGAGTGAGAAAAACATCACGGGGTGGTGCGCATTGTATGGGTGTTTGTTACATTAGATTCACTAGTAGGAGTGAGAAAATCATCAGGGGGTGGTGCGCATTGTATGGGTGTGTGTTACATTACATTCACTAGTAGGAGTAAGAAAAACATCACGGGGCGGTGCGCATTGTATGGGTGTGTGTTACATTAGATTCACTGGTAGGAGTGAGAAAAAAATCACGGGGTGGTGCGCATTGTATGGGTGTGTGTTACCATACATTCACTAGTAGCAGTGAGAAAAACATCACGGGGTGGTGCGCATTGTATGGGTGTGTGTTACATTAGATTCACTAGTAGGAGTGAAAAAACATCACGGGGTGGTGCGCATTGTATGGGTGTGTGTTACATTATATTCATTAGTAGGAGTGAGAAAAACATCACGGGGTGGTGCGCATTTTATGGGTGTGTGTTACATTACATTCACTAGTAGGAGTGAGAAATACATCACGAAGTGGTGCGCATTGTATGGGTGTGTGTTACATTACGTTCACTAGTAGGAGTGAGAAAAACATCACGGGGTGGTGCCCATTGTATGGGTGTGTGTTACATTACGTTCACTAGTAGGAGTGTGAAAAACATCACGGGGTGGTGTGCATTGTATGGGTGTGTGTTACATTACATTCACTAGTAGGAGTGAGAAAAACATCACGGGGTGGTGCGCATTGTATGGGTGTGTGTTACATTACATTCACTAGTAGGAGTGAGAAAAACATCACGGGGTGGTGCGCGTTGTATGGGTGTGTGTTACATTAGATTCACTAGTAGGAGTGAGAGAAACATCACGGGGTGGTGCGCATTGTATGGGTGTGTGTTACATTACATTCACTAGTAGGAGTGAGGAAAACATCACGGGGTGGTGCGCATTGTATGGGTGTGTGTTACATTACGTTCACTAGGAGGAATGAGAAAAACATCACGGGGTGGTGCGCATTGTATGGGTGTGTGTTACATTACATTCACTAGTAGGAGTGAAAAAACATCACGGGGTGGTGCGCATTGTATGGGTGTGTGTTACATTAGATTCACTAGTAGGAGTGAGAAAAACATCACGTGGTGGTGCGCATTGTATGGGTGTGTGTTACATTACACTCACTAGTAGGAGAGAGAAAAACATCACGGGGTGGTGCGCATTGTGTCGGTGTGTGTTACATTACACTTACTAGTAGGAGTGAGAAAAACATCACGGGGTGGTGCGCATGTATGGGTGTGTGTTACATTACATTCACTCGTAGGAGTGAGAAAAACATCACGGGGTGGTGCGCATTGAATGGGTGTGTTACATTACATTCACTAGTAGCAGTGAGAAAAACATCACGGGGAGGTGCGCATTGTATGGGTTTGTGTTACATTAGATTCACTAGTAGGAGTGAGAAAAACATCACGGGGTGGTGCGCATTGTATGGGTGTGTGTTACATTACATTCACTAGTAGGAGTGAGAAAAACATCACGGGGTGGTGCGCATTGTATGGGTGTGTGTTACATTACATTCACTCGTAGGAGTGAGAAAAACATCACGGGGTGGTGCGCATTGAATGGGTGTGTTACATTACATTCACTAGTAGGTGTGAGAAAAACATCACGGGGAGGTGCGCATTGTATGGGTTTGTGTTACATTAGATTCACTAGTAGGAGTGAGAAAAACATCACGGGGTGGTGCGCATTGTATGGGTGTGTGTTACATTACATTCACTAGTAAGAGTGAGAAAAACATCACGGGGTGGTGCGCATTGTATGGGTGTGTGTTACATTACATTCACTCGTAGGAGTGAGAAAAACATCACGGGGTGGTGCGCATTGTATGGGTGTGTGTTACATTACATTCACTAGCAGGAGTGAGAAAAACATCACGGGGTGGTGCGCATTGTATGGGTGTTTGTTACATTAGATTCACTAGTAGGAGTGAGAAAATCATCACGGGGTGGTGCGCATTGTATGGGTGTGTGTTACATTAGATTCACTAGTAGGAGTGAGAAAAACATCACGGGGTTGTGCGCATTGTATGGGTGTTTGTTACATTAGATTCACTAGTAGGAGTGAGAAAATCATCAAGGGGTGGTGCGCATTGTATGGGTGTGTGTTACATTACATTCACTAGTAGGAGTGAGAAAAACATCACGGGTTGGTGCGCATTGTATGGGTGTGTGTTACATTACATTCACTAGTAGGAGTGACAAAAACATCACGGGGTGGTGCGCATTGTATGGGTGTGTGTTACATTACATTCACTAGTAGGAGTGAGAAAAACATCACGGGGTGGTGCGCATTGCATGGGTGTGTGTTACATTACATTCACTAGTAGGAGTGAGAAAAAATTCACGGGGTGGTGCGCATTGTATGGGTGTGTGTTACATTACATTCACTAGTAGGAGTGAGAAAAACATCACGGGTTGGTGCGCATTGTATGGGTGTGTGTTACATTACATTCACTAGTAGGAGTGAGAAAAACATCACGGGGTGGTGCGCATTGTATGGGTGTTTGTTACATTAGATTCACTAGTAGGAGTGAGAAAATCATCAAGGGGTGGTGCGCATTGAATGGGTGTGTGTTACATTACATTCACTAGTAGGAGTGAGAAAAACATCACGGGGTGGTGCGCATTGTATGGATGTGTGTTACATTACATTCACTAGTAGGAGTGAGAAAATCATCACGGGGTGTTGCGCATTGTATGGGTGTGTGTTACATTAGATTCACTAGTAGGAGTGAGAAAAACATCACGTGGTGGTGCGCATTGTATGGGTGTGTGTTACATTACACTCACTAGTAGGAGAGAGAAAAACATCACGGGGTGGTGCGCATTGTGTCGGTGTGTGTTACATTACACTTACTAGTAGGAGTGAGAAAAACATCACGGGGTGGTGCGCATTGTATGGGTCTGTGTTACATTACATTCACTCGTAGGAGTGAGAAAAACATCACGGGGTGGTGCGCATTGAATGGGTGTGTTACATTACATTCACTAGTAGCAGTGAGAAAAACATCACGGGGAGGTGCGCATTGTATGGGTTTGTGTTACATTAGATTCACTAGTAGGAGTGAGAAAAACATCACGGGGTGGTGCGCATTGTATGGGTGTGTGTTACATTACATTCACTAGTAGGAGTGAGAAAAACATCACGGGGTGGTGCGCATTGTATGGGTGTGTGTTACATTACATTCACTCGTAGGAGTGAGAAAAACATCACGGGGTGGTGCGCATTGAATAGGTGTGTTACATTACATTCACTAGTAGGTGTGAGAAAAACATCACGGGGAGGTGCGCATTGTATGGGTTTGTGTTACATTAGATTCACTAGTAGGAGTGAGAAAAACATCACGGGGTGGTGCGCATTGTATGGGTGTGTGTTACATTACATTCACTAGTAGGAGTGAGAAAAACATCACGGGGTGGTGCGCATTGTATGGGTGTGTGTTACATTACATTCACTCGTAGGAGTGAGAAAAACATCACGGGGTGGTGCGCATTGTATGGGTGTGTGTTACATTACATTCACTAGCAGGAGTGAGAAAAACATCACGGGGTGGTGCGCATTGTATGGGTGTTTGTTACATTAGATTCACTAGTAGGAGTGAGAAAATCATCACGGGGTGGTGCGCATTGTATGGGTGTGTGTTACATTACATTCACTAGTAGGAGTGAGAAAAACATCACGGGGTGGTGCGCATTGTATGGGTGTTTGTTACATTAGATTCACTAGTAGGAGTGAGAAAATCATCAAGGGGTGGTGCGCATTGTATGGGTGTGTGTTACATTACATTCACTAGTAGGAGTGAGAAAAACATCACGGGGTGGTGCGCATTGTATGGATGTGTGTTACATTACATTCACTAGTAGGAGTGAGAAAATCATCACGGGGTGTTGCGCATTGTATGGGTGTGTGTTACATTAGATTCACTAGTAGGAGTGAGAAAAACATCACGGGGTGGTGCGCATTGTATGGGTGTGTGTTACATTACACTCACTAGTAGGAGTGAGAAAAACATCACGGGGTGGTGCGCATTGTGTCGGTGTGTGTTACATTACACTTACTAGTAGGAGTGAGAAAAACATCACGGGGTGGTGCGCATTGTATGGGTGTGTGTTACATTACATTCACTCGTAGGAGTGAGAAAAACATCACGGGGTGGTGCGCATTGAATGGGTGTGTTACATTACATTCACTAGTAGCAGTGAGAAAAACATCACGGGGAGGTGCGCATTGTATGGGTTTGTGTTACATTAGATTCACTAGTAGGAGTGAGAAAAACATCACGGGGTGGTGCGCATTGTATGGGTGTGTGTTACATTACATTCACTAGTAGGAGTGAGAAAAACATCACGGGGTGGTGCGCATTGTATGGGTGTGTGTTACATTACATTCACTCGTAGGAGTGAGAAAAACATCACGGGGTGGTGCGCATTGAATGGGTGTGTTACATTACATTCACTAGTAGGTGTGAGAAAAACATCACGGGGAGGTGCGCATTGTATGGGTTTGTGTTACATTAGATTCACTAGTAGGAGTGAGAAAAACATCACGGGGTGGTGCGCATTGTATGGGTGTGTGTTACATTACATTCACTAGTAGGAGAGAGAAAAACATCACGGGGTGGTGCGCATTGTATGGGTGTGTGTTACATTACATTCACTCGTAGGAGTGAGAAAAACATCACGGGGTGGTGCGCATTGTATGGGTGTGTGTTACATTACATTCACTAGCAGGAGTGAGAAAAACATCACGGGGTGGTGCGCATTGTATGGGTGTTTGTTACATTAGATTCACTAGTAGGAGTGAGAAAATCATCACGGGGTGGTGCGCCTTGTGTCGGTGTGTGTTACATTACACTTACTAGTGGGAGTGAGAAAAACATCACGGGGTGGTGCGCATTGTATTGGTGTGTGTTACATTACATTCACTAGTAGGAGTGAGAAAAACATCACGGGGTGGTGCGCATTGTATGGGTGTGTGTTACATTAGATTCACTAGTAGGAGTGAGAAAAACATCACGAGGTTGTGCGCATTGTATGGCTGTGTGTTACATTAGAATCACTAGTAGGTGTGAGAAAAACATCACGGGGTGGTGCGCATTGTATGGGTGTTTGTTACATTAGATTCACTAGTAGGAGTGAGAAAATCATCACGGGGTGGTGCGCATTGTATGGGTGTGTGTTACATTGCATTCACTAGTAGGAGTGAGAAAAACATCACGGGGTGGTGCGCATTGTATGGGTGTGTGTTACATTACATTCACTAGCAGGAGTGAGAAAAACATCACGGGGTGGTGCGCATTGTATGGGTGTGTGTTACATTACATTCACTAGCAGGAGTGAGAAAAACATCACGGGGTGGTGCGCATTGTATGGGTGTGTGTTACATTACATTCACTAGCAGGAGTGAGAAAAACATCACGGGGTGGTGCGCATTGTATGGGTGTGTGTTACATTAGATTCACTAGCAGGAGTGAGAAAAACATCACGGGGTGGTGCGCATTGTATGGGTGTGTGTTACATTACATTCACTAGCAGGAGTGAGAAAAACATCACGGGGTGGTGCGCATTGTATGGGTGTGTGTTACATTACATTCACTAGTAGGAGTGAGAAAAACATCACGGGGTGGTGCGCATTGTATGGGTGTGTGGTACATTACATTCACTAGCAGGAGTGAGAAAAACATCATGGGGTGGTGCGCATTGTATGGGTATGTGTTACATTACATTCACTAGCAGGAGTGAGAAAAACATCACGGGGTGGTGCGCATTGTATGGGTGTGTGTTACATTAGATTCACTAGCAGGAGTGAGAAAAACATCACAGGGTGGTGCGCATTGTATGGGTGTGTGTTACATTACATTCACTAGCAGGAGTGAGAAAAACATCACGGGGTGGTGCGCATTGTATGGGTGTGTGTTACATTACATTCACTGGTAGGAGTCAGAAAAACATCACAGGGTGGTACGCATTGTATGGGTGTGTGTTACATTACATTCACTAGTAGGAGTGAGAAAAACCTCACGGGGTGGTGCGCATTGTATGGGTGTGTGTTACATTACCTTCACTAGTAGGAGTGAGAAAAACATCACGGGGTGGTGCGCATTGTATGGGTGTGTGTTACATTACATTCACTAGCAGGAGTGAGAAAAACATCACGGGGTGGTGCGCATTGTATGGGTGTGTGTTACATTACATTCACTAGCAGGAGTGAGAAAAACATCACGGGGTGGTGCGCATTGTATGGGTGTGTGTTACATTACATTCACTAGTAGCAGTGAGAAAAACATCACGGGGTGGTGCGCATTGTATGGGTGTGTGTTACATTACATTCACTAGTAGGAGTGAGAAAAACATCACGGGGTGGTGCGCATTGTATGGGTGTTTGTTACATTAGATTCACTAGTAGGAGTGAGAAAATCATCACGGGGTGGTGCGCATTGTATGGGTGTGTGTTACATTACATTCACTAGTAGGAGTGAGAAAAACATCACGGGGTGGTGCGCATTGTATGGGTGTGTGTTACATTAGATTCACTAGTAGGAGTGAGAAAAACATCACGGGGTTGTGCGCATTGTATGGGTGTGTGTTACATTAGAATCACTAGTAGGAGTGAGAAAAACATCACGGGGTGGTGCGCATTGTATGGGTGTTTGTTACATTACATTCACTAGTAGCAGTGAGAAAAACATCACGGGGTGGTGCGCATTGTATGGGTGTGTGTTACATTACATTCACTAGTAGGAGTGAGAAAATCATCACGGGGCGGTGCGCATTGTATGGGTGTGTGTTACATTACATTCACTAGTAGGAGTGAGAAAAACATCACGGGGTGGTGCGCATTGTATGGGTGTGTGTTACATTAGATTCACTAGTAGGAGTGAGAAAAACATCACGGGGTTGTGCGCATTGTATGGGTGTGTGTTACATTAGAATCACTAGTAGGAGTGAGAAAAACATCACGGGGTGGTGCGCATTGTATGGGTGTGTGTTACATTACATTCACTAGTAGGTGTGAGAAAAACATCACGGGGTGGTGCGCATTTTATGGGTGTTTGTTACATTAGATTCCCTAGTAGGAGTGAGAAAATCATCAAGAGGTGGTGCGCATTGTATGGGTGTGTGTTACATTACATTCACTAGTAGGAGTGAGAAAAACATCACGGGGTGGTGCGCATTGTATGGGTGTGTGTTACATTACATTCACTGGTAGGAGTGAGAAAAACATCACGGGGTGGTGCGCATTGTATGGGTGTTTCTTAAATTAGATTCACTAGTAGGAGTGAGAAAAACATCACGGGGTGGTGCGCATTGTATGGGTGTGTGTTACATTACATTCACTAATAGGAGTGAGAAAAACATCACGGGGTGGTGCGCATTGTATGGGTGTGTGTTACATTACATTCACTAGTAGGAGTGAGAAAAACATCACGGGGAGGTGCGCATTGTATGGGTGTGTGTTACATTACATTCACTAATAGGAGTGAGAAAAACATCACGGGGTGGTGCGCATTGTATGGGTGTGTGTTACATTACATTCACTAATAGGAGTGAGAAAAACATCACGGGGTGGTGCGCATTGTATGGGTGTGTGTTACATTACATTCACTAGTAGGAGTGAGAAAAACATCACGGGGAGGTGCGCATTGTATGGGTGTGTGTTACATTACATTCACTATTAGGAGTGAGAAAAACATCACGGGGTGGTGCGCATTGTATGGGTGTGTGTTACATTACATTCACTAGCAGGAGTGAGAAAAACATCACGGGGTGGTGTGCATTGTATGGGTGTGTGTTACATTAGATTCACTAGCAGGAGTGAGAAAAACATCACGGGGTGGTGCGCATTGTATGGGTGTGTGTTACATTAGATTCACTAGCAGGAGTGTGAAAAACATCACGGGGTGGTGCGCATTGTATGGGTGTGTGTTACATTACATTCACTAGTAGGAGTGAGAAAAACATCACGGGGTGGTGCGCATTGTATGGGTGTGTGTTACATTACATTCACTAGCAGGAGTGAGAAAAACATCACGGGGTGGTGCGCATTGTATGGGTGTGTGTTACATTACATTCACTAGTAGCAGTGAGAAAAACATCACGGGGTGGTGCGCATTGTATGGGTGTGTGTTACATTACATTCACTAGCAGGAGTGAGAAAAACATCACGGGGTGGTGCGCATTGTATGGGTGTGTGTTACATTACATTCACTAGCAGGAGTGAGAAAAACATCACGGGGTGGTGCGCATTGTATGGGTGTGTGTTACATTAGATTCACTAGCAGGAGTGAGAAAAACATCACGGGGTGGTGCGCATTGTATGGGTGTGTGTTACATTAGATTCACTAGTAGGAGTGAGAAAAACATCACGGGGTGGTGCGCATTGTATGGGTGTGTGTTACATTACATTCACTAATAGGAGTGAGAAAAACATCACTGGGTGGTGCGCATTGTATGGGTGTGTGTTACATTACATTCACTAGCAGGAGTGAGAAAAACATCACGGGGTGGTGCGCATTGTATGGGTGTGTGTTACATTACATTCACTAGTAGGAGTGAGAAAAACATCACGGGGTGGTGCGCATTGTATGGGTGTGTGTTACATTATATTCACTAGCAGGAGTGAGAAAAACATCACGGGGTGGTGCGCATTGTATGGGTGTGTGTTACATTACATTCACTAGTAGGAGTGAGAAAAACATCACGGGGTGGTGCGCATTGTATGGGTGTGTGTTACATTACATTCACTAGCAGGAGTGAGAAAAACATCACGGGGTGGTGCGCATTGTATGGGTGTGTGTTACATTACATTCACTAGTAGGAGTGAGAAAAACATCACGGGGTGGTGCGCATTGTATGGGTGTGTGTTACATTACATTCACTAGTAGGTGTGAGAAAAACATCACGGGGTGGTGCGCATTTTATGGGTGTTTGTTACATTAGATTCCCTAGTAGGAGTGAGAAAATCATCAAGAGGTGGTGCGCATTGTATGGGTGTGTGTTACATTACATTCACTAGTAGGAGTGAGAAAAACATCACGGGGTGGTGCGCATTGTATGGGTGTGTGTTACATTACATTCACTGGTAGGAGTGAGAAAAACATCACGGGGTGGTGCGCATTGTATGGGTGTTTCTTAAATTAGATTCACTAGTAGGAGTGAGAAAAACATCACGGGGTGGTGCGCATTGTATGGGTGTGTGTTACATTACATTCACTAATAGGAGTGAGAAAAACATCACGGGGTGGTGCGCATTGTATGGGTGTGTGTTACATTACATTCACTAGTAGGAGTGAGAAAAACATCACGGGGAGGTGCGCATTGTATGGGTGTGTGTTACATTACATTCACTAATAGGAGTGAGAAAAACATCACGGGGTGGTGCGCATTGTATGGGTGTGTGTTACATTACATTCACTAATAGGAGTGAGAAAAACATCACGGGGTGGTGCGCATTGTATGGGTGTGTGTTACATTACATTCACTAGTAGGAGTGAGAAAAACATCACGGGGAGGTGCGCATTGTATGGGTGTGTGTTACATTACATTCACTATTAGGAGTGAGAAAAACATCACGGGGTGGTGCGCATTGTATGGGTGTGTGTTACATTACATTCACTAGCAGGAGTGAGAAAAACATCACGGGGTGGTGTGCATTGTATGGGTGTGTGTTACATTAGATTCACTAGCAGGAGTGAGAAAAACATCACGGGGTGGTGCGCATTGTATGGGTGTGTGTTACATTAGATTCACTAGCAGGAGTGTGAAAAACATCACGGGGTGGTGCGCATTGTATGGGTGTGTGTTACATTACATTCACTAGTAGGAGTGAGAAAAACATCACGGGGTGGTGCGCATTGTATGGGTGTGTGTTACATTACATTCACTAGCAGGAGTGAGAAAAACATCACGGGGTGGTGCGCATTGTATGGGTGTGTGTTACATTACATTCACTAGTAGCAGTGAGAAAAACATCACGGGGTGGTGCGCATTGTATGGGTGTGTGTTACATTACATTCACTAGCAGGAGTGAGAAAAACATCACGGGGTGGTGCGCATTGTATGGGTGTGTGTTACATTACATTCACTAGCAGGAGTGAGAAAAACATCACGGGGTGGTGCGCATTGTATGGGTGTGTGTTACATTAGATTCACTAGCAGGAGTGAGAAAAACATCACGGGGTGGTGCGCATTGTATGGGTGTGTGTTACATTAGATTCACTAGTAGGAGTGAGAAAAACATCACGGGGTGGTGCGCATTGTATGGGTGTGTGTTACATTACATTCACTAATAGGAGTGAGAAAAACATCACGGGGTGGTGCGCATTGTATGGGTGTGTGTTACATTACATTCACTAGCAGGAGTGAGAAAAACATCACGGGGTGGTGCGCATTGTATGGGTGTGTGTTACATTACATTCACTAGTAGGAGTGAGAAAAACATCACGGGGTGGTGCGCATTGTATGGGTGTGTGTTACATTATATTCACTAGCAGGAGTGAGAAAAACATCACGGGGTGGTGCGCATTGTATGGGTGTGTGTTACATTACATTCACTAGTAGGAGTGAGAAAAACATCACGGGGTGGTGCGCATTGTATGGGTGTGTGTTACATTACATTCACTAGCAGGAGTGAGAAAAACATCACGGGGTGGTGCGCATTGTATGGGTGTGTGTTACATTAGATTCACTAGTAGGAGTGAGAAAAACATCACGGGGTGGTGCGCATTGTATGGGTGTGTGTTACATTACATTCACTAGTAGGAGTGAGAAAAACATCACGGGGTGGTGCGCATTGTATGGGTGTGTGTTACATTAGATTCACTAGTAGGAGTGAGAAAAACATCACGGGGTTGTGCGCATTGTATGGGTGTGTGTTACATTAGAATCACTAGTAGGAGTGAGAAAAACATCACGGGGTGGTGCGCATTGTATGGGTGTTTGTTACATTACATTCACTAGTAGCAGTGAGAAAAACATCACGGGGTGGTGCGCATTGTATGGGTGTGTGTTACATTACATTCACTAGTAGGAGTGAGAAAATCATCACGGGGCGGTGCGCATTGTATGGGTGTGTGTTACATTACATTCACTAGTAGGAGTGAGAAAAACATCACGGGGTGGTGCGCATTGTATGGGTGTGTGTTACATTAGATTCACTAGTAGGAGTGAGAAAAACATCACGGGGTTGTGCGCATTGTATGGGTGTGTGTTACATTAGAATCACTAGTAGGAGTGAGAAAAACATCACGGGGTGGTGCGCATTGTATGGGTGTGTGTTACATTACATTCACTAGTAGGTGTGAGAAAAACATCACGGGGTGGTGCGCATTTTATGGGTGTTTGTTACATTAGATTCCCTAGTAGGAGTGAGAAAATCATCAAGAGGTGGTGCGCATTGTATGGGTGTGTGTTACATTACATTCACTAGTAGGAGTGAGAAAAACATCACGGGGTGGTGCGCATTGTATGGGTGTGTGTTACATTACATTCACTGGTAGGAGTGAGAAAAACATCACGGGGTGGTGCGCATTGTATGGGTGTTTCTTAAATTAGATTCACTAGTAGGAGTGAGAAAAACATCACGGGGTGGTGCGCATTGTATGGGTGTGTGTTACATTACATTCACTAATAGGAGTGAGAAAAACATCACGGGGTGGTGCGCATTGTATGGGTGTGTGTTACATTACATTCACTAGTAGGAGTGAGAAAAACATCACGGGGAGGTGCGCATTGTATGGGTGTGTGTTACATTACATTCACTAATAGGAGTGAGAAAAACATCACGGGGTGGTGCGCATTGTATGGGTGTGTGTTACATTACATTCACTAATAGGAGTGAGAAAAACATCACGGGGTGGTGCGCATTGTATGGGTGTGTGTTACATTACATTCACTAGTAGGAGTGAGAAAAACATCACGGGGAGGTGCGCATTGTATGGGTGTGTGTTACATTACATTCACTATTAGGAGTGAGAAAAACATCACGGGGTGGTGCGCATTGTATGGGTGTGTGTTACATTACATTCACTAGCAGGAGTGAGAAAAACATCACGGGGTGGTGTGCATTGTATGGGTGTGTGTTACATTAGATTCACTAGCAGGAGTGAGAAAAACATCACGGGGTGGTGCGCATTGTATGGGTGTGTGTTACATTAGATTCACTAGCAGGAGTGTGAAAAACATCACGGGGTGGTGCGCATTGTATGGGTGTGTGTTACATTACATTCACTAGTAGGAGTGAGAAAAACATCACGGGGTGGTGCGCATTGTATGGGTGTGTGTTACATTACATTCACTAGCAGGAGTGAGAAAAACATCACGGGGTGGTGCGCATTGTATGGGTGTGTGTTACATTACATTCACTAGTAGCAGTGAGAAAAACATCACGGGGTGGTGCGCATTGTATGGGTGTGTGTTACATTACATTCACTAGCAGGAGTGAGAAAAACATCACGGGGTGGTGCGCATTGTATGGGTGTGTGTTACATTACATTCACTAGCAGGAGTGAGAAAAACATCACGGGGTGGTGCGCATTGTATGGGTGTGTGTTACATTAGATTCACTAGCAGGAGTGAGAAAAACATCACGGGGTGGTGCGCATTGTATGGGTGTGTGTTACATTAGATTCACTAGTAGGAGTGAGAAAAACATCACGGGGTGGTGCGCATTGTATGGGTGTGTGTTACATTACATTCACTAATAGGAGTGAGAAAAACATCACTGGGTGGTGCGCATTGTATGGGTGTGTGTTACATTACATTCACTAGCAGGAGTGAGAAAAACATCACGGGGTGGTGCGCATTGTATGGGTGTGTGTTACATTACATTCACTAGTAGGAGTGAGAAAAACATCACGGGGTGGTGCGCATTGTATGGGTGTGTGTTACATTATATTCACTAGCAGGAGTGAGAAAAACATCACGGGGTGGTGCGCATTGTATGGGTGTGTGTTACATTACATTCACTAGTAGGAGTGAGAAAAACATCACGGGGTGGTGCGCATTGTATGGGTGTGTGTTACATTACATTCACTAGCAGGAGTGAGAAAAACATCACGGGGTGGTGCGCATTGTATGGGTGTGTGTTACATTACATTCACTAGTAGGAGTGAGAAAAACATCACGGGGTGGTGCGCATTGTATGGGTGTGTGTTACATTACATTCACTAGTAGGTGTGAGAAAAACATCACGGGGTGGTGCGCATTTTATGGGTGTTTGTTACATTAGATTCCCTAGTAGGAGTGAGAAAATCATCAAGAGGTGGTGCGCATTGTATGGGTGTGTGTTACATTACATTCACTAGTAGGAGTGAGAAAAACATCACGGGGTGGTGCGCATTGTATGGGTGTGTGTTACATTACATTCACTGGTAGGAGTGAGAAAAACATCACGGGGTGGTGCGCATTGTATGGGTGTTTCTTAAATTAGATTCACTAGTAGGAGTGAGAAAAACATCACGGGGTGGTGCGCATTGTATGGGTGTGTGTTACATTACATTCACTAATAGGAGTGAGAAAAACATCACGGGGTGGTGCGCATTGTATGGGTGTGTGTTACATTACATTCACTAGTAGGAGTGAGAAAAACATCACGGGGAGGTGCGCATTGTATGGGTGTGTGTTACATTACATTCACTAATAGGAGTGAGAAAAACATCACGGGGTGGTGCGCATTGTATGGGTGTGTGTTACATTACATTCACTAATAGGAGTGAGAAAAACATCACGGGGTGGTGCGCATTGTATGGGTGTGTGTTACATTACATTCACTAGTAGGAGTGAGAAAAACATCACGGGGAGGTGCGCATTGTATGGGTGTGTGTTACATTACATTCACTATTAGGAGTGAGAAAAACATCACGGGGTGGTGCGCATTGTATGGGTGTGTGTTACATTACATTCACTAGCAGGAGTGAGAAAAACATCACGGGGTGGTGTGCATTGTATGGGTGTGTGTTACATTAGATTCACTAGCAGGAGTGAGAAAAACATCACGGGGTGGTGCGCATTGTATGGGTGTGTGTTACATTAGATTCACTAGCAGGAGTGTGAAAAACATCACGGGGTGGTGCGCATTGTATGGGTGTGTGTTACATTACATTCACTAGTAGGAGTGAGAAAAACATCACGGGGTGGTGCGCATTGTATGGGTGTGTGTTACATTACATTCACTAGCAGGAGTGAGAAAAACATCACGGGGTGGTGCGCATTGTATGGGTGTGTGTTACATTACATTCACTAGTAGCAGTGAGAAAAACATCACGGGGTGGTGCGCATTGTATGGGTGTGTGTTACATTACATTCACTAGCAGGAGTGAGAAAAACATCACGGGGTGGTGCGCATTGTATGGGTGTGTGTTACATTACATTCACTAGCAGGAGTGAGAAAAACATCACGGGGTGGTGCGCATTGTATGGGTGTGTGTTACATTAGATTCACTAGCAGGAGTGAGAAAAACATCACGGGGTGGTGCGCATTGTATGGGTGTGTGTTACATTAGATTCACTAGTAGGAGTGAGAAAAACATCACGGGGTGGTGCGCATTGTATGGGTGTGTGTTACATTACATTCACTAATAGGAGTGAGAAAAACATCACGGGGTGGTGCGCATTGTATGGGTGTGTGTTACATTACATTCACTAGCAGGAGTGAGAAAAACATCACGGGGTGGTGCGCATTGTATGGGTGTGTGTTACATTACATTCACTAGTAGGAGTGAGAAAAACATCACGGGGTGGTGCGCATTGTATGGGTGTGTGTTACATTATATTCACTAGCAGGAGTGAGAAAAACATCACGGGGTGGTGCGCATTGTATGGGTGTGTGTTACATTACATTCACTAGTAGGAGTGAGAAAAACATCACGGGGTGGTGCGCATTGTATGGGTGTGTGTTACATTACATTCACTAGCAGGAGTGAGAAAAACATCACGGGGTGGTGCGCATTGTATGGGTGTGTGTTACATTACATTCACTAGTAGGAGTGAGAAAAACATCACGGGGTGGTGCGCATTGTATGGGTGTTTGTTACATTAGATTCACTAGTAGGAGTGAGAAAATCATCACGGGCTGGTGCGCATTGTATGGGTGTGTGTTACATTACATTCACTAGTAGGAGTGAGAAAAACATCACGGGGTGTTGCGCATTGTATGGGTGTGTGTTACATTAGATTCACTAGTAGGAGTGAGAAAAACATCACGGGGTTGTGCGCATTGTATGGGTGTGTGTTACATTACATTCACTAGCAGGAGTGAGAAAAACATCACGGGGTGGTGCGCATTGTATGGGTGTGTGTTACATTACATTCACTAGTAGGAGTGAGAAAAACATCACGGGGTGGTGCGCATTGTATGGGTGTGTGGTACATTACATTCACTAGCAGGAGTGAGAAAAACATCACGGGGTGGTGCGCATTGTATGGGTGTGTGTTACATTACATTCACTAGCAGGAGTGAGAAAAACATCACGGGGTGGTGCGCATTGTATGGGTGTGTGTTACATTACATTCACTAGTAGGAGTGAGAAAAACATCACGGGGTGGTGCGCATTGTATGGGTGTGTGTTACATTACATTCACTAGTAGGAGTGAGAAAAACATCACGGGGTGGTACGCATTGTATGGGTGTGTGTTACATTACATTCACTAGCAGGAGTGAGAAAAACATCACGGGGTGGTGCGCATTGTATGGGTGTGTGTTACATTACATTCACTAGTAGGAGTGAGAAAAACATCACGGGGTGGTGCGCATTGTATGGGTGTGTGTTACATTATATTCACTAGCAGGAGTGAGAAAAACATCACGGGGTGGTGCGCATTGTATGGGTGTGTGTTACATTACATTCACTAGTAGGAGTGAGAAAAACATCACGGGGTGGTGCGCATTGTATGGGTGTGTGTTACATTACATTCACTAGCAGGAGTGAGAAAAACATCACGGGGTGGTGCGCATTGTATGGGTGTGTGTTACATTACATTCACTAGTAGGAGTGAGAAAAACATCACGGGGTGGTGCGCATTGTATGGGTGTTTGTTACATTAGATTCACTAGTAGGAGTGAGAAAATCATCACGGGCTGGTGCGCATTGTATGGGTGTGTGTTACATTACATTCACTAGTAGGAGTGAGAAAAACATCACGGGGTGTTGCGCATTGTATGGGTGTGTGTTACATTAGATTCACTAGTAGGAGTGAGAAAAACATCACGGGGTTGTGCGCATTGTATGGGTGTGTGTTACATTACATTCACTAGCAGGAGTGAGAAAAACATCACGGGGTGGTGCGCATTGTATGGGTGTGTGTTACATTACATTCACTAGCAGGAGTGAGAAAAACATCACGGGGTGGTGCGCATTGTATGGGTGTGTGTTACATTAGATTCACTAGCAGGAGTGAGAAAAACATCACGGGGTGGTGCGCATTGTATGGGTGTGTGTTACATTACATTCACTAGCAGGAGTGAGAAAAACATCACGGGGTGGTGCGCATTGTATGGGTGTGTGTTACATTACATTCACTGGTAGGAGTCAGAAAAACATCACAGGGTGGTACGCATTGTATGGGTGTGTGTTACATTACATTCACTAGTAGGAGTGAGAAAAACCTCACGGGGTGGTGCGCATTGTATGGGTGTGTGTTACATTACATTCACTCGTAGGAGTGAGAAAAACATCACGGGGTGGTGCGCATTGAATGGGTGTGTTACATTACATTCACTAGTAGCAGTGAGAAAAACATCACGGGGAGGTGCGCATTGTATGGGTTTGTGTTACATTAGATTCACTAGTAGGAGTGAGAAAAACATCACGGGGTGGTGCGCATTGTATGGGTGTGTGTTACATTACATTCACTAGTAGGAGTGAGAAAAACATCACGGGGTGGTGCGCATTGTATGGGTGTGTGTTACATTACATTCACTCGTAGGAGTGAGAAAAACATCACGGGGTGGTGCGCATTGAATGGGTGTGTTACATTACATTCACTAGTAGGTGTGAGAAAAACATCACGGGGAGGTGCGCATTGTATGGGTTTGTGTTACATTAGATTCACTAGTAGGAGTGAGAAAAACATCACGGGGTGGTGCGCATTGTATGGGTGTGTGTTACATTACATTCACTAGTAGGAGAGAGAAAAACATCACGGGGTGGTGCGCATTGTATGGGTGTGTGTTACATTACATTCACTCGTAGGAGTGAGAAAAACATCACGGGGTGGTGCGCATTGTATGGGTGTGTGTTACATTACATTCACTAGCAGGAGTGAGAAAAACATCACGGGGTGGTGCGCATTGTATGGGTGTTTGTTACATTAGATTCACTAGTAGGAGTGAGAAAATCATCACGGGGTGGTGCGCATTGTGTCGGTGTGTGTTACATTACACTTACTAGTAGGAGTGAGAAAAACATCACGGGGTGGTGCGCATTGTATTGGTGTGTGTTACATTACATTCACTAATAGGAGTGAGAAAAACATCACGGGGTGGTGCGCATTGTATGGGTGTGTGTTACATTACATTCACTAGTAGGAGTGAGAAAAACATCACGGGGAGGTGCGCATTGTATGGGTGTGTGTTACATTACATTCACTAGTAGGAGTGAGAAAAACATCACGGGGTGGTGCGCATTGTATGGGTGTGTGTTACATTACATTCACTAGAAGGAGTGAGAAAAACATCACGGGGTGGTGTGCATTGTATGGGTGTGTGTTACATTAGATTCACTAGCAGGAGTGAGAAAAACATCACGGGGTGGTGCGCATTGTATGGGTGTGTGTTACATTAGATTCACTAGCAGGAGTGTGAAAAACATCACGGGGTGGTGCGCATTGTATGGGTGTGTGTTACATTACATTCACTAGTAGGAGTGAGAAAAACATCACGGGGTGGTGCGCATTGTATGGGTGTGTGTTACATTACATTCACTAGTAGCAGTGAGAAAAACATCACGGGGTGGTGCGCATTGTATGGGTGTGTGTTACATTACATTCACTAGCAGGAGTGAGAAAAACATCACGGGGTGGTGCGCATTATATGGGTGTGTGTTACATTACATTCACTAGCAGGAGTGAGAAAAACATCACGGGGTGGTGCGCATTGTATGGGTGTGTGTTACATTAGATTCACTAGCAGGAGTGAGAAAAACATCACGGGGTGGTGCGCATTGTATGGGTGTGTGTTACATTACATTCACTAGTAGGAGTGAGAAAAACATCACGGGGTGGTGCGCATTGTATGGGTGTGTGTTACATTACATTCACTAGTAGGAGTCAGAAAAACATCACGGGGTGGTACGCATTGTATGGGTGTGTGTTACATTACATTCACTAGCAGGAGTGAGAAAAACATCACGGGGTGGTGCGCATTGTATGGGTGTGTGTTACATTACATTCACTAGTAGGCGTGAGAAAAACATCACGGGGTGGTGCGCATTGTATGGGTGTGTGTTACATTATATTCACTAGCAGGAGTGAGAAAAACATCACGGGGTGGTGCGCATTGTATGGGTGTGTGTTACATTACATTCACTAGTAGGAGTGACAAAAACATCACGGGGTGGTGCGCATTGTATGGGTGTGTGTTACATTACATTCACTAGCAGGAGTGAGAAAAACATCACGGGGTGGTGCGCATTGTATGGGTGTGTGTTACATTACATTCACTAGTAGGAGTGAGAAAAACATCACGGGGTGGTGCGCATTGTATGGGTGTTTGTTACATTAGATTCACTAGTAGGAGTGAGAAAATCATCACGGGCTGGTGCGCATTGTATGGGTGTGTGTTACATTACATTCACTAGTAGGAGTGAGAAAAACATCACGGGGTGTTGCGCATTGTATGGGTGTGTGTTACATTAGATTCACTAGTAGGAGTGAGAAAAACATCACGGGGTTGTGCGCATTGTATGGGTGTGTGTTACATTACATTCACTAGCAGGAGTGAGAAAAACATCACGGGGTGGTGCGCATTGTATGGGTGTGTGTTACATTACATTCACTAGCAGGAGTGAGAAAAACATCACGGGGTGGTGCGCATTGTATGGGTGTGTGGTACATTACATTCACTAGCAGGAGTGAGAAAAACATCACGGGGTGGTGCGCATTGTATGGGTGTGTGGTACATTACATTCACTAGCAGGAGTGAGAAAAACATCACGGGGTGGTGCGCATTGTATGGGTGTGTGTTACATTACATTCACTAGCAGGAGTGAGAAAAACATCACGGGGTGGTGCGCATTGTATGGGTGTGTGTTACATTAGATTCACTAGCAGGAGTGAGAAAAACATCACGGGGTGGTGCGCATTGTATGGGTGTGTGTTACATTACATTCACTAGCAGGAGTGAGAAAAACATCACGGGGTGGTGCGCATTGTATGGGTGTGTGTTACATTACATTCACTGGTAGGAGTCAGAAAAACATCACAGGGTGGTACGCATTGTATGGGTGTGTGTTACATTACATTCACTAGTAGGAGTGAGAAAAACCTCACGGGGTGGTGCGCATTGTATGGGTGTGTGTTACATTACATTCACTCGTAGGAGTGAGAAAAACATCACGGGGTGGTGCGCATTGAATGGGTGTGTTACATTACATTCACTAGTAGCAGTGAGAAAAACATCACGGGGAGGTGCGCATTGTATGGGTTTGTGTTACATTAGATTCACTAGTAGGAGTGAGAAAAACATCACGGGGTGGTGCGCATTGTATGGGTGTGTGTTACATTACATTCACTAGTAGGAGTGAGAAAAACATCACGGGGTGGTGCGCATTGTATGGGTGTGTGTTACATTACATTCACTCGTAGGAGTGAGAAAAACATCACGGGGTGGTGCGCATTGAATGGGTGTGTTACATTACATTCACTAGTAGGTGTGAGAAAAACATCACGGGGAGGTGCGCATTGTATGGGTTTGTGTTACATTAGATTCACTAGTAGGAGTGAGAAAAACATCACGGGGTGGTGCGCATTGTATGGGTGTGTGTTACATTACATTCACTAGCAGGAGTGAGAAAAACATCACGGGGTGGTGCGCATTGTATGGGTGTGTGTTACATTACATTCACTAGCAGGAGTGAGAAAAACATCACGGGGTGGTGCGCATTGTATGGGTGTGTGTTACATTACATTCACTGGTAGGAGTCAGAAAAACATCACAGGGTGGTACGCATTGTATGGGTGTGTGTTACATTACATTCACTAATAGGAGTGAGAAAAACCTCACGGGGTGGTGCGCATTGTATGGGTGTGTGTTACATTACCTTCACTAGTAGGAGTGAGAAAAACATCACGGGGTGGTGCGCATTGTATGGGTGTGTGTTACATTACATTCACTAGCAGGAGTGAGAAAAACATCACGGGGTGGTGCGCATTGTATGGGTGTGTGTTACATTACATTCACTAGCAGGAGTGAGAAAAACATCACGGGGTGGTGCGCATTGTATGGGTGTGTGTTACATTACATTCACTAGTAGCAGTGAGAAAAACATCACGGAGTGGTGCGCATTGTATGGGTGTGTGTTACATTACATTCACTAGTAGGAGTGAGAAAAACATCACGGGGTGGTGCGCATTGTATGGGTGTTTGTTACATTAGATTCACTAGTAGGAGTGAGAAAATCATCACGGGGTGGTGCGCATTGTATGGGTGTGTGTTACATTACATTCACTAGTAGGAGTGAGAAAAACATCACGGGGTGGTGCGCATTGTATGGGTGTGTGTTACATTAGATTCACTAGTAGGAGTGAGAAAAACATCACGGGGTTGTGCGCATTGTATGGGTGTGTGTTACATTAGAATCACTAGTAGGAGTGAGAAAAACATCACGGGGTGGTGCGCATTGTATGGGTGTGTGTTACATTACATTCACTAGTAGCAGTGAGAAAAACATCACGGGGTGGTGCGCATTGTATGGGTGTGTGTTACATTACATTCACTAGTAGGAGTGAGAAAATCATCACGGGGCGGTGCGCATTGTATGGGTGTGTGTTACATTACATTCACTAGTAGGAGTGAGAAAAACATCACGGGGTGGTGCGCATTGTATGGGTGTGTGTTACATTAGATTCACTAGTAGGAGTGAGAAAAACATCACGGGGTTGTGCGCATTGTATGGGTGTGTGTTACATTAGAATCACTAGTAGGAGTGAGAAAAACATCACGGGGTGGTGCGCATTGTATGGGTGTGTGTTACATTACATTCACTAGTAGGTGTGAGAAAAACATCACGGGGTGGTGCGCATTTTATAGGTGTTTGTTACATTAGATTCACTAGTAGGAGTGAGAAAATCATCACGGGGTGGTGCGCATTGTATGGGTGTGTGTTACATTACATTCACTAGTAGGAGTGAGAAAAACATCACGGGGTGGTGCGCATTGTATGGCTGTGTGTTACATTACATTCACTGGTAGGAGTGAGAAAAACATCACGGGGTGGTGCGCATTGTATGGGTGTTTCTTAAATTAGATTCACTAGTAGGAGTGAGAAAAACATCACGGGGTGGTGCGCATTGTATGGGTGTGTTTTACATTAGATTCACTAGTAGGAGTGAGAAAAACATCACGGGGTGGTGCGCATTGTATGGGTGTGTGTTACATTACATTCACTAATAGGAGTGAGAAAAACATCACGGGGTGGTGCGCATTGTATGGGTGTGTGTTACATTACATTCACTAGTAGGAGTGAGAAAAACATCACGGGGTGGTGCGCATTGTATGGGTGTGTGTTACATTACATTCACTAGCAGGAGTGAGAAAAACATCACGGGGTGGTGTGCATTGTATGGGTGTGTGTTACATTAGATTCACTAGCAGGAGTGAGAAAAACATCACGGGGTGGTGCGCATTGTATGGGTGTGTGTTACATTAGATTCACTAGCAGGAGTGAGAAAAACATCACGGGGTGGTGCGCATTGTATGGGTGTGTGTTACATTACATTCACTAGTAGGAGTGAGAAAAACATCACGGGGTGGTGCGCATTGTATGGGTGTGTGTTACATTACATTCACTAGCAGGAGTGAGAAAAACATCACGGGGTGGTGCGCATTGTATGGGTGTGTGTTACATTACATTCACTAGTAGCAGTGAGAAAAACATCACGGGGTGGTGCGCATTGTATGGGTGTGTGTTACATTACATTCACTAGCTGGAGTGAGAAAAACATCACGGGGTGGTGCGCATTGTATGGGTGTGTGTTACATTACATTCACTAGCAGGAGTGAGAAAAACATCACGGGGTGGTGCGCATTGTATGGGTGTGTGTTACATTAGATTCACTAGCAGGAGTGAGAAAAACATCACGGGGTGGTGCGCATTGTATGGGTGTGTGTTACATTACATTCACTAGTAGGAGTGAGAAAATCATCACGGGGCGGTGCGCATTGTATGGGTGTGTGTTACATTACATTCACTAGTAGGAGTGAGAAAAACATCACGGGGTGGTGCGCATTGTATGGGTGTGTGTTACATTAGATTCACTAGTAGGAGTGAGAAAAACATCACGGGGTTGTGCGCATTGTATGGGTGTGTGTTACATTAGAATCACTAGTAGGAGTGAGAAAAACATCACGGGGTGGTGCGCATTGTATGGGTGTGTGTTACATTACATTCACTAGTAGGTGTGAGAAAAACATCACGGGGTGGTGCGCATTTTATGGGTGTTTGTTACATTAGATTCACTAGTAGGAGTGAGAAAATCATCACGGGGTGGTGCGCATTGTATGGGTGTGTGTTACATTACATTCACTAGTAGGAGTGAGAAAAACATCACGGGGTGGTGCGCATTGTATGGCTGTGTGTTACATTACATTCACTGGTAGGAGTGAGAAAAACATCACGGGGTGGTGCGCATTGTATGGGTGTTTCTTAAATTAGATTCACTAGTAGGAGTGAGAAAAACATCACGGGGTGGTGCGCATTGTATGGGTGTGTGTTACATTAGATTCACTAGTAGGAGTGAGAAAAACATCACGGGGTGGTGCGCATTGTATGGGTGTGTGTTACATTACATTCACTAATAGGAGTGAGAAAAACATCACGGGGTGGTGCGCATTGTATGGGTGTGTGTTACATTACATTCACTAGTAGGAGTGAGAAAAACATCACGGGGTGGTGCGCATTGTATGGGTGTGTGTTACATTACATTCACTAGCAGGAGTGAGAAAAACATCACGGGGTGGTGTGCATTGTATGGGTGTGTGTTACATTAGATTCACTAGCAGGAGTGAGAAAAACATCACGGGGTGGTGCGCATTGTATGGGTGTGTGTTACATTAGATTCACTAGCAGGAGTGAGAAAAACATCACGGGGTGGTGCGCATTGTATGGGTGTGTGTTACATTACATTCACTAGTAGGAGTGAGAAAAACATCACGGGGTGGTGCGCATTGTATGGGTGTGTGTTACATTACATTCACTAGCAGGAGTGAGAAAAACATCACGGGGTGGTGCGCATTGTATGGGTGTGTGTTACATTACATTCACTAGTAGCAGTGAGAAAAACATCACGGGGTGGTGCGCATTGTATGGGTGTGTGTTACATTACATTCACTAGCAGGAGTGAGAAAAACATCACGGGGTGGTGCGCATTGTATGGGTGTGTGTTACATTACATTCACTAGCAGGAGTGAGAAAAACATCACGGGGTGGTGCGCATTGTATGGGTGTGTGTTACATTAGATTCACTAGCAGGAGTGAGAAAAACATCACGGGGTCGTGCGCATTGTATGGGTGTGTGTTACATTACATTCACTAGTAGGAGTGAGAAAAACATCACGGGGTGGTGCGCATTGTATGGGTGTGTGTTACATTACATTCACTAGTAGGAGTGAGAAAAACATCACGGGGTGTTGCGCATTGTATGGGTGTGTGTTACATTAGATTCACTAGTAGGAGTGAGAAAAACATCACGGGGTTGTGCGCATTGTATGGGTGTGTGTTACATTAGAATCACTAGTAGGAGTGAGAAAAACATCACGGGGTGGTGCGCATTGTATGGGTGTGTGTTACATTACATTCACTAGTAGCAGTGAGAAAAACATCACGGGGTGGTGCGCATTGTATGGGTGTGTGTTACATTACATTCACTAGTAGGAGTGAGAAAAACATCACGGGGTGGTGCGCATTGTATGGGTGTGTGTTACATTAGATTCACTAGTAGGAGTGAGAAAAACATCACGGGGTTGTGCGCATTGTATGGGTGTGTGTTACATTAGAATCACTAGTAGGAGTGAGAAAAATATCACGGGGTGGTGCGCATTGTATGGGTGTGTGTTACATTACATTCACTAGTAGGTGTGAGAAAAACATCACGGGGTGGTGCGCATTGTATGGGTGTTTGTTACATTAGATTCACTAGTAGGAGTGAGAAAATCATCACGGGGTGGTGCGCATTGTATGGGTGTGTGTTACATTACATTCACTAGTAGGAGTGAGAAAAACATCACAGGGTGGTGCGCATTGTATGGGTGTGTGTTACATTACATTCACTAGTAGGAGTGAGAAAAACATCACGGGGAGGTGTGCATTGTATGGGTGTGTGTTACATTACATTCACTAGTAGGAGTGAGAAAAACATCACGGGGTGGTGCGCATTGTATGGGTGTGTGTTACATTACATTCACTAGAAGGAGTGAGAAAAACATCACGGGGTCGTGCGCATTGTATGGGTGTGTGTTACATTACATTCACTAGAAGGAGTGAGCAAAACATCACGGGGTCGTGCGCATTGTATGGGTGTGTGTTACATTACATTCACTAGTAGGAGTGAGAAAAACATCACGGGGTGGTGCGCATTGTATGAGTGTGTGTTACATTAGATTCACTAGTAGGAGTGAGAAAAATATCACGGGGTGGTGCGCATTTTATGGGTGTGTGTTACATTACATTCACTAGTAGGAGTGAGAAAAACATCACGGGGTGGTGCGCATTGTATGGGTGTGTGTTACATTACATTCACTAGTAGGAGTGAGAAAAACATCACGGGGTTGTGCGCATTGTATGGGTGTGTGTTACATTAGAATCACTAGTAGGAGTGAGAAAAACATCACGGGGTGGTGCGCATTGTATGGGTGTGTGTTACATTACATTCACTAGTAGGTGTGAGAAAAACATCACGGGGTGGTGCGCATTGTATGGGTGTTTGTTACATTAGATTCACTAGTAGGAGTGAGAAAATCATCACGGGGTGGTGCGCATTGTATGGGTGTGTGTTACATTACATTCACTAGTAGGAGTGAGAAAAACATCACGGGGTGGTGCGCATTGTATGGGTGTGTGTTACATTACATTCACTGGTAGGAGTGAGAAAAACATCACGGGGTGGTGCGCATTGTATGGATGTTTGTTACATTAGATTCACTAGTAGGAGTGAGAAAAACATCACGGGGTGGTGCGCATTGTATGGGTGTGTGTTACATTAGATTTACTAGTAGGAGTGAGAAAAACATCACGGGGTGGTGCGCATTGTATGGGTGTGTGTTACATTACATTCACTAATAGGAGTGAGAAAAACATCACGGGGTGGTGCGCATTGTATGGGTGTGTGTTACATTACATTCACTAGTAGGAGTGAGAAAAACATCACGGGGAGGTGCGCATTGTATGGGTGTGTGTTACATTACATTCACTAGTAGGAGTGAGAAAAACATCACGGGGTGGTGCGCATTGTATGGGTGTGTGTTACATTACATTCACTAGCAGGAGTGAGAAAAACATCACGGGGTGGTGCGCATTGGATGGGTGTGTGTTACATTAGATTCACTAGCAGGAGTGAGAAAAACATCACGGGGTGGTGCGCATTGTATGGGTGTGTGTTACATTACATTCACTAGTAGGAGTGAGAAAAACATCACGGGGTGGTGCGCATTGTATGGTTGTGTGTTACATTACATTCACTAGTAGGAGTGAGAAAAACATCACGGGGTGGTGCGCATTTTATGGGTGTGTGTTACATTACATTCACTAGCAGGAGTGAGAAAAACATCACGGGGTGGTGCGCATTGTATGGGTGTGTGTTACATTACATTCACTAGCAGGAGTGAGAAAAACATCACGGGGTGGTGCGCATTGTATGGGTGTGTGTTACATTACATTCACTAGCAGGAGTGAGAAAAACATCACGGGGTGGTGCGCATTGTATGGGTGTGTGTTACATTAGATTCACTAGCAGGAGTGAGAAAAACATCACGGGGTGGTGCGCATTGTATGGGTGTGTGTTACATTACATTCACTAGTAGGAGTGAGAAAAACATCACGGGGTGGTGCGCATTGTATGGGTGTGTGTTACATTACATTCACTAGTAGGAGTGAGAAAAACATCACGGGGTGTTGCGCATTGTATGGGTGTGTGTTACATTAGATTCACTAGTAGGAGTGAGAAAAACATCACGGGGTTGTGCGCATTGTATGGGTGTGTGTTACATTAGAATCACTAGTAGGAGTGAGAAAAACATCACGGGGTGGTGCGCATTGTATGGGTGTGTGTTACATTACATTCACTAGTAGCAGTGAGAAAAACATCACGGGGTGGTGCGCATTGTATGGGTGTGTGTTACATTACATTCACTAGTAGGAGTGAGAAAAACATCACGGGGTGGTGCGCATTGTATGGGTGTGTGTTACATTAGATTCACTAGTAGGAGTGAGAAAAACATCACGGGGTTGTGCGCATTGTATGGGTGTGTGTTACATTAGAATCACTAGTAGGAGTGAGAAAAATATCACGGGGTGGTGCGCATTGTATGGGTGTGTGTTACATTACATTCACTAGTAGGTGTGAGAAAAACATCACGGGGTGGTGCGCATTGTATGGGTGTTTGTTACATTAGATTCACTAGTAGGAGTGAGAAAATCATCACGGGGTGGTGCGCATTGTATGGGTGTGTGTTACA
The DNA here is from genome assembly GCF_034190915.1 of Cavia porcellus. Taxonomy (NCBI): domain Eukaryota; kingdom Metazoa; phylum Chordata; class Mammalia; order Rodentia; family Caviidae; genus Cavia; species Cavia porcellus. The sequence continues at coordinate 560,451 of NW_026947615.1, read as the reverse complement.
TTACATTCACTAGTAGGAGTGAGAAAAACATCACAGGGTGGTGCGCATTGTATGGGTGTGTGTTACATTACATTCACTAGTAGGAGTGAGAAAAACATCACGGGGAGGTGTGCATTGTATGGGTGTGTGTTACATTACATTCACTAGTAGGAGTGAGAAAAACATCACGGGGTGGTGCGCATTGTATGGGTGTGTGTTACATTACATTCACTAGAAGGAGTGAGAAAAACATCACGGGGTCGTGCGCATTGTATGGGTGTGTGTTACATTACATTCACTAGAAGGAGTGAGCAAAACATCACGGGGTGGTGCGCATTGTATGGGTGTGTGTTACATTACATTCACTAGTAGGAGTGAGAAAAACATCACGGGGTGGTGCGCATTGTATGAGTGTGTGTTACATTAGATTCACTAGTAGGAGTGAGAAAAATATCACGGGGTGGTGCGCATTTTATGGGTGTGTGTTACATTACATTCACTAGTAGGAGTGAGAAAAACATCACGGGGTGGTGCGCATTGTATGGGTGTGTGTTACATTACATTCACTAGTAGGAGTGAGAAAAACATCACGGGGTTGTGCGCATTGTATGGGTGTGTGTTACATTAGAATCACTAGTAGGAGTGAGAAAAACATCACGGGGTGGTGCGCATTGTATGGGTGTGTGTTACATTACATTCACTAGTAGGTGTGAGAAAAACATCACGGGGTGGTGCGCATTGTATGGGTGTTTGTTACATTAGATTCACTAGTAGGAGTGAGAAAATCATCACGGGGTGGTGCGCATTGTATGGGTGTGTGTTACATTACATTCACTAGTAGGAGTGAGAAAAACATCACGGGGTGGTGCGCATTGTATGGGTGTGTGTTACATTACATTCACTGGTAGGAGTGAGAAAAACATCACGGGGTGGTGCGCATTGTATGGATGTTTGTTACATTAGATTCACTAGTAGGAGTGAGAAAAACATCACGGGGTGGTGCGCATTGTATGGGTGTGTGTTACATTAGATTTACTAGTAGGAGTGAGAAAAACATCACGGGGTGGTGCGCATTGTATGGGTGTGTGTTACATTACATTCACTAATAGGAGTGAGAAAAACATCACGGGGTGGTGCGCATTGTATGGGTGTGTGTTACATTACATTCACTAGTAGGAGTGAGAAAAACATCACGGGGAGGTGCGCATTGTATGGGTGTGTGTTACATTACATTCACTAGTAGGAGTGAGAAAAACATCACGGGGTGGTGCGCATTGTATGGGTGTGTGTTACATTACATTCACTAGCAGGAGTGAGAAAAACATCACGGGGTGGTGCGCATTGGATGGGTGTGTGTTACATTAGATTCACTAGCAGGAGTGAGAAAAACATCACGGGGTGGTGCGCATTGTATGGGTGTGTGTTACATTACATTCACTAGTAGGAGTGAGAAAAACATCACGGGGTGGTGCGCATTGTATGGTTGTGTGTTACATTACATTCACTAGTAGGAGTGAGAAAAACATCACGGGGTGGTGCGCATTGTATGGGTGTGTGTTACATTACATTCACTAGCAGGAGTGAGAAAAACATCACGGGGTGGTGCGCATTGTATGGGTGTGTGTTACATTACATTCACTAGCAGGAGTGAGAAAAACATCACGGGGTGGTGCGCATTGTATGGGTGTGTGTTACATTACATTCACTAGCAGGAGTGAGAAAAACATCACGGGGTGGTGCGCATTGTATGGGTGTGTGTTACATTACATTCACTAGCAGGAGTGAGAAAAACATCACGGGGTGGTGCGCATTGTATGGGTGTGTGTTACATTAGATTCACTAGCAGGAGTGAGAAAAACATCACGGGGTGGTGCGCATTGTATGGGTGTGTGTTACATTACATTCACTAGTAGGAGTCAGAAAAACATCACGGGGTGGTGCGCATTGTATGGGTGTGTGTTACATTACATTCACTAGTAGGAGTCAGAAAAACATCACGGGGTGGTACGCATTGTATGGGTGTGTGTTACATTACATTCACTAGCAGGAGTGAGAAAAACATCACGGGGTGGTGCGCATTGTATGGGTGTGTGTTACATTACATTCACTAGTAGGAGTGCGAAAAACATCACGGGGTGGTGCGCATTGTATGGGTGTGTGTTACATTACATTCACTAGCAGGAGTGAGAAAAACATCACGGGGTGGTGCGCATTGTATGGGTGTGTATTACATTACATTCACTAGCAGGAGTGACAAAAACATCACGGGGTGGTGCGCATTGTATGGGTGTGTGTTACATTACATTCAGTAGTAGCAGTGAGAAAAACATCACGGGGTGGTGCGCATTGTATGGGTGTGTGTTACATTACATTCACTAGTAGGAGTGAGAAAAACATCACGGGGTGGTGCGCATTGTATGGGTGTTTGTTACATTAGATTCACTAGTAGGAGTGAGAAAATCATCACGGGGTGGTGCGCATTGTGTGGGTGTGTGTTACATTACATTCACTAGTAGGAGTGAGAAAAACATCACGGGGTGTTGCGCATTGTATGGGTGTGTGTTACATTAGATTCACTAGTAGGAGTGAGAAAAACATCACGGGGTTGTGCGCATTGTATGGGTGTGTGTTACATTAGAATCACTAGTAGGAGTGAGAAAAACATCACGGGGTGGTGCGCATTGTATGGGTGTGTGTTACATTACATTCACTAGTAGCAGTGAGAAAAACATCACGGGGTGGTGCGCATTGTATGGGTGTGTGTTACATTACATTCACTAGTAGGAGTGAGAAAAACATCACGGGGTGGTGCGCATTGTATGGGTGGGTGTTTGTTACATTAGATTCACTAGTAGGAGTGAGAAAATCATCATGGGGTGGTCCGCATTGTACGGGTGTGTGTTACATTACATTCACTAGTAGGAGTGAGAAAAACATCACGGGGTGGTGCGCATTGTATGGGTGTGTGTTACGTTAGATTCACTAGTAGGAGTGAGAAAAACATCATGGGGTTGTGCGCATTTTATGTGTGTGTGTTACATTAGAATCACTAGTAGGAGTGAGAAAAACATCACGGGGTGGTGCGCATTGTATGGGTGTGTGTTACATTACATTCACTAGTAGGTGTGAGAAAAACATCACGGGGTGGTGCGCATTGTATGGGTGTTTGTTACATTAGATTCACTAGTAGGAGTGAGAAAATCATCACGGGGTGGTGCGCATTGTATGGGTGTGTGTTACATTACATTCACTGGTAGGAGTGAGAAAAACATCACGGGGTGGTGCGCATTGTATGGGTGTGTGTTACATTACATTCACTGGTAGGAGTGAGAAAAACATCACGGGGTGGTGCGCATTGTATGGGTGTTTGTTACATTAGATTCACTAGTAGGAGTGAGAAAAACATCACGGGGTGGTGCGCATTGTATGGGTGTGTGTTACATTAGATTCACTAGTAGGAGTGAGAAAAACATCACGGGGTGGTGCGCATTGTATGGGTGTGTGTTACATTACATTCACTAATAGGAGTGAGAAAAACATCACGGGGTGGTGCGCATTGTATGGGTGTGTGTTACATTACATTCACTAGTAGGAGTGAGAAAAACATCACGGGGAGGTGTGCATTGTATGCGTGTGTGTTACATTACATTCACAATAGGAGTGAGAAAAACATCACGGTGTGGTGCGCATTGTATGGGTGTGTGTTACATTACATTCACTAGAAGGAGTGAGAAAAACATCACGGGGTGGTGCGCATTGTATGGGTGTGTGTTACATTACATTCACTAGTAGGAGTGAGAAAAACATCACGGGGTGGTGCGCAATGTATGGGTGTGTGTTACATTAGATTCACTAGTAGGAGTGAGAAAAACATCACGGGGTGGTGCGCATTGTATGAGTGTGTGTTACATTAGATTCACTAGTAGGAGTGATAAAAACATCACGGGGTGGTGCGCATTTTATGGGTGTGTGTTACATTACATTCACTAGTAGGAGTGAGAAAAACATCACGGGGTTGTGCGCATTGTATGGGTGTGTGTTACATTACATTCACTAGTAGGAGTGAGAAAAACATCACGGGGTGGTGCGCATTGTATGGGTGTTTGTTACATTAGATTCACTAGTAGGAGTGAGAAAATCATCACGGGGTGGTGCGCATTGTATGGGTGTGTGTTACATTACATTCACTAGTAGGAGTGAGAAAAACATCACGGGGTGGTGCGCATTGTATGGGTGTGTGTTACATTAGATTCACTAGTAGGAGTGAGAAAAACATCACGGGGTGGTGCGCATTGTATGGGTGTGTGTTACATTACATTCACTAGTAGGAGTGAGAAAAACATCACGGGGTGGTGCGCATTGTATGGGCGTGTGTTACATTACATTCACTAGCAGGAGTGAGAAAAACATCACGGGGTGGTGCGCATTGTATGGGTGTGTGTTACATTACATTCACTACTAGGAGTGAGAAAAACATCACGGGGTGGTGCGCATTGTATGGGTGTGTGTTACATTACATTCACTAGTAGCAGTGAGAAAAACATCACGGGGTGGTGCGCATTGTATGGGTGTGTGTTACATTACATTCACTAGTAGGAGTGAGAAAAACATCACGGGGTGGTGCGCATTGTATGGGTGTTTGTTACATTAGATTCACTAGTAGGAGTGAGAAAAACATCACGGGGTGGTGCGCATTGTATGGGTGTGTGTTACATTAGATTCACTAGTAGGAGTGAGAAAAACATCACGGGGTGGTGCGCATTGTATGGGTGTGTGTTACATTACATTCACTAATAGGAGTGAGAAAAACATCACGGGGTGGTGCGCATTGTATGGGTGTGTGTTACATTACATTCACTAGTAGGAGTGAGAAAAACATCACGGGGAGGTGTGCATTGTATGCGTGTGTGTTACATTACATTCACAATAGGAGTGAGAAAAACATCACGGTGTGGTGCGCATTGTATGGGTGTGTGTTACATTACATTCACTAGAAGGAGTGAGAAAAACATCACGGGGTGGTGCGCATTGTATGGGTGTGTGTTACATTACATTCACTAGTAGGAGTGAGAAAAACATCACGGGGTGGTGCGCAATGTATGGGTGTGTGTTACATTAGATTCACTAGTAGGAGTGAGAAAAACATCACGGGGTGGTGCGCATTGTATGAGTGTGTGTTACATTAGATTCACTAGTAGGAGTGATAAAAACATCATGGGGTGGTGCGCATTTTATGGGTGTGTGTTACATTACATTCACTAGTAGGAGTGAGAAAAACATCACGGGGTGGTGCGCATTGTATGGGTGTGTGTTACATTACATTCACTAGTAGGAGTGAGAAAAACATCACGGGGTGGTGCGCATTGTATGGGTGTTTGTTACATTAGATTCACTAGTAGGAGTGAGAAAATCATCACGGGGTGGTGCGCATTGTATGGGTGTGTGTTACATTACATTCACTAGTAGGAGTGAGAAAAACATCACGGGGTGGTGCGCATTGTATGGGTGTGTGTTACATTAGATTCACTAGTAGGAGTGAGAAAAACATCACGGGGTGGTGCGCATTGTATGGGTGTGTGTTACATTACATTCACTAGTAGGAGTGAGAAAAACATCACGGGGTGGTGCGCATTGTATGGGCGTGTGTTACATTACATTCACTAGCAGGAGTGAGAAAAACATCACGGGGTGGTGCGCATTGTATGGGTGTGTGTTACATTACATTCACTACTAGGAGTGAGAAAAACATCACGGGGTGGTGCGCATTGTATGGGTGTGTGTTACATTACATTCACTAGTAGCAGTGAGAAAAACATCACGGGGTGGTGCGCATTGTATGGGTGTGTGTTACATTACATTCACTAGTAGGAGTGAGAAAAACATCACGGGGTGGTGCGCATTGTATGGGTGTTTGTTACATTAGATTCACTAGTAGGAGTGAGAAAATCATCACGGGGTGGTGCGCATTGTATGGGTGTGTGTTACATTAGATTCACTAGTAGGAGTGAGAAAAACATCACGGGGTGTTGCGCATTGTATGGGTGTGTGTTACATTAGATTCACTAGTAGGAGTGAGAAAAACATCACGGGGTTGTGCGCATTGCATGGGTGTGTGTTACATTAGAATCACTAGTAGGAGTGAGAAAAACATCACGGGGTGCTGCGCATTGTATGGGTGTGTGTTACATTACATTCACTAGTAGCAGTGAGAAAAACATCACGGTGTCGTGCGCATTGTATGGGTGTGTGTTACATTACATTCACTAGTAGGAGTGAGAAAAACATCACGGGGTGGTGCGCATTGTATGGGTGTTTGTTAGATTAGATTCACTAGTAGGAGTGAGAAAATCATCACGGGGAGGTGCGCATTGTATGGGTGTGTGTTACATTACATTCACTAGTAGGAGTGAGAAAAACATCACGGGGTGGTGCGCATTGTATGGGTGTGTGTTACGTTAGATTCACTAGTAGGAGTGAGAAAAACATCACGGGGATGTGCGCATTGTATGTGTGTGTGTTACATTAGAATCACTAGTAGGAGTGAGAAAAACATCACGGGGTGGTGCGCATTGTATGGGTGTGTGTTACATTACATTCACTAGTAGGTGTGAGAAAAACATCACGGGGTGGTGCGCATTGTATGGGTGTTTGTTACATTAGATTCACTAGTAGGAGTGAGAAAATCATCACGGGGTGGTGCGCATTGTATGGGTGTGTGTTACATTACATTCACTAGTAGGAGTGAGAAAAACATCACGGGGTGGTGCGCATTGTATGGGTGTGTGTTACATTACATTCACTGGTAGGAGTGAGAAAAACATCACGGGGTGGTGCGCATTGTATGGGTGTTTGTTACATTAGATTCACTAGTAGGAGTGAGAAAAACATCACGGGGTGGTGCGCATTGTATGGGTGTGTGTTACATTAGATTCACTAGTAGGAGTGAGAAAAACATCACGGGGTGGTGCGCATTGTATAGGTGTGTGTTACATTACATTCACTAATAGGAGTGAGAAAAACATCACGGGGTGGTGCGCATTGTATGGGTGTGTGTTACATTACATTCACTAGTAGGAGTGAGAAAAACATCACGGGGAGGTGTGCATTGTATGCGTGTGTGTTACATTACATTCACAATAGGAGTGAGAAAAACATCACGGGGTGGTGCGCATTGTATGGGTGTGTGTTACATTACATTCACTAGAAGGAGTGACAAAAACATCACGGGGTGGTGCGCATTGTATGGGTGTGTGTTACATTACATTCACTAGTAGGAGTGAGAAAAACATCACGGGGTGGTGCGCAATGTATGGGTGTGTGTTACATTAGATACACTAGTAGGAGTGAGAAAAACATCACGGGGTGGTGGGCATTTTATGGGTATGTGTTATATTACATTCACTAGTAGGAGTGAGAAAAACATCACGGGGTGGTGCGCATTGTATGGGTGTGTGTTACATTACATTCACTAGTAGGAGTGAGAAAAACATCACGGGGTGGTGCGCATTGTATGGGTGTGTGTTACATTACATTCACTAGAAGGAGTGAGAAAAACATCACGGGGTCGTGCGCATTGTATGGGTGTGTGTTACATTACATTCACTAGAAGGAGTGAGAAAAACATCACGGGGTCGTGCGCATTGTATGGGTGTGTGTTACATTACATTCACTAGTAGGAGTGAGAAAAACATCACGGGGTGGTGCGCATTGTATGGGTGTGTGTTACATTAGATTCACTAGTAGGAGTGAGAAAAACATCACGGGGTGGTGCGCATTTTATGGGTGTGTGTTACATTAGATACACTAGTAGGAGTGAGAAAAACATCACGGGGTGGTGCGCATTGTATGGGTGTGTGTTACATTACATTCACTAGTAGGAGTGAGAAAAACATCACGGGGTGGTGCGCATTGTATGGGTGTTTGTTACATTAGATTCACTAGTAGGAGTGAGAAAATCATCACGGGGTGGTGCGCATTGTATGGGTGTGTGTTACATTACATTCACTAGTAGGAGTGAGAAAAACATCACGGGGTGGTGCGCATTGTATGGGTGTGTGTTACATTAGATTCACTAGTAGGAGTGAGAAAAACATCACGGGGTGGTGCGCATTGTATGGGTGTGTGTTACATTACATTCACTAGTAGGAGTGAGAAAAACATCACGGGGTGGTGCGCATTGTATGGGTGTGTGTTACATTAGATTCACTAGTAGGAGTGAGAAAAACATCACAGGGTGGTGCGCATTGTATGGGTGTGGGTTACATTACATTCACTAGTAGAAGTGAGACAAACATCACGGGGTGGTGGGCATTGTATGGGTGTTTGTTACATTAGATTCACTAGTAGGAGTGAGAAAATCATCACGGTGTGGTGCGCATTGTATGGGTGTGTGTTACATACATTCTCTAGTAGGAGTGAGAAAAACATCACGGGGTGGTGCGCATTGTATGGGTGTGTGTTACATTACATTCACTAGTAGGAGTGAGAAAAACATCACGGGGTGGTGCGCATTGTATGGGTGTGTGTTACATTACATTCACTAGTAGGAGTCAGAAAAACATCACGGGGTGGTACGCATTGTATGGGTGTGTCTTACATTACATTCACTAGTAGGAGTGAGAAAAACATCACGGGGTGGTGCGCATTGTATGGGTGTGTGTTACATTACATTCACTAGTAGGAGTGAGAAAAACATCACGGGGTGGTGCGCATTGTATGGGTGTGTGTTACATTACATTCACTAGCAGGAGTGAGAAAAACATCACGGGGTGGTGCGCATTGTATGGGTGTGTGTTACATTACATTCACTAGCAGGAGTGAGAGAAACATCACGGGGTGGTGCGCATTGTATGGGTGTGTGTTACATTACATTCACTAGTAGGAGTGAGAAAAACATCACGGGGTGGTGCGCATTGTATGGGTGTGTGTTACATTACATTCACTAGTAGGAGTGAGAAAAACATCACGGGGTGGTGCGCATTGTATGGGCGTGTGTTACATTACATTCACTAGTAGGAGTGAGAAAAACATCACGGGGTGGTGCGCATTGTATGGGTGTGTGTTACATTACATTCACTGGTAGGAGTGAGAAAAACATCACGGGGTGGTGCGCATTGTATGGGTGTTTGTTACATTAGATTCACTAGTAGGAGTGAGAAAAACATCACGGGGTGGTGCGCATTGTATGGGTGTGTGTTACATTAGATTCACTAGTAGGAGTGAGAAAAACATCACGGGGTGGTGCGCATTGTATGGGTGTGTGTTACATTACATTCACTAATAGGAGTGAGAAAAACATCACGGGGTGGTGCGCATTGTATGGGTGTGTGTTACATTACATTCACTAGTAGGAGTGAGAAAAACATCACGGGGAGGTGTGCATTGTATGCGTGTGTGTTACATTACATTCACAATAGGAGTGAGAAAAACATCACGGGGTGGTGCGCATTGTATGGGTGTGTGTTACATTACATTCACTAGAAGGAGTGAGAAAAACATCACGGGGTGGTGCGCATTGTATGGGTGTGTGTTACATTACATTCACTAGTAGGAGTGAGAAAAACATCACGGGGTGGTGCGCAATGTATGGGTGTGTGTTACATTAGATTCACTAGTAGGAGTGAGAAAAACATCACGGGGTGGTGCGCATTTTATGGGTGTGTGTTACATTACATTCACTGGTAGGAGTGAGAAAAACATCACGGGGTGGTGCGCATTGTATGGGTGTGTGTTACATTACATTCACTAGTAGGAGTGAGAAAAACATCACGGGGTGGTGCGCATTGTATGGGTGTGTGTTACATTACATTCACTAGAAGGAGTGAGAAAAACATCACGGGGTCGTGCGCATTGTATGGGTGTGTGTTACATTACATTCACTAGAAGGAGTGAGAAAAACATCACGGGGTCGTGCGCATTGTATGGGTGTGTGTTACATTACATTCACTAGTAGGAGTGAGAAAAACATCACGGGGTGGTGCGCATTGTATGAGTGTGTGTTACATTAGATTCACTAGTAGGAGTGAGAAAAACATCACGGGGTGGTGCGCATTTTATGGGTGTGTGTTACATTACATTCACTAGTAGGAGTGAGAAAAACATCACGGGGTGGTGCGCATTGTATGGGTGTGTGTTACATTACATTCACTAGTAGGAGTGAGAAAAACATCACGGGGTGGTGCGCATTGTATGGGTGTTTGTTACATTATATTCACTAGTAGGAGTGAGAAAATCATCACGGGGTGGTGCGCATTGTATGGGTGTGTGTTACATTACATTCACTAGTAGGAGTGAGAAAAACATCACGGGGTGGTGCGCATTGTATGGGTGTGTGTTACATTAGATTCACTAGTAGGAGTGAGAAAAACATCACGGGGTGGTGCGCATTGTATGGGTGTGTGTTACATTACATTCACTAGTAGGAGTGAGAAAAACATCACGGGGTGGTGCGCATTGTATGGGTGTGTGTTACATTAGATTCACTAGTAGGAGTGAGAAAAACATCACAGGGTGGTGCGCATTGTATGGGTGTGGGTTACATTACATTCACTAGTAGAAGTGAGACAAACATCATGGGGTGGTGGGCATTGTATGGGTGTTTGTTACATTAGATTCACTACTAGGAGTGAGAAAATCATCACGGTGTGGTGCGCATTGTATGGGTGTGTGTTACATACATTCTCTAGTAGGAGTGAGAAAAACATCACGGGGTGGTGCGCATTGTATGGGTGTGTGTTACATTACATTCACTAGTAGGAGTGAGAAAAACATCACGGGGTGGTGCGCATTGTATGGGTGTGTGTTACATTACATTCACTAGTAGGAGTCAGAAAAACATCACGGGGTGGTACGCATTGTATGGGTGTGTGTTACATTACATTCACTAGTAGGAGTGAGAAAAACATCACGGGGTGGTGCGCATTGTATGGGTGTGTGTTACATTAGATTCACTAGTAGGAGTGAGAAAAACATCACGGGGTGGTGCGCATTGTATGGGTGTGTGTTACTTTACATTCACTAACAGGAGTGAGAAAAACATCACGGGGTGGTGCGCATTGTATGGGTGTGTGTTACATTACATTCACTAGCAGGAGTGAGAAAAACATCACGGGGTGGTGTGCATTGTATGGGTGTGTGTTACATTACATTCACTAGTAGGAGTGAGAAAAACATCACGGGGTGGTGCGCATTGTATGGGTGTGTGTTACATTACATTCACTAGTAGGAGTGAGAAAAACATCACGGGGTGGTGCGCATTGTATGGGCGTGTGTTACATTACATTCACTAGTAGGAGTGAGAAAAACATCACGGGGTGGTGCGCATTGTATGGGTGTGTGTTACATTACATTCACTAGTAGCAGTGAGAAAAACATCACGGGGTGGTGCGCATTGTATGGGTGTGTGTTACATTACATTCACTAGTAGGAGTGAGAAAAACATCACGGGGTGGTGCGCATTGTATGGGTGTTTGTTACATTAGATTCACTAGTAGGAGTGAGAAAATCATCACGGGGTGGTGCGCATTGTATGGGTGTGTGTTACATTACATTCACTAGTAGGAGTGAGAAAAACATCACGGGGTGGTGCGCATTGTATGGGTGTGTGTTACATTACATTCACTAGAAGGAGTGAGAAAAACATCACGGGGTCGTGCGCATTGTATGGGTGTGTGTTACATACATTCTCTAGTAGGAGTGAGAAAAACATCACGGGGTGGTGCGCATTGTATGGGTGTGTGTTACATTACATTCACTAGTAGGAGTGAGAAAAACATCACGGGGTGGTGCGCATTGTATGGGTGTGTGTTACATTACATTCACTAGTAGGAATGAGAAAAACATCACGGGGTGGTGCGCATTGTATGGGTGTGTGTTACATTAGATTCACTAGTAGGAGTGAGAAAAACATCACAGGGTGGTGCGCATTGTATGGGTGTGGGTTACATTACATTCACTAGTAGAAGTGAGACAAACATCATGGGGTGGTGGGCATTGTATGGGTGTTTGTTACATTAGATTCACTACTAGGAGTGAGAAAATCATCACGGTGTGGTGCGCATTGTATGGGTGTGTGTTACATACATTCTCTAGTAGGAGTGAGAAAAACATCACGGGGTGGTGCGCATTGTATGGGTGTGTGTTACATTACATTCACTAGTAGGAGTGAGAAAAACATCACGGGGTGGTGCGCATTGTATGGGTGTGTGTTACATTACATTCACTAGTAGGAGTCAGAAAAACATCACGGGGTGGTACGCATTGTATGGGTGTGTGTTACATTACATTCACTAGTAGGAGTGAGAAAAACATCACGGGGTGGTGCGCATTGTATGGGTGTGTGTTACATTACATTCACTAGTAGGAGTGAGAAAAACATCACGGGGTCGTGCGCATTGTATGGGTGTGTGTTACATTACATTCACTAACAGGAGTGAGAAAAACATCACGGGGTGGTGCGCATTGTATGGGTGTGTGTTACATTACATTCACTAGCAGGAGTGAGAAAAACATCACGGGGTGGTGTGCATTGTATGGGTGTGTGTTACATTACATTCACTAGTAGGAGTGAGAAAAACATCACGGGGTGGTGCGCATTGTATGGGTGTGTGTTACATTACATTCACTAGTAGGAGTGAGAAAAACATCACGGGGTGGTGCGCATTGTATGGGCGTGTGTTACATTACATTCACTAGTAGGAGTGAGAAAAACATCACGGGGTGGTGCGCATTGTATGGGTGTGTGTTACATTACATTCACTAGTAGCAGTGAGAAAAACATCACGGGGTGGTGCGCATTGTATGGGTGTGTGTTACATTACATTCACTAGTAGGAGTGAGAAAAACATCACGGGGTGGTGCGCATTGTATGGGTGTTTGTTACATTAGATTCACTAGTAGGAGTGAGAAAATCATCACGGGGTGGTGCGCATTGTATGGGTGTGTGTTACATTACATTCACTAGTAGGAGTGAGAAAAACATCACGGGGTGGTGCGCATTGTATGGGTGTGTGTTACATTAGATTCACGATTAGGTGTGAGAAAAACATCACGGGGTTGTGCGCATTGTATGGGTGTGTGTTACATTAGAATCACTAGTAGGAGTGAGAAAAACATCACGGGGTTGTGCGCATTGTATGGGTGTGTGTTACATTAGATTCACTAGTAGGAGTGAGAAAATCATCACGGGGTGGTGCGCATTGTATGGGTGTGTGTTACATTACATTCACTAGTAGGAGTGAGAAAAACATCACGGGGTGGTGCGCATTGTATGGGTGTGTGTTACATTACATTCACTAGAAGGAGTGAGAAAAACATCACGGGGTCGTGCGCATTGTATGGGTGTGTGTTACATACATTCTCTAGTAGGAGTGAGAAAAACATCACGGGGTGGTGCGCATTGTATGGGTGTGTGTTACATTACATTCACTAGTAGGAGTGAGAAAAACATCACGGGGTGGTGCGCATTGTATGGGTGTGTGTTACATTACATTCACTAGTAGGAGTGAGAAAAACATCACGGGGTGGTGCGCATTGTATGGGTGTGTGTTACATTAGATTCACTAGTAGGAGTGAGAAAAACATCACAGGGTGGTGCGCATTGTATGGGTGTGGGTTACATTACATTCACTAGTAGAAGTGAGACAAACATCATGGGGTGGTGGGCATTGTATGGGTGTTTGTTACATTAGATTCACTACTAGGAGTGAGAAAATCATCACGGTGTGGTGCGCATTGTATGGGTGTGTGTTACATACATTCTCTAGTAGGAGTGAGAAAAACATCACGGGGTGGTGCGCATTGTATGGGTGTGTGTTACATTACATTCACTAGTAGGAGTGAGAAAAACATCACGGGGTGGTGCGCATTGTATGGGTGTGTGTTACATTACATTCACTAGTAGGAGTCAGAAAAACATCACGGGGTGGTACGCATTGCATGGGTGTGTGTTACATTACATTCACTAGTAGGAGTGAGAAAAACATCACGGGGTGGTGCGCATTGTATGGGTGTGTGTTACATTACATTCACTAGTAGGAGTGAGAAAAACATCACGGGGTGGTGCGCATTGTATGGGTGTGTGTTACATTACATTCACTAACAGGAGTGAGAAAAACATCACGGGGTGGTGCGCATTGTATGGGTGTGTGTTACATTACATTCACTAGCAGGAGTGAGAAAAACATCACGGGGTGGTGTGCATTGTATGGGTGTGTATTACATTACATTCACTAGTAGGAGTGAGAAAAACATCACGGGGTGGTGCGCATTGTATGGGTGTGTGTTACATTACATTCACTAGTAGGAGTGAGAAAAACATCACGGGGTGGTGCGCATTGTATGGGCGTGTGTTACATTACATTCACTAGTAGGAGTGAGAAAAACATCACGGGGTGGTGCGCATTGTATGGGTGTGTGTTACATTACATTCACTAGTAGCAGTGAGAAAAACATCACGGGGTGGTGCGCATTGTATGGGTGTGTGTTACATTACATTCACTAGTAGGAGTGAGAAAAACATCACGGGGTGGTGCGCATTGTATGGGTGTTTGTTACATTAGATTCACTAGTAGGAGTGAGAAAATCATCACGGGGTGGTGCGCATTGTATGGGTGTGTGTTACATTACATTCACTAGTAGGAGTGAGAAAAACATCACGGGGTGGTGCGCATTGTATGGGTGTGTGTTACATTAGATTCACGATTAGGTGTGAGAAAAACATCACGGGGTTGTGCGCATTGTATGGGTGTGTGTTACATTAGAATCACTAGTAGGAGTGAGAAAAACATCACGGGGTGGTGCGCATTGTATGGGTGTGTGTTACATTACATTCACTAGTAGCAGTGAGAAAAACATCACGGGGTGGTGCGCATTGTATGGGTGTGTGTTACATTACATTCACTAGTAGGAGTGAGAAAATCATCACGGGGTGGTGCGCATTGTATGGGTGTGTGTTACATTACATTCACTAGTAGGAGTGAGAAAAACATCACGGAGTGGTGCGCATTGTATGGGTGTGTGTTACATTAGATTCACTAGTAGGAGTGCAAAAAACATCACGGGGTTGTGCGCATTGTATGGGTGTGTGTTACATTAGAATCACTAGTAGGAGTGAGAAAAACATCACGGGGTGGTGCGCATTGTATGGGTGTGTGTTACATTACATTCACTAGTAGGTGTGAGAAAAACATCACGGGGTGGTGCGCATTGTATGGGTGTGTGTTACATTAGATTCACTAGTAGGAGTGAGAAAATCATCACGGGGTGGTGCGCATTGTATGGGTGTGTGTTACATTACATTCACTAGTAGCAGTGAGAAAAACATCACGGGATGGTGCGCATTGTATGGGTATGTGTTACATTAGATTCACTACTAGGAGTGAGAAAAGCATCACGGGGTGGTGCGCATTGTATGGGTGTGTGTTACATTAGATTCACTAGCAGGAGTGAGAAAAACATCACGGGGTGGTGCGCATTGTATGGGTGTGTGTTACATTACATTCACTAGTAGGAGTGAGAAAAACATCACGGGGTGGTGCGCATTGTATGGGTGTGTGTTACATTACATTCACTAGTAGGAGTCAGAAAAACATCACGGGGTGGTACGCATTGTATGGGTGTGTGTTACATTACATTCACTAGTAGGAGTGAGAAAAACATCACGGGGTGGTGCGCATTGTATGGGTGTGTGTTACATTACATTCACTAGCAGGAGTGAGAAAAACATCACGGGGTGGTGCGCATTGTATGGGTGTGTGTTACATTACATTCACTAGCAGGAGTGAGAAAAACATCACGGGGTGGTGCGCATTGTATGGGTGTGTGTTACATTACATTCACTAGTAGGAGTGAGAAAAACATCACGGGGTGGTGCGCATTGTATGGGTGTGTGTTACATTACATTCACTAGTAGCAGTGAGAAAAACATCACGGGGTGGTGCGCATTGTATGGGTGTGTGTTACATTACATTCACTAGTAGGAGTGAGAAAAACATCACGGGGTGGTGCGCATTGTATGGGTGTGTGTTACATTAGATTCACTAGTAGGAGTGAGAAAATCATCACGGGGTGGTGCGCATTGTATTGGTGTGTGTTACATTACATTCACTAGTAGGAGTGACAAAAACATCACGGGGTGGTGCGCATTGTATGGGTGTGTGTTACATTAGATTCACTAGTAGGAGTGAGAAAAACATCACGGGGTTGTGCGCATTGTATGGGTGTGTGTTACATTAGAATCACTAGTAGGAGTGAGAAAAACATCACGGGGTGGTGCGCATTGTATGGGTGTTTGTTACATTAGATTCACTAGTAGGAGTGAGAAAATCATCACGGGGTGGTGCGCATTGTATGGGTGTGTGTTACATTACATTCACTAGTAGGAGTGAGAAAAACATCACGGGGTGGTTCGCATTGTATGGGTGTGTGTTACATTACATTCACTAGTAGGAGTGAGAAAAACATCACGGGGTGGTGCGCATTGTATGAGTGTGTGTTACATTACATTCACTAGTAGGAGTGAGAAAAACATCACGGGGTGGTGCGCATTGTATGGGTGTGTGTTACATTACATTCACTAGCAGGAGTGAGAAAAACATCACGTGGTGGTGCGCATTGTATGGGTGTGTGTTACATTACATTCACTAGCAGGAGTGAGAAAAACATCACGGGGTGGTGCGCATTGTATGGGTGTGTGTTACATTACATTCACTAGCAGGAGTGAGAAAAACATCACGGGGTGGTGCGCATTGTATGGGTGTGTGTTACATTACATTCACTAGTAGGAGTGAGAAAAACATCACGGGGTGGTGCGCATTGTATGGGTGTGTGTTACATTACATTCACTAGGAGGAGTGAGAAAAACATCACGGGGTGGTGCGCATTGCATGGGTGTGTGGTACATTACATTCACTAGCAGGAGTGAGAAAAACATCACGGGGTGGTGCGCATTGTATGGGTGTGTGTTACATTACATTCACTAGCAGGAGTGAGAAAAACATCACGGGGTGGTGCGCATTGTATGGGTGTGTGTTACATTACATGCACTAGTAGGAGTGAGAAAAACATCACGGGGTGGTGCGCATTGTATGGGTGTGTGTTACATTACCTTCACTAGTAGGAGTGAGAAAAACATCACGGGGTGGTGCGCATTGTATGGGTGTGTGTTACATTACATTCACTAGCAGGAGTGAGAAAAACATCACGGGGTGGTGCGCATTGTATGGGTGTGTGTTACATTACATTCACTAGCAGGAGTGAGAAAAACATCACGGGGTGGTGCGCATTGCATGGGTGTGTGTTACATTACATTCACTAGTAGCAGTGAGAAAAACATCACGGGGTGGTGCGCATTGTATGGGTGTGTGTTACATTACATTCACTAGTAGGAGTGAGAAAAACATCACGGGGTGGTGCGCATTGTATGGGTGTTTGTTACATTAGATTCACTAGTAGGAGTGAGAAAATCATCAAGGGGTGGTGCGCATTGTATGGGTGTGTGTTACATTACATTCACTAGTAGGAGTGAGAAAAACATCACGGGGTGGTGCGCATTGTATGGGTGTGTGTTACATTACATTCACTAGTAGCAGTGAGAAAAACATCACGGGGTGGTGCGCATTGTATGGGTGTGTGTTACATTACATTCACTAGTAGGAGTGAGAAAATCATCACGGGGTGGTGAGAATTGTATGGGTGTGTGTTACATTACATTCACTAGTAGGAGTGAGAAAAACATCACGGGGTGGTTCGCATTGTATGGGTGTGTGTTACATTACATTCACTAGCAGGAGTGAGAAAAACATCACGGGGTGGTGCGCATTGTATGGGTGTGTGTTACATTACATTCACTAGCAGGAGTGAGAAAAACATCACGGGGTGGTGCGCATTGTATGGGTGTGTGTTACATTACATTCACTAGCAGGAGTGAGAAAAACATCACGGGGTGGTGCGCATTGTATGGGTGTTTGTTACATTAGATTCACTAGTAGGAGTGAGAAAAACATCACGGGGTGGTGCGCATTGTATGGGTGTGTGTTACATTACATTCACTAGTAGGAGTGAGAAATACATCACGGGGTGGTGCGCATTGTATGGGTGTGTGTTACATTACATTCACTAATAGGAGTGAGAAAAACATCACGGGGTGGTGCGCATTGTATGGGTGTGTGTTACATTACATTCACTAGTAGGAGTGAGAAAAACATCACGGGGAGGTGCGCATTGTATGGGTGTGTGTTACATTACATTCACTAGTAGGAGTGAGAAAACCATCACGGGGTCGTGCGCATTGTATGGGTGTGTGTTACATTACATTCACTAGCAGGAGTGAGAAAAACATCACGGGGTGGTGCGCATTGTATGGGTGTGTGTTACATTAGATTCACTAGCAGGAGTGAGAAAAACATCACGGGGTGGTGCGCATTGTATGGGTGTGTGTTACATTACATTCCCTAGTAGGAGTGAGAAAAACATCACGGGGTGGTGCGCATTGTATGGGTGTGTGTTACATTACATTCACTAGTAGGAGTGAGAAAAACATCACGGGGTGGTGCGCATTGTATGGGTGTGTGTTACATTACATTCACTAGCAGGAGTGAGAAAAACATCACGGGGTGGTACGCATTGTATGGGTGTGTGTTACATTACATTCACTAGCAGGAGTGAGAAAAACATCACGGGGTGGTGCGCATTGTATGGGTGTGTGTTACATTACATTCACTAGCAGGAGTGAGAAAAACATCACGGGGTGGTGCGCATTGTATGGGTGTGTTTTACATTAGATTCACTAGCAGGAGTGAGAAAAACATCACGGGGTGGTGCGCATTGTATGGGTGTGTGTTACATTACATTCACTAGTAGGAGTGAGAAAAACATCACGGGGTGGTGCGCATTGTATGGGTGTGTGTTACATTACATTCACTAGCAGGAGTCAGAAAAACATCACGGGGTGGTACGCATTGTATGGGTGTGTGTTACATTACATTCACTAGAAGGAGTGAGAAAAACATCACGGGGTGGTGCGCATTGTATGGGTGTGTGTTACATTACATTCACTAGTAGGAGTGAGAAAAACATCACGGGGTGGTGCGCATTGTATGGGTGTGTGTTACATTACATTCACTAGCAGGAGTGAGAAAAACATCACGGGGTGGTGCGCATTGTATGGGTGTGTGTTACATTACATTCACTAGTAGGAGTGAGAAAAACATCACGGGGTGATGCGCATTGTATGGGTGTGTGTTACATAACATTCACTAGTAGCAGTGAGAAAAACATCACGGGGTGGTGCGCATTGTATGGGTGTGTGTTACATTACATTCACTAGTAGGAGTGAGAAAAACATCACGGGGTGGTGCGCATTGTATGGGTGTTTGTTACATTAGATTCACTAGTAGGAGTGAGAAAATCATCACGGGGTGGTGCGCATTGTATGGGTGTGTGTTACATTACATTCACTAGTAGGAGTGAGAAAAACATCACGGGGTGTTGCGCATTGTATGGGTGTGTGTTACATTAGATTCACTAGTAGGAGTGAGAAAAACATCACGGGGTTGTGCGCATTGTATGGGTGTGGGTTACATTAGAATCACTAGTAGGAGTGAGAAAAACATCACGGGGTGGTGCGCATTGTATGGGTGTGTGTTACATTACATTCACTAGCAGGAGTGAGAAAAACATCACGGGGTGGTGCGCATTGTATGGGTGTGTGTTACATTACATTCACTAGTAGGAGTGAGAAAAACATCACGGGGTGTTGCGCATTGTATGGGTGTGTGTTACATTACATTCACTAGCAGGAGTGAGAAAAAGATCACGGGGTGGTACGCATTGTATGGGTGTGTGTTACATTACATTCACTAGCAGGAGTGAGAAAAACATCACGGGGTGGTGCGCATTGTATGGGTGTGTGTTACATTACATTCACTAGCAGGAGTGAGAAAAACATCACGGGGTGGTGCGCATTGTATGGGTGTGTTTTACATTAGATTCACTAGCAGGAGTGAGAAAAACATCACGGGGTGGTGCGCATTGTATGGGTGTGTGTTACATTACATTCACTAGTAGGAGTGAGAAAAACATCACGGGGTGGTGCGCATTGTATGGGTGTGTGTTACATTACATTCACTAGCAGGAGTCAGAAAAACATCACGGGGTGGTACGCATTGTATGGGTGTGTGTTACATTACATTCACTAGAAGGAGTGAGAAAAACATCACGGGGTGGTGCGCATTGTATGGGTGTGTGTTACATTACATTCACTAGTAGGAGTGAGAAAAACATCACGGGGTGGTGCGCATTGTATGGGTGTGTGTTACATTACATTCACTAGCAGGAGTGAGAAAAACATCACGGGGTGGTGCGCATTGTATGGGTGTGTGTTACATTACATTCACTAGTAGGAGTGAGAAAAACATCACGCGGTGGTGCGCATTGTATGGGTGTGTGTTACATAACATTCACTAGTAGCAGTGAGAAAAACATCACGGGGTGGTGCGCATTGTATGGGTGTGTGTTACATTACATTCACTAGTAGGAGTGAGAAAAACATCACGGGGTGGTGCGCATTGTATGGGTGTTTGTTACATTAGATTCACTAGTAGGAGTGAGAAAATCATCACGGGGTGGTGCGCATTGTATGGGTGTGTGTTACATTACATTCACTAGTAGGAGTGAGAAAAACATCACGGGGTGTTGCGCATTGTATGGGTGTGTGTTACATTAGATTCACTAGTAGGAGTGAGAAAAACATCACGGGGTTGTGCGCATTGTATGGGTGTGGGTTACATTAGAATCACTAGTAGGAGTGAGAAAAACATCACGGGGTGGTGCGCATTGTATGGGTGTGTGTTACATTACATTCACTAGTAGGAGTGAGAAAAACATCACGGGGTGGTGCGCATTGTATGGGTGTGTGTTACATTACATTCACTAGTAGGAGTGAGAAAAACATCACGGGGTGGTGCGCATTGTATGGGTGTGTGTTACATTAGATTCACTAGTAGGAGTGAGAAAATCATCACGGGGTGGTGCGCATTGTATTGGTGTGTGTTACATTACATTCACTAGTAGGAGTGAGAAAAACATCACGGGGTGGTGCGCATTGTATGGGTGTGTGATACATTAGATTCACTAGTAGGAGTGAGAAAAACATCACGGGGTTGTGCGCATTGTATGGGTGTGTGTTACATTAGAATCACTAGTAGGAGTGAGAAAAACATCACGGGGTGGTGCGCATTGTATGGGTGTTTGTTACATTAGATTCACTAGTAGGAGTGAGAAAATCATCACGGGGTGGTGCGCATTGTATGGGTGTGTGTTACATTACATTCACTAGCAGGAGTGAGAAAAACATCACGGGGTGGTTCGCATTGTATGGGTGTGTGTTACATTACATTCACTAGTAGGAGTGAGAAAAACATCACGGGGTGGTGCGCATTGTATGAGTGTGTGTTACATTACATTCACTAGTAGGAGTGAGAAAAACATCACGGGGTGGTGCGCATTGTATGGGTGTGTGTTACATTACATTCACTAGCAGGAGTGAGAAAAACATCACGTGGTGGTGCGCATTGTATGGGTGTGTGTTACATTACATTCACTAGCAGGAGTGAGAAAAACATCACGGGGTGGTGCGCATTGTATGGGTGTGTGTTACATTACATTCACTAGCAGGAGTGAGAAAAACATCACGGGGTGGTGCGCATTGTATGGGTGTGTGTTACATTACATTCACTAGTAGGAGTGAGAAAAACATCACGGGGTGGTGCGCATTGTATGGGTGTGTGTTACATTACATTCACTAGGAGGAGTGAGAAAAACATCACGGGGTGGTGCGCATTGCATGGGTGTGTGGTACATTACATTCACTAGCAGGAGTGAGAAAAACATCACGGGGTGGTGCGCATTGTATGGGTGTGTGTTACATTACATTCACTAGCAGGAGTGAGAAAAACATCACGGGGTGGTGCGCATTGTATGGGTGTGTGTTACATTACATTCACTAGCAGGAGTGAGAAAAACATCACGGGGTGGTGCGCATTGTATGGGTGTGTGTTACATTACATGCACTAGTAGGAGTGAGAAAAACATCACGGGGTGGTGCGCATTGTATGGGTGTGTGTTACATTACCTTCACTAGTAGGAGTGAGAAAAACATCACGGGGTGGTGCGCATTGTATGGGTGTGTGTTACATTACATTCACTAGCAGGAGTGAGAAAAACATCACGGGGTGGTGCGCATTGTATGGGTGTGTGTTACATTACATTCACTAGCAGGAGTGAGAAAAACATCACGGGGTGGTGCGCATTGTATGGGTGTGTGTTACATTACATTCACTAGTAGCAGTGAGAAAAACATCACGGGGTGGTGCGCATTGTATGGGTGTGTGTTACATTACATTCACTAGTAGGAGTGAGAAAAACATCACGGGGTGGTGCGCATTGTATGGGTGTTTGTTACATTAGATTCACTAGTAGGAGTGAGAAAATCATCAAGGGGTGGTGCGCATTGTATGGGTGTGTGTTACATTACATTCACTAGTAGGAGTGAGAAAAACATCACGGGGTGGTGCGCATTGTATGGGTGTGTGTTACATTACATTCACTAGTAGCAGTGAGAAAAACATCACGGGGTGGTGCGCATTGTATGGGTGTGTGTTACATTACATTCACTAGTAGGAGTGAGAAAATCATCACGGGGTTGTGAGAATTGTATGGGTGTGTGTTACATTACATTCACTAGTAGGAGTGAGAAAAACATCACGGGGTGGTTCGCATTGTATGGGTGTGTGTTACATTACATTCACTAGCAGGAGTGAGAAAAACATCACGGGGTGGTGCGCATTGTATGGGTGTGTGTTACATTACATTCACTAGCAGGAGTGAGAAAAACATCACGGGGTGGTGCGCATTGTATGGGTGTGTGTTACATTACATTCACTAGCAGGAGTGAGAAAAACATCACGGGGTGGTGCGCATTGTATGGGTGTTTGTTACATTAGATTCACTAGTAGGAGTGAGAAAAACATCACGGGGTGGTGCGCATTGTATGGGTGTGTGTTACATTAGATTCACTAGTAGGAGTGAGAAATACATCACGGGGTGGTGCGCATGGTATGGGTGTGTGTTACATTACATTCACTAATAGGAGTGAGAAAAACATCACGGGGTGGTGCGCATTGTATGGGTGTGTGTTACATTACATTCACTAGTAGGAGTGAGAAAAACATCACGGGGAGGTGCGCATTGTATGGGTGTGTGTTACATTACATTCACTAGTAGGAGTGAGAAAACCATCACGGGGTCGTGCGCATTGTATGGGTGTGTGTTACATTACATTCACTAGCAGGAGTGAGAAAAACATCACGGGGTGGTGCGCATTGTATGGGTGTGTGTTACATTACATTCACTACTAGGAGTGAGAAAAGCATCACGGGGTGGTGCGCATTGTATGGGTGTGTGTTACATTAGATTCACTAGCAGGAGTGAGAAAAACATCACGGGGTGGTGCGCATTGTATGGGTGTGTGTTACATTACATTCACTAGTAGGAGTGAGAAAAACATCACAGGGTGGTGCGCATTGTATGGGTGTGTGTTACATTACATTCACTAGTAGGAGTCAGAAAAACATCACGGGGTGGTACGCATTGTATGGGTGTGTGTTACGTTAGAATCACTAGTAGGAGTGAGAAAAACATCACGGGGTGGTGCGCATTGTATGGGTGTGTGTTACATTACATTCACTAGCAGGAGTGAGAAAAACATCACGGGGTGGTGCGCATTGTATGGGTGTGTGTTACATTACATTCACTAGCAGGAGTGAGAAAAACATCACGGGGTGGTGCGCATTGTATGGGTGTGTGTTACATTACATTCACTAGTAGGAGTGAGAAAAACATCACGGGGTGGTGCGTATTGTATGGGTGTGTGTTACATTACATTCACTAGTAGCAGTGAGAAAAACATCACGGGGTGGTGCGCATTGTATGGGTGTGTGTTACATTACATTCACTAGTAGGAGTGAGAAAAACATCACGGGGTGGTGCGCATTGTATGGGTGTGTGTTACATTAGATTCACTAGTAGGAGTGAGAAAATCATCACGGGGTGGTGCGCATTGTATTGGTGTGTGTTACATTACATTCACTAGTAGGAGTGAGAAAAACATCACGGGGTGGTGCGCATTGTATGGGTGTGTGTTACATTAGATACACTAGTAGGAGTGAGAAAAACATCACGGGGTTGTGCGCATTGTATGGGTGTGTGTTACATTAGAATCACTAGTAGGAGTGAGAAAAAGATCACGGGGTGGTGCGCATTGTATGGGTGTTTGTTACATTAGATTCACTAGTAGGAGTGAGAAAATCATCACGGGGTGGTGCGCATTGTATGGGTGTGTGTTACATTACATTCACTAGTAGGAGTGAGAAAAACATCACGGGGTGGTTCGCATTGTATGGGTGTGTGTTACATTACATTCACTAGTAGGAGTGAGAAAAACATCACGGGGTGGTGCGCATTGTATGAGTGTGTGTTACATTACATTCACTAGTAGGAGTGAGAAAAACATCACGGGGTGGTGCGCATTGTATGGGTGTGTGTTACATTACATTCACTAGCAGGAGTGAGAAAAACATCACGTGGTGGTGCGCATTGTATGGGTGTGTGTTACATTACATTCACTAGCAGGAGTGAGAAAAACATCACGGGGTGGTGCGCATTGTATGGGTGTGTGTTACATTACATTCACTAGCAGGAGTGAGAAAAACATCACGGGGTGGTGCGCATTGTATGGGTGTGTGTTACATTACATACACTAGTAGGAGTGAGAAAAACATCACGGGGTGGTGCGCATTGTATGGGTGTGTGTTACATTACATTCACTAGGAGGAGTGAGAAAAACATCACGGGGTGGTGCGCATTGCATGGGTGTGTGGTACATTACATTCACTAGCAGGAGTGAGAAAAACATCACGGGGTGGTGCGCATTGTATGGGTGTGTGTTACATTACATTCACTAGCAGGAGTGAGAAAAACATCACGGGGTGGTGCGCATTGTATGGGTGTGTGTTACATTACATTCACTAGCAGGAGTGAGAAAAACATCACGGGGTGGTGCGCATTGTATGGGTGTGTGTTACATTACATGCACTAGTAGGAGTGAGAAAAACATCACGGGGTGGTGCGCATTGTAAGGGTGTGTGTTACATTACCTTCACTAGTAGGAGTGAGAAAAACATCACGGGGTGGTGCGCATTGTATGGGTGTGTGTTACATTACATTCACTAGCAGGAGTGAGAAAAACATCACGGGGTGGTGCGCATTGTATGGGTGTGTGTTACATTACATTCACTAGCAGGAGTGAGAAAAACATCACGGGGTGGTGCGCATTGTATGGGTGTGTGTTACATTACATTCACTAGTAGCAGTGAGAAAAACATCACGGGGTGGTGCGCATTGTATGGGTGTGTGTTACATTACATTCACTAGTAGGAGTGAGAAAAACATCACGGGGTGGTGCGCATTGTATGGGTGTTTGTTACATTAGATTCACTAGTAGGAGTGAGAAAATCATCAAGGGGTGGTGCGCATTGTATGGGTGTGTGTTACATTACATTCACTAGTAGGAGTGAGAAAAACATCACGGGGTGGTGCGCATTGTATGGGTGTTTGTTACATTACATTCACTAGTAGGAGTGAGAAAATCATCACGGGGTGGTGAGAATTGTATGGGTGTGTGTTACATTACATTCACTAGTAGGAGTGAGAAAAACATCACGGGGTGGTTCGCATTGTATGGGTGTGTGTTACATTACATTCACTAGCAGGAGTGAGAAAAACATCACGGGGTGGTGCGCATTGTATGGGTGTGTGTTACATTACATTCACTAGCAGGAGTGAGAAAAACATCACGGGGTGGTGCGCATTGTATGGGTGTGTGTTACATTACATTCACTAGCAGGAGTGAGAAAAACATCACGGGGTGGTGCGCATTGTATGGGTGTTTGTTACATTAGATTCACTAGTAGGAGTGAGAAAAACATCACGGGGTGGTGCGCATTGTATGGGTGTGTGTTACATTAGATTCACTATTAGGAGTGAGAAATACATCACGGGGTGGTGCGCATTGTATGGGTGTGTGTTACATTACATTCACTAATAGGAGTGAGAAAAACATCACGGGGTGGTGCGCATTGTATGGGTGTGTGTTACATTACATTCACTAGTAGGAGTGAGAAAAACATCACGGGGAGGTGCGCATTGTATGGGTGTGTGTTACATTACATTCACTAGTAGGAGTGAGAAAACCATCACGGGGTCGTGCGCATTGTATGGGTGTGTGTTACATTACATTCACTAGCAGGAGTGAGAAAAACATCACGGGGTGGTGCGCATTGTATGGGTGTGTGTTACATTACATTCACTAATAGGAGTGAGAAAAACATCACGGGGTGGTGCGCATTGTATGGGTGTGTGTTACATTACATTCACTAGTAGGAGTGAGAAAAACATCACGGGGAGGTGCGCATTGTATGGGTGTGTGTTACATTACATTCACTAGTAGGAGTGAGAAAACCATCACGGGGTCGTGCGCATTGTATGGGTGTGTGTTACATTACATTCACTAGCAGGAGTGAGAAAAACATCACGGGGTGGTGCGCATTGTATGGGTGTGTGTTACATTAGATTCACTAGCAGGAGTGAGAAAAACATCACGGGGTGGTGCGCATTGTATGGGTGTGTGTTACATTACATTCACTAGTAGGAGTGAGAAAAACATCACGGGGTGGTGCGCATTGTATGGGTGTGTGTTACATTACATTCACTAGTAGGAGTGAGAAAAACATCACGGGGTGGTGCGCATTGTATGGGTGTGTGTTACATTACATTCACTAGCAGGAGTGAGAAAAATATCACGGGGTGGTACGCATTGTATGGGTGTGTGTTACATTACATTCACTAGCAGGAGTGAGAAAAACATCACGGGGTGGTGCGCATTGTATGGGTGTGTGTTACATTACATTCACTAGCAGGAGTGAGAAAAACATCACGGGGTGGTGCGCATTGTATGGGTGTGTTTTACATTAGATACACTAGCAGGAGTGAGAAAAACATCACGGGGTGGTGCGCATTGTATGGGTGTGTGTTACATTACATTCACTAGTAGGAGTGAGAAAAACATCACGGGGTGGTGCGCATTGTATGGGTGTGTGTTACATTACATTCACTAGCAGGAGTCAGAAAAACATCACGGGGTGGTACGCATTGTATGGGTGTGTGTTACATTACATTCACTAGAAGGAGTGAGAAAAACATCACGGGGTGGTGCGCATTGTATGGGTGTGTGTTACATTACATTCACTAGCAGGAGTGAGAAAAACATCACGGGGTGGTGCGCATTGTATGGGTGTGTGTTACATTACATTCACTAGCAGGAGTGAGAAAAACATCACGGGGTGGTGCGCATTGTATGGGTGTGTGTTACGTTACATTCACTAGTAGGAGTGAGAAAAACATCACGGGGTGGTGCGCATTGTATGGGTGTGTGTTACATAACATTCACTAGTAGCAGTGAGAAAAACATCACGGGGTGGTGCGCATTGTATGGGTGTGTGTTACATTACATTCACTAGTAGGAGTGAGAAAAACATCACGGGGTGTTGCGCATTGTATGGGTCTGTGTTACATTAGATTCACTAGTAGGAGTGAGAAAATCATCACGGGGTGGTGCGCATTGTATGGGTGTGTGTTACATTACATTCACTAGTAGGAGTGAGAAAAACATCACGGGGTGTTGCGCATTGTATGGGTGTGTGTTATATTAGATTCACTAGTAGGAGTGAGAAAAACATCACGGGGTTGTGCGCATTTTATGGGTGTGGGTTACATTAGAATCACTAGTAGGAGTGAGAAAAACATCACGGGGTGGTGCGCATTGTATGGGTGTGTGTTACATTACATTCACTAGTAGCAGTGAGAAAAACATCACGGGGTGGTGCGCATTGTATGGGTGTGTGTTACATTACATTCACTAGTAGGAGTGAGAAAAACATCACGGGGTGGTGCGCATTGTATGGGTGTTTGTTACATTAGATTCACTAGTAGGAGTGAGAAAATCATCACGGGGTGGTGCGCATTGTATGGGTGTGTGTTACATTACATTCACTAGTAGGAGTGAGAAAAACATCACGTGGTGGTGCGCATTGTATGGGTGTGTGTTACATTAGATTCACTAGTAGGAGTGAGAAAAACATCACGGGGTTGTGCGCATTGTATGGGTGTGTGTTACATTAGAATCACTAGTAGGAGTGAGAAAAACATCACGGGGTGGTGCGCATTGTATGGGTGTGTGTTACATTACATTCACTAGTAGGTGTGAGAAAAACATCACGGGGTGGTGCGCATTGTATGGGTGTTTGTTACATTAGATTCACTAGTAGGAGTGAGAAAATCATCACGGGGTGGTACGCACTGTATGGGTGTGTGTTACATTACATTCACTGGCAGGAGTGAGAAAAACATCACGGGGTGGTGCGCATTGTATGGGTGTGTGTTACATTACATTCACTAGCAGGAGTGAGAAAAACATCACGGGGTGGTGCGCATTGTATGGATGTGTGTTACATTACATTCACTAGTAGGAGTCAGAAAAACATCACTGGGTGGTACGCATTGTATGGGTGTGTGTTACATTTCATTCACTAGTAGGAGTGAGAAAAACATCACGGGGTGGTGCGCATTGTATGGGTGTGTGTTACATTACCTTCACTAGTAGGAGTGAGAAAAACATCACGGGGTGGTGCGCATTGTATGGGTGTGTGTTACATTACATTCACTAGCAGGAGTGAGAAAAACATCACGGGGTGGTGCGCATTGTATGGGTGTGTGTTACATTACATTCACTAGCAGGAGTGAGAAAAACATCACGGGGTGGTGCGCATTGTATGGGTGTGTGTTACATTACATTCATTAGTAGCAGTGAGAAAAACATCACGGGGTGGTGCGCATTGTATGGGTGTGTGTTACATTACATTCACTAGTAGGAGTGAGAAAAACATCACGGGGTGGTGCGCATTGTATGGGTGTTTGTTACATTAGATTCACTAGTAGGAGTGAGAAAATCATCACGGGGTGGTGCGCATTGTATGGGTGTGTGTTACATTACATTCACTAGTAGGAGTGAGAAAAACATCACGGGGTGGTGCGCATTGTATGGGTGTGTGTTACATTACATTCACTAGTAGCAGTGAGAAAAACATCACGGGGTGGTGCGCATTGTATGGGTGTGTGTTACATTACATTCACTAGTAGGAGTGAGAAAATCATCACGGGGTGGTACGCATTGTATGGGTGTGTGGTACATTACATTCACTAGTAGGAGTGAGAAAAACATCACGGGGTGGTGCGCATTGTATGGGTGTGTGTTACATTAGATTCACTAGTAGGAGTGAGAAAAACATCACGGGGTTGTGCGCATTGTATGGGTGTGTGTTACATTAGAATCACTAGTAGGAGTGAGAAAAACATCACGGGGTGGTGCGCATTGTATGGGTGTGTGTTACATTACATTCACTAGTAGGTGTGAGAAAAACATCACGGGGTGGTGCGCATTGTATGGGTGTTTGTTACATTAGATTCACTAGTAGGAGTGAGAAAATCATCACGGGGTGGTGCGCATTGTATGGGTGTGTGTTACATTACATTCACTAGTAGGAGTGAGAAAAACATCACGGGGTGGTGCGCATTGTATGGGTGTGTGTTACATTAAATTCACTGGTAGGAGTGAGAAAAACATCACGGGGTGGTGCGCATTGTATGGGTGTTTGTTACATTAGATTCACTAGTAGGAGTGAGAAAAACATCACGGGGTGGTGCGCATTGTATGGGTGTGTGTTACATTAAATTCACTAGTAGGAGTGAGAAAAACATCACGGGGTGGTGCGCATTGTATGGGTGTGTGTTACATTACATTCACTAATAGGAGTGAGAAAAACATCACGGGGTGGTGCGCATTGTATGGGTGTGTGTTACATTACATTCACTAGTAGGAGTGAGAAAAACATCACGGGGAGGTGCGCATTGTATGGGTGTGTGTTACATTACATTCACTAGTAGGAGTGAGAAAAACATCACCGGGTGGTGCGCATTGTATGGGTGTGTGTTACATTACATTCACTAGCAGGAGTGAGAAAAACATCACGGGGTGGTGCGCATTGTATGGGTGTGTGTTACATTAGATTCACTAGCAGGAGTGAGAAAAACATCACGGGGTGGTGCGCATTGTATGGGTGTGTGTTACATTACATTCACTAGCAGGAGTGAGAAAAACATCACGGGGTGGTGCGCATTGTATGGGTGTGTGTTACATTACATTCACTAGTAGGAGTGAGAAAAACATCACGGGGTGGTGCGCATTGTATGGGTGTGTGTTACATTACATTCACTAGCAGGAGTGAGAAAAACATCACGGGGTGGTGCGCATTGTATGGGTGTGTGTTACATTACATTCACTAGCAGGAGTGAGAAAAACATCACGGGGTGGTGCGCATTGTATGGGTGTGTGTTACATTACATTCACTAGCAGGAGTGAGAAAAACATCACGGGGTGGTGCGCATTGTGTCGGTGTGTGTTACATTACATTCACTAGCAGGAGTGAGAAAAACATCACGGGGTGGTGCGCATTGTATGGGTGTGTGTTACATTACATTCATTAGTAGCAGTGAGAAAAACATCACGGGGTGGTGCGCATTGTATGGGTGTGTGTTACATTACATTCACTAGTAGGAGTGAGAAAAACATCACGGGGTGGTGCGCATTGTATGGGTGTTTGTTACATTAGATTCACTAGTAGGAGTGAGAAAATCATCACGGGGTGGTGCGCATTGTATGGGTGTGTGTTACATTACATTCACTAGTAGGAGTGAGAAAAACATCACGGGGTGGTGCGCATTGTATGGGTGTGTGTTACATTACATTCACTAGTAGCAGTGAGAAAAACATCACGGGGTGGTGCGCATTGTATGGGTGTGTGTTACATTACATTCACTAGTAGGAGTGAGAAAATCATCACGGGGTGGTACGCATTGTATGGGTGTGTGGTACATTACATTCACTAGTAGGAGTGAGAAAAACATCACGGGGTGGTGCGCATTGTATGGGTGTGTGTTACATTAGATTCACTAGTAGGAGTGAGAAAAACATCACGGGGTTGTGCGCATTGTATGGGTGTGTGTTACATTAGAATCACTAGTAGGAGTGAGAAAAACATCACGGGGTGGTGCGCATTGTATGGGTGTGTGTTACATTACATTCACTAGTAGGTGTGAGAAAAACATCACGGGGTGGTGCGCATTGTATGGGTGTTTGTTACATTAGATTCACTAGTAGGAGTGAGAAAATCATCACGGGGTGGTGCGCATTGTATGGGTGTGTGTTACATTACATTCACTAGTAGGAGTGAGAAAAACATCACGGGGTGGTGCGCATTGTATGGGTGTGTGTTACATTAAATTCACTGGTAGGAGTGAGAAAAACATCACGGGGTGGTGCGCATTGTATGGGTGTTTGTTACATTAGATTCACTAGTAGGAGTGAGAAAAACATCACGGGGTGGTGCGCATTGTATGGGTGTGTGTTACATTAAATTCACTAGTAGGAGTGAGAAAAACATCACGGGGTGGTGCGCATTGTATGGGTGTGTGTTACATTACATTCACTAATAGGAGTGAGAAAAACATCACGGGGTGGTGCGCATTGTATGGGTGTGTGTTACATTACATTCACTAGTAGGAGTGAGAAAAACATCACGGGGAGGTGCGCATTGTATGGGTGTGTGTTACATTACATTCACTAGTAGGAGTGAGAAAAACATCACCGGGTGGTGCGCATTGTATGGGTGTGTGTTACATTACATTCACTAGCAGGAGTGAGAAAAACATCACGGGGTGGTGCGCATTGTATGGGTGTGTGTTACATTAGATTCACTAGCAGGAGTGAGAAAAACATCACGGGGTGGTGCGCATTGTATGGGTGTGTGTTACATTACATTCACTAGCAGGAGTGAGAAAAACATCACGGGGTGGTGCGCATTGTATGGGTGTGTGTTACATTACATTCACTAGTAGGAGTGAGAAAAACATCACGGGGTGGTGCGCATTGTATGGGTGTGTGTTACATTACATTCACTGGCAGGAGTGAGAAAAACATCACGGGGTGGTGCGCATTGTATGGGTGTGTGTTACATTACATTCACTAGCAGGAGTGAGAAAAACATCACGGGGTGGTGCGCATTGTATGGATGTGTGTTACATTACATTCACTAGTAGGAGTCAGAAAAACATCACTGGGTGGTACGCATTGTATGGGTGTGTGTTACATTTCATTCACTAGTAGGAGTGAGAAAAACATCACGGGGTGGTGCACATTGTATGGGTGTGTGTTACATTACCTTCACTAGTAGGAGTGAGAAAAACATCACGGGGTGGTGCGCATTGTATGGGTGTGTGTTACATTACATTCACTAGCAGGAGTGAGAAAAACATCACGGGGTGGTGCGCATTGTATGGGTGTGTGTTACATTACATTCACTAGCAGGAGTGAGAAAAACATCACGGGGTGGTGCGCATTGTATGGGTGTGTGTTACATTACATTCATTAGTAGCAGTGAGAAAAACATCACGGGGTGGTGCGCATTGTATGGGTGTGTGTTACATTACATTCACTAGTAGGAGTGAGAAAAACATCACGGGGTGGTGCGCATTGTATGGGTGTTTGTTACATTAGATTCACTAGTAGGAGTGAGAAAATCATCACGGGGTGGTGCGCATTGTATGGGTGTGTGTTACATTACATTCACTAGTAGGAGTGAGAAAAACATCACGGGGTGGTGCGCATTGTATGGGTGTGTGTTACATTACATTCACTAGTAGCAGTGAGAAAAACATCACGGGGTGGTGCGCATTGTATGGGTGTGTGTTACATTACATTCACTAGTAGGAGTGAGAAAATCATCACGGGGTGGTACGCATTGTATGGGTGTGTGTTACATTACATTCACTAGTAGTAGTGAGAAAAACATCACGGGGTGGTGCGCATTGTATGGGTGTGTGTTACATTAGATTCACTAGTAGGAGTGAGAAAAACATCACGGGGTTGTGCGCATTGTATGGGTGTGTGTTACATTAGAATCACTAGTAGGAGTGAGAAAAACATCACGGGGTGGTGCGCATTGTATGGGTGTGTGTTACATTACATTCACTAGTAGGTGTGAGAAAAACATCACGGGGTGGTGCGCATTGTATGGGTGTTTGTTACATTAGATTCACTAGTAGGAGTGAGAAAATCATCACGGGGTGGTGCGCATTGTATGGGTGTGTGTTACATTACATTCACTAGTAGGAGTGAGAAAAACATCACGGGGTGGTGCGCATTGTATGGGTGTGTGTTACATTAAATTCACTGGTAGGAGTGAGAAAAACATCACGGGGTGGTGCGCATTGTATGGGTGTTTGTTACATTAGATTCACTAGTAGGAGTGAGAAAAACATCACGGGGTGGTGCGCATTGTATGGGTGTGTGTTACATTAAATTCACTAGTAGGAGTGAGAAAAACATCACGGGGTGGTGCGCATTGTATGGGTGTGTGTTACATTACATTCACTAATAGGAGTGAGAAAAACATCACGGGGTGGTGCGCATTGTATGGGTGTGTGTTACATTACATTCACTAGTAGGAGTGAGAAAAACATCACGGGGAGGTGCGCATTGTATGGGTGTGTGTTACATTACATTCACTAGTAGGAGTGAGAAAAACATCACCGAGTGGTGCGCATTGTATGGGTGTGTGTTACATTACATTCACTAGCAGGAGTGAGAAAAACATCACGGGGTGGTGCGCATTGTATGGGTGTGTGTTACATTAGATTCACTAGCAGGAGTGAGAAAAACATCACGGGGTGGTGCGCATTGTATGGGTGTGTGTTACATTACATTCACTAGCAGGAGTGAGAAAAACATCACGGGGTGGTGCGCATTGTATGGGTGTGTGTTACATTACATTCACTAGTAGGAGTGAGAAAAACATCACGGGGTGGTGCGCATTGTATGGGTGTGTGTTACATTACATTCACTAGCAGGAGTGAGAAAAACATCACGGGGTGGTGCGCATTGTATGGGTGTGTGTTACATTACATTCACTAGCAGGAGTGAGAAAAACATCACGGGGTGGTGCGCATTGTATGGGTGTGTGTTACATTACATTCACTAGCAGGAGTGAGAAAAACATCACGGGGTGGTGCGCATTGTGTCGGTGTGTGTTACATTACATTCACTAGCAGGAGTGAGAAAAACATCACGGGGTGGTGCGCATTGTATGGGTGTGTGTTACATTACATTCATTAGTAGCAGTGAGAAAAACATCACGGGGTGGTGCGCATTGTATGGGTGTGTGTTACATTACATTCACTAGTAGGAGTGAGAAAAACATCACGGGGTGGTGCGCATTGTATGGGTGTTTGTTACATTAGATTCACTAGTAGGAGTGAGAAAATCATCACGGGGTGGTGCGCATTGTATGGGTGTGTGTTACATTACATTCACTAGTAGGAGTGAGAAAAACATCACGGGGTGGTGCGCATTGTATGGGTGTGTGTTACATTACATTCACTAGTAGCAGTGAGAAAAACATCACGGGGTGGTGCGCATTGTATGGGTGTGTGTTACATTACATTCACTAGTAGGAGTGAGAAAATCATCACGGGGTGGTACGCATTGTATGGGTGTGTGGTACATTACATTCACTAGTAGGAGTGAGAAAAACATCACGGGGTGGTGCGCATTGTATGGGTGTGTGTTACATTAGATTCACTAGTAGGAGTGAGAAAAACATCACGGGGTTGTGCGCATTGTATG
This sequence comes from Cavia porcellus, assembly GCF_034190915.1. Classification (NCBI taxonomy): domain Eukaryota; kingdom Metazoa; phylum Chordata; class Mammalia; order Rodentia; family Caviidae; genus Cavia; species Cavia porcellus. The sequence continues at coordinate 525,563 of NW_026947615.1, read as the reverse complement.
GGTGTGTGTTACATTAGAATCACTAGTAGGAGTGAGAAAAACATCACGGGGTGGTGCGCATTGTATGGGTGTGTGTTACATTACATTCACTAGTAGGTGTGAGAAAAACATCACGGGGTGGTGCGCATTGTATGGGTGTTTGTTACATTAGATTCACTAGTAGGAGTGAGAAAATCATCACGGGGTGGTGCGCATTGTATGGGTGTGTGTTACATTACATTCACTAGTAGGAGTGAGAAAAACATCACGGGGTGGTGCGCATTGTATGGGTGTGTGTTACATTAAATTCACTGGTAGGAGTGAGAAAAACATCACGGGGTGGTGCGCATTGTATAGGTGTTTGTTACATTAGATTCACTAGTAGGAGTGAGAAAAACATCACGGGGTGGTGCGCATTGTATGGGTGTGTGTTACATTAAATTCACTAGTAGGAGTGAGAAAAACATCACGGGGTGGTGCGCATTGTATGGGTGTGTGTTACATTACATTCACTAATAGGAGTGAGAAAAACATCACGGGGTGGTGCGCATTGTATGGGTGTGTGTTACATTACATTCACTAGTAGGAGTGAGAAAAACATCACGGGGAGGTGCGCATTGTATGGGTGTGTGTTACATTACATTCACTAGTAGGAGTGAGAAAAACATCACCGGGTGGTGCGCATTGTATGGGTGTGTGTTACATTACATTCACTAGCAGGAGTGAGAAAAACATCACGGGGTGGTGCGCATTGTATGGGTGTGTGTTACATTAGATTCACTAGCAGGAGTGAGAAAAACATCACGGGGTGGTGCGCATTGTATGGGTGTGTGTTACATTACATTCACTAGCAGGAGTGAGAAAAACATCACGGGGTGGTGCGCATTGTATGGGTGTGTGTTACATTACATTCACTAGTAGGAGTGAGAAAAACATCACGGGGTGGTGCGCATTGTATGGGTGTGTGTTACATTACATTCACTAGCAGGAGTGAGAAAAACATCACGGGGTGGTGCGCATTGTATGGGTGTGTGTTACATTACATTCACTAGCAGGAGTGAGAAAAACATCACGGGGTGGTGCGCATTGTATGGGTGTGTGTTACATTACATTCACTAGCAGGAGTGAGAAAAACATCACGGGGTGGTGCGCATTGTATGGGTGTGTGTTACATTACATTCACTAGCAGGAGTGAGAAAAACATCACGGGGTGGTGCGCATTGTATGGGTGTGTGTTACATTAGATTCACTAGCAGGAGTGAGAAAAACATCACGCGGTGGTGCGCATTGTATGGGTGTGTGTTACATTAGATTCACTAGTAGGAGTGAGAAAATCATCACGGGGTGGTGCGCATTGTATGGGTGTGTGTTACATTACATTCACTAGTAGGAGTGAGAAACACATCACGGGGTGGTGCGCATTGTATGGGTGTGTGTTACATTACATTCACTAGAAGGAGTGAGAAAAACATCACGGGGTGGTGCGCATTGTATGGGTGTGTGTTACATTACATTCACTAGTAGGAGTGAGAAAAACATCACGGGGTGGTGCGCAATGTATGGGTGTGTGTTACATTAGATTCACTAGTAGGAGTGAGAAAAACATCACGGGGTGGTGCGCATTTTATGGGTGTGTGTTACATTACATTCACTAGTAGGAGTGAGAAAAACATCACGGGGTGGTGCGCATTGTATGGGTGTGTGTTACATTACATTCACTAGTAGGAGTGAGAAAAACATCACGGGGTGGTGCGCATTGTATGGGTGTGTGTTACATTACATTCACTAGAAGGAGTGAGAAAAACATCACGGGGTCGTGCGCATTGTATGGGTGTGTGTTACATTACATTCACTAGTAGGAGTGAGAAAAACATCACGGGGTCGTGCGCATTGTATGGGTGTGTGTTACATTACATTCACTAGTAGGAGTGAGAAAAACATCACGGGGTGGTGCGCATTGTATGGGTGTGTGTTACATTAGATTCACTAGTAGGAGTGAGAAAAACATCAGGGGGTGGTGCGCATTTTATGGGTGTGTGTTACATTACATTCACTAGGAGGAGTGAGAAAAACATCACGCGGTGGTGCGCATTGTATGGGTGTGTGTTACATTACATTCACTAGTAGGAGTGAGAAAAACATCACGGGGTGGTGCGCATTGTATGGGTGTTTGTTACATTAGATTCACTAGTAGGAGTGAGAAAATCATCACGGGGTGGTGCGCATTGTATGGGTGTGTGTTACATTACATTCACTAGTAGGAGTGAGAAAAACATCACGGGGTGGTGCGCATTGTATGGGTGTGTGTTACATTAGATTCACTAGTAGGAGTGAGAAAAACATCACGGGGTGGTGCGCATTGTATGGGTGTGTGTTACATTACATTCACTAGTAGGAGTGAGAAAAACATCACGGGGTGGTGCGCATTGTATGGGTGTGTGTTACATTACATTCACTAGTAGGAGTGAGAAAAACATCACGGGGTGGTGCGCATTGTATGGGTGTGTGTTACATTACATTCACTAGTAGAAGTGAGACAAACATCACGGGGTGGTGCGCATTGTATGGGTGTTTGTTACATTAGATTCACTAGTAGGAGTGAGAAAATCATCACGGTGTGGTGCGCATTGCATGGGTGTGTGTTACATACATTCTCTAGTAGGAGTGAGAAAAACATCACGGGGTGGTGCGCATTGTATGGGTGTGTGTTACATTACATTCACTAGTAGGAGTGAGAAAAACATCACGGGGTGGTGCGCATTGTATGGGTGTGTGTTACATTACATTCACTAGTAGGAGTGAGAAAAACATCACGGGGTGGTGCGCATTGTATGGGTGTGTGTTACATTACATTCACTAGCAGAAGTGAGAAAAACATCACGGGGTGGTGCGCATTGTATGGGTGTGTGTTACATTAGATTCACTAGCAGGAGTGAGAAAAACATCACGGGGTGGTGCGCATTGTATGGGTGTGTGTTACATTACATTCACTAGCAGGAGTGAGAAAAACATCACGGGGTGGTGCGCATTGTATGGGTGTGTGTTACATTAGATTCACTAGCAGGAGTGAGAAAAACATCACGGGGTGGTGCGCATTGTATGGGTGTGTGTTACATTAGATTCACTAGTAGGAGTGAGAAAATCATCACGGGGTGGTGCGCATTGTATGGGTGTGTGTTACATTACATTCACTAGTAGGAGTGAGAAAAACATCACGGGGTGGTGCGCATTGTATGGGTGTGTGTTACATTACATTCACTAGAAGGAGTGAGAAAAACATCACGGGGTGGTGCGCATTGTATGGGTGTGTGTTACATTACATTCACTAGTAGGAGTGAGAAAAACATCACGGGGTGGTGCGCAATGTATGGGTGTGTGTTACATTAGATTCACTAGTATGAGTGAGAAAAACATCACGGGGTGGTGCGCATTTTATGGGTGTGTGTTACATTACATTCACTAGTAGGAGTGAGAAAAACATCACGGGGTGGTGCGCATTGTATGGGTGTGTGTTACATTACATTCACTAGTAGGAGTGAGAAAAACATCACGGGGTGGTGCGCATTGTATGGGTGTGTGTTACATTACATTCACTAGTAGGAGTGAGAAAAACATCACGGGGTGGTGCGCATTGTATGGGTGTGTGTTACATTACATTCACTAGAAGGAGTGAGAAAAACATCACGGGGTCGTGCACATTGTATGGGTGTGTGTTACATTACATTCACTAGAAGGAGTGAGAAAAACATCACGGGGTCGTGCCCATTGTATGGGTGTGTGTTACATTACATTCACTAGTAGGAGTGAGAAAAACATCACGGGGTGGTGCGCATTGTATGGGTGTGTGTTACATTAGATTCACTAGTAGGAGTGAGAAAAACATCAGGGGGTGGTGCGCATTTTATGGGTGTGTGTTACATTACATTCACTAGGAGGAGTGAGAAAAACATCACGCGGTGGTGCGCATTGTATGGGTGTGTGTTACATTACATTCACTAGTAGGAGTGAGAAAAACATCACGGGGTGGTGCGCATTGTATGGGTGTTTGTTACATTAGATTCACTAGTAGGAGTGAGAAAATCATCACGGGGTGGTGCGCATTGTATGGGTGTGTGTTACATTACATTCACTAGTAGGAGTGAGAAAAACATCACGGGGTGGTGCGCATTGTATGGGTGTGTGTTACTTTAGATTCACTAGTAGGAGTGAGAAAAACATCACGGGGTGGTGCGCATTGTATGGGTGTGTGTTACATTACATTCACTAGTAGGAGTGAGAAAAACATCACGGGGTGGTGCGCATTGTATGGGTGTGTGTTACATTACATTCACTAGTAGGAGTGAGAAAAACATCACAGGGTGGTGCGCATTGTATGGGTGTGTGTTACATTACATTCACTAGTAGAAGTGAGACAAACATCACGGGGTGGTGCGCATTGTATGGGTGTTTGTTACATTAGATTCACTAGTAGGAGTGAGAAAATCATCACGGTGTGGTGCGCATTGTATGGGTGTGTGTTACATACATTCTCTAGTAGGAGTGAGAAAAACATCACGGGGTGGTGCGCATTGTATGGGTGTGTGTTACATTACATTCACTAGTAGGAGTGAGAAAAACATCACGGGGTGGTGCGCATTGTATGGGTGTGTGTTACATTACATTCACTAGCAGGAGTGAGAAATCCATCACGGGGTGGTGCGCATTGTATGGGTGTGTGTTACATTACATTCACTAGCAGGAGTGAGAAAAACATCACGGGGTGGTGCGCATTGTATGGGTGTGTGTTACGTTACATTCACTAGCAGGAGTGAAAAAAACATCACGGGGTGGTGCGCATTGTATGGGTGTGTGTTACATTAGATTCACTAGCAGGAGTGAGAAAAACATTACGGGGTGGTGCGCATTGTATGGGTGTGTGTTACATTACATTCATTAGTAGGAGTGAGAAAAACATCACGGGGTGGTGCGTATTGTATGGGTGTGTGTTACATTACATTCACTAGTAGGAGTGAGAAAAACATCACGGGGTGGTGCGCATTGTATGGGTGTGTGTTACATTACATTCACTAGTAGGAGTGAGAAAAACATCACGGGGTGGTGCGCATTGTATGGGTGTGTGTTACATTACATTCACTAGTAGGAGTGAGAAAAACATCACGGGGTTGTGCGCATTGTATGGGCGTGTGTTACATTACATTCACTAGTAGGAGTGAGAAAAACATCACGGGGTGGTGCGCATTGTATGGGTGTGTGTTACATTACATTCACTAGTAGCAGTGAGAAAAACATCACGGGGTGGTGCGCATTGTATGGGTGTGTGTTACATTACATTCACTAGTAGGAGTGAGAAAAACATCACGGGGTGGTGCGCATTGTATGGGTGTGTGTTACATTAGATTCACTAGTAGGTGTGAGAAAAACATCACGGGGTTGTGCGCATTGTATGGGTGTGTGTTACATTAGAATCACTAGTAGGAGTGAGAAAAACATCACGGGGTGGTGCGCATTGTATGGGTGTGTGTTACATTACATTCACTAGTAGCAGTGAGAAAAACATCACGGGGTGGTGCGCATTGTATGGGTGTGTGTTACATTACATTCACTAGTAGGAGTGAGAAAATCATCAGGGGGTGGTGCGCATTGTATGGGTGTTTGTTACATTAGATTCACTAGTAGGAGTGAGAAAATCATCACGGGGTGGTGCGCATTGTATGGGTGTGTGTTACATTACATTCACTAGTAGGAGTGAGAAAAACATCACGAGGTGGTGCGCATTGTATGGGTGTGTGTTACATTAGATTCACTAGTAGGAGTGCGAAAAACATCACGGGGTTGTGCGCATTGTATGGGTGTGTGTTACATTAGAATCACTAGTAGGAGTGAGAAAAACATCACGGGGTGGTGCACATTGTATGGGTGTGTGTTACATTACATTCACTAGTAGGTGTGAGAAAAACATCACGGGGTGGTGCGCATTGTATGGGTGTGTGTTACATTAGATTCACTAGTAGGAGTGAGAAAATCATCACGGGGTGGTGCGCATTGTATGGGTGTGTGTTACATTACATTCACTAGTAGGAGTGAGAAAAACATCACGGGGTGGTGCGCATTGTATGGGTGTGTGTTACATTACATTCACTAGTAGGAGAGAGAAAAACATCACGGGGTGGTGCACATTGTATGGGTGTTTGTTACATTAAATTCACTAGTAGGAGTGAGAAAAACATCACGGGGTGGTGCACATGTATGGGTGTGTGTTACATTAGATTCACTAGTAGGAGTGAGAAAAACATCACGGGGTGGTGCGCATTGTATGGGTGTGTGTTACATTACATTCACTAATAGGAGTGAGAAAAACATCACGGGGTGGTGCGCATTGTATGGGTGTGTGTTACATTACATTCACTAGTAGGAGTGTGAAAAACATCACGGGGAGGTGCGCATTGTATGGGTGTGTGTTACATTACATTCACTAGTAGGAGTGAGAAAAACATCACGGGGTGGTGCGCATTGTATGGGTGTGTGTTACATTACATTCACTAGAAGGAGTGAGAAAAACATCACGGGGTGGTGCGCATTGTATGGGTGTGTGTTACATTACATTCACTAGTAGGAGTGAGAAAAACATCACGGGGTGGTGCGCATTGTATGGGTGTGTGTTACATTACATTCACTAGTAGGAGTGAGAAAAACATCACGGGGTGGTGCGCAATGTATGGGTGTGTGTTACATTAGATTCACTATTAGGAGTGAGAAAAACATCACGGGGTGGTGCGCATTTTATGGGTGTGTGTTACATTACATTCACTAGTAGGAGTGAGAAAAACATCACGGGGTGGTGCGCATTGTATGGGTGTGTGTTACATTACATTCACTAGTAGGAGTGAGAAAAACATCACGGGGTGGTGCGCATTGTATGGGTGTGTGTTACATTACATTCACTAGAAGGAGTGAGAAAAACATCACGGGGTCGTGCGCATTGTATGGGTGTGTGTTACATTACATTCACTAGTAGGAGTGAGAAAAACATCACGGGGTGGTGCGCATTGTATGGGTGTGTGTTACATTAGATTCACTAGTAGGAGTGAGAAAAACATCACGGGGTGGTGCGCATTTTATGGGTGTGTGTTACATTACATTCACTAGTAGGAGTGAGAAAAACATCACGGGGTGGTGCGCATTATATGGGTATGTGTTACATTACATTCACTAGTAGGAGTGAGAAAAACATCACGGGGTGGTGCGCATTGTATGGGTGTTTTTTACATTAGATTCACTAGTAGGAGTGAGAAAATCATCACGGGGTGGTGCGCATTGTATGGGTGTGTGTTACATTACATTCACTAGTAGGAGTGAGAAAAACATCACGGGGTGGTGCGCATTGTATGGGTGTGTGTTACATTAGATTCACTAGTAGGAGTGAGAAAAACATCACGGGATGGTGCGCATTGTATGGGTGTGTGTTACATTACATTCACAATAGGAGTGAGAAAAACATCACGGGGTGGTGCGCATTGTATGGGTGTGTGTTACATTAGATTCACTAGTAGGAGTGAGAAAAACATCACAGGGTGGTGCGCATTGTATTGGTGTGGGTTACATTACATTCACTAGTAGAAGTGAGACAAACATCACGGGGTGGTGCGCATTGTATGGGTGTGTGTTACATTACATTCACTAGCAGGAGTGAGAAAAACATCACGGCGTGGTGCGCATTGTATGGGTGTGTGTTACATTACATTCACTAGTAGGAGTGAGAAAAACATCACGGGGTGGTGCGCATTGTATGGGTGTGTGTTACATTACATTCACTAGTAGGAGTCAGAAAAACATCACGGGGTGGTACGCATTGTATGGGTGTGTGTTACATTACATTCACTAGTAGGAGTGAGAAAAACATCACGGGGTGGTGCGCATTGTATGGGTGTGTGTTACATTACATTCACTAGTAGGAGTGAGAAAAACATCACGGGGTGGTGCCCATTGTATGGGTGTGTGTTACATTACATTCACTAGCAGGAGTGAGAAAAACATCACGGGGTGGTGTGCATTGTATGGGTGTTTGTTACATTACATTCACTAGTAGGAGTGAGAAAATCATCACGGGGTGGTGCGCATTGTATGGGTGTGTGTTACATTACATTCACTAGTAGGAGTGAGAAAAACATCACGGGGTGGTGCGCATTGTATGGGTGTGTGTTACATTAGATTCACTAGTAGGAGTGAGAAAAACATCACGGGGTTGTGCGCATTGTATGGGTGTGTGTTACATTAGAATCACTAGTAGGAGGGAGAAAAACATCACGGGGTGGTGCGCAGTGTATGGGTGTGTGTTACATTACATTCACTAGTAGGTGTGAGAAAAACATCACGGGGTGGTGCGCATAGTATGGGTGTTTGTTACATTACATTCACTAGTAGGAGTGAGAAAATCATCACGGGGTGGTGCGCATTGTATGGGTGTGTGTTACATTACATTCACTAGTAGGAGTGAGAAAAACATCACGGGGTGGTGCGCATTGTATGGGTGTGTGTTACATTACATTCACTAGTAGGAGTGAGAAAAACATCACGGGGTGGTGCGCATTGTATGGGTGTTTGTTACATTAGATTCACTAGTAGGAGTGAGAAAAACATCACGGGGTGGTGCGCATTGTATGGGTGTGTGTTACATTAGATTCACTAGTAGGAGTGAGAAAAACATCACGGGGTGGTGCGCATTGTATGGGTGTGTGTTACATTACATTCACTAGTAGGAGTGAGAAAAACATCACGGGGTGGTGTGCATTGTATGGGTGTGTGTTACATTACATTCACTAGTAGGAGTGAGAAAAACATCACGGGGAGGTGCGCATTGTATGGGTGTGTGTTACATTACATTCACTAGTAGGAGTGAGAAAAACATCACGGGGTGGTGCGCATTGTATGGGTGTGTGTTACATTACATTCACTAGAAGGAGTGAGAAAAACATCACGGGGTGGTGAGCATTGTATGGGTGTGTGTTACATTACATTCACTAGTAGGAGTGAGAAAAACATCACGGGGTGGTGCGCATTGTATGGGTGTGTGTTACATTACATTCACTAGTAGGAGTGAGAAAAACATCACGGGGTGGTGCGCAATGTATGGGTGTGTGTTACATTACATTCACTAGTAGGAGTGAGAAAAACATCACGGGGTGGTGCGCATTGTATGGGTGTGTGTTACATTACATTCACTAGTAGGAGTGAGAAAAACATCACTGGGTGGTGCGAATTGTATGGGTGTGTGTTACATTACATTCACTAGAAGGAGTGAGAAAAACATCACGGGGTGGTGTGCATTGTATGGGTGTGTGTTACATTACATTCACTAGTAGGAGTGAGAAAAACATCACGGGGTGGTGCGCATTGTATGGGTGTGTGTTACATTAGATTCACTAGTAGGAGTGAGAAAAACATCACGGGGTGGTGCGCATTGTATGGGTGTGGGTTACATTACATTCACTAGTAGAAGTGAGACAAACATCACGGGGTGGTGCGCATTGTATGGGTGTTTGTTACATTAGATTCACTAGTAGGAGTGAGAAAATCATCACGGTGTGGTGCGCATTGTATGGGTGTGTGTTACATACATTCTCTAGTAGGAGTGAGAAAAACATCACGGGGTGGTGCGCATTGTATGGGCGTGTGTTACATTACATTCACTAGTAGGAGTGAGAAAAACATCACGGGGTGGTGCGCATTGTATGGGTGTGTTACATTACATTCACTAGTAGGAGTGAGAAAAACATCACCGGGTGGTGCGCATTGAATGGGTGTGTTACATTACATTCACTAGTAGCAGTGAGAAAAACATCACGGGGTGGTGCGCATTGTATGGGTTTGTGTTACATTAGATTCACTAGTAGGAGTGAGAAAAACATCACGGTGTGGTGCGCATTGTATGGGTGTGTGTTACATTACATTCACTAGTAGGAGTGAAAAAAACATCACGGGGTGGTGCGCATTGTATGGGTGTGTGTTACATTAGATTCACTAGTAGGAGTGAGAAAAACATCACGGGGTGGTGCGCATTGTATGGGTGTGTGTTACATTACATTCACTAATAGGAGTGAGAAAAACATCACGGGGTGGTGCGCATTGTATGGGTGTGTGTTACATTACATTCACTAGTAGGAGTGAGAAAAACATCACGGGGTGGTGCGCATTGTATGGGTGTGTGTTACATTACATTCACTAGAAGGAGTGAGAAAAACATCACGGGGTGGTGCGCATTGTATGGGTGTGTGTTACATTACATTCACTAGTAGGAGTGAGAAAAACATCACGGGGTGGTGCGCATTTTATGGGTGTGTGTTACATTACATTCACTAGTAGGAGTGAGAAAAACATCACGGGGTGGTGCGCAATGTATGGGTGTGTGTTACATTAGATTCACTAGTAGGAGTGAGAAAAGCATCACGGGGTGGTGCGCATTTTATGGGTGTGTGTTACATTACATTCACTAGTAGGAGTGAGAAAAACATCACGGGGTGGTGCGCATTGTATGGGTGTGTGTTACATTACATTCACTAGTAGGAGTGAGAAAAACATCACGGGGTGGTGCGCATTGTATGGGTGTTTGTTACATTAGATTCACTAGTAGGAGTGAGAAAATCATCACGGGGTGGTGCGCATTGTATGGGTGTGTGTTACATTACATTCACTAGTAGGAGTGAGAAAAACATCACGGGGTGGTGCGCATTGTATGGGTGTGTGTTATATTAGATTCACTAGTAGGAGTGAGAAAAACATCACGGGGTGGTGCGCATTGTATGGGTGTGTGTTACATTACATTCACTAGTAGGAGTGAGAAAAACATCATGGGGTCGTGCGCATTGTATGGGTGTGTGTTACATTAGATTCACTAGTAGGAGTGAGAAAAACATCACAGGGTGGTGCGCATTGTATGGGTGTGGGTTAAATTACATTCACTAGTAGGAGTGAGACAAACATCACGGGGTGGTGCGCATTGTATGGGTGTTTGTTACATTAGATTCACTAGTAGGAGTGAGAAAATCATCACGGTGTGGTGCGCATTGTATGGGTGTGTGTTACATTACATTCACTAGTAGGAGTGAGAAAAACATCACGGGGTGGTGCGCATTGTATGGGTGTGTGTTACATTACATTCACTAGTAGGAGTTAGAAAAACATCACGGGGTGGTGCGCATTGTATGGGCGTGTGTTACATTACATTCACTAGTAGGAGTGAGAAAAACATCACGGGGTGGTGCGCATTGTATGGGCGTGTGTTACATTACATTCACTAGTAGGAGTGAGAAAAACATCACGGGGTGGTGCGCATTGTATGGGTGTGTTACATTACATTCACTAGTAGGAGTGAGAAAAACATCACGGGGTGGTGCGCATTGTATGGGTGTGTGTTACATTACATTCACTAGTAGGAGTGAGAAAAACCTCACGGGGTGGTGCGCATTGTAGGGGTGTGTGTTACATTAGATTCACTAGCAGGAGTGAGAAAAACATTACGGGGTGGTGCGCATTGTATGGGTGTGTTACATTACATTCACTAGTAGGAGTGAGAAAAACATCACGGGGTGGTGCGCATTGTATGGGTGTGTGTTACATTACATTCACTAGTAGGAGTGAGAAAATCATCACGGGGTGGTGCGCATTGTATGGGTGTGTGTTACATTACATTCACTAGTAGGAGTCAGAAAAACATCACGGGGTGGTGCGCATTGTATGGGTGTGTGTTACATTACATTCACTAGTAGGAGTGAGAAAAACATCACGGGGTGGTGCGCATTGTATGGGTGTGTGTTAAATTACATTCACTAGTAGGAGTGAGAAAAACATCATGGGGCGGTGCGCATTGTATGGGTGTGTGTTACATTACATTCACTAGTAGGAGTGAGAAAAACATCACGGGGTGGTGCGCATTGTATGGGTGTGTGGTACATTACATTCACTAGTAGGAGTGAGAAAAACATCACGGGGTGGTGCGCATTGTACGGGTGTTTGTTACATTAGATTCACTAGAAGGAGTGAGAAAATCATCACGGGGTGGTGCGCATTGTATGGGTGTGTGTTACATTACATTCACTAGTAGGAGTGAGAAAATCATCACGGGGTGGTGCGCATTGTATGGGTGTGTGTTACACTACATTCACTACTAGCAGTGAGAAAAACATCACGGGGTGGTGCGCATTGTATGGGTGTGTGTTACACTACATTCACTAGTAGGAGTGTGAAAAACATCACGGGGTGGTGCGCATTGTATGGGTGTGTGTTACATTACATTCACTAGTAGGAGTGAGAAAAACATCACGGGGTGGTGCGCATTGTATGGGTGTTTGTTACATTAGATTCACTAGTAGGAGTGAGAAAATCATCACGGGGTGGTGCGCATTGTATGGGTGTGTGTTACATTAGATTCACTAGTAGGAGTGAGAAAAACATCACGGGGTGGTGCGCATTGTATGGGTGTGTGTTACATTAGATTCACTAGTAGGAGTGAGAGAAACATCACGGGGTGGTGCGCATTTTATGGGTGTGCGTTACATTACATTCACTAGTAGGAGTGACAGAAACATCACGGGGTGGTGCGCATTGTATGGGTGTGTGTTACATTACATTCACTAGTAGGAGTGAGAAAAACATCACGGGGTGGTGCGCCTTGTATGGGTGTGTGTTACATTACATTCACTAGTAGGAGTGAGAAAAACATCACGGGGTGGTGCGCAATGTATGGGTGTGTGTTACATTAGATTCACTAGTAGGAGTGAGAAAAACATCACGGGGTGGTGCGCATTTTATGGGTGTGCGTTACATTACATTCACTAGTAGGAGTGAGACAAACATCACGGGGTGGTGCGCATTGTATGGGTGTGTGTTACATTACATTCACTAGTAGGAGTGAGAAAAACATCACGGGGTGGTGCGCATTGTATGGGTGTTTGTTACATTAGATTCACTAGAAGGAGTGAGAAAATCATCACGGGGTGGTGCGCATTGTATGGGTGTGTGTTACATTACATTCACTAGTAGGAGTGAGAAAAACATCACGGGGTGGTGCGCATTGTATGGGTGTGTGTTACATTAGATTCACTAGTAGGAGTGAGAAAAACATCACGGGGTGGTGCGCATTGTATGGGTGTGTGTTACATTACATTCACTAGTAGGAGTGAGAAAAACATCACGGGGTGGTGCGCATTGTATGGGTGTGTGTTACATTAGATTCACTAGTAGGAGTGAGAAAAACATCACAGGGTGGTGCGCATTGTATGGGTGTGGGTTACATTACATTCACTAGTAGGAGTGAGACAAACATCACGGGGTGGTGCGCATTGTATGGGTGTTTGTTTCATTAGATTCACTAGTAGGAGTGAGAAAATCATAACGGGGTGGTGCGCATTGTATGGGTGTGTGTTACATTACATTCACTAGTAGGAGTGAGAAAAAGATCACAGGGTGGTGCGCATTGTATGGGTGTGTGTTACATTACATTCACTAGTAGGAGTGAGAAAAACATCACGGGGTGGTGCGCATTGTATGGGTGTGTGTTACATTACATTCACTAGTAGGAGTGAGAAAAACATCACGGGGTGGTGCGCATTGTATGGGAGTGTGTTACATTACATTCACTAGTTGGAGTGAGAAAAACATCACGGGGTGGTGCGCATTGTATGGGTGTGTTACATTACATTCACTAGTAGGAGTGAGAAAAACATCACGGGGTGGTGCGCATTGTATGGGTGTGTGTTACATTACATTCACTAGTAGGAGTGAGAAAAACATCACGGGGTGGTGCGCATTGTATGGGTGTGTGTTACATTACATTCACTAGTAGCAGTGAGAAAAACATCACGGGGTGGTGCGCATTGTATGGGTGTGTGTTACATTACATTCACTAGTAGGAGTGAGAAAAACATCACGGGGTGGTGCGCATTGTATGGGTGTGTGTTACATTACATTCACTAGTAGGAGTGAGAAAAACATCACGGGGTGGTGCGCATTGTATGGGTGTGTGTTACATTAGATTCACTAGTAGGAGTGAGAAAAACATCACGGGGTTGTGCGCATTGTATGGGTGTGTGTTACATTAGATTCACTAGTAGGTGTGAGAAAAATATCACGGGGTTGTGCGCATTGTATGGGTGTGTGTTACATTACATTCACTAGCAGGTGTGAGAAAAACATCACGGGGTGGTGCGCATTGTATGGGTGTTTGTTACATTAAATTCACTAGTAGGAGTGAGAAAATCATCACGGGGTGGTGCGCATTGTATGGGTGTGTGTTACATTACATTCACTAGTAGGAGTGAGAAAAACATCACGGGGTGGTGCGCATTGTATGGGTGTGTGTTACATTACATTCACTAGTAGGAGTGAGAAAAACATCACGGGGTGGTGCGCATTGTATGGGTGTGTGTTACATTCACTAGTAGGAGTGAGAAAAACATCACGGGGTGGTGCACATTGTATGGGTGTGTGTTACATTAGATTCACTAGTAGGAGTGAGAAAAACATCACGGGGTGGTGCGCATTGTATGGGTGTGTGTTACATTACATTCACTAATAGGAGTGAGAAAAACATCACGGGGTGGTGCGCATTGTATGGGTGTGTGTTACATTACATTCACTAGTAGGAGTGAGAAAAACATCACGGGGAGGTGCGCATTGTATGGGTGTGTGTTACATTACATTCACTAGTAGGAGTGAGAAAAACATCCCGGGTCGGGGCGCATTGTATGGGTGTGTGTTACATTACATTCACTAGAAGGAGTGAGAAAAACATCACGGGGTGGTGCGCATTGTATGGGTGTGTGTTACATTACATTCACAAGTAGGAGTGAGAAAAACATCTCGGGGTGGTGCGCAATGTATGGGTGTGTGTCACATTAGATTCACTAGTAGGAGTGAGAAAAACATCACGGGGTGGTGCGCATTTTATGGGTGTGTGTTACATTACATTCACTAGTAGGAATGAGAAAAACATCACGGGGTGGTGCGCATTGTATGGGTGTGTGTTACATTACATTCACTAGTACGAGTGAGAAAAACATCACGGGGTGGTGCGCATTGTATGGGTGTTTGTTACATTAGATTCACTAGTAGGAGTGAGAAAATCATCACGGGGTGGTGCGCATTGTATGGGTGTGTGTTACATTACATTCACTAGTAGGAGTGAGAAAAACATCACAGGGTGGTGCGCATTGTATGGGTGTGTGTTACATTAGATTCACTAGTAGGAGTGAGAAAAACATCACGGGGTGGTGCGCATTGTATGGGTGTGTGTTACATTAGATAAACTAGTAGGAGTGAGAAAAACATCACGGGGTGGTTCGCATTGTATGGGTGTGTGTTACATTAGATTCACTAGTAGGAGTGAGAAAAACATCACAGGGTGGTGCGCATTGTATGGGTGTGGGTTACTTTACATTCACTAGTAGGAGTGAGACAAACATCACGGGGTGGTGCGCATTGTATGGGTGTTTGTTACATTAGATTCACTAGTAGGAGTGAGAAAATCATCACGGTGTGGTGCGCATTGTATGGGTGTGTGTTACATTACATTCACTAGTAGGAGTGAGAAAAACATCACGGGGTGGTGCGCATTTTATGGGTGTGTGTTACATTACATTCACTAGTAGGAGTGAGAAAAACATCACGGGGTGGTGCGCATTGTATGGGTGTGTGTTACATTACATTCACTAGTAGGAGTGAGAAAAACATCACGGGGTGGTGCACATTGTATGGGCGTGTGTTACATTACATTCACTAGTAGGAGTGAGAAAAACATCACGGGGTGGTGCGCATTGTATGGGTGTGTTACATTACATTCACTAGTAGGAGTGAGAAAAACATCACGGGGTGGTGCGCATTGTATGGGTGTGTGTTACATTACATTCACTAGTAGGAGTGAGAAAAACCTCACGGGGTGGTGCGCATTGTAGGGGTGTGTGTTACATTAGATTCACTAGTAGGAGTGAGAAAAACATCACGGGGTTGTGCGCATTGTATGGGTGTGTGTTACATTACATTCACTAGTAGGTGTGAGAAAAACATCACGGGGTGGTGCGCATTGTATGGGTGTTTGTTACATTAAATTCACTAGTAGGAGTGAGAAAATCATCACGGGGTGGTGCGCATTGTATGGGTGTGTGTTACATTACATTGACTAGTAGGAGTGAGAAAAACATCACGGGGTGGTGCGCATAGTATGGGTGTGTGTTACATTAGATTCACTAGTAGGAGTGAGAAAAACATCACGGGTGGTGCGCATTGTATGGGTGTGTGTTACATTCACTAGTAGGAGTGAGAAAAACATCACGGGGTGGTGCACATTGTATGGGTGTGTGTTACATTAGATTCACTAGTAGGAGTGAGAAAAACATCACGGGGTGGTGCGCATTGTTTGGGTGTGTGTTACATTACATTCACTAATAGGAGTGAGAAAAACATCACGGGGTGGTGCGCATTGTATGGGTGTGTGTTACATTACATTCACTAGTAGGAGTGAGAAAAACATCACGGGGAGGTGCGCATTGTATGGGTGTGTGTTACATTACATTCACTAGTAGGAGTGAGAAAAACATCCCGGGTCGGTGCGCATTGTATGGGTGTGTGTTACATTACATTCACTAGAAGGAGTGAGAAAAACATCACGGGGTGGTGCGCATTGTATGGGTGTGTGTTACATTACATTCACTAGTAGGAGTGAGAAAAACATCGCCGGGTGGTGCGCATTGTATGGGTGTGTGTTACATTACATTCACTGGTAGGAGTGAGAAAAACATCTCGGGGTGGTGCGCAATGTATGGGTGTGTGTTACATTAGATTCACTAGTAGGAGTGAGAAAAACATCACGGGGTGGTGCGCATTGTATGGGTGTGTGTTACATTACATTCACTAGTAGGAGTGAGAAAAACATCACGGGGTGGTGTGCATTGTATGGGTGTGTGTTACATTACATTCACTAGTAGGAGTGAGAAAAACATCACGGGGTGGTGCGTATTGTATGGGTGTGTGTTACATTACATTCACTAGTAGGAGTGAGAAAATCATCACGGGGTGGTGCGCATTGTATGGGTGTGTGTTACATTACATTCACTAGTAGGAGTGAGAAAAACATCACGGGGTGGTGCGCATTGTATGGGTGTGTGTTACATTAGATTCACTAGTAGGAGTGAGAAAAACATCACGGGGTGGTGCGCATTGTATGGGTGTGTGTTACATTAGATAAACTAGTAGGAGTGAGAAAAACATCACGGGGTGGTTCGCATTGTATGGGTGTGTGTTACATTAGATTCACTAGTAGGAGTGAGAAAAACATCACAGGGTGGTGCGCATTGTATAGGTGTGGGTTACTTTACATTCACTAGTAGGAGTGAGACAAACATCACGGAGTAGTGCGCACTGTATGGGTGTTTGTTACATTAGATTCACTAGTAGGAGTGAGAAAATCATCACGGTGTGGTGCGCATTGTATGGGTGTGTGTTACATTACATTCACTAGTAGGAGTGAGAAAAACATCACGGGGTGGTGTGCATTGTATGGGTGTGTGTTACATTACATTCACTAGTAGGAGTGAGAAAAACATCACGGGGTGGTGCGCATTGTATGGGTGTGTGTTACATTACAGTCACTAGTAGGAGTGAGAAAAACATCACGGGGTGGTGCACATTGTATGGGCGTGTGTTACATTACATTCACTAGTAGGAGTGAGAAAAACATCACGGGGTGGTGCGCATTGTATGGGTGTGTTACATTACATTCACTAGTAGGAGTGAGAAAAACATCACGGGGTGGTGCGCATTGTATGGGTGTGTGTTACATTACATTCACTAGTAGGAGTGAGAAAAACCTCACGGGGTGGTGCGCATTGTAGGGGTGTGTGTTACATTAGATTCACTAGTAGGAGTGAAAAAACATCACGGGGTGGTGCGCATTTTATGGGTGTGTGTTACATTACATTCACTAGTAGGAGTGAGAAAAACATCACGGGGTGGTGCGCATTGTATGGGTGTGTGTTACATTACATTCACTAGTAGGAGTGAGAAAAACATCACGGGGTGGTGCGCATTGTATGGGTGTGTGTTACATTACATTCACTAGTAGGAGTGAGAAAAACATCACGGGGTGGTGCGCATTGTATGGGTGTGTGTTACATTACATTCACTAGTAGGAGTGAGAAAAACATCACGGGGTGGTGCGCATTGTATGGGTGTGTGTTACATTACATTCACTAGTAGGAGTGAGAAAAACATCACGGAGTGGTGCGCATTTTATGGGTGTGTGTTACATTACATTCACTACTAGGAGTGAGAAAAATATCACGGGGTGGTGCGCATTGTATGGGTGTGTGTTACATTACATTCACTAATAGGATTGAGAAAAACATCACGGGGTGGTGCGCATTGTATGTGTGTGTGTTACATTACATTCACTAGTAGGAGTGAGAAAAACATCACTGGGGGGTGCGCATTGTATGGGTGTGTGTTACATTACATTCACTAGTAGGAGTGAGAAAAACATCACGGGGTGGTGCGCATTGTATGGGTGTGTGTTACATTACATTCACTAGTAGGAGTGAGAAAAACATCACGGGGTGGTGCGCATTGTATGGGTGTGTGTTACATTACATTCACTAGTAGGAGTGAGAAAAACATCACGGGGTGGTGCGCATTGTATGGGTGTTTGTTACATTAGATTCACTAGTAGGAGTGAGAAAATCATCACGGGGTGGTGCGCATTGTAAGGGTGTGTGTTACATTACATTCACTAGTAGGAGTGAGAAAAACATCACGGGGTGGTGCGCATTGTATGGGCGTGTGTTACATTACATTCACTAGTAGGAGTGAGAAAAACATCACGGGGTGGTGCGCATTGTATGGGTGTGTTACATTACATTCACTAGTAGGAGTGAGAAAAACATCACGGGGTTGTGCGCATTGTATGGGTGTGTGTTACATTACATTCACTAGTAGGAGTGAGAAAAACATCACGGGGTGGTGCGCATTGTATGGGTGTGTGTTACATTACATTCACTAGTAGGAGTGAGAAAAACATCACGGGGTGGTGCGCATTGTATGGGTGTGTGTTACATTACATTCACTAGTAGGAGTGAGAAAAACATCACGGGGTGGTGCGCATTGTATGGGTGTTTGTTACATTAGATTCACTAGTAGGAGTGAGAAAATCATCACGGGGTGGTGCGCATTGTATGGGTGTGTGTTACATTACATTCACTAGTAGGAGTGAGAAAAACATCATGGGGTGGTGCGCATTGTATGGGTGTGTGTTACATTAGATTCACTAGTAGGAGTGAGAAAAACATCACGGGGTTGTGCGCATTGTATGGGTGTGTGTTACATTAGAATCACTAGTAGGAGTGAGAAAAACATCACGGGGTGGTGCGCATTGTATGGGTGTGTGTTACATTACATTCACTAGTAGGTGTGAGAAAAACATCACGGGGTGGTGCGCATTGTATGGGTGTTTGTTACATTAGATTCACTAGTAGGAGTGAGAAAATCATCACGGGGTGGTGCGCATTGTATGGGTGTGTGTTACATTACATTCACTAGTAGGAGTGAGAAAAACATCACGGGGTGGTGCGCATTGTATGGGTGTGTGTTACATTCACTAGTAGGAGTGAGAAAAACATCACGGGGTGGTGCACATTGTATGGGTGTGTGTTACATTAGATTCACTAGTAGGAGTGAGAAAAACATCACGGGGTGGTGCGCATTGTATGGGTGTGTGTTACATTACATACACTAATAGGAGTGAGAAAAACATCACGGGGTGGTGCGCATTGTATGGGTGTGTGTTACATTACATTCACTAGTAGGAGTGAGAAAAACATCACGGGGAGGTGCGCATTGTATGGGTGTGTGTTACATTACATTCACTAGTAGGAGTGAGAAAAACATCCCGGGTCGGTGCGCATTGTATGGGTGTGTGTTACATTACATTCACTAGAAGGAGTGAGAAAAACATCACGGGGTGGTGCGCATTGTATGGGTGTTTGTTACATTACATTCACTAGAAGGAGTGAGAAAAACATCACGGGGTGGTGCGCATTGTAAGGGTGTGTGTTACATTACATTCACTAGTAGGAGTGAGAAAAACATCACGGGGTGGTGCGCATTGTATGGGCGTGTGTTACATTACATTCACTAGTAGGAGTGAGAAAAACATCACGGGGTGGTGCACATTGTATGGGTGTGTGTTACATTAGATTCACTAGTAGGAGTGAGAAAAACATCACGGGGTGGTGCGCATTGTATGGGTGTGTGTTACATTACATTCACTAATAGGAGTGAGAAAAACATCACGGGGTGGTGCGCATTGTATGGGTGTGTGTTACATTACATTCACTAGTAGGAGTGAGAAAAACATCACGGGGAGGTGCGCATTGTATGGGTGTGTGTTACATTACATTCACTAGTAAGAGTGAGAAAAACATCCCGGGTCGGTGCGCATTGTATGGGTGTGTGTTACATTACATTCACTAGAAGGAGTGAGAAAAACATCACGGGGTGGTGCGCATTGTATGGGTGTGTGTTACATTACATTCACTAGTAGGAGTGAGAAAAACATCGCGGGGTGGTGCGCATTGTATGGGTGTGTGTTACATTACATTCACTAGTAGGAGTGAGAAAAACATCACGGGGTGGTGCGCATTGTATGGGTGTGTGTTACATTACATTCACTAGTAGGAGTGAGAAAAACATCACGGGGTGGTGCGCATTGTATGGGTGTTTGTTACATTAGATTCACTAGTAGGAGTGAGAAAATCATCACGGGGTGGTGCGCATTGTATGGGTGTGTGTTACATTACATTCACTAGTAGGAGTGAGAAAAACATCATGGGGTGGTGCGCATTGTATGGGTGTGTGTTACATTAGATTCACTAGTAGGAGTGAGAAAAACATCACGGGGTTGTGCGCATTGTATGGGTGTGTGTTACATTAGAATCACTAGTAGGAGTGAGAAAAACATCACGGGGTGGTGCGCATTGTATGGGTGTGTGTTACATTACATTCACTAGTAGGTGTGAGAAAAACATCACGGGGTGGTGCGCATTGTATGGGTGTTTGTTACGTTAGATTCACTAGTAGGAGTGAGAAAATCATCACGGGGTGGTGCGCATTGTATGGGTGTGTGTTACATTACATTCACTAGTAGGAGTGAGAAAAACATCACGGGGTGGTGCGCATTGTATGGGTGTGTGTTACATTCACTAGTAGGAGTGAGAAAAACATCACGGGGTGGTGCACATTGTATGGGTGTGTGTTACATTAGATTCACTAGTAGGAGTGAGAAAAACATCACGGGGTGGTGCGCATTGTATGGGTGTGTGTTACATTACATTCACTAATAGGAGTGAGAAAAACATCACGGGGTGGTGCGCATTGTATGGGTGTGTGTTACATTACATTCACTAGTAGGAGTGAGAAAAACATCACGGGGAGGTGCGCATTGTATGGGTGTGTGTTACATTACATTCACTAGTAGGAGTGAGAAAAACATCCCGGGTCGGTGCGCATTGTATGGGTGTGTGTTACATTACATTCACTAGAAGGAGTGAGAAAAACATCACGGGGTGGTGCGCATTGTATGGGTGTGTGTTACATTACATTCACTAGTAGGAGTGAGAAAAACATCGCGGGGTGGTGCGCATTGTATGGGTGTGTGTTACATTACATTCACTAGTAGGAGTGAGAAAAACATCTCGGGGTGGTGCGCAATGTATGGGTGTGTGTTACATTAGATTCACTAGTAGGAGTGAGAAAAACATCACGGGGTGGTGCGCATTGTATGGGTGTGTGTTACATTACATTCACTAGTAGGAGTGAGAAAAACATCACGGGGTGGTGCGCATTGTATGGGTGTGTGTTACATTACATTCACTAGTAGGAGTGAGAAAAACATCACGGGGTGGTGCGCATTGTATGGGTGTGTGTTACATTACATTCACTAGTAGGAGTGAGAAAATCATCACGGGGTGGTGCGCATTGTATGGGTGTGTGTTACATTACATTCACTAGTAGGAGTGAGAAAAACATCACGGGGTGGTGCGCATTGTATGGGTGTGTGTTACATTAGATTCACTAGTAGGAGTGAGAAAAACATCACGGGGTGGTGCGCATTGTATGGGTGTGTGTTACATTAGATAAACTAGTAGGAGTGAGAAAAACATCACGGGGTGGTTCGCATTGTATGGGTGTGTGTTACATTAGATTCACTAGTAGGAGTGAGAAAAACATCACAGGGTGGTGCGCATTGTATAGGTGTGGGTTACTTTACATTCACTAGTAGGAGTGAGACAAACATCACGGAGTGGTGCGCACTGTATGGGTGTTTGTTACATTAGATTCACTAGTAGGAGTGAGAAAATCATCACGGTGTGGTGCGAATTGTATCGGTGTGTGTTACATTACATTCACTAGTAGGAGTGTGAAAAACATCACGGGGTGGTGTGCATTGTATGGGTGTGTGTTACATTACATTCACTAGTAGGAGTGAGAAAAACATCACGGGGTGGTGCGCATTGTATGGGTGTGTGTTACATTACATTCACTAGTAGGAGTGAGAAAAATATCACGGGGTGGTGCACATTGTATGGGCGTGTGTTACATTACATTCACTAGTAGGAGTGAGAAAAACATCACGGGGTGGTGCGCATTGTATGGGTGTGTTACATTACATTCACTAGTAGGAGTGAGAAAAACATCACGGGGTGGTGCGCATTGTATGGGTGTGTGTTACATTACATTCACTATTAGGAGTGAGAAAAACCTCACGGGGTGGTGCGCATTGTAGGGGTGTGTGTTACATTAGATTCACTAGTAGGAGTGAAAAAGCATCACGGGGTGGTGCGCATTTTATGGGTGTGTGTTACATTACATTCACTAGTAGGAGTGAGAAAAACATCACGGGGTGGTGCGCATTGTATGGGTGTGTGTTACATTACATTCACTAGTAGGAGTGAGAAAAACATCACGGGGTGGTGCGCATTGTATGGGTGTGTGTTACATTACATTCACTAGTAGGAGTGAGAAAAACATCACGGGGTGGTGCGCATTGTATGGGTGTGTGTTACATTACATTCACTAGTAGGAGTGAGAAAAACATCACGGGGTGGTGCGCATTGTATGGGTGTGTGTTACATTACATTCACTAGTAGGAGTGAGAAAAACATCACGGAGTGGTGCGCATTTTATGGGTGTGTGTTACATTACATTCACTACTAGGAGTGAGAAAAATATCACGGGGTGGTGCGCATTGTATGGGTGTGTGTTACATTACATTCACTAATAGGATTGAGAAAAACATCACGGGGTGGTGCGCATTGTATGGGTGTGTGTTACATTACATTCACTAGTAGGAGTGAGAAAAACATCACTGGGGGGTGCGCATTGTATGGGTGTGTGTTACATTACATTCACTAGTAGGAGTGAGAAAAACATCACGGGGTGGTGCGCATTGTATGGGTGTGTGTTACATTACATTCACTAGTAGGAGTGAGAAAAACATCACGGGGTGGTGCGCATTGTATGGGTGTGTGTTACATTACATTCACTAGTAGGAGTGAGAAAAACATCACGGGGTGGTGCGCATTGTATGGGTGTTTGTTACATTAGATTCACTAGTAGGAGTGAGAAAATCATCACGGGGTGGTGCGCATTGTAAGGGTGTGTGTTACATTACATTCACTAGTAGGAGTGAGAAAAACATCACGGGGTGGTGCGCATTGTATGGATGTGTGTTACATTAGATAAACTAGTAGGAGTGAGAAAAACATCACGGGGTGGTTCGCATTGTATGGGTGTGTGTTACATTAGATTCACTAGTAGGAGTGAGAAAAACATCACAGGGTGGTGCGCATTGTATGGGTGTGGGTTACTTTACATTCACTAGTAGGAGTGAGACAAACATCACGGGGTGGTGCACATTGTATGGGTGTGTGTTACATTAGATTCACTAGTAGGAGTGAGAAAAACATCACGGGGTGGTGCGCATTGTATGGGTGTGTGTTACATTACATTCACTAATAGGAGTGAGAAAAACATCACGGGGTGGTGCGCATTGTATGGGTGTGTGTTACGTTACATTCACTAGTAGGAGTGAGAAAAACATCACGGGGAGGTGCGCATTGTATGGGTGTGTGTTACATTACATTCACTAGTAGGAGTGAGAAAAACATCCCGGGTCGGTGCGCATTGTATGGGTGTGTGTTACATTACATTCACTAGAAGGAGTGAGAAAAACATCACGGGGTGGTGCGCATTGTATGGGTGTGTGTTACATTACATTCACTAGTAGGAGTGAGAAAAACATCGCGGGGTGGTGCGCATTGTATGGGTGTGTGTTACATTACATTCACTAGTAGGAGTGAGAAAAACATCTCGGGGTGGTGCGCCATGTATGGGTGTGTGTTACATTAGATTCACTAGTAGGAGTGAGAAAAACATCACGGGATGGTGCGCATTGTATGGGTGTGTGTTACATTACATTCACTAGTAGGAGTGAGAAAAACATCACGGGGTGGTGCGCATTGTATGGGTGTGTGTTACATTACATTCACTAGTAGGAGTGAGAAAAACATCACGGGGTGGTGCGCATTGTATGGGTGTGTGTTACATTACATTCACTAGTAGGAGTGAGAAAATCATCACGGGGTGGTGCGCATTGTATGGGTGTGTGTTACATTACATTCACTAGTAGGAGTGAGAAAAACATCACGGGGTGGTGCGCATTGTATGGGTGTGTGTTACATTAGATTCACTAGTAGGAGTGAGAAAAACATCACGGGGTGGTGCGCATTGTATGGGTGTGTGTTACATTACATACACTAATAGGAGTGAGAAAAACATCACGGGGTGGTGCGCATTGTATGGGTGTGTGTTACATTACATTCACTAGTAGGAGTGAGAAAAACATCACGGGGAGGTGCGCATTGTATGGGTGTGTGTTACATTACATTCACTAGTAGGAGTGAGAAAAACATCCCGGGTCGGTGCGCATTGTATGGGTGTGTGTTACATTACATTCACTAGAAGGAGTGAGAAAAACATCACGGGGTGGTGCGCATTGTATGGGTGTTTGTTACATTACATTCACTAGAAGGAGTGAGAAAAACATCACGGGGTGGTGCGCATTGTAAGGGTGTGTGTTACATTACATTCACTAGTAGGAGTGAGAAAAACATCACGGGGTGGTGCGCATTGTATGGGCGTGTGTTACATTACATTCACTAGTAGGAGTGAGAAAAACATCACGGGGTGGTGCACATTGTATGGGTGTGTGTTACATTAGATTCACTAGTAGGAGTGAGAAAAACATCACGGGGTGGTGCGCATTGTATGGGTGTGTGTTACATTACATTCACTAATAGGAGTGAGAAAAACATCACGGGGTGGTGCGCATTGTATGGGTGTGTGTTACATTACATTCACTAGTAGGAGTGAGAAAAACATCACGGGGAGGTGCGCATTGTATGGGTGTGTGTTACATTACATTCACTAGTAAGAGTGAGAAAAACATCCCGGGTCGGTGCGCATTGTATGGGTGTGTGTTACATTACATTCACTAGAAGGAGTGAGAAAAACATCACGGGGTGGTGCGCATTGTATGGGTGTGTGTTACATTACATTCACTAGTAGGAGTGAGAAAAACATCGCGGGGTGGTGCGCATTGTATGGGTGTGTGTTACATTACATTCACTAGTAGGAGTGAGAAAAACATCACGGGGTGGTGCGCATTGTATGGGTGTGTGTTACATTACATTCACTAGTAGGAGTGAGAAAAACATCACGGGGTGGTGCGCATTGTATGGGTGTTTGTTACATTAGATTCACTAGTAGGAGTGAGAAAATCATCACGGGGTGGTGCGCATTGTATGGGTGTGTGTTACATTACATTCACTAGTAGGAGTGAGAAAAACATCATGGGGTGGTGCGCATTGTATGGGTGTGTGTTACATTAGATTCACTAGTAGGAGTGAGAAAAACATCACGGGGTTGTGCGCATTGTATGGGTGTGTGTTACATTAGAATCACTAGTAGGAGTGAGAAAAACATCACGGGGTGGTGCGCATTGTATGGGTGTGTGTTACATTACATTCACTAGTAGGTGTGAGAAAAACATCACGGGGTGGTGTGCATTGTATGGGTGTTTGTTACGTTAGATTCACTAGTAGGAGTGAGAAAATCATCACGGGGTGGTGCGCATTGTATGGGTGTGTGTTACATTACATTCACTAGTAGGAGTGAGAAAAACATCACGGGGTGGTGCGCATTGTATGGGTGTGTGTTACATTCACTAGTAGGAGTGAGAAAAACATCACGGGGTGGTGCACATTGTATGGGTGTGTGTTACATTAGATTCACTAGTAGGAGTGAGAAAAACATCACGGGGTGGTGCGCATTGTATGGGTGTGTGTTACATTACATTCACTAATAGGAGTGAGAAAAACATCACGGGGTGGTGCGCATTGTATGGGTGTGTGTTACATTACATTCACTAGTAGGAGTGAGAAAAACATCACGGGGAGGTGCGCATTGTATGGGTGTGTGTTACATTACATTCACTAGTAGGAGTGAGAAAAACATCCCGGGTCGGTGCGCATTGTATGGGTGTGTGTTACATTACATTCACTAGAAGGAGTGAGAAAAACATCACGGGGTGGTGCGCATTGTATGGGTGTGTGTTACATTACATTCACTAGTAGGAGTGAGAAAAACATCGCGGGGTGGTGCGCATTGTATGGGTGTGTTACATTACATTCACTAGTAGGAGTGAGAAAAACATCTCGGGGTGGTGCGCAATGTATGGGTGTGTGTTACATTAGATTCACTAGTAGGAGTGAGAAAAACATCACGGGGTGGTGCGCATTGTATGGGTGTGTGTTACATTACATTCACTAGTAGGAGTGAGAAAAACATCACGGGGTGGTGCGCATTGTATGGGTGTGTGTTACATTACATTCACTAGTAGGAGTGAGAAAAACATCACGGGGTGGTGCGCATTGTATGGGTGTGTGTTACATTACATTCACTAGTAGGAGTGAGAAAATCATCACGGGGTGGTGCGCATTGTATGGGTGTGTGTTACATTACATTCACTAGTAGGAGTGAGAAAAACATCACGGGGTGGTGCGCATTGTATGGGTGTGTGTTACATTAGATTCACTAGTAGGAGTGAGAAAAACATCACGGGGTGGTGCGCATTGTATGGGTGTGTGTTACATTAGATAAACTAGTAGGAGTGAGAAAAACATCACGGGGTGGTTCGCATTGTATGGGTGTGTGTTACATTAGATTCACTAGTAGGAGTGAGAAAAACATCACAGGGTGGTGCGCATTGTATAGGTGTGGGTTACTTTACATTCACTAGTAGGAGTGAGACAAACATCACGGAGTGGTGCGCACTGTATGGGTGTTTGTTACATTAGATACACTAGTAGGAGTGAGAAAATCATCACGGTGTGGTGCGAATTGTATCGGTGTGTGTTACATTACATTCACTAGTAGGAGTGAGAAAAACATCACGGGGTGGTGTGCATTGTATGGGTGTGTGTTACATTACATTCACTAGTAGGAGTGAGAAAAACATCACGGGGTGGTGCGCATTGTATGGGTGTGTGTTACATTACATTCACTAGTAGGAGTGAGAAAAATATCACGGGGTGGTGCACATTGTATGGGCGTGTGTTACATTACATTCACTAGTAGGAGTGAGAAAAACATCACGGGGTGGTGCGCATTGTATGGGTGTGTTACATTACATTCACTAGTAGGAGTGAGAAAAACATCACGGGGTGGTGCGCATTGTATGGGTGTGTGTTACATTACATTCACTATTAGGAGTGAGAAAAACCTCACGGGGTGGTGCGCATTGTAGGGTTGTGTGTTACATTAGATTCACTAGTAGGAGTGAAAAAGCATCACGGGGTGGTGCGCATTTTATGGGTGTGTGTTACATTACATTCACTAGTAGGAGTGAGAAAAACATCACGGGGTGGTGCGCATTGTATGGGTGTGTGTTACATTACATTCACTAGTAGGAGTGAGAAAAACATCACGGGGTGGTGCGCATTGTATGGGTGTGTGTTACATTACACTCTCTAGTAGGAGTGAGAAAAACATCACGGGGTGGTGCGCATTGTATGGGTGTGTGTTACATTACATTCACTAGTAGGAGTGAGAAAAACATCACGGGTGGTGCGCATTGTATGGGTGTGTGTTACATTACATTCACTAGTAGGAGTGAGAAAAACATCACGGGGTGGTGCGCATTGTATGGGTGTGTGTTACATTAGATTCACTAGTAGGAGTGAGAAAAACATCACGAGGTGGTGCGCATTGTATGGGTGTGTGTTACATTACATTCACTAGTAGGAGTGAGAAAAACATCACGGGGTGGTGCGCATTGTATGGGTGTGTGTTACATTAGATTCACTAGTAGGAGTGAGAAAAACATCACAGGGTGGTGCGCATTGTATGGGTGTGGGTTACATTACATTCACTAGTAGGAGTGAGACAAACATCACGGGGTGGTGCGCATTGTATGGGTGTTTGTTACATTAGATTCACTAGTAGGAGTGAGAAAATCATCACGGTGTGGTGCGCATTGTATGGGTGTGTGTTACATTACATTCACTAGTAGGAGTGAGAAAAACATCACGGGGTGGTGCGCATTGTATGGGTGTGAGTTACATTACATTCACTAGTAGGAGTGAGAAAAACATCACGGGGTGGTGCGCATTGTATGGGTGTGTGTTACATTACATTCACTAGTAGGAGTGAGAAAAACATCACGGGGTGGTGCGCATTGTATGGGCGTGTGTTACATTACATTCACTAGTAGGAGTGAGGAAAAACATCACGGGGTGGTGCGCATTGTATGGGTGTGTTACATTACATTCACTAGTAGGAGTGAGAAAAACATCACGGGGTGGTGCGCATTGTATGGGTGTGTGTTACATTACATTCACTAGTAGGAGTGAGAAAAACCTCACGGGGTGGTGCGCATTGTAGGGGTGTGGGTTACATTAGATTCACTAGTAGGAGTGAAAAAACATCACGGGGTGGTGCGCATTGTATGGGTGTGTGTTACATTACATTCACTAGTAGGAGTGAGAAAAACATCACGGGGCGGTGCGCATTGTATGGGTGTGTGTTACATTACATTCACTAGTAGGAGTGAGAAAAACATCACGGGGTGGTGCGCATTGCATGGGTGTGTGTTACATTACATTCACTAGTAGGAGTGAGAAAAAATTCACGGGGTGGTGCGCATTGTATGGGTGTGTGTTACATTACATTCACTAGTAGGAGTGAGAAAAACCTCACGGGGTGGTGCGCATTGTATGGGTGTTTGTTACATTAGATTCACTAGTAGGAGTGAGAAAATCATCAAGGGGTGGTGCGCATTGTATGGGTGTGTGTTACATTACATTCACTAGTAGGAGTGAGAAAAACATCACGGGGTGGTGCGCATTGTATGGATGTGTGTTACATTACATTCACTAGTAGGAGTGAGAAAATCATCACGGGGTGTTGCGCATTGAATGGGTGTGTGTTACATTAGATTCACTAGTAGGAGTGAGAAAAACATCACGGGGTGGTGCGCATTGTATGGGTGTGTGTTACATTACACTCACTAGTAGGAGTGAGAAAAACATCACGGGGTGGTGCGCATTGTGTCGGTGTGTGTTTCATTACACTTACTAATAGGAGTGAGAAAAACATCACAGGGTGGTGCGCATTGTATGGGTGTGTGTTACATTACATTCACTCGTAGGAGTGAGAAAAACATCACGGGGTGGTGCGCATTGAATGGGTGTGTTACATTACATTCACTAGTAGGAGTGAGAAAAACATCACGGGGAGGTGCGCATTGTATGGGTTTGTGTTACATTAGATTCACTAGTAGGAGTGAGAAAAACATCACGGGGTGGTGCGCATTGTATGGGTGTGTGTTACATTACATTCACTAGTAGGAGTGAGAAAAACATCACGGGGTGGTGCGCATTGTATGGGTGTGTGTTACATTAGATTCACTAGTAGGAGTGAGAAAAACATCACAGGGTGGTGCGCATTGTATGGGAGTGGGTTACATTACATTCACTAGTAGGAGTGAGACAAACATCACGGGGTGGTGCGCATTGTATGGGTGTTTGTTACATTAGATTCACTAGTAGGAGTGAGAAAATCATCACGGTGTGGTGCGCATTGTATGGGTGTGTGTTACATTACATTCACTAGTAGGAGTGAAAAAACATCACGGGGTGGTGCGCATTGTATGGGTGTGTGTTACATTACATTCACTAGTAGGAGTGAGAAAAACCTCACGGGGTGGTGCGCATTGTAGGGGTGTGTGTTACATTAGATTCACTAGTAGGAGTGAAAAAACATCACGGGGTGGTGCGCAGTGTATGGGTGTGTGTTACATTACATTCACTAGTAGGAGTGAGAAAAACCTCACGGGGTGGTGCGCATTGTAGGGGTGTGTGTTACATTAGATTCACTAGTAGGAGTGAAAAAACATCACGGGGTGGTGCGCATTGTATGGGTGTGTGTTACATTACATTCACTAGTAGGAGTGAGAAAAACATCACGGGGTGGTGCGCATTGTATGGGTGTGTGTTACATTACATTCACTAGTAGGAGTGAGAAAAACATCACGGGGTGGTGCGCATTGTATGGGTGTGTGTTACATTACATTCACTAGTAGGAGTGAGAAAAACATCACGGGGTGGTGCGCATTGTATGGGTGTGTGTTACATTACATTCACTAGTAGGAGTGAGAAAAACATCACGGGGTGGTGCGCATTGTATGGGTGTGTGTTACATTACATTCACTAGTAGGAGTGAGAAAAACATCACGGAGTGGTGCGCATTTTATGGGTGTGTGTTACATTACATTCACTACTAGGAGTGAGAAAAATATCACGGGGTGGTGCGCATTGTATGGGTGTGTGTTACATTACATTCACTAATAGGATTGAGAAAAACATCACGGGGTGGTGCGCATTGTATGGGTGTGTGTTACATTACATAAACTTGTAGGAGTGAGAAATACATCACTGGGGGGTGCCCATTGTATGGGTGTGTGTTACATTACATTCACTACTAGGAGTGAGAAAAATATCACGGGGTGGTGCGCATTGTATGGGTGTTTGTTACATTAGATTCACTAGTAGGAGTGAGAAAATCATCACGGGGTGGTGCGCATTGTAAGGGTGTGTGTTACATTACATTCACTAGTAGGAGTGAGAAAAACATCACGGGGTGGTGCGCATTGTATGGATGTGTGTTACATTACATTCACTAGTAGGAGTGAGAAAATCATCACGGGGTGTTGCGCATTGTATGGGTGTGTGTTACATTAGATTCACTAGTAGGAGTGAGAAAAACATCACGGGGTGGTGCGCATTGTATGGGTGTGTGTTACATTACACTCACTAGTAGGAGTGAGAAAAACATCACGGGGTGGTGCGCATTGTATGGGTGTGTGTTACATTACATTCACTAGTAGGAGTGAGAAAAACATCACGGGTGGTGCGCATTGAATGGGTGTGTTACATTACATTCACTAGTAGCCGTGAGAAAAACATCACGGGGTGGTGCGCATTGTATGGGTTTGTGTTACATTAGATTCACTGGTAGGAGTGAGAAAAACATCACGGGGTGGTGCGCATTGTATGGGTGTGTTTTACATTACATTCACTAGTAGGAGTGAGAAAAACATCACGGGGTGGTGCGCATTGTATGGGTGTGTGTTACATTAGATTCACTACTAGGAGTGAGAAATATATCACGGGGTGGTGCGCATTGTATGGGTGTGTGTTACATTACATTCACTAATAGGAGTGAGAAAAACATCACGGGGTGGTGCGCATTGTATGGGTGTGTGTTACATTACATTCACTAGAAGGAGTGAGAAAAACATCACGGGGTGGTGCGCATTGTATGGGTGTGTGTTACATTACATTCATTGTAGGAGTGAGAAAAACATCACGGTGTGGTGCGCATTGTATGGGTGTGTGTTACATTACATTCACTAGTAGGAGTGAGAAAAACATCACGGGGTGGTGCGCAATGTATGGGTGTGTGTTACGTTAGATTCACTAGTAGGAGTGAGAAAAACATCACGGGGTGGTGCGCATTTTATGGGTGTGTGTTACATTACATTCACTAGTAGGAGTGAGAAAAACATCACGGGGTGGTGCGCATTGTATGGGTGTGTGTTACATTACATTCACTAGTCGGAGTGAGAAAAACATCACGGGGTGGTGCGCATTGTATGGGTGTTTGTTACATTAGATTCACTAGTAGGAGTGAGAAAATCATCACGGGGTGGTGCGCATTGTATGGGTGTGTGTTACATTACATTCACTAGTAGGAGTGAGAAAAACATCACGGGGTGGTGCGCATTGTATGGGTGTGTGTTACATTAGATTCACTAGTAGGAGTGAGAAAAACATCACGAGGTGGTGCGCATTGTATGGGTGTGTGTTACATTACATTCACTAGTAGGAGTGAGAAAAACATCACGGGGTGGTGCGCATTGTATGGGTGTGTGTTACATTAGATTCACTAGTAGGAGTGAGAAAAACATCACAGGGTGGTGCGCATTGTATGGGTGTGGGTTACATTACATTCACTAGTAGGAGTGAGACAAACATCACGGGGTGGTGCGCATTGTATGGGTGTTTGTTACAATAGATTCACTAGTAGGAGTGAGAAAATCATCACGGTGTGGTGCGCATTGTATGGGTGTGTGTTACATTACATTCACTAGTAGGAGTGAGAAAAACATCACGGGGTAGTGCGCATTGTATGGGTGTGTGTTACATTACATTCACTAGTAGGAGTGAGAAAAACATCACGGGGTGGTGCGCATTGTATGGGTGTGTGTTACATTACATTCACTAGTAGGAGTGAGAAAAACATCACGGGGTGGTGCGCATTGTATGGGCGTGTGTTACATTACATTCACTAGTAGGAGTGAGGAAAAACATCACGGGGTGGTGCGCATTGTATGGGTGTGTTACATTACATTCACTAGTAGGAGTGAGAAAAACATCACGGGGTGGTGCGCATTGTATGGGTGTGTGTTACATTACATTCACTAGTAGGAGTGAGAAAAACCTCACGGGGTGGTGCGCATTGTAGGGGTGTGGGTTACATTAGATTCACTAGTAGGAGTGAAAAAACATCACGGGGTGGTGCGCATTGTATGGGTGTGTGTTACATTACATTCACTAGTAGGAGTGAGAAAAACATCACGGGGCGGTGCGCATTGTATGGGTGTGTGTTACATTACATTCACTAGTAGGAGTGAGAAAAACATCACGGGGTGGTGCGCATTGTATGGGTGTGTGTTACATTACATTCACTAGTAGGAGTGAGAAAAACATCACGGGTTGGTGCGCATTGTATGGGTGTGTGTTACATTACATTCACTAGTAGGAGTGAGAAAAACATCACGGGGTGGTGCGCATTGTATGGGTGTGTGTTACATTACATTCACTAGTAGGAGTGAGAAAAACATCACGGGGTGGTGCGCATCGTATGGGTGTGTGTTACATTACATTCACTAGTAGGAGTGAGAAAAACATCACGGGGTGGTGCGCATTGCATGGGTGTGTGTTACATTACATTCACTAGTAGGAGTGAGAAAAAATTCACGGGGTGGTGCGCATTGTATGGGTGTGTGTTACATTACATTCACTAGTAGGAGTGAGAAAAACCTCACGGGGTGGTGCGCATTGTATGGGTGCTTGTTACATTAGATTCACTAGTAGGAGTGAGAAAATCATCAAGGGGTGGTGCGCATTGTATGGGTGTGTGTTACATTACATTCACTAGTAGGAGTGAGAAAAACATCACGGGGTGGTGCGCATTGTATGGATGTGTGTTACATTACATTCACTAGTAGGAGTGAGAAAATCATCACGGGGTGTTGCGCATTGTATGGGTGTGTGTTACATTAGATTCACTAGTAGGAGTGAGAAAAACATCACGGGGTGGTGCGCATTGTATGGGTGTGTGTTACATTACACTCACTAGTAGGAGTGAGAAAAACATCACGGGGTGGTGCGCATTGTGTCGGTGTGTGTTTCATTACACTTACTAGTAGGAGTGAGAAAAACATCACGGGGTGGTGCGCATTGTATGGGTGTGTGTTACATTACATTCACTCGTAGGAGTGAGAAAAACATCACGGGGTGGTCCGCATTGAATGGGTGTGTTACATTACATTCACTAGTAGGAGTGAGAAAAACATCACGGGGAGGTGCGCATTGCATGGGTTTGTGTTACATTAGATTCACTAGTAGGAGTGAGAAAAACATCACGGGGTGGTGCGCATTGTATGGGTGTGTGTTACATTACATTCACTAGTAGGAGTGAGAAAAACATCACGGGGTGGTGCGCATTGTATGGGTGTGTGTTACATTAGATTCACTAGTAGGAGTGAGAAAAACATCACAGGGTGGTGCGCATTGTATGGGAGTGGGTTACATTACATTCACTAGTAGGAGTGAGACAAACATCACGGGGTGGTGCGCATTGTATGGGTGTTTGTTACATTAGATTCACTAGTAGGAGTGAGAAAATCATCACGGGGTGGTGCGCATTGTATGGGTGTGTGTTACATTACATTCACTAGTAGGAGTGAGAAAAACATCACGGGGTGGTGCGCATTGTATGGGTGTGTGTTACATTAGATTCACTAGTAGGAGTGAGAAAATCATCACGGGGTGGTGCGCATTGTATGGGTGTGTGTTACATTACATTCACTAGTAGGAGTGAGAAAAACATCACGGGGTGGTGCGCATTGTATGGGTGTGTGTTACATTAGATTCACTAGTAGGAGTGAGAAAAACATCACGAGGTGGTGCGCATTGTATGGGTGTGTGTTACATTACATTCACTAGTAGGAGTGAGAAAAACATCACGGGGTGGTGCGCATTGTATGGGTGTGTGTTACATTAGATTCACTAGTAGGAGTGAGAAAAACATCACAGGGTGGTGCGCATTGTCTGGGTGTGGGTTACATTACATTCACTAGTAGGAGTGAGACAAACATCACGGGGTGGTGCGCATTGTATGGGTGTTTGTTACATTAGATTCACTAGTAGGAGTGAGAAAATCATCACGGTGTGGTGCGCATTGTATGGGTGTGTGTTACATTACATTCACTAGTAGGAGTGAGAAAAACATCACGGGGTGGTGCGCATTGTATGGGTGTGTGTTACATTACATTCACTAGTAGGAGTGAGAAAAACATCACGGGGTGGTGCGCATTGTATGGGTGTGTGTTACATTACATTCACTAGTAGGAGTGAGAAAAACATCACGGGGTGGTGCGCATTGTATGGGCGTGTGTTACATTACATTCACTAGTAGGAGTGAGGAAAACATCACGGGGTGGTGCGCATTGTATGGGTGTGTTACATTACATTCACTAGTAGGAGTGAGAAAAACATCACGGGGTGGTGCGCATTGTATGGGTGTGTGTTACATTACATTCACTAGTAGGAGTGAGAAAAACCTCACGGGGTGGTGCGCATTGTAGGGGTGTGGGTTACATTAGATTCACTAGTAGGAGTGAAAAAACATCACGGGGTGGTGCGCATTGTATGGGTGTGTGTTACATTACATTCACTAGTAGGAGTGAGAAAAACATCACGGGGCGGTGCGCATTGTATGGGTGTGTGTTACATTACATTCACTAGTAGGAGTGAGAAAAACATCACGGGGTGGTGCGCATTGCATGGGTGTCTGTTACATTACATTCACTAGTAGGAGTGAGAAAAAATTCACGGGGTGGTGCGCATTGTATGGGTGTGTGTTACATTACATTCACTAGTAGCAGTGAGAAAAACCTCACGGGGTGGTGCGCATTGTATGGGTGTTTGTTACATTAGATTCACTAGTAGGAGTGAGAAAATCATCAAGGGGTGGTGCGCATTGTATGGGTGTGTGTTACATTACATTCACTAGTAGGAGTGAGAAAAACATCACGGGGTGGTGCGCATTGTATGGATGTGTGTTACATTACATTCACTAGTAGGAGTGAGAAAATCATCACGGGGTGTTGCGCATTGAATGGGTGTGTGTTACATTAGATTCACTAGTAGGAGTGAGAAAAACATCACGGGGTGGTGCGCATTGTATGGGTGTGTGTTACATTACACTCACTAGTAGGAGTGAGAAAAACATCACGGGGTGGTGCGCATTGTGTCGGTGTGTGTTTCATTACACTTACTAATAGGAGTGAGAAAAACATCACGGGGTGGTGCGCATTGTATGGGTGTGTGTTACATTACATTCACTCGTAGGAGTGAGAAAAACATCACGGGGTGGTGCGCATTGAATGGGTGTGTTACATTACATTCACTAGTAGGAGTGAGAAAAACATCACGGGGAGGTGCGCATTGTATGGGTTTGTGTTACATTAGATTCACTAGTAGGAGTGAGAAAAACATCACGGGGTGGTGCGCATTGTATGGGTGTGTGTTACATTACATTCACTAGTAGGAGTGAGAAAAACATCACGGGGTGGTGCGCATTGTATGGGTGTGTGTTACATTAGATTCACTAGTAGGAATGAGAAAAACATCACAGGGTGGTGCGCATTGTATGGGAGTGGGTTACATTACATTCACTAGTAGGAGTGAGACAAACATCACGGGGTGGTGCGCATTGTATGGGTGTTTGTTACATTAGATTCACTAGTAGGAGTGAGAAAATCATCACGGTGTGGTGCGCATTGTATGGGTGTGTGTTACATTACATTCACTAGTAGGAGTGAAAAAACATCACGGGGTGGTGCGCATTGTATGGGTGTGTGTTACATTACATTCACTAGTAGGAGTGAGAAAAACCTCACGGGGTGGTGCGCATTGTAGGGGTGTGTGTTACATTAGATTCACTAGTAGGAGTGAAAAAACATCACGGGGTGGTGCGCAGTGTATGGGTGTGTGTTACATTACATTCACTAGTAGGAGTGAGAAAAACCTCACGGGGTGGTGCGCATTGTAGGGGTGTGTGTTACATTAGATTCACTAGTAGGAGTGAAAAAACATCACGGGGTGGTGCGCATTGTATGGGTGTGTGTTACATTACATTCACTAGTAGGAGTGAGAAAAACATCACGGGGTGGTGCGCATTGTATGGGTGTGTGTTACATTACATTCACTAGTAGGAGTGAGAAAAACATCACGGGGTGGTGCGCATTGTATGGGTGTGTGTTACATTACATTCACTAGTAGGAGTGAGAAAAACATCACGGGGTGGTGCGAATTGTATGGGTGTGTGTTACATTACATTCACTAGTAGGAGTGAGAAAAACATCACGGGGTGGTGCGCATTGTATGGGTGTGTGTTACATTACATTCACTAGTAGGAGTGAGAAAAACATCACGGAGTGGTGCGCATTTTATGGGTGTGTGTTACATTACATTCACTACTAGGAGTGAGAAAAATATCACGGGGTGGTGCGCATTGTATGGGTGTGTGTTACATTACATTCACTAATAGGATTGAGAAAAACATCACGGGGTGGTGCGCATTGTATGGGTGTGTGTTACATTACATAAACTTGTAGGAGTGAGAAATACATCACTGGGGGGTGCCCATTGTATGGGTGTGTGTTACATTACATTCACTAGTAGGAGTGAGAAAAACATCACGGGGTGGTGCGCATTGTATGGGTGTGTGTTACATTACATTCACTAGTAGGAGTGAGAAAAACATCACGGGGTGGTGCGCATTGTATGGGTGTGTGTTACATTACATTCACTAGTAGGAGTGAGAAAAACATCACGGGGTGGTGCGCATTGTATGGGTGTTTGTTACATTAGATTCACTAGTAGGAGTGAGAAAATCATCACGGGGTGGTGCGCATTGTAAGGGTGTGTGTTACATTACATTCACTAGTAGGAGTGAGAAAAACATCACGGGGTGGTGCGCATTGTATGGATGTGTGTTACATTACATTCACTAGTAGGAGTGAGAAAATCATCACGGGGTGTTGCGCATTGTATGGGTGTGTGTTACATTAGATTCACTAGTAGGAGTGAGAAAAACATCACGGGGTGGTGCGCATTGTATGGGTGTGTGTTACATTACACTCACTAGTAGGAGTGAGAAAAACATCACGGGTTGGTGCGCATTGTATGGGTGTGTGTTACATTACATTCACTAGTAGGAGTGAGAAAAACATCACGGGTGGTGCGCATTGAATGGGTGTGTTACATTACATTCACTAGTAGCCGTGAGAAAAACATCACGGGGTGGTGCGCATTGTATGGGTTTGTGTTACATTAGATTCACAGGTAGGAGTGAGAAAAACATCACGGGGTGGTGCGCATTGTATGGGTGTGTTTTACATTACATTCACTAGTAGGAGTGAGAAAAACATCACGGGGTGGTGCGCATTGTATGGGTGTGTGTTACATTACATTCACTAGAAGGAGTGAGAAAAACATCACGGGGTCGTGCGCATTGTATGGGTGTGTGTTACATTACATTCATTGTAGGAGTGAGAAAAACATCACGGGGTGGTGCGCATTGTATGGGTGTGTGTTACATTACATTCACTAGTAGGAGTGAGAAAAACATCACGGGGTGGTGCGCAATGTATGGGTGTGTGTTACATTAGATTCACTAGTAGGAGTGAGAAAAACATCACGGGGTGGTGCGCATTTTATGGGTGTGTGTTACATTACATTCACTAGTAGGAGTGAGAAAAACATCACGGGGTGGTGCGCATTGTATGGGTGTGTGTTACATTACATTCACTAGTCGGAGTGAGAAAAACATCACGGGGTGGTGCGCATTGTATGGGTGTTTGTTACATTAGATTCACTAGTAGGAGTGAGAAAATCATCACGGGGTGGTGCGCATTGTATGGGTGTGTGTTACATTACATTCACTAGTAGGAGTGAGAAAAACATCACGGGGTGGTGCGCATTGTATGGGTGTGTGTTACATTAGATTCACTAGTAGGAGTGAGAAAAACATCACGAGGTGGTGCGCATTGTATGGGTGTGTGTTACATTACATTCACTAGTAGGAGTGAGAAAAACATCACGGGGTGGTGCGCATTGTATGGGTGTGTGTTACATTAGATTCACTAGTAGGAGTGAGAAAAACATCACAGGGTGGTGCGCATTGTATGGGTGTGGGTTACATTACATTCACTAGTAGGAGTGAGACAAACATCACGGGGTGGTGCGCATTGTATGGGTGTTTGTTACATTAGATTCACTAGTAGGAGTGAGAAAATAATCACGGTGTGGTGCGCATTGTATGGGTGTGTGTTACATTACATTCACTAGTAGGAGTGAGAAAAACATCACGGGGTGGTGCGCATTGTATGGGTGTGTGTTACATTACATTCACTAGTAGGAGTGAGAAAAACATCACGGGGTGGTGCGCATTGTATGGGTGTGTGTTACATTACATTCACTAGTAGGAGTGAGAAAAACATCACGGGGTGGTGCGCATTGTATGGGCGTGTGTTACATTACATTCACTAGTAGGAGTGAGGAAAAACATCACGGGGTGGTGCGCATTGTATGGGTGTGTTACATTACATTCACTAGTAGGAGTGAGAAAAACATCACGGGGTGGTGCGCATTGTATGGGTGTGTGTTACATTACATTCACTAGTAGGAGTGAGAAAAACCTCACGGGGTGGTGCGCATTGTAGGGGTGTGGGTTACATTAGATTCACTAGTAGGAGTGAAAAAACATCACGGGGTGGTGCGCATTGTATGGGTGTGTGTTACATTACATTCACTAGTAGGAGTGAGAAAAACATCACGGGGCGGTGCGCATTGTATGGGTGTGTGTTACATTACATTCACTAGTAGGAGTGAGAAAAACATCACGGGGTGGTGCGCATTGTATGGGTGTGTGTTACATTACATTCACTAGTAGGAGTGAGAAAAACATCACGGGTTGGTGCGCATTGTATGGGTGTGTGTTACATTACATTCACTAGTAGGAGTGAGAAAAACATCACGGGGTGGTGCGCATTGTATGGGTGTGTGTTACATTACATTCACTAGTAGGAGTGAGAAAAACATCACGGGGTGGTGCGCATTGTATGGGTGTGTGTTACATTACATTCACTAGTAGGAGTGAGAAAAACATCACGGGGTGGTGCGCATTGCATGGGTGTGTGTTACATTACATTCACTAGTAGGAGTGAGAAAAAATTCACGGGGTGGTGCGCATTGTATGGGTGTGTGTTACATTACATTCACTAGTAGGAGTGAGAAAAACCTCACGGGGTGGTGCGCATTGTATGGGTGTTTGTTACATTAGATTCACTAGTAGGAGTGAGAAAATCATCAAGGGGTGGTGCGCATTGTATGGGTGTGTGTTACATTACATTCACTAGTAGGAGTGAGAAAAACATCACGGGTTGGTGCGCATTGTATGGGTGTGTGTTACATTACATTCACTAGTAGGAGTGAGAAAAACATCACGGGGTGGTGCGCATTGTATGGGTGTGTGTTACATTACATTCACTAGTAGGAGTGAGAAAAACATCACGGGGTGGTGCGCATTGTATGGGTGTGTGTTACATTACATTCACTAGTAGGAGTGAGAAAAACATCACGGGGTGGTGCGCATTGCATGGGTGTGTGTTACATTACATTTACTAGTAGGAGTGAGAAAAAATTCACGGGGTGTTGCGCATTGTATGGGTGTGTGTTACATTACATTCAATAGTAGGAGTGAGAAAAACCTCACGGGGTGGTGCGCATTGTATGGGTGTTTGTTACATTAGATTCACTAGTAGGAGTGAGAAAATCATCAAGGGGTGGTGCGCATTGTATGGGTGTGTGTTACATTACATTCACTAGTAGGAGTGAGAAAAACATCACGGGGTGGTGCGCATTGTATGGATGTGTGTTACATTACATTCACTAGTAGGAGTGAGAAAATCATCACGGGGTGTTGCGCATTGTATGGGTGTGTGTTACATTAGATTCACTAGTAGGAGTGAGAAAAACATCACGGGGTGGTGCGCATTGTATGGGTGTGTGTTACATTACACTCACTAGTAGGAGTGAGAAAAACATCACGGGGTGGTGCGCATTGTGTCGGTGTGTGTTTCATTACACTTACTAGTAGGAGTGAGAAAAACATCACGGGGTGGTGCGCATTGTATGGGTGTGTGTTACATTACATTCACTCGTAGGAGTGAGAAAAACATCACGGGGTGGTGCGCATTGAATGGGTGTGTTACATTACATACACTAGTAGGAGTGAGAAAAACATCACGGGGAGGTGCGCATTGCATGGGTTTGTGTTACATTAGATTCACTAGTAGGAGTGAGAAAAACATCACGGGGTGGTGCGCATTGTATGGGTGTGTGTTACATTACATTCACTAGTAGGAGTGAGAAAAACATCACGGGGTGGTGCGCATTGTATGGGTGTGTGTTACATTAGATTCACTAGTAGGAGTGAGAAAAACATCACAGGGTGGTGCGCATTGTATGGGAGTGGGTTACATTACATTCACTAGTAGGAGTGAGACAAACATCACGGGGTGGTGCGCATTGTATGGGTGTTTGTTACATTAGATTCACTAGTAGGAGTGAGAAAATCATCACGGTGTGGTGCGCATTGTATGGGTGTGTGTTACATTACATTCACTAGTAGGAGTGAGAAAAACATCACGGGGTGGTGCGCATTGTATGGGTGTGTGTTACATTACATTCACTAGTAGGAGTGAGAAAAACATCACGGGGTGGTGCGCATTGTATGGGTGTGTGTTACATTACATTCACTAGTAGGAGTGAGAAAAACATCACGGGGTGGTGCGCATTGTATGGGCGTGTGTTACATTACATTCACTAGTAGGAGCGAGAAAAACATCACGGGGTGGTGCACATTGTATGGGTGTGTTACATTACATTCACTAGTAGGAGTGAGAAAAACATCACGGGGTGGTGCGCATTTTATGGGTGTGTGTTACTTTACAGTCACTAGTAGGAGTGAGAAAAACCTCACGGGGTGGTGCGCATTGTAGGGGTGTGTGTTACATTAGATTCACTAGTAGGAGTGAAAAAACATCACGGGGTGGTGCGCATTGTATGGGTGTGTGTTACATTACATTCACTAGTAGGAGTGAGAAAAACATCACGGGGTGGTGCGCATTTTATGGGTGTGTGTTACATTACATTCACTAGTAGGAGTGAGAAAAACATCACGGGGTGGTGCGCATTGTATGGGTGTGTGTTACATTACATTCACTAGTAGGAGTGAGAAAAACATCACGGGGTGGTGCGCATTGTATGGGTGTGTGTTACATTACATTCACTAGTAGGAGTGAGAAAAACATCACGGGGTGGTGCGCATTGTATGGGTGTGTGTTACATTACATTCACTAGTAGGAGTGAGAAAAACATCACGGGGTGGTGCGCATTGTATGGGTGTGTGTTACATTACATTCACTACTAGGAGTGAGAAAAATATCACGGGGTGGTGCGCATTGTATGGGTGTGTGTTACATTGCATTCACTAATAGGAGTGAGAAAAACATCACGGGTTGGTGCGCATTGTATGGGTGTGTGTTACATTACATAAACTAGTAGGAGTGAGAAAAACATCACTGGGGGGTGCGCATTGTATGGGTGTGTGTTACATTACATTCACTAGTAGCAGTGAGAAAAACATCACGGGGTGGTGCGCCTTGTATGGGTGTGTGTTACATTACATTCACTAGTAGGAGTGAGAAAAACATCACGGGGTGGTGCACATTTTATGGGTGTGTGTTACATTACATTCACTAGTAGGAGTGAGAAAAACATCACGGGTTGGTGCGCATTGTATGGGTGTGTGTTACATTACATTCACTAGTAGGAGTGAGAAAAACATCACGGGGTGGTGCGCATTGTATGGGTGAGTGTTACATTACATTCACTAGTAGGAGTGAGAAAAACATCACGGGGTGGTGCGCATTGCATGGGTGTGTGTTACATTACATTCACTAGTAGGAGTGAGAAAAAATTCACGGGGTGGTGTGCATTGTATGGGTGTGTGTTACATTACATTCACTAGTAGGAGTGAGAAAAACATCACGGGGTGGTGCGCATTGTATGGGTGTTTGTTACATTAGATTCACTAGTAGGAGTGAGAAAATCATCAAGGGGTGGTGCGCATTGTATGGGTGTGTGTTACATTACATTCACTAGTAGGAGTGAGAAAAACATCACGGGGTGGTGCGCATTGTATGGATGTGTGTTACATTACATTCACTAGTAGGAGTGAGAAAATCATCACGAGGTGTTGCGCATTGTATGGGTGTGTGTTACATTAGATTCACTAGTAGGAGTGAGAAAAACATCACGGGGTGGTGCGCATTGTATGGGTGTGTGTTACATTACATTCACTAGTAGGAGTGAGAAAAACATCACGGGGTGGTGCGCATTGTATGGGTGTGTGTTACATTACATTCACTCGTAGGAGTGAGAAAAACATCACGGGGAGGTGCGCATTGTATGGGTGTGTGTTACATTACATTCACTAGTAGGAGTGAGAAAAACATCACGGGGTGGTGCGCATTGTATGGGTGTTTGTTACATTAGATTCACTAGTAGGAGTGAGAAAAT
Source organism: Cavia porcellus (assembly GCF_034190915.1). Classification (NCBI taxonomy): domain Eukaryota; kingdom Metazoa; phylum Chordata; class Mammalia; order Rodentia; family Caviidae; genus Cavia; species Cavia porcellus. Next base: position 481,929 of record NW_026947615.1, on the reverse strand, counting down.
CATCACGGGGTGGTGCGCATTGTATGGGTGTGTGTTACATTACATTCACTAGTAGGAGTGAGAAAAACATCACGGGGTGGTGCGCATTGTATGGGTGTGTGTTACATTACATTCGCTAGTAGGAGTGAGAAAAACATCACGGGGTGGTGCGCATTGTATGGGTGTGTGTTACATTACATTCACTAGCAGGAGTGAGAAAAACATCACGGGGTGGTGCGCTTTGTATGGGTGTGTGTTACATTACATTCACTAGTAGGAGTGAGAAAAACATCACGGGGTGGTGCGCATTGTTTGGGTGTGTGTTACATTAGATTCACTAGCAGGTGTGAGAAAAACATCACGGGGTGGTGCGCATTGTATGGGTGTGTGTTACATTACATTCACTAGCAGGAGTGAGAAAAACATCACGGGGTGGTGCGCCTTGTATGGGTGTGTGTTACATTACATTCACTAGTAGGAGTGAGAAAAACATCACGGGGTGGTGCGCATTGTATGGGTGTGTGTTACATTACATTCACTAGTAGGAGTGAGAAAAACATCACGGGGTGGTGCGCATTGTATGGGTGTGTGTTACATTGCATTCACTAGCAGGAGTGAGAAAAACATCACGGGGTGGTTCGCATTGTATGGGTATGTGTTACATTACATTCACTAGCAGGAGTGAGAAAAACATCACGGGGTGGTGCGCATTGTATGGGTGTGTGTTACATTACATTCACTAGCAGGAGTGAGAAAAACATCACGGGGTGGTGCGCATTGTATGTGTGTGTGTTACATTAGATTCACTAGCAGGAGTGAGAAAAACATCACGGGGTGGTGCGCATTGTATGGGTGTGTGTTACATTACATTCACTAGTAGGAGTGAGAAAAACATCACGGGGTGGTGCGCATTGTATGGGTGTGTGTTACATTACATTCACTAGTAGGAGTCAGAAAAACATCACGGGGTGGTACGCATTGTATGGGTGTGTGTTACATTACATTCACTAGTAGGAGTGAAAAAAATATCACGGGGTGGTGGGCATTGTATGGGTGTGTGTTACATTACATTCACTAGTAGGAGTGAGAAAAACATCACGGGGTGGTGCGCATTGTATGGGTGTGTGTTACATTACATTCACTAGCAGGAGTGAGAAAAACATCACGGGGTGGTGCGCATTGTATGGGTGTGTGTTACATTACATTCACTAGTAGGAGTGAGAAAAACATCACGGGGTGGTGCGCATTGTATGGGTGTGTGTTACATTACATTCACTAGTAGCAGTGAGAAAAACATCACGGGGTGGTGCGCATTGTATGGGTGTGTGTTACATTAGATTCACTAGTAGGAGTGAGAAAATCATCACGGGGTGGTGCGCATTGTATTGGTGTGTGTTACATTACATTCACTAGTAGGAGTGAGAAAAACATCACGGGGTGGTGCGCATTGTATGGGTGTGTGTTACATTAGATTCACTAGTAGGAGTGAGAAAATCATCACGGGGTGGTGCGCATTGTATTGGTGTGTGTTACATTACATTCACTAGTAGGAGTGAGAAAAACATCACGGGGTGGTGCGCATTGTATGGGTGTGTGTTACATTAGATTCACTAGTAGGAGTGAGAAAAACATCACGGAGTTGTGCGCATTGTATGGGTGTGTGTTACATTAGAATCACTAGTAGGAGTGAGAAAAACATCACGGGGTGGTGCGCATTGTATGGGTGTTTGTTACATTAGATTCACTAGTAGGAGTGAGAAAATCATCACGGGGTGGTGCGCATTGCATGGGTGTGTGTTACATTACATTCACTAGTAGGAGTGAGAAAAACATCACGGGGTGGTGCGCATTGTATGGGTGTGTGTTACATTACATTCACTAGTAGGAGTGAGAAAAATATCACGGGGTGGTGCGCATTGTATGGGTATGTGTTACATTACATTCACTAGCAGGAGTGAGAAAAACATCACGGGGTGGTGCGCATTGTATGGGTGTGTGTTACATTACATTCACTAGCAGGAGTGAGAAAAACATCACGGGGTGGTGCGCATTGTATGGGTGTGTGTTACATTAGATTCACTAGCAGGAGTGAGAAAAACATCACGGGGTGGTGCGCATTGTATGGGTGTGTGTTACATTAGATTCACTAGTAGGAGTGAGAAAAACATCACGTGGTGGTGCGCATTGTATGGGTGTGTGTTACATTAGATTCACTAGCAGGAGTGAGAAAAACATCACGGGGTGGTGCGCATTGTATGGGTGTGTGTTACATTACATTCACTAGTAGGAGTGAGAAAAACATCACGGGGTGGTGCGCATTGTATGGGTGTGTGTTACATTACATTCACTAGTAGGAGTCAGAAAAACATCACGGGGTGGTACGCATTGTATGGGTGTATGTTACATTACATTCACTAGTAGGAGTGAGAAAAACATCACGGGGTGGTGCGCACTGTATGGGTGTGTGTTACATTACATTCACTAGTAGGAGTGAGAAAAACATCACGGGGTGGTGCGCATTGTATGGGTGTGTGTTACATTACATTCACTAGCAGGAGTGAGAAAAACATCACGGGGTGGTGCGCATTGTATGGGTGTGTGTTACATTACATTCACTAGTAGGAGTGAGAAAAACATCACGGTGTGGTGCGCATTGTATGGGTGTGTGTTACATTACATTCACTAGTAGCAGTGAGAAAAACATCACGGGGTGGTGCGCATTGTATGGGTGTGTGTTACATTACATTCACTAGTAGGAGTGAGAAAAACATCAAAGGGTGGTGCGCATTGTATGGGTGTTTGTTACATTAGATTCACTAGTAGGAGTGAGAAAATCATCACGGGGTGGTGCGCATTGTATGGGTGTGTGTTACATTACATTCACTAGTAGGAGTGAGAAAAACATCACGGGGTGGTGCGCATTGTATGGGTGTGTGTTACATTAGATTCACTAGTAGGAGTGAGAAAAACATCACGGGGTTGTGCGCATTGTATGGGTGTGTGTTACATTAGAATCACTAGTAGGAGTGAGAAAAACATCACGGGGTAGTGCGCATTGTATGGGTGTGTGTTACATTACATTCACTAGTAGCAGTGAGAAAAACATCACGGGGTGGTGCGCATTGTATGGGTGTGTGTTACATTACATTCACTAGTAGGAGTGAGAAAAACATCACGGGGTGGTGCGCATTGTATGGGTGTTTGTTACATTAGATTCACTAGTAGGAGTGAGAAAATCATCACGGGGTGGTGCGCAATGTATGGGTGTGTGTTACATTACATTCACTAGTAGGAGTGAGAAAAACATCACGGGGTGGTGCGCATTGTATGGGTGTGTGTTACATTACATTCACTGGTAGGAGTGAGAAAAACATCACGGGGTGGTGCGCATTGTATGGGTGTTTGTTACATTAGATTCACTAGTAGGAGTGAGAAAAACATCACGGGGTGGTGCGCATTGTATGGGTGTGTGTTACATTAGATTCACTAGGAGGAGTGAGAAAAACATCACGGGGTGGTGCGCATTGTATGGGTGTGTGTTACATTACATTCACTAATAGGAGTGAGAAAAACATCACGAGGTGGTGCGCATTTTATGGGTGTGTGTTACATTACATTCACTAGTAGGAGTGAGAAAAACATCACGGCGAGGTGCACATTGTATGGGTGTGTGTTACATTACATTCACTAGTAGGAGTGAGAAAAACATCACGGGGTGGTGCGCATTGTATGGGTGTGTGTTACATTACATTCACTAGAAGGAGTGAGAAAAACATCACGGGGTGGTGCGCATTGTATGGGTGTGTGTTACATTACATTCACTAGTAGGAGTGAGAAAAACATCACGGGGTGGTGCGCAATGTATGGGTGTGTGTTACATTAGATTCACTAGTAGGAGTGAGAAAAACATCACGGGGTGGTGCGCATTGTATGGGTGTGTGTTACATTACATTCACTAGTAGGAGTGAGAAAAACATCACGGGGTGGTGCGCATTGTATGGGTGTGTGTTACATTACATTCACTAGTAGGAGTGAGAAAAACATCACGGGGTGGTGCGCATTGTATGGGTGTGTGTTACATTACATTCACTAGAAGGAGTGAGAAAAACATCACGGGGTCGTGCGCATTGTATGGGTGTGTGTTACATTACATTCACTAGAAGGAGTGAGAAAAACATCACGGGGTCGTGCCCATTGTATGGGTGTGTGTTACATTACATTCACTAGTAGGAGTGAGAAAAACATCACGGGGTGGTGCGCATTGTATGGGTGTGTGTTACATTAGATTCACTAGTAGGAGTGAGAAAAACATCACGGGGTGGTGCGCATTTTATGGGTGTGTGTTACATTACATTCACTAGTAGGAGTGAGAAAAACATCACGGGGTGGTGCGCATTGTATGGGTGTGTGTTACATTACATTCACTAGTAGGAGTGAGAAAAACATCACGGGGTGGTGCGCATTGTATGGGTGTTTGTTACATTAGATTCACTAGTAGGAGTGAGAAAATCATCAAGGGGTGGTGCGCATTGTATGGGTGTGTGTTACATTACATTCACTAGTAGGAGTGAGAAAAACATCACGGGGTGGTGCGCATTGTATGGGTGTCTGTTACATTACATTCACTAGTAGGAGTGAGAAAAACATCACGGGGTGGTGCGCATTGTATGGGTGTGTGTTACATTAGATTCACTAGTAGGAGTGAGAAAAACATCACGGGGTGGTGCGCATTGTATGGGTGTGTGTTACATTAGATTCACTAGTAGGAGTGAGAAAAACATCACGGGGTGGTGCGCATTGTATGGGTGTGTGTTACATTACATTCACTAGTAGGAGTGAGAAAAACATCACGGGGTGGTGCGCATTGTATGGGTGTGTGTTACATTAGATTCACTAGTAGGAGTGAGAAAAACATCACAGTGTGGTGCGCATTGTATGGGTGTGGGTTACATTACATTCACTAGTAGAAGTGAGACAAACATCACGGGGTGGTGCGCATTGTATGGGTGTTTGTTACATTAGATTCACTAGTAGGAGTGAGAAAAACATCACGGGGTGGTGCGCATTGTATGGGTGTGTGTTACATTACATTCACTAGCAGGAGTGAGAAAAACATCACGGGGTGGTGCGCCTTGTATGGGTGTGTGTTACATTACATTCACTAGTAGGAGTGAGAAAAACATCACGGGGTGGTGCGCATTGTATGGGTGTGTGTTACATTACATTCACTAGCAGGAGTGAGAAAAACATCACGGGGTGGTGCGCATTGTATGGGTGTGTGTTACATTACATTCACTTGCAGGAGTGAGAAAAACATCACGGGGTGGTGCGCATTGTATGTGTGTGTGTTACATTACATTCACTAGCAGGAGTGAGAAAAACATCACGGGGTGGTGCGCATTGTATGGGTGTGTGTTACATTACATTCACTAGCAGGAGTGAGAAAAACATCACGGGGTGGTGCGCATTGTATGGGTGTGTGTTACATTAGATTCACTAGCAGGAGTGAGAAAAACATCACGGGGTGGTGCGCATTGTATGGGTGTGTGTTACATTACATTCACTAGTAGGAGTGAGAAAAACATCACGGGGTGGTGCGCATTGTATGGGTGTGTGTTACATTACATTCACTAGTAGGAGTCAGAAAAACATCACGGGGTGGTACGCATTGTATGGGTGTGTGTTACATTACATTCACTAGTAGGAGTGAGAAAAACATCACGGGGTGGTGGGCATTGTATGGGTGTGTGTTACATTACATTCACTAGCAGGAGTGAGAAAAACATCACGGGGTGGTGCGCATTGTATGGGTGTGTGTTACATTACATTCACTAGCAGGAGTGAGAAAAACATCACGGGGTGGTGCGCATTGTATGGGTGTGTGTTACATTACATTCACTAGTAGGAGTGAGAAAAACATCACGGGGTGGTGCGCATTGTATGGGTGTGTGTTATATTACATTCACTAGTAGCAGTGAGAAAAACATCACGGGGTGGTGCGCATTGTATGGGTTTGTGTTACATTACATTCACTAGTAGGAGTGAGAAAAACATCACGGGGTGGTGCGCATTGTATGGGTGTGTGTTACATTAGATTCACTAGTAGGAGTGAGAAAATCATCACGGGGTGGTGCGCATTGTATTGGTGTGTGTTACATTACATTCACTAGTAGGAGTGAGAAAAACATCACGGGGTGGTGCGCATTGTATGGGTGTGTGTTACATTAGATTCACTAGTAGGAGTGAGAAAAACATCACGGGGTTGTGCGCATTGTATGGGTGTGTGTTACATTAGATTCACTAGTAGGAGTGAGAAAAACATCACGGGGTGGTGCGCATTGTATGGGTGTGTGTTACATTACATTCACTAGTAGGAGTGAGAAAAACATCACGGGGTGGTGCGCATTGTATGGGTGTGTGTTACATTAGATTCACTAGTAGGAGTGAGAAAAACATCACAGGGTGGTGCGCATTGTATGGGTGTGGGTTACATTACATTCACTAGTAGAAGTGAGACAAACATCACGGGGTGGTGCGCATTGTATGGGTGTTTGTTACATTAGATTCACTAGTAGGAGTGAGAAAAACATCACGGGGTGGTGCGCATTGTATGGGTGTGTGTTACATTACATTCACTAGCAGGAGTGAGAAAAACATCACGGGGTGGTGCGCCTTGTATGGGTGTGTGTTACATTACATTCACTAGTAGGAGTGAGAAAAACATCACGGGGTGGTGCGCATTGTATGGGTGTGTGTTACATTACATTCACTAGCAGGAGTGAGAAAAACATCACGGGGTGGTGCGCATTGTATGGGTGTGTGTTACATTACATTCACTAGCAGGAGTGAGAAAAACATCACGGGGTGGTGCGCATTGTATGGGTGTGTGTTACATTACATTCACTAGCAGGAGTGAGAAAAACATCACGGGGTGGTGCGCATTGTATGGGTGTGTGTTACATTACATTCACTAGCAGGAGTGAGAAAAACATCACGGGGTGGTGGGCATTGTATGGGTGTGTGTTACATTACATTCACTAGCAGGAGTGAGAAAAACATCACGGGGTGGTGCGCATTGTATGGGTGTGTGTTACATTACATTCACTAGCAGGAGTGAGAAAAACATCACGGGGTGGTGCGCATTGTATGGGTGTGTGTTACATTACATTCACTAGTAGGAGTGAGAAAAACATCACGGGGTGGTGCGCATTGTATGGGTGTGTGTTATATTACATTCACTAGTAGCAGTGAGAAAAACATCACGGGGTGGTGCGCATTGTATGGGTGTGTGTTACATTACATTCACTAGTAGGAGTGAGAAAAACATCACGGGGTGGTGCGCATTGTATAGGTGTGTGTTACATTAGATTCACTAGTAGGAGTGAGAAAATCATCACGGGGTGGTGCGCATTGTATTGGTGTGTGTTACATTACATTCACTAGTAGGAGTGAGAAAAACATCACGGGGTGGTGCGCATTGTATGGGTGTGTGTTACATTAGATTCACTAGTAGGAGTGAGAAAAACATCACGGGGTTGTGCGCATTGTATGGGTGTGTGTTACATTAGATTCACTAGTAGGAGTGAGAAAAACATCACGGGGTGGTGCGCATTGTATGGGTGTGTGTTACATTACATTCACTAGTAGGAGTGAGAAAAACATCACGGGGTGGTGCGCATTGTATGGGTGTGTGTTACATTAGATTCACTAGTAGGAGTGAGAAAAACATCACAGGGTGGTGCGCATTGTATGGGTGTGGGTTACATTACATTCACTAGTAGAAGTGAGACAAACATCACGGGGTGGTGCGCATTGTATGGGTGTTTGTTACATTAGATTCACTAGTAGGAGTGAGAAAAACATCACGGGGTGGTGCGCATTGTATGGGTGTGTGTTACATTACATTCACTAGCAGGAGTGAGAAAAACATCACGGGGTGGTGCGCCTTGTATGGGTGTGTGTTACATTACATTCACTAGTAGGAGTGAGAAAAACATCACGGGGTGGTGCGCATTGTATGGGTGTGTGTTACATTACATTCACTAGCAGGAGTGAGAAAAACATCACGGGGTGGTGCGCATTGTATGGGTGTGTGTTACATTACATTCACTAGCAGGAGTGAGAAAAACATCACGGGGTGGTGCGCATTGTATGGGTGTGTGTTACATTACATTCACTAGCAGGAGTGAGAAAAACATCACGGGGTGGTGCGCATTGTATGGGTGTGTGTTACATTACATTCACTAGCAGGAGTGAGAAAAACATCACGGGGTGGTGCGCATTGTATGGGTGTGTGTTACATTAGATTCACTAGCAGGAGTGAGAAAAACATCACGGGGTGGTGCGCATTGTATGGGTGTGTGTTACATTACATTCACTAGTAGGAGTGAGAAAAACATCACGGGGTGGTGCGCATTGTATGGGTGTGTGTTACATTACATTCACTAGTAGGAGTCAGAAAAACATCACGGGGTGGTACGCATTGTATGGGTGTGTGTTACATTACATTCACTAGTAGGAGTGAGAAAAACATCACGGGGTGGTGGGCATTGTATGGGTGTGTGTTACATTACATTCACTAGCAGGAGTGAGAAAAACATCACGGGGTGGTGCGCATTGTATGGGTGTGTGTTACATTACATTCACTAGCAGGAGTGAGAAAAACATCACGGGGTGGTGCGCATTGTATGGGTGTGTGTTACATTACATTCACTAGTAGGAGTGAGAAAAACATCACGGGGTGGTGCGCATTGTATGGGTGTGTGTTATATTACATTCACTAGTAGCAGTGAGAAAAACATCACGGGGTGGTGCGCATTGTATGGGTGTGTGTTACATTACATTCACTAGTAGGAGTGAGAAAAACATCACGGGGTGGTGCGCATTGTATGGGTGTGTGTTACATTAGATTCACTAGTAGGAGTGAGAAAATCATCACGGGGTGGTGCGCATTGTATTGGTGTGTGTTACATTACATTCACTAGTAGGAGTGAGAAAAACATCACGGGGTGGTGCGCATTGTATGGGTGTGTGTTACATTAGATTCACTAGTAGGAGTGAGAAAAACATCACGGGGTTGTGCGCATTGTATGGGTGTGTGTTACATTAGAATCACTAGTAGGAGTGAGAAAAACATCACGGGGTGGTGCGCATTGTATGGGTGTTTGTTACATTACATTCACTAGCAGGAGTGAGAAAATCATCACGGGGTGGTGCGCATTGTATGGGTGTGTGTTACATTACATTCACTAGCAGGAGTGAGAAAAACATCACGGGGTGGTGCGCATTGTATGGGTGTGTGTTACATTACATTCACTAGTAGCAGTGAGAAAAACATCACGGGGTGGTGCGCATTGTATGGGTGTGTGTTACATTACATTCACTAATAGGAGTGAGAAAAACATCACGGGGTGGTGCGCATTGTATGGGTGTGTGTTACATTAGATTCACTAGTAGGAGTGAGAAAAACATCACGGGGTTGTGCGCATTGTATGGGTGTGTGTTACATTAGAATCACTAGTAGGAGTGAAAAAAACATCACGGGGTGGTGCGCATTGTATGGGTGTGTGTTACATTACATTCACTAGCAGGAGTGAGAAAAACATCACGGGGTGGTGCGCATTGTATGGGTGTGTGTTACATTACATTCACTAGTAGGAGTGAGAAAAACATCACGGGGTGGTGCGCATTGTATGGGTGTGTGTTACATTACATTCACTAGTAGCAGTGAGAAAAACATCACGGGGTGGTGCGCATTGTATGGGTGTGTGTTACATTACATTCACTAATAGGAGTGAGAAAAACATCACGGGGTGGTGCGCATTGTATGGGTGTTTGTTACATTAGATTCACTAGTAGGAGTGAGAAAATCATCACGGGGTGGTGCGCATTGTATGGGTGTGTGTTACATTACATTCACTAGTAGGAGTGAGAAAAACATCACGGGGTGGTGCGCATTGTATGGGTGTGTGTTACATTAGATTCACTAGTAGGAGTGAGAAAAACATCACGGGGTTGTGCGCATTGTATGGGTGTGTGTTACATTAGAATCACTAGTAGGAGTGAGAAAAACATCACGGGGTGGTGCGCATTGTATGGGTGTGTGTTACATTACATTCACTAGTAGCAGTGAGAAAAACATCACGGGGTGGTGCGCATTGTATGGGTGTGTGTTACATTACATTCACTAGTAGGAGTGAGAAAAACATCACGGGGTGGTGCGCATTGTATGGGTGTTTGTTACATTAGATTCACTAGTAGGAGTGAGAAAATCATCACGGGGTGGTGCGCATTGTATGGGTGTGTGTTACATTACATTCACTATTAGGAGTGAGAAAAACATCACGGGGTGGTGCGCATTGTATGGGTGTGTGTTACATTAGATTCACTAGTAGTAGTGAGAAAAACATCACGGGGTTGTGCGCATTGTATGGGTGTGTGTTACATTAGAATCACTAGTAGGAGTGAGAAAAACATCACGGGGTGGTGCGCATTGTATGGGTGTGTGTTACATTACATTCACTAGTAGGTGTGAGAAAAACATCACGGGGTGGTGCGCATTGTATGGGTGTTTGTTACATTAGATTCACTAGTAGGAGTGAGAAAATCATCACGGGGTGGTGCGCATTGTATGGGTGTGTGTTACATTACATTCACTAGTAGGAGTGAGAAAAACATCACGGGGTGGTGCGCATTGTATGGGTGTGTGTTACATTACATTCACTGGTAGGAGTGAGAAAAACATCACGGGGTGGTGCGCATTGTATGGGTGTTTGTTACATTAGATTCACTAGTAGGAGTGAGAAAAACATCACGGGGTGGTGCGCATTGTATGGGTGTGTGTTACATTAGATTCACTAGGAGGAGTGAGAAAAACATCACGGGGTGGTGCGCATTGTATGGGTGTGTGTTACATTACATTCACTAATAGGAGTGAGAAAAACATCACGGGGTGGTGCGCATTGTATGGGTGTGTGTTACATTACATTCACTAGTAGGAGTGAGAAAAACATCACGGGGAGGTGCGCATTGTATGGGTGTGTGTTACATTACATTCACTAGTAGGAGTGAGAAAAACATCACGGGGTGGTGCGCATTGTATGGGTGTGTGTTACATTACATTCACTAGAAGGAGTGAGAAAAACATCACGGGGTGGTGCGCATTGTATGGGTGTGTGTTACATTACATTCACTAGTAGGAGTGAGAAATACATCACGGGGTGGTGCGCAATGTATGGGTGTGTGTTACATTAGATTCACTAGTAGGAGTGAGAAAAACATCACGGGGTGGTGCACATTGTATGGGTGTGTGTTACATTAGAATCACTAGTAGGAGTGAGAAAAACATCACGGGGTGGTGCGCATTGTATGGGTGTGTGTTACATTACATTCACTAGTAGGAGTGAGAAAAACATCACGGGGTGGTGCGCATTGTATGGGTGTGTGTTACATTACATTCACTAGAAGGAGTGAGAAAAACATCACGGGGTCGTGCGCATTGTATGGGTGTGTGTTACTTTACATTCACTAGAAGGAGTGAGAAAAACATCACGGGGTCGTGCCCATTGTATGGGTGTGTGTTACATTACATTCACTAGTAGGAGTGAGAAAAACATCACGGGGTGGTGCGCATTGTATGGGTGTGTGTTACATTAGATTCACTAGTAGGAGTGAGAAAAACATCACGGGGTGGTGCGCATTTTATGTGTGTGTGTTACATTACATTCACTAGTAGGAGTGAGAAAAACATCACGGGGTGGTGCGCATTGTATGGGTGTGTGTTACATTACATTCACTAGTAGGAGTGAGAAAAACATCACGGGGTGGTGCGCATTGTATGGGTGTTTGTTACATTAGATTCACTAGTAGGAGTGAGAAAATCATCACGGGGTGGTGCGCATTGTATCGGTGTGTGTTACATTACATTCACTAGTAGGAGTGAGAAAAACATCACGGGGTGGTGCGCATTGTATGGGTGTGTGTTACATTACATTCACTAGTAGGAGTGAGAAAAACATCACGGGGTGGTGCGCATTGTATGGGTGTGTGTTACATTAGATTCACTAGTAGGAGTGAGAAAAACATCACGGGGTGGTGCGCATTGTATGGGTGTGTGTTACATTAGATTCACTAGTAGGAGTGAGAAAAACATCACGGGGTGGTGCGAATTGTATGGGTGTGTGTTACATTACATTCACTAGTAGGAGTGAGAAAAACATCACGGGGTGGTGCGCATTGTATGGGTGTGTGTTACATTAGATTCACTAGTAGGAGTGAGAAAAACATCACAGGGTGGTGCGCATTGTATGGGTGTGGGTTACATTACATTCACTAGTAGAAGTGAGACAAACATCACGGGGTGGTGCGCATTGTATGGGTGTTTGTTACATTAGATTCACTAGTAGGAGTGAGAAAAACATCACGGGGTGGTGCGCATTGTATGGGTGTGTGTTACATTACATTCACTAGCAGGAGTGAGAAAAACATCACGGGGTGGTGCGCCTTGTATGGGTGTGTGTTACATTGCATTCACTAGTAGGAGTGAGAAAAACATCACGGGGTGGTGCGCATTGTATGGGTGTGTGTTACATTACATTCACTAGTAGGAGTGAGAAAAACATCACGGGGTGGTGCGCATTGTATGGGTGTGTGTTACATTACATTCACTAGCAGGAGTGAGAAAAACATCATGGGGTGGTGCGCATTGTATGGGTGTGTGTTACATTACATTCACTAGCAGGAGTGAGAAAAACATCACGGGGTGGTGCGCATTGTATGGGTGTGTGTTACATTACATTCACTAGCAGGAGTGAGAAAAACATCACGGGGTGGTGCGCATTGTATGGGTGTGTGTTACATTAGATTCACTAGCAGGAGTGAGAAAAACATCACGGGGTGGTGCGCATTGTATGGGTGTGTGTTACATTACATTCACTAGTAGGAGTGAGAAAAACATCACGGGGTGGTGCGCATTGTATGGGTGTGTGTTACATTACATTCACTAGTAGGAGTCAGAAAAACATCACGGGGTGGTACGCATTGTATGGGTGTGTGTTACATTACATTCACTAGTAGGAGTGAGAAAAACATCACGGGGTGGTGGGCATTGTATGGGTGTGTGTTACATTACATTCACTAGTAGGAGTGAGAAAAACATCACGGGGTGGTGCGCATTGTATGGGTGTGTGTTACATTACATTCACTAGCAGGAGTGAGAAAAACATCACGGGGTGGTGCGCATTGTATGGGTGTGTGTTACATTACATTCACTAGTAGGAGTGAGAAAAACATCACGGGGTGGTGCGCATTGTATGGGTGTGTGTTACATTACATTCACTAGCAGGAGTGAGAAAAACATCACGGGGTCGTGCGCATTGTATGGGTGTGTGTTACATTACATTCAATAGCAGGAGTGAGAAAAACATCACGGGGTGGTGCGCATTGTATGGGTGTGTGTTACATTAGATTCACTAGCAGGAGTGAGAAAAACATCACGGGGTGGTGCGCATTGTATGGGTGTGTGTTACATTACATTCACTAGTAGGAGTGAGAAAAACATCACGGGGTGGTGCGCATTGTATGGGGGTGTGTTACATTACATTCACTAGTAGGAGTGAGAAAAACATCACGGGGTGGTGCGCATTGTATGGGTGTGTGTTACATTACATTCACTAGCAGGAGTGAGAAAAACATCACGGGGTGGTGCGCATTGTATGGGTGTGTGTTACATTACATTCACTAGCAGGAGTGAGAAAAACATCACGGGGTGGTGCGCATTGTATGGTGTGTGTTACATTACATTCACTAGCAGGAGTGAGAAAAACATCACGGGGTGGTGCGCATTGTATGGGTGTGTGTTACATTACATTCACTAGCAGGAGTGAAAAAAACCTCACGGGGTGGTGCGCATTGTATGGGTGTGTGTTACATTAGATTCACTAGCAGGAGTGAGAAAAACATCACGGGGTGGTGCGCATTGTATGGGTGTGTGTTACATTACATTCACTAGTAGGAGTGAGAAAAACATCACGGGGTGGTGCGCATTGTATGGGTGTGTGTTACATTACATTCACAGGTAGGAGTCAGAAAAACATCACGGGGTGGTACGCATTGTATGGGTGTGTGTTACATTACATTCACTAGTAGGAGTGAGAAAAACATCACGTGGTGGTGCGCATTGTATGGGTGTGTGTTACATTACATTCACTAGTAGGAGTGAGAAAAACATCACGGGGTGGTGCGCATTGTATGGGTGTGTGTTACATTACATTCACTAGCAGGAGTGAGAAAAACATCACGGGGTGGTGCGCATTGTATGGGTGTGTGTTACATTACATTCACTAGTAGGAGTGAGAAAAACATCACGGGGTGGTGCGCATTGTATGGGTGTGTGTTACATTACATTCACTAGAAGGAGTGAGAAAAACATCACGGGGTCGTGCGCATTGTATGGGTGTGTGTTACTTTACATTCACTAGAAGGAGTGAGAAAAACATCACGGGGTCGTGCCCATTGTATGGGTGTGTGTTACATTACATTCACTAGTAGGAGTGAGAAAAACATCACGGGGTGGTGCGCATTGTATGGGTGTGTGTTACATTAGATTCACTAGTAGGAGTGAGAAAAACATCACGGGGTGGTGCGCATTTTATGTGTGTGTGTTACATTACATTCACTAGTAGGAGTGAGAAAAACATCACGGGGTGGTGCGCATTGTATGGGTGTGTGTTACATTACATTCACTAGTAGGAGTGAGAAAAACATCACGGGGTGGTGCGCATTGTATGGGTGTTTGTTACATTAGATTCACTAGTAGGAGTGAGAAAATCATCACGGGGTGGTGCGCATTGTATCGGTGTGTGTTACATTACATTCACTAGTAGGAGTGAGAAAAACATCACGGGGTGGTGCGCATTGTATGGGTGTGTGTTACATTACATTCACTAGTAGGAGTGAGAAAAACATCACGGGGTGGTGCGCATTGTATGGGTGTGTGTTACATTAGATTCACTAGTAGGAGTGAGAAAAACATCACGGGGTGGTGCGCATTGTATGGGTGTGTGTTACATTAGATTCACTAGTAGGAGTGAGAAAAACATCACGGGGTGGTGCGAATTGTATGGGTGTGTGTTACATTACATTCACTAGTAGGAGTGAGAAAAACATCACGGGGTGGTGCGCATTGTATGGGTGTGTGTTACATTAGATTCACTAGTAGGAGTGAGAAAAACATCACAGGGTGGTGCGCATTGTATGGGTGTGGGTTACATTACATTCACTAGTAGAAGTGAGACAAACATCACGGGGTGGTGCGCATTGTATGGGTGTTTGTTACATTAGATTCACTAGTAGGAGTGAGAAAAACATCACGGGGTGGTGCGCATTGTATGGGTGTGTGTTACATTACATTCACTAGCAGGAGTGAGAAAAACATCACGGGGTGGTGCGCCTTGTATGGGTGTGTGTTACATTGCATTCACTAGTAGGAGTGAGAAAAACATCACGGGGTGGTGCGCATTGTATGGGTGTGTGTTACATTACATTCACTAGTAGGAGTGAGAAAAACATCACGGGGTGGTGCGCATTGTATGGGTGTGTGTTACATTACATTCACTAGCAGGAGTGAGAAAAACATCATGGGGTGGTGCGCATTGTATGGGTGTGTGTTACATTACATTCACTAGCAGGAGTGAGAAAAACATCACGGGGTGGTGCGCATTGTATGGGTGTGTGTTACATTACATTCACTAGCAGGAGTGAGAAAAACATCACGGGGTGGTGCGCATTGTATGGGTGTGTGTTACATTAGATTCACTAGCAGGAGTGAGAAAAACATCACGGGGTGGTGCGCATTGTATGGGTGTGTGTTACATTACATTCACTAGTAGGAGTGAGAAAAACATCACGGGGTGGTGCGCATTGTATGGGTGTGTGTTACATTACATTCACTAGTAGGAGTCAGAAAAACATCACGGGGTGGTACGCATTGTATGGGTGTGTGTTACATTACATTCACTAGTAGGAGTGAGAAAAACATCACGGGGTGGTGGGCATTGTATGGGTGTGTGTTACATTACATTCACTAGTAGGAGTGAGAAAAACATCACGGGGTGGTGCGCATTGTATGGGTGTGTGTTACATTACATTCACTAGCAGGAGTGAGAAAAACATCACGGGGTGGTGCGCATTGTATGGGTGTGTGTTACATTACATTCACTAGTAGGAGTGAGAAAAACATCACGGGGTGGTGCGCATTGTATGGGTGTGTGTTACATTACATTCACTAGCAGGAGTGAGAAAAACATCACGGGGTCGTGCGCATTGTATGGGTGTGTGTTACATTACATTCAATAGCAGGAGTGAGAAAAACATCACGGGGTGGTGCGCATTGTATGGGTGTGTGTTACATTAGATTCACTAGCAGGAGTGAGAAAAACATCACGGGGTGGTGCGCATTGTATGGGTGTGTGTTACATTACATTCACTAGTAGGAGTGAGAAAAACATCACGGGGTGGTGCGCATTGTATGGGGGTGTGTTACATTACATTCACTAGTAGGAGTGAGAAAAACATCACGGGGTGGTGCGCATTGTATGGGTGTGTGTTACATTACATTCACTAGCAGGAGTGAGAAAAACATCACGGGGTGGTGCGCATTGTATGGGTGTGTGTTACATTACATTCACTAGCAGGAGTGAGAAAAACATCACGGGGTGGTGCGCATTGTATGGTGTGTGTTACATTACATTCACTAGCAGGAGTGAGAAAAACATCACGGGGTGGTGCGCATTGTATGGGTGTGTGTTACATTACATTCACTAGCAGGAGTGAAAAAAACCTCACGGGGTGGTGCGCATTGTATGGGTGTGTGTTACATTAGATTCACTAGCAGGAGTGAGAAAAACATCACGGGGTGGTGCGCATTGTATGGGTGTGTGTTACATTACATTCACTAGTAGGAGTGAGAAAAACATCACGGGGTGGTGCGCATTGTATGGGTGTGTGTTACATTACATTCACAGGTAGGAGTCAGAAAAACATCACGGGGTGGTACGCATTGTATGGGTGTGTGTTACATTACATTCACTAGTAGGAGGAAAAACATCACGTGGTGGTGCGCATTGTAATGGGTGTGTGTTACATTACATTCACTAGTAGGAGTGAGAAAAAACATCACGGGGTGGTGCGCATTGTATGGGTGTGTGTTACATTACATTCACTAGCAGGAGTGAGAAAAACATCACGGGGTGGTGCGCATTGTATGGGTGTGTGTTTACATTACATTCACTAGTAGGAGTGAGAAATACATCACGGGGTGGTGCGCAATGTATGGGTGTGTGTTACATTAGATTCACTAGTAGGAGTGAGAAAAACATCACGGGGTGGTGCGCATTGTATGGGTGTGTGTTACATTACATTCACTAGTAGGAGTGGGAAAAACATCACGGGGTGGTGCGCATTGTATGGGTGTGTGTTACATTACATTCACTAGTAGGAGTGAGAAAAACATCACGGGGTGGTGCGCATTGTATGGGTGTGTGTTACATTACATTCACTAGAAGGAGTGAGAAAAACATCACGGGGTCGTGCGCATTGTATGGGTGTGTGTTACTTTACATTCACTAGAAGGAGTGAGAAAAACATCACGGGGTCGTGCCCATTGTATGGGTGTGTGTTACATTACATTCACTAATAGGAGTGAGAAAAACATCACGGGGTGGTGCGCATTGTATGGGTGTGTGTTACATTAGATTCACTAGTAGGAGTGAGAAAAACATCACGGGGTGGTGCGCATTGTATGGGTGTGTGTTACATTACATTCACTAGTAGGAGTGAGAAAAACATCACGGGGTGGTGCGCATTGTATGGGTGTTTGTTACATTAGATTCACTAGTAGGAGTGAGAAAATCATCACGGGGTGGTGCGCATTGTATGGGTGTGTGTTACATTACATTCACTAGTAGGAGTGAGAAAAACATCACGGGGTGGTGCGCATTGTATGGGTGTGTGTTACATTACATTCACTAGTAGGAGTGAGAAAAACATCACGGGGTGGTGCGCATTGTATGGGTGTGTGTTACATTAGATTCACTAGTAGGAGTGAGAAAAACATCACGGGGTGGTGCGCATTGTATGGGTGTGTGTTACATTAGATTCACTAGTAGGAGTGAGAAAAACATCACGGGGTGGTGCGCATTGTATGGGTGTGTGTTACATTACATTCACTAGTAGGAGTGAGAAAAACATCACGGGGTGGTGCGCATTGTATGGGTGTGTGTTACATTAGATTCACTAGTAGGAGTGAGAAAAACATCACAGGGTGGTGCGCATTGTATGGGTGTGGGTTACATTACATTCACTAGTAGAAGTGAGACAAACATCACGGGGTGGTGCGCATTGTATGGGTGTTTGTTACATTAGATTCACTAGTAGGAGTGAGAAAAACATCACGGGGTGGTGCGCATTGTATGGGTGTGTGTTACATTACATTCACTAGCAGGAGTGAGAAAAACATCACGGGGTGGTGCGCCTTGTATGGGTGTGTGTTACATTACATTCACTAGTAGGAGTGAGAAAAACATCACGGGGTGGTGCGCATTTTTATGGGTGTGTGTTACATTACATTCACTAGTAGGAGTGAGAAAAACATCACGGGGTGGTGCGCATTGTATGGGTGTGTGTTACATTACATTCACTAGCAGGAGTGAGAAAAACATCACGGGGTGGTGCGCATTGTATGGGTGTGTGTTACATTACATTCACTAGCAGGAGTGAGAAAAACATCACGGGGTGGTGCGCATTGTATGGGTGTGTGTTACATTACATTCACTAATAGGAGTGAGAAAACATCACGGGGTGGTGCGCATTGTATGGGTGTTTGTTACATTAGATTCACTAGTAGGAGTGAGAAAATCATCACGGGGTGGTGCGCATTGTATGGGTGTGTGTTACATTACATTCACTAGTAGGAGTGAGAAAAACATCACGGGGTGGTGCGCATTGTATGGGTGTGTGTTACATTAGATTCACTAGTAGGAGTGAGAAAAACATCACGGGGTTGTGCGCATTGTATGGGTGTGTGTTACATTAGAATCACTAGTAGGAGTGAGAAAAACATCACGGGGTGGTGCGCATTGTATGGGTGTGTGTTACATTACATTCACTAGTAGCAGTGAGAAAAACATCACGGGGTGGTGCGCATTGTATGGGTGTGTGTTACATTACATTCACTAGTAGGAGTGAGAAAAACATCACGGGGTGGTGCGCATTGTATGGGTGTTTGTTACATTAGATTCACTAGTAGGAGTGAGAAAATCATCACGGGGTGGTGCGCATTGTATGGGTGTGTGTTACATTACATTCACTATTAGGAGTGAGAAAAACATCACGGGGTGGTGCGCATTGTATGGGTGTGTGTTACATTAGATTCACTAGTAGTAGTGAGAAAAACATCACGGGGTTGTGCGCATTGTATGGGTGTGTGTTACATTAGAATCACTAGTAGGAGTGAGAAAAACATCACGGGGTGGTGCGCATTGTATGGGTGTGTGTTACATTACATTCACTAGTAGGTGTGAGAAAAACATCACGGGGTGGTGCGCATTGTATGGGTGTTTGTTACATTAGATTCACTAGTAGGAGTGAGAAAATCATCACGGGGTGGTGCGCATTGTATGGGTGTGTGTTACATTACATTCACTAGTAGGAGTGAGAAAAACATCACGGGGTGGTGCGCATTGTATGGGTGTGTGTTACATTACATTCACTGGTAGGAGTGAGAAAAACATCACGGGGTGGTGCGCATTGTATGGGTGTGTGTTACATTACATTCACTAGTAGGAGTGAGAAAAACATCACGGGGTGGTGGGCATTGTATGGGTGTGTGTTACATTACATTCACTAGTAGGAGTGAGAAAAACATCACGGGGTGGTGCGCATTGTATGGGTGTGTGTTACATTACATTCACTAGCAGGAGTGAGAAAAACATCACGGGGTGGTGCGCATTGTATGGGTGTGTGTTACATTACATTCACTAGTAGGAGTGAGAAAAACATCACGGGGTGGTGCGCATTGTATGGGTGTGTGTTACATTACATTCACTAGCAGGAGTGAGAAAAACATCACGGGGTCGTGCGCATTGTATGGGTGTGTGTTACATTACATTCAATAGCAGGAGTGAGAAAAACATCACGGGGTGGTGCGCATTGTATGGGTGTGTGTTACATTAGATTCACTAGCAGGAGTGAGAAAAACATCACGGGGTGGTGCGCATTGTATGGGTGTGTGTTACATTACATTCACTAGTAGGAGTGAGAAAAACATCACGGGGTGGTGCGCATTGTATGGGGGTGTGTTACATTACATTCACTAGTAGGAGTGAGAAAAACATCACGGGGTGGTGCGCATTGTATGGGTGTGTGTTACATTACATTCACTAGCAGGAGTGAGAAAAACATCACGGGGTGGTGCGCATTGTATGGGTGTGTGTTACATTACATTCACTAGCAGGAGTGAGAAAAACATCACGGGGTGGTGCGCATTGTATGGTGTGTGTTACATTACATTCACTAGCAGGAGTGAGAAAAACATCACGGGGTGGTGCGCATTGTATGGGTGTGTGTTACATTACATTCACTAGCAGGAGTGAAAAAAACCTCACGGGGTGGTGCGCATTGTATGGGTGTGTGTTACATTAGATTCACTAGCAGGAGTGAGAAAAACATCACGGGGTGGTGCGCATTGTATGGGTGTGTGTTACATTACATTCACTAGTAGGAGTGAGAAAAACATCACGGGGTGGTGCGCATTGTATGGGTGTGTGTTACATTACATTCACAGGTAGGAGTCAGAAAAACATCACGGGGTGGTACGCATTGTATGGGTGTGTGTTACATTACATTCACTAGTAGGAGTGAGAAAAACATCACGTGGTGGTGCGCATTGTATGGGTGTGTGTTACATTACATTCACTAGTAGGAGTGAGAAAAACATCACGGGGTGGTGCGCATTGTATGGGTGTGTGTTACATTACATTCACTAGCAGGAGTGAGAAAAACATCACGGGGTGGTGCGCATTGTATGGGTGTGTGTTACATTACATTCACTAGTAGGAGTGAGAAATACATCACGGGGTGGTGCGCAATGTATGGGTGTGTGTTACATTAGATTCACTAGTAGGAGTGAGAAAAACATCACGGGGTGGTGCGCATTGTATGGGTGTGTGTTACATTACATTCACTAGTAGGAGTGGGAAAAACATCACGGGGTGGTGCGCATTGTATGGGTGTGTGTTACATTACATTCACTAGTAGGAGTGAGAAAAACATCACGGGGTGGTGCGCATTGTATGGGTGTGTGTTACATTACATTCACTAGAAGGAGTGAGAAAAACATCACGGGGTCGTGCGCATTGTATGGGTGTGTGTTACTTTACATTCACTAGAAGGAGTGAGAAAAACATCACGGGGTCGTGCCCATTGTATGGGTGTGTGTTACATTACATTCACTAATAGGAGTGAGAAAAACATCACGGGGTGGTGCGCATTGTATGGGTGTGTGTTACATTAGATTCACTAGTAGGAGTGAGAAAAACATCACGGGGTGGTGCGCATTGTATGGGTGTGTGTTACATTACATTCACTAGTAGGAGTGAGAAAAACATCACGGGGTGGTGCGCATTGTATGGGTGTTTGTTACATTAGATTCACTAGTAGGAGTGAGAAAATCATCACGGGGTGGTGCGCATTGTATGGGTGTGTGTTACATTACATTCACTAGTAGGAGTGAGAAAAACATCACGGGGTGGTGCGCATTGTATGGGTGTGTGTTACATTACATTCACTAGTAGGAGTGAGAAAAACATCACGGGGTGGTGCGCATTGTATGGGTGTGTGTTACATTAGATTCACTAGTAGGAGTGAGAAAAACATCACGGGGTGGTGCGCATTGTATGGGTGTGTGTTACATTAGATTCACTAGTAGGAGTGAGAAAAACATCACGGGGTGGTGCGCATTGTATGGGTGTGTGTTACATTACATTCACTAGTAGGAGTGAGAAAAACATCACGGGGTGGTGCGCATTGTATGGGTGTGTGTTACATTAGATTCACTAGTAGGAGTGAGAAAAACATCACAGGGTGGTGCGCATTGTATGGGTGTGGGTTACATTACATTCACTAGTAGAAGTGAGACAAACATCACGGGGTGGTGCGCATTGTATGGGTGTTTGTTACATTAGATTCACTAGTAGGAGTGAGAAAAACATCACGGGGTGGTGCGCATTGTATGGGTGTGTGTTACATTACATTCACTAGCAGGAGTGAGAAAAACATCACGGGGTGGTGCGCCTTGTATGGGTGTGTGTTACATTACATTCACTAGTAGGAGTGAGAAAAACATCACGGGGTGGTGCGCATTTTATGGGTGTGTGTTACATTACATTCACTAGTAGGAGTGAGAAAAACATCACGGGGTGGTGCGCATTGTATGGGTGTGTGTTACATTACATTCACTAGCAGGAGTGAGAAAAACATCACGGGGTGGTGCGCATTGTATGGGTGTGTGTTACATTACATTCACTAGCAGGAGTGAGAAAAACATCACGGGGTGGTGCGCATTGTATGGGTGTGTGTTACATTACATTCACTAATAGGAGTGAGAAAAACATCACGGGGTGGTGCGCATTGTATGGGTGTTTGTTACATTAGATTCACTAGTAGGAGTGAGAAAATCATCACGGGGTGGTGCGCATTGTATGGGTGTGTGTTACATTACATTCACTAGTAGGAGTGAGAAAAACATCACGGGGTGGTGCGCATTGTATGGGTGTGTGTTACATTAGATTCACTAGTAGGAGTGAGAAAAACATCACGGGGTTGTGCGCATTGTATGGGTGTGTGTTACATTAGAATCACTAGTAGGAGTGAGAAAAACATCACGGGGTGGTGCGCATTGTATGGGTGTGTGTTACATTACATTCACTAGTAGCAGTGAGAAAAACATCACGGGGTGGTGCGCATTGTATGGGTGTGTGTTACATTACATTCACTAGTAGGAGTGAGAAAAACATCACGGGGTGGTGCGCATTGTATGGGTGTTTGTTACATTAGATTCACTAGTAGGAGTGAGAAAATCATCACGGGGTGGTGCGCATTGTATGGGTGTGTGTTACATTACATTCACTATTAGGAGTGAGAAAAACATCACGGGGTGGTGCGCATTGTATGGGTGTGTGTTACATTAGATTCACTAGTAGTAGTGAGAAAAACATCACGGGGTTGTGCGCATTGTATGGGTGTGTGTTACATTAGAATCACTAGTAGGAGTGAGAAAAACATCACGGGGTGGTGCGCATTGTATGGGTGTGTGTTACATTACATTCACTAGTAGGTGTGAGAAAAACATCACGGGGTGGTGCGCATTGTATGGGTGTTTGTTACATTAGATTCACTAGTAGGAGTGAGAAAATCATCACGGGGTGGTGCGCATTGTATGGGTGTGTGTTACATTACATTCACTAGTAGGAGTGAGAAAAACATCACGGGGTGGTGCGCATTGTATGGGTGTGTGTTACATTACATTCACTGGTAGGAGTGAGAAAAACATCACGGGGTGGTGCGCATTGTATGGGTGTTTGTTACATTAGATTCACTAGTAGGAGTGAGAAAAACATCACGGGGTGGTGCGCATTGTATGGGTGTGTGTTACATTAGATTCACTAGGAGGAGTGAGAAAAACATCACGGGGTGGTGCGCATTGTATGGGTGTGTGTTACATTACATTCACTAATAGGAGTGAGAAAAACATCACGGGGTGGTGCGCATTGTATGGGTGTGTGTTACATTACATTCACTAGTAGGAGTGAGAAAAACATCACGGGGAGGTGCGCATTGTATGGGTGTGTGTTACATTACATTCACTAGTAGGAGTGAGAAAAACATCACGGGGTGGTGCGCATTGTATGGGTGTGTGTTACATTACATTCACTAGAAGGAGTGAGAAAAACATCACGGGGTGGTGCGCATTGTATGGGTGTGTGTTACATTACATTCACTAGTAGGAGTGAGAAATACATCACGGGGTGGTGCGCAATGTATGGGTGTGTGTTACATTAGATTCACTAGTAGGAGTGAGAAAAACATCACGGGGTGGTGCACATTGTATGGGTGTGTGTTACATTACATTCACTAGTAGGAGTGAGAAAAACATCACGGGGTGGTGCGCATTGTATGGGTGTGTGTTACATTACATTCACTAGTAGGAGTGAGAAAAACATCACGGGGTGGTGCGCATTGTATGGGTGTGTGTTACATTACATTCACTAGAAGGAGTGAGAAAAACATCACGGGGTCGTGCGCATTGTATGGGTGTGTGTTACTTTACATTCACTAGAAGGAGTGAGAAAAACATCACGGGGTCGTGCCCATTGTATGGGTGTGTGTTACATTACATTCACTAGTAGGAGTGAGAAAAACATCACGGGGTGGTGCGCAT
Source organism: Cavia porcellus (assembly GCF_034190915.1). Taxonomy (NCBI): domain Eukaryota; kingdom Metazoa; phylum Chordata; class Mammalia; order Rodentia; family Caviidae; genus Cavia; species Cavia porcellus. The sequence goes on along the minus strand of NW_026947615.1, from coordinate 457,457 downwards.
TGTATGGGTGTGTGTTACATTAGATTCACTAGTAGGAGTGAGAAAAACATCACGGGGTGGTGCGCATTTTATGTGTGTGTGTTACATTACATTCACTAGTAGGAGTGAGAAAAACATCACGGGGTGGTGCGCATTGTATGGGTGTGTGTTACATTACATTCACTAGTAGGAGTGAGAAAAACATCACGGGGTGGTGCGCATTGTATGGGTGTTTGTTACATTAGATTCACTAGTAGGAGTGAGAAAATCATCACGGGGTGGTGCGCATTGTATCGGTGTGTGTTACATTACATTCACTAGTAGGAGTGAGAAAAACATCACGGGGTGGTGCGCATTGTATGGGTGTGTGTTACATTACATTCACTAGTAGGAGTGAGAAAAACATCACGGGGTGGTGCGCATTGTATGGGTGTGTGTTACATTAGATTCACTAGTAGGAGTGAGAAAAACATCACGGGGTGGTGCGCCTTGTATGGGTGTGTGTTACATTACATTCACTAGTAGGAGTGAGAAAAACATCACGGGGTGGTGCGCATTTTATGGGTGTGTGTTACATTACATTCACTAGTAGGAGTGAGAAAAACATCACGGGGTGGTGCGCATTGTATGGGTGTGTGTTACATTACATTCACTAGCAGGAGTGAGAAAAACATCACGGGGTGGTGCGCATTGTATGGGTGTGTGTTACATTACATTCACTAGCAGGAGTGAGAAAAACATCACGGGGTGGTGCGCATTGTATGGGTGTGTGTTACATTACATTCACTAATAGGAGTGAGAAAAACATCACGGGGTGGTGCGCATTGTATGGGTGTTTGTTACATTAGATTCACTAGTAGGAGTGAGAAAATCATCACGGGGTGGTGCGCATTGTATGGGTGTGTGTTACATTACATTCACTAGTAGGAGTGAGAAAAACATCACGGGGTGGTGCGCGTTGTATGGGTGTGTGTTACATTAGATTCACTAGTAGGAGTGAGAAAAACATCACGGGGTTGTGCGCATTGTATGGGTGTGTGTTACATTAGAATCACTAGTAGGAGTGAGAAAAACATCACGGGGTGGTGCGCATTGTATGGGTGTGTGTTACATTACATTCACTAGTAGCAGTGAGAAAAACATCACGGGGTGGTGCGCATTGTATGGGTGTGTGTTACATTACATTCACTAGTAGGAGTGAGAAAAACATCACGGGGTGGTGCGCATTGTATGGGTGTTTGTTACATTAGATTCACTAGTAGGAGTGAGAAAATCATCACGGGGTGGTGCGCATTGTATGGGTGTGTGTTACATTACATTCACTATTAGGAGTGAGAAAAACATCACGGGGTGGTGCGCATTGTATGGGTGTGTGTTACATTAGATTCACTAGTAGTAGTGAGAAAAACATCACGGGGTTGTGCGCATTGTATGGGTGTGTGTTACATTAGAATCACTAGTAGGAGTGAGAAAAACATCACGGGGTGGTGCGCATTGTATGGGTGTGTGTTACATTACATTCACTAGTAGGTGTGAGAAAAACATCACGGGGTGGTGCGCATTGTATGGGTGTTTGTTACATTAGATTCACTAGTAGGAGTGAGAAAATCATCACGGGGTGGTGCGCATTGTATGGGTGTGTGTTACATTACATTCACTAGTAGGAGTGAGAAAAACATCACGGGGTGGTGCGCATTGTATGGGTGTGTGTTACATTACATTCACTGGTAGGAGTGAGAAAAACATCACGGGGTGGTGAGCATTGTATGGGTGTTTGTTACATTAGATTCACTAGTAGGAGTGAGAAAAACATCACGGGGTGGTGCGCATTGTATGGGTGTGTGTTACATTAGATTCACTAGGAGGAGTGAGAAAAACATCACGGGGTGGTGCGCATTGTATGGGTGTGTGTTACATTACATTCACTAATAGGAGTGAGAAAAACATCACGGGGTGGTGCGCATTGTATGGGTGTGTGTTACATTACATTCACTAGTAGGAGTGAGAAAAACATCACGGGGAGGTGCGCATTGTATGGGTGTGTGTTACATTACATTCACTAGTAGGAGTGAGAAAAACATCACGGGGTGGTGCGCATTGTATGGGTGTGTGTTACATTACATTCACTAGAAGGAGTGAGAAAAACATCACGGGGTGGTGCGCATTGTATGGGTGTGTGTTACATTACATTCACTAGTAGGAGTGAGAAATACATCACGGGGTGGTGCGCAATGTATGGGTGTGTGTTACATTAGATTCACTAGTAGGAGTGAGAAAAACATCACGGGGTGGTGCACATTGTATGGGTGTGTGTTACATTACATTCACTAGTAGGAGTGAGAAAAACATCACGGGGTGGTGCGCATTGTATGGGTGTGTGTTACATTACATTCACTAGTAGGAGTGAGAAAAACATCACGGGGTGGTGCGCATTGTATGGGTGTGTGTTACATTACATTCACTAGAAGGAGTGAGAAAAACATCACGGGGTCGTGCGCATTGTATGGGTGTGTGTTACTTTACATTCACTAGAAGGAGTGAGAAAAACATCACGGGGTCGTGCCCATTGTATGGGTGTGTGTTACATTACATTCACTAGTAGGAGTGAGAAAAACATCACGGGGTGGTGCGCATTGTATGGGTGTGTGTTACATTAGATTCACTAGTAGGAGTGAGAAAAACATCACGGGGTGGTGCGCATTTTATGTGTGTGTGTTACATTACATTCACTAGTAGGAGTGAGAAAAACATCACGGGGTGGTGCGCATTGTATGGGTGTGTGTTACATTACATTCACTAGTAGGAGTGAGAAAAACATCACGGGGTGGTGCGCATTGTATGGGTGTTTGTTACATTAGATTCACTAGTAGGAGTGAGAAAATCATCACGGGGTGGTGCGCATTGTATCGGTGTGTGTTACATTACATTCACTAGTAGGAGTGAGAAAAACATCACGGGGTGGTGCGCATTGTATGGGTGTGTGTTACATTACATTCACTAGTAGGAGTGAGAAAACATCACGGGGTGGTGCGCATTGTATGGGTGTGTGTTACATTAGATTCACTAGTAGGAGTGAGAAAAACATCACGGGGTGGTGCGCATTGTATGGGTGTGTGTTACATTAGATTCACTAGTAGGAGTGAGAAAAACATCACGGGGTGGTGCGAATTGTATGGGTGTGTGTTACATTACATTCACTAGTAGGAGTGAGAAAAACATCACGGGGTGGTGCGCATTGTATGGGTGTGTGTTACATTAGATTCACTAGTAGGAGTGAGAAAAACATCACAGGGTGGTGCGCATTGTATGGGTGTGGGTTACATTACATTCACTAGTAGAAGTGAGACAAACATCACGGGGTGGTGCGCATTGTATGGGTGTTTGTTACATTAGATTCACTAGTAGGAGTGAGAAAAACATCACGGGGTGGTGCGCATTGTATGGGTGTGTGTTACATTACATTCACTAGCAGGAGTGAGAAAAACATCACGGGGTGGTGCGCCTTGTATGGGTGTGTGTTACATTACATTCACTAGTAGGAGTGAGAAAAACATCACGGGGTGGTGCGCATTGTATGGGTGTGTGTTACATTACATTCACTAGTAGGAGTGAGAAAAACATCACGGGGTGGTGCGCATTGTATGGGTGTGTGTTACATTACATTCACTAGCAGGAGTGAGAAAAACATCACGGGGTGGTGCGCATTGTATGGGTGTGTGTTACATTACATTCACTAGCAGGAGTGAGAAAAACATCACGGGGTGGTGCGCATTGTATGGGTGTGTGTTACATTACATTCACTAGCAGGAGTGAGAAAAACATCACGGGGTGGTGCGCATTGTATGGGTGTGTGTTACATTACATTCACTAGCAGGAGTGAGAAAAACATCACGGGGTGGTGCGCATTGTATGGGTGTGTGTTACATTACATTCACTAGCAGGAGTGAAAAAAACATCACGGGGTGGTGCGCATTGTATGGGTGTGTGTTACATTAGATTCACTAGCAGGAGTGAGAAAAACATCACGGGGTGGTGCGCATTGTATGGGTGTGTGTTACATTACATTCACTAGTAGGAGTGAGAAAAACATCACGGGGTGGTGCGCATTGTATGGGTGTGTGTTACATTACATTCACAGGTAGGAGTCAGAAAAACATCACGGGGTGGTACGCATTGTATGGGTGTGTGTTACATTACATTCACTAGTAGGAGTGAGAAAAACATCACGTGGTGGTGCGCATTGTATGGGTGTGTGTTACATTACATTCACTAGTAGGAGTGAGAAAAACATCACGGGGTGGTGCGCATTGTATGGGTGTGTGTTACATTACATTCACTAGCAGGAGTGAGAAAAACATCACGGGGTGGTGCGCATTGTATGGGTGTGTGTTACATTACATTCACTAGTAGGAGTGAGAAATACATCACGGGGTGGTGCGCAATGTATGGGTGTGTGTTACATTAGATTCACTAGTAGGAGTGAGAAAAACATCACGGGGTGGTGCGCATTGTATGGGTGTGTGTTACATTACATTCACTAGTAGGAGTGAGAAAAACATCACGGGGTGGTGCGCATTGTATGGGTGTGTGTTACATTACATTCACTAGTAGGAGTGAGAAAAACATCACGGGGTGGTGCGCATTGTATGGGTGTGTGTTACATTACATTCACTAGAAGGAGTGAGAAAAACATCACGGGGTCGTGCGCATTGTATGGGTGTGTGTTACTTTACATTCACTAGAAGGAGTGAGAAAAACATCACGGGGTCGTGCCCATTGTATGGGTGTGTGTTACATTACATTCACTAATAGGAGTGAGAAAAACATCACGGGGTGGTGCGCATTGTATGGGTGTGTGTTACATTAGATTCACTAGTAGGAGTGAGAAAAACATCACGGGGTGGTGCGCATTGTATGGGTGTGTGTTACATTACATTCACTAGTAGGAGTGAGAAAAACATCACGGGGTGGTGCGCATTGTATGGGTGTTTGTTACATTAGATTCACTAGTAGGAGTGAGAAAATCATCACGGGGTGGTGCGCATTGTATGGGTGTGTGTTACATTACATTCACTAGTAGGAGTGAGAAAAACATCACGGGGTGGTGCGCATTGTATGGGTGTGTGTTACATTACATTCACTAGTAGGAGTGAGAAAAACATCACGGGGTGGTGCGCATTGTATGGGTGTGTGTTACATTAGATTCACTAGTAGGAGTGAGAAAAACATCACGGGGTGGTGCGCATTGTATGGGTGTGTGTTACATTAGATTCACTAGTAGGAGTGAGAAAAACATCACGGGGTGGTGCGCATTGTATGGGTGTGTGTTACATTACATTCACTAGTAGGAGTGAGAAAAACATCACGGGGTGGTGCGCATTGTATGGGTGTGTGTTACATTAGATTCACTAGTAGGAGTGAGAAAAACATCACAGGGTGGTGCGCATTGTATGGGTGTGGGTTACATTACATTCACTAGTAGAAGTGAGACAAACATCACGGGGTGGTGCGCATTGTATGGGTGTTTGTTACATTAGATTCACTAGTAGGAGTGAGAAAAACATCACGGGGTGGTGCGCATTGTATGGGTGTGTGTTACATTACATTCACTAGCAGGAGTGAGAAAAACATCACGGGGTGGTGCGCCTTGTATGGGTGTGTGTTACATTACATTCACTAGTAGGAGTGAGAAAAACATCACGGGGTGGTGCGCATTTTATGGGTGTGTGTTACATTACATTCACTAGTAGGAGTGAGAAAAACATCACGGGGTGGTGCGCATTGTATGGGTGTGTGTTACATTACATTCACTAGCAGGAGTGAGAAAAACATCACGGGGTGGTGCGCATTGTATGGGTGTGTGTTACATTACATTCACTAGCAGGAGTGAGAAAAACATCACGGGGTGGTGCGCATTGTATGGTGTGTGTTACATTACATTCACTAGCAGGAGTGAGAAAAACATCACGGGGTGGTGCGCATTGTATGGGTGTGTGTTACATTAGATTCACTAGCAGGAGTGAGAAAAACATCACGGGGTGGTGCGCATTGTATGGGTGTGTGTTACATTACATTCACTAGTAGGAGTGAGAAAAACATCACGGGGTGGTGCGCATTGTATGGGTGTGTGTTACATTACATTCACTAGTAGGAGTCAGAAAAACATCACGGGGTGGTACGCATTGTATGGGTGTGTGTTACATTACATTCACTAGTAGGAGTGAGAAAAACATCACGGGGTGGTGGGCATTGTATGGGTGTGTGTTACATTACATTCACTAGTAGGAGTGAGAAAAACATCACGGGGTGGTGCGCATTGTATGGGTGTGTGTTACATTACATTCACTAGCAGGAGTGAGAAAAACATCACGGGGTGGTGCGCATTGTATGGGTGTGTGTTACATTACATTCACTAGTAGGAGTGAGAAAAACATCACGGGGTGGTGCGCATTGTATGGGTGTGTGTTACATTACATTCACTAGCAGGAGTGAGAAAAACATCACGGGGTCGTGCGCATTGTATGGGTGTGTGTTACATTACATTCACTAGCAGGAGTGAGAAAAACATCACGGGGTGGTGCGCATTGTATGGGTGTGTGTTACATTAGATTCAATAGCAGGAGTGAGAAAAACATCACGGGGTGGTGCGCATTGTATGGGTGTGTGTTACATTAGATTCACTAGCAGGAGTGAGAAAAACATCACGTGGTGGTGCGCATTGTATGGGTGTGTGTTACATTACATTCACTAGTAGGAGTGAGAAAAACATCACGGGGTGGTGCGCATTGTATGGGTGTGTGTTACATTACATTCACTAGTAGGAGTGAGAAAAACATCACGGGGTGGTGCGCATTGTATGGGTGTGTGTTACATTACATTCACTAGCAGGAGTGAGAAAAACATCACGGGGTGGTGCGCATTGTATGGGTGTGTGTTACATTACATTCACTAGCAGGAGTGAGAAAAACATCACGGGGTGGTGCGCATTGTATGGGTGTGTGTTACATTACATTCACTAGCAGGAGTGAGAAAAACATCACGGGGTGGTGCGCATTGTATGGGTGTGTGTTACATTACATTCACTAGCAGGAGTGAAAAAAACATCACGGGGTGGTGCGCATTGTATGGGTGTGTGTTACATTAGATTCACTAGCAGGAGTGAGAAAAACATCACGGGGTGGTGCGCATTGTATTGGTGTGTGTTACATTACATTCACTAGTAGGAGTGAGAAAAATATCACGGGGTGGTGCGCATTGTATGGGTGTGTGTTACATTACATTCACTAGTAGGAGTCAGAAAAACATCACGGGGTGGTACGCATTGTATGGGTGTGTGTTACATTACATTCACTAGTAGGAGTGAGAAAAACATCACGTGGTGGTGCGCATTGTATGGGTGTGTGTTACATTACATTCACTAGTAGGAGTGAGAAAAACATCACGGGGTGGTGCGCATTGTATGGGTGTGTGTTACATTACATTCACTAGCAGGAGTGAGAAAAACATCACGGGGTGGTGCGCATTGTATGGGTGTGTGTTACATTACATTCACTAGTAGGAGTGAGAAAAACATCACGGGGTGGTGCGCATTGTATGGGTGTGTGTTACATTACATTCACTAGTAGCAGTGAGAAAAACATCACGGGGTGGTGCGCATTGTATGGGTGTGTGTTACATTACATTCACTAGTAGGAGTGAGAAAAACATCACGGGGTGGTGCGCATTGTATGGGTGTTTGTTACATTAGATTCACTAGTAGGAGTGAGAAAATCATCACGGGGTGGTGCGCATTGTATGGGTGTGTGTTACATTACATTCACTAGTAGGAGTGAGAAAACCATCACGGGGTGGTGCGCATTGTATGGGTGTGTGTTACATTAGATTCACTAGTAGGAGTGAGAAAAACATCACGGGGTTGTGCGCATTGTATGGGTGTGTGTTACATTAGAATCACTAGCAGGAGTGAGAAAAACATCACGGGGTGGTGCGCATTGTATGGGTGTGTGTTACATTACATTCACTAGTAGCAGTGAGAAAAACATCACGGGGTGGTGCGCATTGTATGGGTGTGTGTTACATTACATTCACTAGTAGGAGTGAGAAAATCATCACGGGGTGGTGCGCATTGTATGGGTGTGTGTTACATTACATTCACTAGTAGGAGTCAGAAAAACATCATGGGGTGGTGCGCATTGTATGGGTGTGTGTTACATTAGATTCACTAGTAGGAGTGAGAAAAACATCACGGGGTTGTGCGCATTGTATGGGTGTGTGTTACATTAGAATCACTAGTAGGAGTGAGAAAAACATCACGGGGTGGTGCGCATTGTATGGGTGTGTGTTACATTACATTCACTAGTAGGTGTGAGAAAAACATCACGGTGTGGTGCGCATTGTATGGGTGTTTGTTACATTAGATTCACTAGTAGGAGTGAGAAAATCATCACGGGGTGGTGCGCATTGTATGGGTGTGTGTTACATTACATTCACTGGTAGGAGTGAGAAAAACATCACGGGGTGGTTCGCATTGTAAGGGTGTGTGTTACATTACATTCATTGGTAGGAGTGAGAAAAACATCACGGGGTGGTGCGCATTGTATGGGTGTTTGTTACATTAGATTCACTAGTAGGAGTGAGAAAAACATCACGGGGTGGTGCGCATTGTATGGGTGTGTGTTACATTAGATTCACTAGTAGGAGTGAGAAAAACATCCCGGGGTGGTGCGCATTGTATGGGTGTGTGTTACATTACATTCACTAATAGGAGTGAGAAAAACATCACGGGGTGGTGCGCATTGTATGGGTGTGTGTTACATTACATTCACTAGTAGGAGTGAGAAAAACATCACGGGGAGGTGCGCATTGTATGGGTGTGTGTTACTTTACATTCACTAGTAGGAGTGAGAAAAACATCACGGGGTGGTGCGCATTGTATGGGTGTGTGTTACTTTACATTCACTAGCAGGAGTGAGAAAAACATCACGGGGTGGTGCGCATTGTATGGGTGTGTGTTACATTAGATTCACTAGCAGGAGTGAGAAAAACATCACGGGGTGGTGCGCATTGTATGGGTGTGTGTTACATTATATTCACTAGTAGGAGTGAGAAAAACATCACGGGGTGGTGCGCATTGTATGGGTGTGTGTTACATTACATTCACTAGTAGGAGTGTGAAAAACATCACGGGGTGGTGCGCATTGTATGGATGTGTGTTACATTACATTCACTAGTAGGAGTGAGAAAAACATCACGGGGTGGTGCGCATTGTATGGGTGTGTGTTACATTACATTCATTAGCAGGAGTGAGAAAAACATCACGGGGTGGTGCGCATTGTATGGGTGTGTGTTACATTACATTCACTAGCAGGAGTGAGAAAAACATCACGGGGTGGTGCGCATTGTATGGGTGTGTGTTACATTAGATTCACTAGTAGGAGTGAGAAAAACATCACGGGGTGGTGCGCATTGTATGGGTGTGTGTTACATTAGATTCACTAGCAGGAGTGAGAAAAACATCACGGGGTGGTGCGCATTGTATGGGTGTGTGTTACATTAGATTCACTAGCAGGAGTGAGAAAAACATCACGGGGTGGTGCGCATTGTATGGGTGTGTGTTACATTACATTCACTAGTAGGAGTGAGAAAAACATCACGGGGTGGAGCGCATTGTATGGGTGTGTGTTACATTACATTCACTAGTAGGAGTCAGAAAAACATCACGGGGTGGTACGCATTGTATGGGTGTGTGTTACATTACATTCACTAGTAGGAGTGAGAAAAACATCACGGGGTGGTGCACATTGTATGGGTGTGTGTTACATTACATTCACTAGTAGGAGTGAGAAAAACATCACGGGGTGGTGCGCATTGTATGGGTGTGTGTTACATTACATTCACTAGCAGGAGTGAGAAAAACATCATGGGGTGGTGCGCATTGTATGGGCGTGTGTTACATTACATTCACTAGTAGGAGTGAGAAAAACATCACGGGGTGGTGCGCATTGTATGGGTGTGTGTTACATTACATTCACTAGTAGCAGTGAGAAAAACATCACGGGGTGGTGCGCATTGTATGGGTGTGTGTTACATTACATTCACTAGTAGGAGTGAGAAAAACATCACGGGGTGGTGCGCATTGTATGGGTGTTTGTTACATTAGATTCACTAGTAGGAGTGAGAAAATCATCACGGGGTGGTGCGCATTGTATGGGTGTGTGTTACATTACATTCACTAGTAGGAGTGAGAAAAACATCACGGGGTGGTGCGCATTGTATGGGTGTGTGTTACATTAGATTCACTAGTAGGAGTGAGAAAAACATCACGGGGTTGTGCGCATTGTATGGGTGTGTGTTACATTAGATTCACTAGTAGGAGTGAGAAAAACATCACGGGGTGGTGCGCATTGTATGGGTGTGTGTTACATTACATTCACTAGTAGGAGTGAGAAAAACATCACGGGGTGGTGCGCATTGTATGGGTGTGTGTTACATTAGATTCACTAGTAGGAGTGAGAAAAACATCACGGGGTGGTGCGCATTGTATGGGTGTGTGTTACATTAGATTCACTAGGAGGAGTGAGAAAAACATCACGGGGTGGTGCGCATTGTATGGGTGTGTGTTACATTACATTCACTAATAGGAGTGAGAAAAACATCACGGGGTGGTGCGCATTGTATGGGTGTGTGTTACATTACATTCACTAGTAGGAGTGAGAAAAACATCACGGGGAGGTGTGCATTGTATGGGTGTGTGTTACATTACATTCACTAGTAGGAGTGAGAAAAACATCACGGGGTGGTGCGCATTGTATGGGTGTGTGTTACATTACATTCACTAGAAGGAGTGAGAAAAACATCACGGGGTGGTGCGCATTTTATGGGTGTGTGTTACTTTACATTCACTAGCAGGAGTGAGAAAAACATCACGGGGTGGTGCGCATTGTATGGGTGTGTGTTACATTAGATTCACTAGCAGGAGTGAGAAAAACATCACGGGGTGGTGCGCATTGTATGGGTGTGTGTTACATTAGATTCACTAGCAGGAGTGAGAAAAACATCACGGGGTGGTGCGCATTGTATGGGTGTGTGTTACATTACATTCACTAGTAGGAGTGAGAAAAACATCACGGGGTGGTGCGCATTGTATGGGTGTGTGTTACATTACATTCACTAGTAGGAGTCAGAAAAACATCACGGGGTGGTACGCATTGTATGGGTGTGTGTTACATTACATTCACTAGTAGGAGTGAGAAAAACATCACGGGGTGGTGCACATTGTATGGGTGTGTGTTACATTACATTCACTAGTAGGAGTGAGAAAAACATCACGGGGTGGTGCGCATTGTATGGGTGTGTGTTACATTACATTCACTAGCAGGAGTGAGAAAAACATCATGGGGTGGTGCGCATTGTATGGGCGTGTGTTACATTACATTCACTAGTAGGAGTGAGAAAAACATCACGGGGTGGTGCGCATTGTATGGGTGTGTGTTACATTACATTCACTAGTAGCAGTGAGAAAAACATCACGGGGTGGTGCGCATTGTATGGGTGTGTGTTACATTACATTCACTAGTAGGAGTGAGAAAAACATCACGGGGTGGTGCGCATTGTATGGGTGTTTGTTACATTAGATTCACTAGTAGGAGTGAGAAAATCATCACGGGGTGGTGCGCATTGTATGGGTGTGTGTTACATTACATTCACTAGTAGGAGTGAGAAAAACATCACGGGGTGGTGCGCATTGTATGGGTGTGTGTTACATTAGATTCACTAGTAGGAGTGAGAAAAACATCACGGGGTTGTGCGCATTGTATGGGTGTGTGTTACATTAGAATCACTAGTAGGAGTGAGAAAAACATCACGGGGTGGTGCGCATTGTATGGGTGTGTTTTACATTACATTCACTAGTAGGAGTGAGAAAAACATCACGGGGTGGTGCGCATTGTATGGGTGTGTGTTACATTAGATTCACTAGTAGGAGTGAGAAAAACATCACGGGGTGGTGCGCATTGTATGGGAGTGTGTTACATTAGATTCACTAGGAGGAGTGAGAAAAACATCACGGGGTGGTGCGCATTGTATGGGTGTGTGTTACATTACATTCACTAATAGGAGTGAGAAAAACATCACGGGGTGGTGCGCATTGTATGGGTGTGTGTTACATTACATTCACTAGTAGGAGTGAGAAAAACATCACGGGGAGGTGTGCATTGTATGGGTGTGTGTTACATTACATTCACTAGTAGGAGTGAGAAAAACATCACGGGGTGGTGCGCATTGTATGGGTGTGTGTTACATTACATTCACTAGAAGGAGTGAGAAAAACATCACGGGGTGGTGCGCATTGTATGGGTGTGTGTTACATTACATTCACTAGTAGGAGTGAGAAAAACATCACGGGGTGGTGCGCAATGTATGGGTGTGTGTTACATTAGATTCACTAGTAGGAGTGAGAAAAACATCTCGGGGTGGTGCGCATTGTATGGGTGTGTGTTACATTACATTCACTAGTAGGAGTGAGAAAAACATCACGGGGTGGTGCGCATTGTATGGGTGTGTGTTACATTACATTCACTAGTAGGAGTGAGAAAAACATCACGGGGTGGTGCGCATTGTATGGGTGTGTGTTACTTTACATTCACTAGAAGAAGTGAGAAAAACATCACGGGGTCGTGCGCATTGTATGGGTGTGTGTTACATTACATTCACTAGAAGGAGTGAGAAAAAATCACGGGGTCGTGCGCATTGTATGGGTGTGTGTTACATTACATTCACTAGTAGGAGTGAGAAAAACATCACGGGGTGGTGCGCATTGTATGGGTGTGTGTTACATTAGATTCACTAGTAGGAGGGAGAAAAACATCACGGGGTGGTGCGCATTTTATGGGTGTGTGTTACATTACATTCACTAGTAGGAGTGAGAAAAACATCACGGGGTGGTGCGCATTGTATGGGTGTGTGTTACATTACATTCACTAGTAGGAGTGAGAAAAACATCACGGGGTGGTGCGCATTGTATGGGTGTTTGTTACATTAGATTCACTAGTAGGAGTGAGAAAATCATCACGGGGTGGATCGCATTGTATGGGTGTGTGTTACATTACATTCACTAGTAGGAGTGAGAAAAACATCACGGGGTGGTGCGCATTGTATGGGTGTGTGTTACATTAGATTCACTAGTAGGAGTGAGAAAAACATCACGGGGTGGTGCGCATTGTATGGGTGTGTGTTACATTACATTCACTAGTAGGAGTGAGAAAAACATCACGGGGTGGTGCGCATTGTATGGGTGTGTGTTACATTAGATTCACTAGTAGGAGTGAGAAAAACATCACAGGGTGGTGCGCATTGTATGGGTGTGGGTTACATTACATTCACTAGTAGAAGTGAGACAAACATCACGGGGTGGTGCGCATTGTATGGGTGTTTGTTACATTAGATTCACTAGTAGGAGTGAGAAAATCATCACGGTGTGGTGCGCATTGTATGGGTGTGTGTTACATACATTCTCTAGTAGGAGTGAGAAAAACATCACGGGGTGGTGCGCATTGTATGGGTGTGTGTTACATTACATTCACTAGTAGGAGTGAGAAAAACATCACGGGGTGGTGCGCATTGTATGGGTGTGTGTTACATTACATTCACTAGCAGGAGTGAGAAAACCATCACGGGGTGGTGCGCATTGTATGGGTGTGTGTTACATTACATTCACTAGCAGGAGTGAGAAAAACATCACGGGGTGGTGCGCATTGTATGGGTGTGTGTTACATTACATTCACTAGCAGGAGTGAGAAAAACATCACGGGGTGGTGCGCATTGTATGGGTGTGTGTTACATTACATTCACTAGCAGGAGTGAGAAAAAAATTACGGGGTGGTGCGCATTGTATGGGTGTGTGTTACATTACATTCACTAGCAGGAGTGAGAAAAACATCACGGGGTGGTGCGCATTGTATGGGTGTGTGTTACATTACATTCACTAGTAGGAGTCAGAAAAACATCACGGGGTGGTACGCATTGTATGGGTGTGTGTTACATTACATTCACTAGTAGGAGTGAGAAAAACATCACGGGGTGGTGCGCATTGTATGGGTGTGTGTTACATTACATTCACTAGTAGGAGTGAGAAAAACATCACGGGGTGGTGCGCATTGTATGGGCGTGTGTTACATTACATTCACTAGTAGGAGTGAGAAAAACATCACGGGGTGGTGCGCATTGTATGCGTGTGTGTTACATTACATTCACTAGTAGCAGTGAGAAAAACATCACGGGGTGGTGCGCATTGTATGGGTGTGTGTTACATTACATTCACTAGTAGGAGTGAGAAAAACATCACGGGGTGGTGCGCATTGTATGGGTGTGTGTTACATTAGATTCACTAGTAGGAGTGAGAAAAACATCACGGGGTTGCGCGCATTGTATGGGTGTGTGTTACATTAGAATCACTAGTAGGAGTGAGAAAAACATCACGGGGTGGTGCGCATTGTATGAGTGTGTGTTACATTACATTCACTAGTAGGTGTGAGAAAAACATCACGGGGTGGTGCGCATTGTATGGGTGTTTGTTACATTAGATTCACTAGTAGGAGTGAGAAAATCATCACGGGGTGGTGCGCATTGTATGGGTGTGTGTTACATTACATTCACTAGTAGGAGTGAGAAAAACATCACGGGGTGGTGCCCATTGTATGGGTGTGTGTTACATTACATTCACTAGTAGGAGTGAGAAAAACATCACGGGGTGGTGCGTATTGTATGGGTGTTTGTTACATTAGATTCACTAGTAGGAGTGAGAAAAACATCACGGGGTGGTGCACATTGTATGGGTGTGTGTTACATTAGATTCACTAGTAGGAGTGAGAAAAACATCACGGGGTGGTGCGCATTGTATGGGTGTGTGTTACATTACATTCACTAATAGGAGTGAGAAAAACATCAAGGGGTGGTGCGCATTGTATGGGTGTTTGTTACATTAGATTCACTAGTAGGAGTGAGAAAAACATCACGGGGTGGTGCGCATTGTATGGGTGTGTGTTACATTAGAATCACTAGTAGGAGTGAGAAAAACAGCACGGGGTGGTGCGCATTGTATGGGTGTGTGTTACATTACATTCACTAGTAGCAGTGAGAAAAACATCACGGGGTGGTGCGCATTGTATGGGTGTGTGTTACGTTACATTCACTAGTAGGAGTGAGAAAACATCACGGGGTGGTGCGCATTGTATGGGTGTTTGTTACATTAGATTCACTAGTAGGAGTGAGAAAATCATCACGGGGTGGTGCGCATTGTATGGGTGTGTGTTGCATTACATTCACTAGTAGGAGTGAGAAAAACATCACGGGGTGGTGCGCAATGTATGGGTGTGTGTTACATTAGATTCACTAGTAGGAGTGAGAAAAACATCACGGGGTGGTGTGCATTGTATGGGTGTGTGTTACATTACATTCACTAGTAGGAGTGAGAAAAACATCACGGGGTGGTGCGCATCATATGGGTGTGTGTTACATTACATTCACTAGTAGGAGTGAGAAAAACATCACGGGGTGGTGCGCATTGTATGGGTGTGTGTTACATTACATTCACTAGGAGGAGTGAGAAAAACATCACGGGGTCGTGCGCATTGTATGGGTGTGTGTTACATTACATTCACTAGTAGGAGTGAGAAAAACATCACGGGGTGGTGCGCATTGTATGGGTGTTTGTTACATTAGATTCACTAGTAGGAGTGAGAAAATCATCACGGGGTGGATCGCATTGTATGGGTGTGTGTTACATTACATTCACTAGTAGGAGTGAGAAAAACATCACGGGGTGGTGCGCATTGTATGGGTGTGTGTTACATTAGATTCACTAGTAGGAGTGAGAAAAACATCACGGGGTGGTGCGCATTGTATGGGTGTGTGTTACATTACATTCACTAGTAGGAGTGAGAAAAACATCACGGGGTGGTGCTCATTGTATGGGTGTGTGTTACATTAGATTCACTAGTAGGAGTGAGAAAAACATCACAGGGTGGTGCGCATTGTATGGGTGTGGGTTACATTACATTCACTAGTAGAAGTGAGACAAACATCACGGGGTGGTGCGCATTGTATGGGTGTTTGTTACATTAGATTCACTAGTAGGAGTGAGAAAATCATCACGGTGTGGTGCGCATTGTATGGGTGTGTGTTACATACATTCTCTAGTAGGAGTGAGAAAAACATCACGGGGTGGTGCGCATTGTATGGGTGTGTGTTACATTACATTCACTAGTAGGAGTGAGAAAAACATCACGGGGTGGTGCGCATTGTATGGGTGTGTGTTACATTACATTCACTAGCAGGAGTGAGAAAACCATCACGGGGTGGTGCGCATTGTATGGGTGTGTGTTACATTACATTCACTAGCAGGAGTGAGAAAAACATCACGGGGTGGTGCGCATTGTATGGGTGTGTGTTACATTACATTCACTAGCAGGAGTGAGAAAAACATCACGGGGTGGTGCGCATTGTATGGGTGTGTGTTACATTACATTCACTAGCAGGAGTGAGAAAAAAATTACGGGGTGGTGCGCATTGTATGGGTGTGTGTTACATTACATTCACTAGCAGGAGTGAGAAAAACATCACGGGGTGGTGCGCATTGTATGGGTGTGTGTTACATTACATTCACTAGTAGGAGTCAGAAAAACATCACGGGGTGGTACGCATTGTATGGGTGTGTGTTACATTACATTCACTAGTAGGAGTGAGAAAAACATCACGGGGTGGTGCGCATTGTATGGGTGTGTGTTACATTACATTCACTAGTAGGAGTGAGAAAAACATCACGGGGTGGTGCGCATTGTATGGGCGTGTGTTACATTACATTCACTAGTAGGAGTGAGAAAAACATCACGGGGTGGTGCGCATTGTATGCGTGTGTGTTACATTACATTCACTAGTAGCAGTGAGAAAAACATCACGGGGTGGTGCGCATTGTATGGGTGTGTGTTACATTACATTCACTAGTAGGAGTGAGAAAAACATCACGGGGTGGTGCGCATTGTATGGGTGTGTGTTACATTAGATTCACTAGTAGGAGTGAGAAAAACATCACGGGGTTGCGCGCATTGTATGGGTGTGTGTTACATTAGAATCACTAGTAGGAGTGAGAAAAACATCACGGGGTGGTGCGCATTGTATGAGTGTGTGTTACATTACATTCACTAGTAGGTGTGAGAAAAACATCACGGGGTGGTGCGCATTGTATGGGTGTTTGTTACATTAGATTCACTAGTAGGAGTGAGAAAATCATCACGGGGTGGTGCGCATTGTATGGGTGTGTGTTACATTACATTCACTAGTAGGAGTGAGAAAAACATCACGGGGTGGTGCCCATTGTATGGGTGTGTGTTACATTACATTCACTAGTAGGAGTGAGAAAAACATCACGGGGTGGTGCGTATTGTATGGGTGTTTGTTACATTAGATTCACTAGTAGGAGTGAGAAAAACATCACGGGGTGGTGCACATTGTATGGGTGTGTGTTACATTAGATTCACTAGTAGGAGTGAGAAAAACATCACGGGGTGGTGCGCATTGTATGGGTGTGTGTTACATTACATTCACTAATAGGAGTGAGAAAAACATCAAGGGGTGGTGCGCATTGTATGGGTGTTTGTTACATTAGATTCACTAGTAGGAGTGAGAAAAACATCACGGGGTGGTGCGCATTGTATGGGTGTGTGTTACATTAGAATCACTAGTAGGAGTGAGAAAAACAGCACGGGGTGGTGCGCATTGTATGGGTGTGTGTTACATTACATTCACTAGTAGCAGTGAGAAAAACATCACGGGGTGGTGCGCATTGTATGGGTGTGTGTTACGTTACATTCACTAGTAGGAGTGAGAAAACATCACGGGGTGGTGCGCATTGTATGGGTGTTTGTTACATTAGATTCACTAGTAGGAGTGAGAAAATCATCACGGGGTGGTGCGCATTGTATGGGTGTGTGTTGCATTACATTCACTAGTAGGAGTGAGAAAAACATCACGGGGTGGTGCGCAATGTATGGGTGTGTGTTACATTAGATTCACTAGTAGGAGTGAGAAAAACATCACGGGGTGGTGTGCATTGTATGGGTGTGTGTTACATTACATTCACTAGTAGGAGTGAGAAAAACATCACGGGGTGGTGCGCATCATATGGGTGTGTGTTACATTACATTCACTAGTAGGAGTGAGAAAAACATCACGGGGTGGTGCGCATTGTATGGGTGTGTGTTACATTACATTCACTAGGAGGAGTGAGAAAAACATCACGGGGTCGTGCGCATTGTATGGGTGTGTGTTACATTACATTCACTAGTAGGAGTGAGAAAAACATCACGGGGTGGTGCGCATTGTATGGGTGTGTGTTACATTAGATTCACTAGTAGGAGTGAGAAAAACATCACGGGGTGGTGCGCATTTTATGGGTGTGTGTTACATTACATTCACTAGTAGGAGTGAGAAAAACATCACGGGGTGGTGCGCATTGTATGGGTGTGTGTTACATTACATTCACTAGAAGGAGTGAGAAAAACATCACGGGGTGGTGCGCATTGTATGGGTGTTTGTTACATTACATTCACTAGTAGGAGTGAGAAAATCATCACGGGGTGGTGCGCATTGTATGGGTGTGTGTTACATTACATTCACTAGTAGGAGTGAGAAAAACATCACGGGGTGGTGCGCATTGTATGGGTGTGTGTTACATTAGATTCACTAGTAGGAGTGAGAAAAACATCACGGGGTGGTGCGCATTGTATGGGTGTGTGTTACATTACATTCACTAGTAGGAGTGAGAAAAACATCACGGGGTGGTGCGCATTGTATGGGTGTGTGTTACATTACATTCACTAGTAGGAGTGAGAAAAACATCACGGGGTGGTGCGCATTGTATGGGTGTGTGTTACATTACATTCACTAGTAGGAGTCAGAAAAACATCACGGGGTGGTACGCATTGTATGGGTGTGTGTTACATTACATTCACTAGTAGGAGTGAGAAAAACATCACGGGGTGGTGCGCATTGTATGGGTGTGTGTTACATTACATTCACTAGTAGGAGTGAGAAAAACATCACGGGGTGGTGCGCATTGTATGGGCGTGTGTTATATTACATTCACTAGTAGGAGTGAGAAAAACATCACGGGGTGGTGCGCATTGTATGGGTGTGTGTTACATTACATTCATTAGTAGCAGTGAGAAAAACATCACGGGGTGGTGCGCATTGTATGGGTGTGTGTTACATTACATTCACTAGTAGGAGTGAGAAAAACATCACGGGGTGGTGCGCATTGTATGGGTGTGTGTTACATTAGATTCACTAGTAGGAGTGAGAAAAACATCACGGGGTTGCGCGCATTGTATGGGTGTGTGTTACATTAGAATCACTAGTAGGAGTGAGAAAAACATCACGGGGTTGTGCGCATTGTATGGGTGTGTGTTACATTACATTCACTAGTAGGTGTGAGAAAAACATCACGGGGTGGTGCGCATTGTATGGGTGTTTGTTACATTAGATTCACTAGTAGGAGTGAGAAAATCATCACGGGGTGGTGCGCATTGTATGGGTGTGTGTTACATTACATTCACTAGTAGGAGTGAGAAAAACATCACGGGGTGGTGCCCATTGTATGGGTGTGTGTTACATTACATTCACTAGTAGGAGTGAGAAAAACATCACGGGGTGGTGCGCATTGTATGGGTGTTTGTTACATTAGATTCACTAGTAGGAGTGAGAAAAACATCACGGGGTGGTGCACATTGTATGGGTGTGTGTTACATTAGATTCACTAGTAGGAGTGAGAAAAACATCACGGGGTGGTGCGCATTGTATGGGTGTGTGTTACATTACATTCACTAATAGGAGTGAGAAAAACATCACGGGGTGGTGCGCATTGTATGGGTGTTTGTTACATTAGATTCACTAGTAGGAGTGAGAAAAACATCACGGGGTGGTGCGCATTGTATGGGTGTGTGTTACATTAGAATCACTAGTAGGAGTGAGAAAAACAGCACGGGGTGGTGCGCATTGTATGGGTGTGTGTTACATTACATTCACTAGTAGCAGTGAGAAAAACATCACGGGGTGGTGCGCATTGTATGGGTGTGTGTTACATTACATTCACTAGTAGGAGTGAGAAAAACATCACGGGGTGGTGCGCATTGTATGGGTGTTTGTTACATTAGATTCACTAGTAGGAGTGAGAAAATCATCACGGGGTGGTGCGCATTGTATGGGTGTGTGTTACATTACATTCACTAGTAGGAGTGAGAAAAACATCACGGGGTGGTGCGCATTGTATGGGTGTGTGTTACATTAGATTCACTAGTAGGAGTGAGAAAAACATCACGGGGTTGTGCGCATTGTATGGGTGTGTGTTACATTAGAATCACTAGTAGAAGTGAGAAAAACATCACGGGGTGGTGCGCATTGTATGGGTGTGTGTTACATTACATTCACTAGTAGGTGTGAGAAAAACATCACGGGGTGGTGCGCATTGTATGGGTGTTTGTTACATTAGATTCACTAGTAGGAGCGAGAAAATCATCACGGGGTGGTGCGCATTGTATGGGTGTGTGTTACATTACATTCACTAGTAGGAGTGAGAAAAACATCACGGGGTGGTGCGCATTGTATGGGTGTGTGTTACATTACATTCACTAGTAGGAGTGAGAAAAACATCACGGGGTGGTGCGCATTGTATGGGTGTTTGTTACATTAGATTCACTAGTAGGAGTGAGAAAAACATCACGGGGTGGTGCACATTGTATGGGTGTTTGTTATATTAGATTCACTAGTAGGAGTGAGAAAAACATCACGGGGTGGTGCGCATTGTATGGGTGTGTGTTACATTACATTCACTAATAGGAGTGAGAAAAACATCACGGGGTGGTGCGCATTGTATGGGTGTGTGTTACATTACATTCACTAGTAGGAGTGAGAAAAACATCACGGGGAGGTGCGCATTGTATGGGTGTGTGTTACATTACATTCACTAGTAGGAGTGAGAAAAACATCACGGGGTTGTGCGCATTGTATGGGTGTGTGTTACATTACATTCACTAGAAGGAGTGAGAAAAACATCACGGGGTCGTGCGCATTGTATGGGTGTGTGTTACATTACATTCACTAGTAGGAGTGAGAAAAACATCACGGGGTGGTGCGCATTGTATGGGTGTGTGTTACATTAGATTCACTAGTAGGAGTGAGAAAAACATCACGGGGTGGTGCGCATTTTATGGGTGTGTGTTACATTACATTCACTAGTAGGAGTGAGAAAAACATCACGGGGTGGTGCGCATTGTATGGGTGTTTGTTACATTACATTCACTAGTAGGAGTGAGAAAAACATCACGGGGTGGTGCGCATTGTATGGGTGTTTGTTACATTACATTCACTAGTAGGAGTGAGAAAATCATCACGGGGTGGTGCGCATTGTATGGGTGTGTGTTACATTACATTCACTAGTAGGAGTGAGAAAAACATCACGGGGTGGTGCGCATTGTATGGGTGTGTGTTACATTAGATTCACTAGTAGGAGTGAGAAAAACATCACGGGGTGGTGCGCATTGTATGGGTGTGTGTTACATTACATTCACTAGAAGGAGTGAGAAAATCATCACGGGGTAATGTGCATTGTATGGGTGTGTGTTACATTAGATTCACTAGTAGGAGTGAGAAAAACATCACAGGGTGGTGCGCATTGTATGGGTGTGGGTTACATTACATTCACTAGCAGGAGTGAGAAAACCATCACCGGGTGGTGCGCATTGTATGGGTGTGTGTTACATTACATTCACTAGCAGGAGTGAGAAAAACATCACGGGGTGGTGCGCATTGTATGGGTGTGTGTTACATTACATTCACTAGCAGGAGTGAGAAAAACATCACGGGGTGGTGCGCATTGTATGGGTGTGTGTTACATTACATTCACTAGCAGGAGTGAGAAAAACATCACGGGGTGGTGCGCATTGTATGGGTGTGTGTTACATTACATTCACTAGTAGGAGTGAGAAAAACATCACGGGGTGGTGCGCATTGTATGGGTGTGTGTTACATTACATTCACTAGTAGGAGTGAGAAAAACATCACGGGGTGGTGCGCATTGTATGGGTGTGTGTTACATTATATTCACTAGTAGGAGTGAGAAAAACATCACGGGGTGGTGCGCATTGTATGGGTGTGTGTTACATTACATTCACTAGTAGGAGTGAGAAAAACATCACGAGGTGGTGCGCATTGTATGGGTGTGTGTTACATTACATTCACTAGCAGGAGTGAGAAAAACATCACGGGGTGGTGCGCAATGTATGGGTGTGTGTTACATTACATTCACTAGCAGGAGTGAGAAAAACATCACGGGGTGGTGCGCATTGTATGGGTGTGTGTTACATTACATTCACTAGTAGGAGTGAGAAAAACATCAAGGGGTGGTGCGCATTGTATGGGTGTGTGTTACATTACATTCACTAGTAGGAGTGAGAAAAACATCACGGGGTGGTGCGCATTGTATGGGCGTGTGTTACATTACATTCACTAGTAGGAGCATTGTATGGGTGTGTGTTACATTACATTCACTAGTAAGAGTGAGAAAAACATCACGGGGTGGTGCGCATTGTATGGGTGTGTGTTACATTACATTCACTAGTAGGAGTGAGAAAAACATCACGGGGTGGTGCACATTGTATGGGTGTGTGTTACATTACATTCACTAGCAGGAGTGAGAAAAACATCACGGGGTGGTGCGCATTGTATGGGTGTGTGTTACATTACATTCACTAGTAGGAGTGAGAAAAACATCACGGGGTGGTGCGCATTGTATGGGTGTGTGTTACATTACATTCACTAGTAGGAGTGAGAAAAACATCACGGGGTGGTGCGCATTGTATGGGTGTGTGTTACATTACATTCACTAGTAGGAGTGAGAAAAACATCACGGGGTGGTGCGCATTGTATGGGTGTTTGTTACATTAGATTCACTAGTAGGAGTGAGAAAATCATCACGGGGTGGTGCGCATTGTATGGGTGTGTGTTACATTACATTCACTAGTAGGAGTGAGAAAAACATCATGGGGTGGTGCGCATTGTATGGGTGTGTGTTACATTAGATTCACTAGTAGGAGTGAGAAAAACATCACGGGGTTGTGCGCATTGTATGGGTGTGTGTTACATTAGAATCACTAGTAGGAGTGAGAAAAACATCACGGGGTGGTGCGCATTGTATGGGTGTGTGTTACATTACATTCACTAGTAGGTGTGAGAAAAACATCACGGGGTGGTGCGCATTGTATGGGTGTTTGTTACATTAGATTCACTAGTAGGAGTGAGAAAATCATCACGGGGTGGTGCGCATTGTATGGGTGTGTGTTACATTACATTCACTAGTAGGAGTGAGAAAAACATCACGGGGTGGTGCGCATTGTATGGGTGTGTGTTACATTACATTCACTAGTAGGAGTGAGAAAAACATCACGGGGTTGTGCGCATTGAATGGGTGTTTGTTACATTAGATTCACTAGTAGGAGTGAGAAAAACGTCACGGGGTGGTGCGCATTGTATGGGTGTGTGTTACATTAGATTCACTAGTAGGAGTGAGAAAAACATCACGGGGTGGTGCGCATTGTATGGGTGTGTGTTACATTGCATTCACTAGTAGGAGTGAGAAAAACGTCACGGGGTGGTGCGCATTGTATGGGTGTGTGTTACATTACATTCACTAGTAGGAGTGAGAAAAACATCACGGGGAGGTGCGCATTGTATGGGTGTGTGTTACATTACATTCACTAGTAGGAGTGAGAAAAACATCACGGGGTGGTGCGCATTGTATGGGTGTGTGTTACATTACATTCACTAGAAGGAGTGAGAAAAACATCACGGGGTGGTGCGCATTGTATGGGTGTGTGTTACATTACATTCACTAGTAGGAGTGAGAAAAACATCACGGGGTGGTGCGCATTGTATGGGTGTGTGTTACATTACATTCACTAGTAGGAGTGAGAAAAACATCACGGGGTGGTGCGCAATGTATGGGTGTGTGTTACATTACATTCACTAGTAGGAGTGAGAAAAACATCACGGGGTGGTGCGCATTGTATGGGTGTGTGTTACATTACATTCACTAGTAGGAGTGAGAAAAACATCACGGGGTGGTGCGCATTGTATGGGTGTGTGTTACATTACATTCACTAGAAGGAGTGAGAAAAACATCACGGGGTGGTGCGCATTGTATGGGTGTGTGTTACATTACATTCACTAGTAGGAGTGAGAAAAACATCACGGGGTGGTGCGCATTGTATGGGTGTGTGTTACATTAGATTCACTAGTAGGACTGAGAAAAACATCACGGGGTGGTGCGCATTGTATGGGTGTGTGTTACATTACATTCACTAATAGGAGTGAGAAAAACATCACGGGGTGGTGCGCATTGTATGGGTGTGTGTTACATTACATTCACTAGAAGGAGTGAGAAAAACATCACGGGGTGGTGCGCATTGTATGGGTGTGTGTTACATTACATTCACTAGCAGGAGTGAGAAAAACATCACGGGGTGGTGCGCATTGTATGGGTGTGTGTTACAATACATTCACTAGTAGGAGTGAGAAAAACATCACGGGGTGGTGCGCAATGTATGGGTGTGTGTTACATTAGATTCACTAGTAGGAGTGAGAAAAACATCACGGGGTGGTGCGCATTTTATGGGTGTGTGTTACATTACATTCACTAGTAGGAGTGAGAAAACCATCACGGGGTGGTGCGCATTGTATGGGTGTGTGTTACATTACATTCACTAGTAGAAGTGAGAAAAACATCACGGGGTGGTGCGCATTGTATGGGTGTTTGTTACATTAGATTCACTAGTAGGAGTGAGAAAATCATCACGGGGTGGTGCGCATTGTATGGGTGTGTGTTACATTAGATTCACTAGTAGGAGTGAGAAAAACATCACGGGGTGCTGCGCATTGTATGGGTGTGTGTTACATTACATTCACTAGTAGGAGTGAGAAAAACATCACGGGGTGGTGCGCATTGTATGGGTGTGTGTTACATTAGATTCACTAGTAGGAGTGAGAAAAACATCACGGGGTGGTGCGCATTGTATGGGTGTGTGTTACATTACATTCACTAGTAGGAGTGAGAAAAACATCACGGGGTGGTGCGCATTGTATGGGTGTGTGTTACATTAGATTCACTAGTAGGAGTGAGAAAAACATCACAGGGTGGTGCGCATTGTATGGGTGTGGGTTACATTACATTCACTAGTAGAAGTGAGACAAACATCACGGGGTGGTGCGCATTGTATGGGTGTTTGTTACATTAGATTCACTAGTAGGAGTGAGAAAATCATCACGGTGTGGTGCACATGGTATGGGTGTGTGTTACATACATTCTCTAGTAGGAGTGAGAAAAACATCACGGGGTGGTGCGAATTGTATGGGTGTGTGTTACATTACATTCACTAGTAGGAGTGAGAAAAACATCACGGGGTGGTGCGCATTGTATGGGTGTGTGTTACATTACATTCACTAGCAGGAGTGAGAAAACCTTCACGGGGTGGTGCGCATTGTATGGGTGTGTGTTACATTACATTCACTAGCAGGAGTGAGAAAAACATCACGGGGTGGTGCGCATTGTATGGGTGTGTGTTACATTACATTCACTAGCAGGAGTGAGAAAAACATCACGGGGTGGTGCGCATTGTATGGGTGTGTGTTACATTAGATTCACTAGCAGGAGTGAGAAAAACATTACGGGGTGGTGCGCATTGTATGGGTGTGTGTTACATTACATTCACTAGTAGGAGTGAGAAAAACATCACGGGGTGGTGCGCATTGTATGAGTGTGTGTGACATTACATTCACTAGTAGGAGTCAGAAAAACATCACGGGGTGGTACGCATTGTATGGGTGTGTGTTACATTACATTCACTAGTAGGGGTGAGAAAAACATCACGGGGTGGTGCGCATCGTATGGGTGTGTGTTACATTACATTCACTAGTAGCAGTGAGAAAAACATCAAGTTGTGGTGCGCATTGTATGGGTGTGTGTTACATTACATTCACTAGCAGGAGTGAGAAAAACATCACGGGGTGGTGCGCATTGTATGGGTGTGTGTTACATTACATTCACTAGTAGGAGTGAGAAAAACATCACGGGGTGGTGCGCATTGTATGGGTGTGTGTTACATTACATTCACTAGCAGGAGTGAGAAAACCATCACGGGGTGGTGCGCATTGTATGGGTGTGTGTTACATTACATTCACTAGCAGGAGTGAGAAAAACATCACGGGGTGGTGCGCATTGTATGGGTGTGTGTTACATTACATTCACTAGCAGGAGTGAGAAAAACATCACGGGGTGGTGCGCATTGTATGGGTGTGTGTTACATTAGATTCACTAGCAGGAGTGAGAAAAACATTACGGGGTGGTGCGCATTGTATGGGTGTGTGTTACATTACATACACTAGTAGGAGTGAGAAAAACATCACGGGGTGGTGCGCATTGTATGGCTGTGTGTTACATTACATTCACTAGTAGGAGTCAGAAAAACATCACGGGGTGGTACGCATTGTATGGGTGTGTGTTACATTACATTCACTAGTAGGAGTGAGAAAAACATCACGGGGTGGTGCGCATCGTATGGGTGTGTGTTACATTACATTCACTAGTAGGAGTGAGAAAAACATCACGTTGTGGTGCGCATTTTATGGGTGTGTGTTACATTACATTCACTAGCAGGATTGAGAAAAACATCACCGGGTGGTGCGCATTGTATGGGTGTGTGTTACATTACATTCACTAGTTAGTGAGAAAAACATCACGGGGTGGTGCGCATTGTATGGGTGTGTGTTACATTACATTCACTAGTAGGAGTGAGAAAAACATCACGGGGTGGTGCGCATTGTATGGGTGTGTGTTACATTACATTCACTAGCAGGAGTGAGAAAAACATCACGGGGTGGTGCGCATTGTATGGGCGTGTGTTACATTAGATTCACTAGTAGGAGTGAGAAAAACATCACGGGGTGGTGCGCATTGTATGGGTGTGTGTTACATTACATTCACTAGTAGCAGTGAGAAAAACATCACGGGGTGGTGCGCATTGTATGGGTGTGTGTTACATTACATTCACTAGTAGGAGTGAGAAAAACATCACGGGGTGGTGCGCATTGTATGGGTGTGTGTTACATTAGATTCACTAGTAGGAGTGAGAAAAACATCACGGGGTTGCGCGCATTGTATGGGTGTGTGTTACATTAGAATCACTAGTAGGAGTGAGAAAAACATCACGGGGTTTTGCGCATTGTATGGGTGTGTGTTACATTACATTCACTAGTAGGTGTGAGAAAAACATCACGGGGTGGTGCGCATTGTATGGGTGTTTGTTACATTAGATTCACTAGTAGGAGTGAGAAAATCATCACGGGGTGGTGCGCATTGTATGGGTGTGTGTTACATTACATTCACTAGTCGGAGTGAGAAAAACATCACGGGGTGGTGCGCATTGTATGGGTGTGTGTTACATTACATTCACTAGTAGGAGTGAGAAAAACATCACGGGGTGGTGCGCATTGTATGGGTGTTTGTTACATTAGATTCACTAGTAGGAGTGAGAAAAACATCACGGGGTGGTGCACATTGTATGGGTGTGTGTTACATTAGATTCACTAGTAGGAGTGAGAAAAACATCACGGGGTGGTGCGCATTGTATGGGTGTGTGTTACATTACATTCACTAATAGGAGTGAGAAAAACATCACGGGGTGGTGCGCATTGTATGGGTGTTTGTTACATTAGATTCACTAGTAGGAGTGAGAAAAACATCACGGGGTGGTGCGCATTGTATGGGTGTGTGTTACATTAGAATCACTAGTAGGAGTGAGAAAAACAGCACGGGGTGGTGCGCATTGTATGGGTGTGTGTTACATTACATTCACTAGTAGCAGTGAGAAAAACATCACGGGGTGGTGCGCATTGTATGGGTGTGTGTTACATTACATTCACTAGTAGGAGTGAGAAAAACATCACGGGGTGGTGCGCATTGTATGGGTGTTTGTTACATTAGATTCACTAGTAGGAGTGAGAAAATCATCACGGGGTGGTGCGCATTGTATGGGTGTGTGTTACATTACATTCACTAGTAGGAGTGAGAAAAACATCACGGGGTGGTGCGCATTGTATGGGTGTGTGTTACATTAGATTCACTAGTAGGAGTGAGAAAAACATCACGGGGTGGTGCGCATTGTATGGGTGTGTGTTACATTACATTCACTAATAGGAGTGAGAAAAACATCACGGGGTGGTGCGCATTGTATGGGTGTGTGTTACATTACATTCACTAATAGGAGTGAGAAAAACATCACGGGGTGGTGCGCATTGTATGGGTGTGTGTTACATTACATTCACTAGTAGGAGTGAGAAAAACATCACGGGGTGCTGCGCATTGTATGGGTGTGTGTTACATTACATTCACTAGAAGGAGTGAGAAAAACATCACGGGGTGGTGCGCATTGTATGGGTGTGTGTTACATTACATTCACTAGTAGGAGTGAGAAAAACATCACGGGGTGGTGCGCATTGTATGGGTGTTTGTTACATTAGATTCACTAGTAGGAGTGAGAAAAACATCACGGGGTGGTGCGCATTGTATGGGTGTGTGTTACATTAGAATCACTAGTAGGAGTGAGAAAAACATCACGGGGTTTTGCGCATTGTATGGGTGTGTGTTACATTACATTCACTAGTAGGTGTGAGAAAAACATCACGGGGTGGTGCGCATTGTATGGGTGTTTGTTACATTAGATTCACTAGTAGGAGTGAGAAAATCATTACGGGGTGGTGCGCATTGTATGGGTGTGTGTTACATTACATTCACTAGTAGGAGTGAGAAAAACATCACGGGGTGGTGCGCATTGTATGGGTGTGTGTTACATTACATTCACTAGTAGGAGTGAGAAAAACATCACGGGGTGGTGCGCATTGTATGGGTGTTTGTTACATTAGATTCACTAGTAGGAGTGAGAAAAACATCACGGGGTGGTGCGCATTGTATGGGTGTGTGTTACATTACATTCACTAGTAGGAGTGAGAAAAACATCACGGGGTGGTGCGCATTGTATGGGTGTGTGTTACATTACATTCACTAATAGGAGTGAGAAAAACATCACGGGGTGGTGCGCATTGTATGGGTGTTTGTTACATTAGATTCACTAGTAGGAGTGAGAAAAACATCACGGGGTGGTGCGCATTGTATGGGTGTGTGTTACATTAGAATCACTAGTAGGAGTGAGAAAAACAGCACGGGGTGGTGCGCATTGTATGGGTGTGTGTTACATTACATTCACTAGTAGCAGTGAGAAAAACATCACGGGGTGGTGCGCATTGTATGGGTGTGTGTTACATTACATTCACTAGTAGGAGTGAGAAAAACATCACGGGGTGGTGCGCATTGTATGGGTGTTTGTTACATTAGATTCACTAGTAGGAGTGAGAAAATCATCACGGGGTGGTGCGCATTGTATGGGTGTGTGTTACATTACATTCACTAGTAGGAGTGAGAAAAACATCACGGGGTGGTGCGCATTGTATGGGTGTGTGTTACATTAGATTCACTAGTAGGAGTGAGAAAAACATCACGGGGTTGTGCGCATTGTATGGGTGTGTGTTACATTAGAATCACTAGTAGGAGTGAGAAAAACATCACGGGGTGGTGCGCATTGTATGGGTGTTTGTTACATTAGATTCACTAGTAGGAGTGAGAAAATCATCACGGGGTGGTGCGCATTGTATGGGTGTGTGTTACATTACATTCACTAGTAGGAGTGAGAAAAACATCACGGGGTGGTGCGCATTGTATGGGTGTGTGTTACATTACATTCACTAGTAGGAGTGAGAAAAACATCACGGGGTGGTGCGCATTGTATGGGTGTGTGTTACATTAGATTCACTAGTAGGAGTGAGAAAAACATCACGGGGTGGTGCACATTGTATGGGTGTGTGTTACATTAGATTCACTAGTAGGAGTGAGAAAAACATCACGGGGTGGTGCGCATTGTATGGGTGTGTGTTACATTACATTCACTAGTAGGAGTGAGAAAAACATCACGGGGTGGTGCGCATTGTATGGGTGTGTGTTACATTACATTCACTAGTAGGAGTGAGAAAAACATCACGGGGTGGTGCGCATTGTATGGGTGTGTGTTACATTAGATTCACTAGTAGGAGTGAGAAAAACATCACGGGGTGGTGCGCATTGTATGGGTGTGTGTTACATTACATTCACTAGTAGGAGTGAGAAAAACATCACGGGGTGGTGCGCATTGTATGGGTGTGTGTTACATTACATTCACTAGAAGGAGTGAGAAAAACATCACGGGGTGGTGCGCATTGTATGGGTGTGTGTTACATTACATTCACTAGTAGGAGTGAGAAAAACATCACGGGGTGGTGCGCATTGTATGGGTGTGTGTTACATTAGATTCACTAGTAGGACTGAGAAAAACATCACGGGGTGGTGCGCATTGTATGCGTGTGGGTTACATTACATTCACTAGCAGGAGTGAGAAAACCATCACCGGGTGATGCGCATTGTATGGGTGTGTGTTACATTACATTCACTAGCAGGAGTGAGAAAAACATCACGGGGTGGTGCGCATTGTATGGGTGTGTGTTACATTACATTCACTAGCAGGAGTGAGAAAAACATCACGGGGTGGTGCGCATTGTATGGGTGTGTGTTACATTACATTCACTAGCAGGAGTGAGAAAAACATCACGGGGTGGTGCGCATTGTATGGGTGTGTGTTACATTACATTCACTAGCAGGAGTGAGAAAAACATCACGGGGTGGTGCGCATTGTATGGGTGTGTGTTACATTACATTCACTAGCAGGAGTGAGAAAAACATCACGGGGTGGTGCGCATTTTATGGGTGTGTGTTACATTACATTCACTAGCAGGAGTGAGAAAAACATCACGGGGTGGTGCACATTGTATGGGTGTGTGTTACATTACATTCACTAGTAGGAGTGAGAAAAACATCACGGGGTGGTACGCATTGTATGGGTGTGTGTTACATTACATTCACTAGTAGGAGTGAGAAAAACATCACGGGGTGGTGCGCATTGTATGGGTGTGTGTTACATTACATTCACTAGTAGGAGTGAGAAAAACATCACGGGGTGGTGCGCATTGTATGGGTGTGTGTTACATTACATTCACTAGCAGGAGTGAGAAAAACATCACGGGGTGGTGCGCATTGTATGGGTGTGTGTTACATTACATTCACTAGTAGGAGTGAGAAAAACATCAAGGGGTGGTGCGCATTGTATGGGTGTGTGTTACATTACATTCACTAGTAGGAATGAGAAAAACATCACGGGGTGGTGCGCATTGTATGGGCGTGTGTTACATTACATTCACGAGTAGGAGTGAGAAAAACATCACGGGGTGGTGCGCATTGTATGGGTGTGTGTTACATTACATTCACTAGTAGGAGTGAGAAAAACATCACGGGGTGGTGCACATTGTATGGGTGTGTGTTACATTACATTCACTAGCAGGAGTGAGAAAAACATCACGGAGTGGTGCGCATTGTATGGGTGTGTGTTACATTACATTCACTAGTAGGAGTGAGAAAAACATCACGGGGTGGTGCGCATTGTATGGGTGTGTGTTACATTACATTCACTAGTAGGAGTGAGAAAAACATCAAGGGGTGGTGCGCATTGTATGGGTGTGTGTTACATTACATTCACTAGTAGGAGTGAGAAAAACATCACAGGGTGGTGCGCATTGTATGGGCGTGTGTTACATTAGATTCACTAGTAGGAGTGAGAAAAACATCACGGGGTGGTGCACATTGTATGGGTGTGTGTTACATTAGATTCACTAGTAGGAGTGAGAAAAACATCACGGGGTGGTGCGCATTGTATGGGTGTGTGTTACATTACATTCACTAATAGGAGTGAGAAAAACATCACGGGGTGGTGCGCATTGTATGGGTGTGTGTTACATTACATTCACTAGTAGGAGTGAGAAAAACATCACGGGGTGGTGCGCATTGTATGGGTGTGTGTTACATTAGATTCACTAGTAGGAGTGAGAAAAACATCACGGGGTGGTGCGCATTGTATGGGTGTGTGTTACATTACATTCACTAGTAGGAGTGAGAAAAACATCACGGGGTGGTGCGCATTGTATGGGTGTGTGTTACATTAGATTCACTAGTAGGAGTGAGAAAAACATCACAGGGTGGTGCGCATTGTATGGGTGTGGGTTACATTTCATTCACTAGCAGGAGTGAGAAAACCATCACCGGGTGATGCGCATTGTATGGGTGTGTGTTACATTACATTCACTAGCAGGAGTGAGAAAAACATCACGGGGTGTTGCGCATTGTATGGGTGTGTGTTACATTACATTCACTAGCAGGAGTGAGAAAAACATCACGGGGTGGTGCGCATTGTATGGGTGAGTGTTACATTACCTTCACTAGCAGGAGTGAGAAAAACATCACGGGGTGGTGCGCATTGTATGCGTGTGTGTTACATTACATTCACTAGCAGGAGTGAGAAAAACATCACGGGGTGGTGCGCATTGTATGGGTGTGTGTTACATTACATTCACTAGTAGGAGTGAGAAAAACATCACGGGGTGGTGCGCATTGTATGGGTGTGTGTTACATTACATTCACTAGTAGGAGTGAGAAAAACATCAAGGGGTGGTGCGCATTGTATGGGTGTGTGTTACATTACATTCACTAGTAGGAGTGAGAAAAACATCACGGGGTGGTGCGCATTGTATGGGCGTGTGTTACATTACATTCACTAGTAGGAGTGAGAAAAACATCACGGGGTGGTGCGCATTGTATGGGTGTGTTACATTACATTCACTAGTAGGAGTGAGAAAAACATCACGGGGTTGTGCGCATTGTATGGGTGTGTGTTACATTACATTCACTAGTAGGAGTGAAAAAAACATCACGGGGTGGTGCGCATTGTATGGGTGTGTGTTACATTACATTCACTAGTAGCAGTGAGAAAAACATCACGGGGTGGTGCGCATTGTATGGGTGTGTGTTACATTACATTCGCTAGTAGGAGTGAGAAAAACATCACGGGGTGGTGCGCATTGTATGGGTGTTTGTTACATTAGATTCACTAGTAGGAGTGAGAAAATCATCACGGGGTGGTGCGCATTGTATGGGTGTGTGTTACATTACATTCACTAGTAGGAGTGAGAAAAACATCACGGGGTGGTGCGCATTGTATGGGTGTGTGTTACATTAGATTCACTAGTAGGAGTGAGAAAAACATCACGGGGTGGTGCACATTGTATGGG
Source organism: Cavia porcellus (assembly GCF_034190915.1). Taxonomy (NCBI): domain Eukaryota; kingdom Metazoa; phylum Chordata; class Mammalia; order Rodentia; family Caviidae; genus Cavia; species Cavia porcellus. The sequence continues at coordinate 424,121 of NW_026947615.1, read as the reverse complement.
TGTGTGTTACATTAGATTCACTAGTAGGAGTGAGAAAAACATCACGGGGTGGTGCGCATTATATGGGTGTGTGTTACATTACATTCACTAATAGGAGTGAGAAAAACATCACGGGGTGGTGCGCATTGTATGGGTGTGTGTTACATTACATTCACTAGTAGGAGTGAGAAAAACATCACGGGGAGGTGCGCATTGTATGGGTGTGTGTTACATTACATTCACTAGTAGGAGTGAGAAAAACATCACGGGGTTGTGCGCATTGTATGGGTGTGTGTTACATTACATTCACTAGAAGGAGTGAGAAAAACATCACGGGGTGGTGCGCATTGTATGGGTGTGTGTTACATTACATTCACTAGTAGGAGTGAGAAAAACATCACGGGGTGGTGCGCATTGTATGGGTGTGTGTTACATTACATTCACTAGTAGGAGTGAGAAAAACATCACAGGGTGGTGCGCATTTTATGGGTGTGTGTTACATTACATTCACTAGTAGGAGTGAGAAAAACATCACGGGGTGGTGCGCATTTTATGGGTGTGTGTTACATTACATTCACTAGTAGGAGTGAGAAAAACATCACGGGGTGGTGCGCATCGTATGGGTGTGTGTTACATTACATTCACTAGTAGGAGTGAGAAAAACATCGCGGGGTGGTGCGCATTGTATGGGTGTGTGTTACATTAGATTCACTAGTAGGAGTGAGAAAAACATCACGGGGTGGTGCGCATTGTATGGGTGTGTGTTACATTACATTCACTAGTAGGAGTGAGAAAAACATCACGGGGTAGTGCGCATTGTATGGGTGTGTGTTACATTAGATTCACTAGTAGGAGTGAGAAAAACATCACAGGGTGGTGCGCATTGTATGGGTGTGGGTTACATTACATTCACTAGCAGGAGTGAGAAAATCATCACCGGGTGGTGCGCATTGTATGGGTGTGTGTTACATTACATTCACTAGCAGGAGTGAGAAAAACATCACGGGGTGGTGCGCATTGTATGGGTGTGTGTTACATTACATTCACTAGCAGGAGTGAGAAAAACATCACGGGGTGGTGCGCATTGTATGGGTGTGTGTTACATTACATTCACTAGCAGGAGTGAGAAAAACATCACGGGGTGGTGCGCATTGTATGGGTGTGTGTTACATTACATTCACTAGCAGGAGTGAGAAAAACATCACGGGGTGGTGCGCATTGTATGGGTGTGTGTTACATTACATTCACTAGTAGGAGTGAGAAAAACATCACGGGGTGGTACGCATTGTATGGGTGTGTGTTACATTATATTCACTAGTAGGAGTGAGAAAAACATCACGGGGTGGTGCGCATTGTATGGGTGTGTGTTACATTACATTCACTAGTAGGAGTGAGAAAAACATCACGGGGTGGTGCGCATTGTATGGGTGTGTGTTACATTACATTCACTAGCAGGAGTGAGAAAAACATCACGGGGTGGTGCGAAATGTATGGGTGTGTGTTACATTACATTCACTAGTAGGAGTGAGAAAAATATCACGGGGTGGTGCGCATTGTATGGGTGTGTGTTACATTACATTCACTAGTAGGAGTGAGAAAAACATCAAGGGGTGGTGCGCATTGTATGGGTGTGTGTTACATTACATTCACTAGTAGCAGTGAGAAAAACATCACGGGGTGGTGCGCATTGTATGGGCCTGTGTTACATTACATTCACTAGTAGGAGCATTGTATGGGTGTGTGTTACATTACATTCACTAGTAGGAGTGAGAAAAACATCACGGGGTGGTGCGCATTGTATGGGTGTGTGTTACATTACATTCACTAGTAGGAGTGAGAAAAACATCACGGGGTGGTGCACATTGTATGGGTGTGTGTTACATTACATTCACTAGCAGGAGTGAGAAAAACATCACGGGGTGGTGCACATTGTATGGGTGTGTGTTACATTACATTCACTAGTAGGAGTGAGAAAAACATCACGGGGTGGTGCGCATTGTATGGGTGTGTGTTACCTTACATTCACTAGTAGGAGTGAGAAAAACATCAAGGGGTGGTGCGCATTGTATCGGTGTGTGTTACATTACATTCACTAGTAGGAGTGAGAAAAACATCACGGGGTGGTGCGCATTGTATGGGCGTGTGTTACATTACATTCACTAGTAGGAGTGAGAAAAACATCACGGGGTGGTGCGCATTGTATGGGTGTGTTACATTACATTCACTAGTAGGAGTGAGAAAAACATCACGGGGTTGTGCGCATTGTATGGGTGTGTGTTACATTACATTCACTAGTAGGAGTGAGAAAAACATCACGGGGTGGTGCGCATTGTATGGGTGTGTGTTACATTACATTCACTAGTAGCAGTGAGAAAAACATCACGGGGTGGTGCGCATTGTATGGGTGTGTGTTACATTACATTCACTAGTAGGAGTGAGAAAAACATCACGGGGTGGTGCGCATTGTATGGGTGTTTGTTACATTAGATTCACTAGTAGGAGTGAGAAAATCATCACGGGGTGGTGCGCATTGTATGGGTGTGTGTTACATTACATTCACTAGTAGGAGTGAGAAAAACATCACGGGGTGGTGCGCATTGTATGGGTGTGTGTTACATTAGATTCACTAGTAGAAGTGAGAAAAACATCACGGGGTGGTGCGCATTGTATGGGTGTGTGTTACATTACATTCACTAGTAGGTGTGAGAAAAACATCACGGGGTGGTGCGCATTGTATGGGTGTGTGTTACATTACATTCACCAGTAGGAGTGAGAAAAACATCACGGGGTGGTGCGCATTTTATGGGTGTGTGTTACATTACATTCACTACTAGGAGTGAGAAAAATATCACGGGGTGGTGCACATTGTATGGGTGTGTGTTACATTACATTCACTAATAGGAGTGAGAAAAACATCACGGTGTTGTGCGCATTGTATGGGTGTGTGTTACATTACATAAACTGGTAGGAGTGAGAAAAACATCACTGGGGGGTGGGCATTGTATGGGTGTGTGTTACATTAGATTCACTAGTAGGAGTGAGAAAAACATCACGGGGTGGTGCGCATTGTATGGGTGTGTGTTACATTACATTCACTAGTAGGAGTGAGAAAAACATCACGGGGTGGTGCGCATTGTATGGGTGTGTGTTACATTACATTCACTACTAGGAGTGAGAAAAACATCACGGGTTGGTGCGCATTGTATGGGTGTGTGTTACATTACATTCACTAGTAGGAGTGAGAAAAACATCACGGGGTGGTGCACATTGTATGGGTGTGTGTTACATTACATTCACAAGTAGGAGTGAGAAAAACATCACGGGGTGGTGCGCATTGTATGGGTGTGTGTTACATTACATTCACTAGTAGGAGTGAGAAAAACATCACGGGGTGGTGCGCATTTTATGGGTGTGTGTTACATTACATTCACTACTAGGAGTGAGAAAAATATCACGGGGTGGTGCGCATTGTATGGGTGTGTGTTACATTACATTCACTAGTAGGAGTGAGAAAAACATCACGGGGTGGTGCGCATTGTATGGGTGTGTGTTACATTACATTCACTAGTAGGAGTGAGAAAAACATCACGGGGTGGTGCGCATTGTATGGGTGTGTGTTACATTACATTCACTAGTAGGAGTGAGAAAAACATCACGGGGTGGTGCGCATTTTATGGGTGTGTGTTACATTACATTCACTACTAGGAGTGAGAAAAATATCACGGGGTGGTGCGCATTGTATGGGTGTGTGTTACATTACATTCACTAGTAGGAGTGAGAAAAACATCAAGGGTGGTGCGCATTGTATGGGTGTGTGTTACATTACATAAACTAGTAGGAGTGAGAAAAACATCACTGGGGGGTGCGCATTGTATGGGTGTGTGTTACATTACATTCACTAGTAGGAGTGAGAAAAACATCACGGGGTGGTGCGCACTGTATGGGTGTGTGATACATTACATTCACTAGTAGGAGTGACAAAAACATCACGGGGTGGTGCGCATTGTATGGGTGTGTGTTACATTACATTCACTAGTAGGAGTGAGAAAAACATCACGGGGTGGTGCGCATTGTATGGGTGTGTGTTACATTACGTTCACTAGTAGGAGTGAGAAAAACATCACGGGGTTGTGCGCATTGTATGGGTGTGTGTTACATTAGATTCACTAGTAGGAGTGAGAAAAACATCACGGGGTGGTGCGCATTGCATGGGTGTGTGTTGAATTACATTCACTAGTAGGAGTGAGAAAAACATCACGGGGTGGTGCGCATTGTATGGGTGTGTGTTACATTACATTCACTAGTAGGAGTCAGAAAAACATCACGGGGTGGTACGCATTGTATGGGTGTGTGTTACTTTACATTCACTAGTAGGAGTGAGAAAAACATCACGGGGTGGTGCGCATTGTATGGGTGTGTGTTACATTACATTCACTAGTAGGAGTGAGAAAAACATCACCGGGTGGTGCGCATTGTATGGGTGTGTGTTACATTACATTCACTAGTAGGAGAAAAACATCACGGGGTGGTGCGCATTGTAAGCGTGTGTGTTACATTACATTCACTAGTAGGAGTGAGAAAAACATCACGGGGTGGTGCGCATTGTATGGGTGTGTGTTACACTACATTCACTACTAGGGGTGAGAAAAATATCACGGGGTGGTGCGCATTGTATGGGTGTGTGTTACATTACATTCACTAGCAGGAGTGAGAAAAACATCACGGGGTGGTGCGCATTGTATGGGTGTGTGTTACATTACATTCACTAGCAGGAGTGAGAAAAACATCACGGGGTGGTCCGCATTGTATGGGTGTGTGTTACATTAGATTCACTAGCAGGAGTGAGAAAAAACATCACGGGGTGGTGCGCATTGTATGGGTGTGTGTTACATTACATTCACTAGTAGGAGTGAGAAAAACATCACGGGGTTGTGCGAATTGTATGGGTGTGTGTTACATTACATTCACTAGTAGGAGTGAGAAAAACATCACGGGGTCGTGCGCATTGTATGGGTGTGTGTTACATTACATTCACTAGCAGGAGTGAGAAAAACATCACGGGGTGGTGCGCATTGTATGGGTGTGTGTTACATTACATTCACTAGCAGGAGAGAGAAAAACATCACGGGGTGGTGCGCATTGTATGGGTGTGTGTTACATTACATTCACTAGCAGGAGTGAGAAAAACATCACGGGGTGGTGCGCATTGTATGGGTGTGTGTTACATTAGATTCACTAGCAGGAGTGAGAAAAACATCACGGGGTGGTGCGAATTGTATGGGTGTGTGTTACATTACATTCACTAGTAGCAGTGAGAAAAACATCACGGGGTGGTGGGCATTGTATGGGTGTGTGTTACATTACATTCACTAGTAGGAGTGAGAAAAACATCACGGGGTGGTGCGCATTGTATGGGTGTGTGTTACATTATATTCACTAGTAGGAGTGAGAAAAACATCACGGGGTGGTGCGCATTGTATGGGTGTGTGTTACACTACATTCACTAGTAGGAGTGAGAAAAACATCACGGGGTGGTGCGTATTGTATGGGTGTGTGTTACATTAGATTCACTAGTAGGAGTGAGAAAATCATCACGGGGTGGTGCGCATTGTATGGGTGTGTGTTACATTAGATTCACTAGCAGGAGTGAGAAAAACATCACGGGGTGGTGCGCATTGTATGGGTGTGTGTTACATTACATTCACTAGCAGGAGTGAGAAAAACATCACGTGATGGTGCGCATTGTATGTGTGTGTGTTACATTAGATTCACTAGTAGGAGTGAGAAAAACATCACGGGGTGGTGCGCATTGTATGGGTGTGTGTTACATTACATTCACTAGTAGGAGTGAGAACAACATCACGGGGTGGTGCGCATTGTATGGGTGTGTGTTACATTACATTCACTAGTAGGAGTGAGAAAAACATCACGGGGTGGTGCGCATTGTATGGGTGTGTGTTACATTACATTCACTAGCAGGAGTGAGAAAAACATCACGGGGTGGTGCGCAATGTATGGGTGTGTGTTACATTACATTCACTAGTAGGAGTGAGAAAAATATCACGGGGTGGTGCGCATTGTATGGGTGTGTGTTACATTACATTCACTAGTAGGAGTGAGAAAATCATCAAGGGGTGGTGCGCATTGTATGGGTGTGTGTTACATTACATTCACTAGTAGGAGTGAGAAAAACATCACGGGGTGGTGCGCATTGTATGGGCGTGTGTTACATTACATTCACTAGTAGGAGCATTGTATGGGTGTGTGTTACATTACATTCACTAGTAGGAGTGAGAAAAACATCACGGGGTGGTGCGCATTGTATGGGTGTGTGTTACATTACATTCACTAGTAGGAGTGAGAAAAACATCACGTGGTGGTGCGCATTGTATGGGTGTGTGTTACATTATATTCACTAGTAGGAGTGAGAAAAAGATCACGGGGTGGTGCGCATTTTACGGGTGTTTGTTACATTAGATTCACTAGTAGGAGTCAGAAAATCATCACGGGGTGGTGCGCATTGTATGGGTGTGTGTTACATTACATTCACTAGTAGGAGTGAGAAAAACATCACGGGGTGGTGCGCATTGTATGGGTGTGTGTTACACTACATTCACTACTAGCAGTGAGAAAAACATCAAGGGGTGGTGCGCATTGTATGGGTGTGTGTTACACTACATTCACTAGTAGGAGTGAGAAAAACATCACGGGGTGGTGCGCATTGTATGGGTGTGTGTTACATTACATTCACTAGTAGGAGTGAGAAAAACATCACGGGGTGGTGCGCATTGTATGGGTGTGTGTTACATTACATTCACTAGTAGGAGTGAGAAAAACATCACGGGGTGGTGCGCATTTTATGGGTGTGTGTTACATTACATTCACTACTAGGAGTGAGAAAAATATCACGGGGTGGTGCGCATTGTATGGGTGTGTGTTACATTACATTCACTAATAGGAGTGAGAAAAACATCAAGGGTGGTGCGCATTGTATGGGTGTGTGTTACATTACATAAACTAGTAGGAGTGAGAAAAACATCACTGGGGGGTGCGCATTGTATGGGTGTGTGTTACATTACATTCACTAGTAGGAGTGAGAAAAACATCACGGGGTGGTGCGCACTGTATGGGTGTGTGATACATTACATTCACTAGTAGGAGTGACAAAAACATCACGGGGTGGTGCGCATTGTATGGGTGTGTGTTACATTACATTCACTAGTAGGAGTGAGAAAAACATCACGGGGTGGTGCGCATTGTATGGGTGTGTGTTACATTACGTTCACTAGTAGGAGTGAGAAAAACATCACGGGGTTTTGCGCATTGTATGGGTGTGTGTTACATTACATTCACTAGTAGGAGTGAGAAAAACATCACGGGGTTGTGCGCATTGTATGGGTGTGTGTTACATTAGATTCACTAGTAGGAGTGAGAAAAACATCACGGGGTGGTGCGCATTGCATGGGTGTGTGTTGAATTACATTCACTAGTAGGAGTGAGAAAAAATTCACGGGGTGGTGCGCATTGTATGGGTGTGTGTTACACTACATTCACTAGTAGGAGTGAGAAAAACATCACGGGGTGGTGCGCATTGTATGGGTGTTTGTTACATTAGATTCACTAGTAGGAGTGAGAAAATCATCACGGGGTGGTGCGCATTGTATGCGTGTGTGTTACAATACATTCACTAGTAGGAGTGAGAAAAACATCACGGGGTGGTGCGCATTGTATGGATGTGTGTTACATTACATTCACTAGTAGGAGTGAGAAAATCATCACGGGGTGTTGCGCATTGTATGGGTGTGTGTTACATTAGATTCACTAGTAGGAGTGAGAAAAACATGACGGGGTGGTGCGCATTGTATGGGTGTGTGTTACATTACATTCACTAGTAGGAGTGAGAAAAACATCACGGGGTGGTGCACACTGTATGGGTGTGTGTTACATTACATTCATTCGTAGGCGTGAGAAAAACATCACGTGGTGGTGCGCATTGTATGGGTGTGTGTTACATTACATTCACTAGTAGGAGTGAGAAAAACATCACGGGGTGGTGCGCATTGTATGGGTGTTTGTTACATTAGATTCACTAGTAGGAGTGAGAAAATCATCACGGGGTGGTGCGCATTGTATGGGTGTGTGTTACATTACATTCACTAGTAGGAGTGAGAAAAACATCACGGGGTGGTGCGCATTGTATGGGTGTGTGTTACATTACATTCACTAGTAGGAGTCAGAAAAACATCACGGGGTGGTACGCATTGTATGGGTGTGTGTTACTTTACATTCACTAGTAGGAGTGAGAAAAACATCACGGGGTGGTGCGCATTGTATGGGTGTGTGTTACATTACATTCACTAGTAGGAGTGAGAAAAACATCACCGGGTGGTGCGCATTGTATGGGTGTGTGTTACATTACATTCACTAGTAGGAGAAAAACATCACGGGGTGGTGCGCATTGTAAGCGTGTGTGTTACATTACATTCACTAGTAGGAGTGAGAAAAACATCACGGGGTGGTGCGCATTGTATGGGTGTGTGTTACACTACATTCACTACTAGGGGTGAGAAAAACATCACGGGGTGGTGCGCATTGCATGGGTGTGTGTTGAATTACATTCACTAGTAGGAGTGAGAAAAAATTCACGGGGTGGTGCGCATTGTATGGGTGTGTGTTACACTACATTCACTAGTAGGAGTGAGAAAAACATCACGGGGTGGTGCGCATTGTATGGGTGTTTGTTACATTAGATTCACTAGTAGGAGTGAGAAAATCATCACGGGGTGGTGCGCATTGTATGCGTGTGTGTTACAATACATTCACTAGTAGGAGTGAGAAAAACATCACGGGGTGGTGCGCATTGTATGGATGTGTGTTACATTACATTCACTAGTAGGAGTGAGAAAATCATCACGGGGTGTTGCGCATTGTATGGGTGTGTGTTACATTAGATTCACTAGTAGGAGTGAGAAAAACATGACGGGGTGGTGCGCATTGTATGGGTGTGTGTTACATTACATTCACTAGTAGGAGTGAGAAAAACATCACGGGGTGGTGCGCACTGTATGGGTGTGTGTTACATTACATTCATTCGTAGGCGTGAGAAAAACATCACGTGGTGGTGCGCATTGTATGGGTGTGTGTTACATTACATTCACTAGTAGGAGTGAGAAAAACATCACGGGGTGGTGCGCATTGTATGGGTGTTTGTTACATTAGATTCACTAGTAGGAGTGAGAAAATCATCACGGGGTGGTGCGCATTGTATGGGTGTGTGTTACATTACATTCACTAGTAGGAGTGAGAAAAACATCACGGGGTGGTGCGCATTGTATGGGTGTGTGTTACATTACATTCACTAGTAGGAGTCAGAAAAACATCACGGGGTGGTACGCATTGTATGGGTGTGTGTTACTTTACATTCACTAGTAGGAGTGAGAAAAACATCACGGGGTGGTGCGCATTGTATGGGTGTGTGTTACATTACATTCACTAGTAGGAGTGAGAAAAACATCACCGGGTGGTGCGCATTGTATGGGTGTGTGTTACATTACATTCACTAGTAGGAGAAAAACATCACGGGGTGGTGCGCATTGTAAGCGTGTGTGTTACATTACATTCACTAGTAGGAGTGAGAAAAACATCACGGGGTGGTGCGCATTGTATGGGTGTGTGTTACACTACATTCACTACTAGGGGTGAGAAAAACATCACGGGGTGGTGCGCATTGTATGGGTGTGTGTTACATTACATTCACTAGCAGGAGTGAGAAAAACATCACGGGGTGGTGCGCATTGTATGGGTGTGTGTTACATTACATTCACTAGCAGGAGTGAGAAAAACATCACGGGGTGGTGCGCATTGTATGGGTGTGTGTTACATTAGATTCACTAGCAGGAGTGAGAAAAAACATCACGGGGTGGTGCGCATTGTATGGGTGTGTGTTACATTACATTCACTAGTAGGAGTGAGAAAAACATCACGGGGTTGTGCGAATTGTATGGGTGTGTGTTACATTACATTCACTAGTAGGAGTGAGAAAAACATCACGGGGTCGTGCGCATTGTATGGGTGTGTGTTACATTACATTCACTAGCAGGAGTGAGAAAAACATCACGGGGTGGTGCGCATTGTATGGGTGTGTGTTACATTACATTCACTAGCAGGAGAGAGAAAAACATCACGGGGTGGTGCGCATTGTATGGGTGTGTGTTACATTACATTCACTAGCAGGAGTGAGAAAAACATCACGGGGTGGTGCGCATTGTATGGGTGTGTGTTACATTAGATTCACTAGCAGGAGTGAGAAAAACATCACGGGGTGGTGCGAATTGTATGGGTGTGTGTTACATTACATTCACTAGTAGCAGTGAGAAAAACATCACGGGGTGGTGGGCATTGTATGGGTGTGTGTTACATTACATTCACTAGTAGGAGTGAGAAAAACATCACGGGGTGGTGCGCATTGTATGGGTGTGTGTTACATTATATTCACTAGTAGGAGTGAGAAAAACATCACGGGGTGGTGCGCATTGTATGGGTGTGTGTTACACTACATTCACTAGTAGGAGTGAGAAAAACATCACGGGGTGGTGCGTATTGTATGGGTGTGTGTTACATTAGATTCACTAGTAGGAGTGAGAAAATCATCACGGGGTGGTGCGCATTGTATGGGTGTGTGTTACATTAGATTCACTAGCAGGAGTGAGAAAAACATCACGGGGTGGTGCGCATTGTATGGGTGTGTGTTACATTACATTCACTAGCAGGAGTGAGAAAAACATCACGTGATGGTGCGCATTGTATGTGTGTGTGTTACATTAGATTCACTAGTAGGAGTGAGAAAAACATCACGGGGTGGTGCGCATTGTATGGGTGTGTGTTACATTACATTCACTAGTAGGAGTGAGAACAACATCACGGGGTGGTGCGCATTGTATGGGTGTGTGTTACATTACATTCACTAGTAGGAGTGAGAAAAACATCACGGGGTGGTGCGCATTGTATGGGTGTGTGTTACATTACATTCACTAGCAGGAGTGAGAAAAACATCACGGGGTGGTGCGCAATGTATGGGTGTGTGTTACATTACATTCACTAGTAGGAGTGAGAAAAATATCACGGGGTGGTGCGCATTGTATGGGTGTGTGTTACATTACATTCACTAGTAGGAGTGAGAAAATCATCAAGGGGTGGTGCGCATTGTATGGGTGTGTGTTACATTACATTCACTAGTAGGAGTGAGAAAAACATCACGGGGTGGTGCGCATTGTATGGGCGTGTGTTACATTACATTCACTAGTAGGAGCATTGTATGGGTGTGTGTTACATTACATTCACTAGTAGGAGTGAGAAAAACATCACGGGGTCGTGCGCATTGTATGGGTGTGTGTTACATTACATTCACTAGTAGGAGTGAGAAAAACATCACGGGGTGGTGCGCATTGTATGGGTGTGTGTTACATTACATTCACTAGTAGGAGTCAGAAAAACATCACGGGGTGGTACGCATTGTATGGGTGTGTGTTACTTTACATTCATTAGTAGGAGTGAGAAAAACATCACGGGGTGGTGCGCATTGTATGGGTGTGTGTTACATTACATTCACTAGTAGGAGTGAGAAAAACATCACCGGGTGGTGCGCATTGTATGGGTGTGTGTTACATTACATTCACTAGTAGGAGAAAAACATCACGGGGTGGTGCGCATTGTAAGCGTGTGTGTTACATTACATTCACTAGTAGGAGTGAGAAAAACATCACGGGGTGGTGCGCATTGTATGGGTGTGTGTTACACTACATTCACTACTAGGGGTGAGAAAAACATCACGGGGTGGTGCGCATTGTATGGGTGTGTGTTACATTATATTCACTAGTAGGAGTGAGAAAAACATCACGGGGTGGTGCGCATTGTATGGGTGTGTGTTACACTACATTCACTAGTAGGAGTGAGAAAAACATCACGGGGTGGTGCGTATTGTATGGGTGTGTGTTACATTAGATTCACTAGTAGGAGTGAGAAAATCATCACGGGGTGGTGCGCATTGTATGGGTGTGTGTTACATTACATTCACTAGCAGGAGAGAGAAAAACATCACGGGGTGGTGCGCATTGTATGGGTGTGTGTTACATTACATTCACTAGCAGGAGTGAGAAAAACATCACGGGGTGGTGCGCATTGTATGGGTGTGTGTTACATTAGATTCACTAGCAGGAGTGAGAAAAACATCACGGGGTGGTGCGAATTGTATGGGTGTGTGTTACATTACATTCACTAGTAGCAGTGAGAAAAACATCACGGGGTGGTGGGCATTGTATGGGTGTGTGTTACATTACATTCACTAGTAGGAGTGAGAAAAACATCACGGGGTGGTGCGCATTGTATGGGTGTGTGTTACATTATATTCACTAGTAGGAGTGAGAAAAACATCACGGGGTGGTGCGCATTGTATGGGTGTGTGTTACACTACATTCACTAGTAGGAGTGAGAAAAACATCACGGGGTGGTGCGTATTGTATGGGTGTGTGTTACATTAGATTCACTAGTAGGAGTGAGAAAATCATCACGGGGTGGTGCGCATTGTATGGGTGTGTGTTACATTAGATTCACTAGCAGGAGTGAGAAAAACATCACGGGGTGGTGCGCATTGTATGGGTGTGTGTTACATTACATTCACTAGCAGGAGTGAGAAAAACATCACGTGATGGTGCGCATTGTATGTGTGTGTGTTACATTAGATTCACTAGTAGGAGTGAGAAAAACATCACGGGGTGGTGCGCATTGTATGGGTGTGTGTTACATTACATTCACTAGTAGGAGTGAGAACAACATCACGGGGTGGTGCGCATTGTATGGGTGTGTGTTACATTACATTCACTAGTAGGAGTGAGAAAAACATCACGGGGTGGTGCGCATTGTATGGGTGTGTGTTACATTACATTCACTAGCAGGAGTGAGAAAAACATCACGGGGTGGTGCGCAATGTATGGGTGTGTGTTACATTACATTCACTAGTAGGAGTGAGAAAAATATCACGGGGTGGTGCGCATTGTATGGGTGTGTGTTACATTACATTCACTAGTAGGAGTGAGAAAATCATCAAGGGGTGGTGCGCATTGTATGGGTGTGTGTTACATTACATTCACTAGTAGGAGTGAGAAAAACATCACGGGGTGGTGCGCATTGTATGGGCGTGTGTTACATTACATTCACTAGTAGGAGCATTGTATGGGTGTGTGTTACATTACATTCACTAGTAGGAGTGAGAAAAACATCACGGGGTGGTGCGCATTGTATGGGTGTGTGTTACATTACATTCACTAGTAGGAGTGAGAAAAACATCACGGGGTGGTGCACATTGTATGGGTGTGTGTTACATTACATTCACTAGTAGGAGTGAGAAAAACATCACGGGGTGGTGCACATTGTATGGGTGTGTGTTACATTACATTCACTAGTAGGAGTGAGAAAAACATCACGGGGTCGTGCGCATTGTATGGGTGTGTGTTACATTACATTCACTAGTAGGAGTGAGAAAAACATCACGGGGTGGTGCGCATTGTATGGGTGTTTGTTACATTAGATTCACTAGTAGGAGTGAGAAAAACATCACGGGGTGGTGCGCATTGTATGGGTGTGTGTTACATTACATTCACTAGTAGCAGTGAGAAAAACATCACGGGGTGGTGCGCATTGTATGGGTGTGTGTTACATTACATTCACTAGTAGGAGTGAGAAAAACATCACGGGGTGGTGCGCATTGTATGGGTGTTTGTTACATTAGATTCACTAGTAGGAGTGAGAAAATCATCACGGGGTGGTGCGCATTGTATGGGTGTGTGTTACATTACATTCACTAGTAAGAGTGAGAAAAGCATCACGGGGTGGTGCGCATTGTATGGGTGTGTGTTACATTACATTCACTAGTAGGAGTGAGAAAAACATCACGTGGTGGTGCGCATTGTATGGGTGTGTGTTACATTATATTCACTAGTAGGAGTGAGAAAAAGATCACGGGGTGGTGCGCATTTTACGGGTGTTTGTTACATTAGATTCACTAGTAGGAGTCAGAAAATCATCACGGGGTGGTGCGCATTGTATGGGTGTGTGTTACATTACATTCACTAGTAGGAGTGAGAAAAACATCACGGGGTGGTGCGCATTGTATGGGTGTGTGTTACACTACATTCACTACTAGCAGTGAGAAAAACATCAAGGGGTGGTGCGCATTGTATGGGTGTGTGTTACACTACATTCACTAGTAGGAGTGAGAAAAACATCACGGGGTGGTGCGCATTGTATGGGTGTGTGTTACATTACATTCACTAGTAGGAGTGAGAAAAACATCACGGGGTGGTGCGCATTGTATGGGTGTTTGTTACATTAGATTCACTAGTAGGAGTGCGAAAATCATCACGGGGTGGTGCGCATTGTATGGGTTTGTGTTAACATTACATTCACTAGTAGGAGTGAGAAAAACATCACGGGGTGTTGCGCATTGTATGGGTGTGTGTTACATTACATTCACTAGTAGGAGTGAGAAAAACATCACGGGGTGGTGCGCATTGTATGGGTGTGTGTTACATTAGATTCACTAGTAGGAGTGAGAAAATCATCACGGGGTTGTGCACATTGTAGGGGTGTTTGTTACATTAGATTCACTAGAAGGAGGGAGAAAATCATCACGGGGTGCTGGGCATTGTATGGGTGTGTGTTACATTACATTCACTAGTAGGAGTGAGAAAAACATCACGGGGTGGTGCGCATTGTATGGGTGTGTGTTACACTACATTCACTAGTAGGAGTGAGAAAAACATCACGCGGTGGTGCGCATTGTATGGGTGTGTGTTACATTTCATTCACTAGTAGGAGTGAGAAAAACATCACGGGGTGGTGCACATTGTATGGGTGTTTGTTACATTAGATTCACTAGTAGGAGTCAGAAAATCATCACGGGGTGGTGCGCATTGTATGGGTGTGTGTTACATTAGATTCACTAGTAGGAGTGAGAAAAACATCACGGGGTGGTGCGCATTGTATGGGTGTGTGTTAAATTAGATTCACTAGTAGGAGTGAGAGAAACATCACGGGGTGGTGCGCATTTTATGGGTGTGCGTTACATTACATTCACTAGTAGGAGTGAGAGAAACATCACGGGGTGGTGCGCATTGTATGGGTGTGTGTTACATTACATTCACTAGTAGGAGTGAGAAAAACATCACGGGGTGGTGCGCATTGTATGGGTGTGTGTTACATTACATTCACTAGTAGGAGTGAGAAAAACATCACGGGGTGGTGCACATTGTATGGGTGTGTGTTACATTACATTCACTACTAGGAGTGAGAAAAACATCACGGGGTGGTGCGCATTGTATGGGTGTGTGTTACATTACATTCACTAGTAGCAGTGAGAAAAACATCACGGGGTTGTGCGCATTGTATGGGTGTGTGTTACATTAGATTCACTAGTAGGAGTAAAAAAACATCACGGGGTGGTGCGCATTGTATGGGTGTGTGTTACATTACATTCACTAGTAGGAGTGAGAAAAACATCACGGGGTGGTGCGCATTTTATGGGTGTGTGTTACATTACATTCACTAGTAGGAGTGAGAAAAACATCACTGGGTGGTTCGCATTGTATGGGTGTGTGTTACATTACATTCACTAGTAGGAGTGAGAAAAACATCACGGGGTGGTGCGCATTGTATGGGTGTGTGTTACATTACATTCACTAGTAGGAGTGAGAAAAACATCACGGGGTGGTGCGCATTGTACTGGTGTCTGTTACATTACATTCACTAGTAGGAGTGAGAAAAACATCACGGGTTGGTGCGCATTGAATGGGTGTGTGTTACATTACATTCACTGGTAGGTGTGAGAAAAACAT
The DNA here is from genome assembly GCF_034190915.1 of Cavia porcellus. NCBI lineage: Eukaryota > Metazoa > Chordata > Mammalia > Rodentia > Caviidae > Cavia > Cavia porcellus. The sequence goes on along the minus strand of NW_026947615.1, from coordinate 408,255 downwards.
CACGGGGTGGTGCGCATTGTATGGGTGTTTGTTACATTAGATTCACTAGTAGGAGTGAGAAAATCATCACGGGGTGGTGCGCATTGTATGGGTGTGTGTTACATTACATTCACTAGTAGGAGTGAGAAAAACATCACGGGGTGGTGCGCATTGTATGGGTGTGTGTTACATTAGATTCACTAGTAGGAGTGAGAAAAACATCACGGGGTGGTGCGCATTGTATAGGTGTGTGTTACATTACATTCACTAATAGGAGTGAGAAAAACATCACGGGGTGGTGCGCATTGTATGGGTGTGTGTTACATTACATTCACTAGTAGGAGTGAGAAAAACATCACGGGGTGGTGCGCATTGTACTGGTGTCTGTTACATTACATTCACTAGTAGGAGTGAGAAAAACATCACGGGGTGGTGCGCATTGTATGGGTGTGTGTTACATTACATTCACTAGTAGGAGTGAGAAAAACATCACGGGGTGGTGCGCATTGTATGGGTGTGTGTTACATTAGATTCACTAGTAGGAGTGAGAAAAACATCACGAGGTGGTGCGCATTGTATGGGTGTGTGTTACATTACATTCACTAGTAGGAGTGAGAAAAACATCACGGGGTGGTGCACATTGCATGGGTGTGTGTTACATTACATTCACTAGTAGGAGTGAGAAAAACATCACTGGGTGGTGCGCATTATATGGGTGTGTGTTACATTAGATTCACTTGTAGGAGTGAGAGAAACATCACGGGGTGGTGCGCATTGTATGGGTGTGTGTTACATTACATTCACTAGTAGGAGTGAGAAAAACATCACGGGGTGGTGCGCATTGTATGGGTGTTTGTTACATTAGATTCACTAGTAGGAATGAGAAAATCATCACGGGGTGGTGCGCATTGTATGGGTGTGTGTTACATTACATTCACTAATAGGAGTGAGAAAAACATCACGGGGTGGTGCGCATTGTATGGGTGTGTGTTACATTACATTCACTAGTAGGAGTGAGAAAAACATCACGGGGTGGTGCGCATTGTATGGGTGTGTGTTACATTACATTCACTAGTAGGAGTGAGAAAAACATCACGGGGTGGTGCGCATTGTATGGGCGTGTGTTACATTACATTCACTAGTAGGAGTGAGAAAAACATCACGGGGTGGTGCGCATTGTATGGGTATGTTACATTACATTCACTAGTAGGAGTGAGAAAAACATCACGGGGTGGTGCGCATTGTATGGGTGTGTGTTACATTACATTCACTAGTAGGAGTGAGAAAAACATCACGGGGTGGTGCGCATTGTATGGGTGTGTGTTACATTAGATTCACTAGTAGGAGTGAAAAAACATCACGGGGTGGTGCGCATTGTATGGGTGTGTGTTACATTACATTCACTAGTAGGAGTGAGAAAAACATCACGGGGTGGTGCGCATTGTATGGGTGTGCGTTACATTACATTCACTAGTAGGAGTGAGGAAAACATCACGGGGTGGTGCGCATTGTATGGGTGTGTGTTACATTACATTCACTAGTAGGAGTGAGATAAACATCACGGTGTGGTGCGCATTGTATGGGTGTGTGTTACATTACATTCACTAGTAGGAGTGAGAAAAACATCATGGGGTGGTGCGCATTGTATGGGTGTGTGTTACATTTCATTCACTAGTAGGAGTGAGAAAAACATCACGGGGTGGTGCGCATTTTATGGGTGTGTGTTACATTACATTCACTACTAGGAGTGAGAAAAATATCACGGAGTGGTGCGCATTGTATGGGTGTGTGTTACATTACATTCACTAGTAGGAGTGAGAAAAACATCACGGGGTGGTGCGCATTGTATGGGTGTTTGTTACATTAGATTCACTAGTAGGAGTGAGAAAATCATCACGGTGTAGTGCGCATTGTATGGGTGTGTGTTACATTAGATTCACTAGTAGGAGTGAGAAAAACATCACGGGGTGGTGCGCATTGTATGGGTGTGTGTTACATTACATTCACTAGTAGGAGTGAGAAAAACATCACGGGGTGGTGCGCATTGTATGGGTGTGTGTTACATTACATTCACTAGTAGGAGTGAGAAAAACATCACGGGGTGGTGCACATTGTATGGGTGTGTGTTACATTACATTCACTAGTAGGAGTGAGAAAAACACAACGGGGTGGTGCGCATTGTATGGGTGTGTTACATTACATTCACTAGTAGGAGTGAGAAAAACATCACGGGGTGGTGCGCAATGTATGGGTGTGTGTTACATTAGATTCACTAGTAGCAGTGAGAAAAACATCACGGGGTGGTTCGCATTGTATGGCTGTGTGTTACATTAGATTCACTAGTAGGAGTAAAAAAACATCACGGGGTGGTGCGCATTGTATGGGTGTGTGTTACATTAGATTCACTAGTAGGATTGAGAAAAACATCACGGGGTGGTGCGCATTTTATGGGTGTGTGTTACATTACATTCACTAGTAGGAGTGAGAAAAACATCACGGGGTGGTGCGCATTGTATGGGTGTGTGTTACATTACATTCACTAGTAGGAGTGAGAAAAACATCACGGGGTGGTGCGCATTGTATGGGTGTGTGTTACATTACATTCACTAGTAGGAGTGAGAAAAACATGACGGGGTGGTGCACATTGTATGGGTGTGTGTTACATTACATTCACTAGTAGGAGTGAGAAAAACATCACGGGTTGGTGCACATTGTATGGGTGTGTGTTACATTACATTCACTAGTAGGAGTGAGAAAAACATCACGGGGTGGTGCGCATTGTATGGGTGTGTGTTACATTACATTCACTAGTAGGAGTGAGAAAAACATCACGGGGTGGTGCGCATTGTATGTGTGTGTGTTACATTAGATACACTAGTAGGAGTGAGAAAAACATCACGGGGTGGTGCGCATTGTATGGGTGTGTGTTACATTACATTCACTAGTAGGTGTGAGAAAAACATCATGGGGTGGTGCGCATTGTATGGGTGTTTGTTACATTAGATTCACTAGTAGGAGTGAGAAAATCATCACGGGGTGGTGCGCATTGTATGGGTGTGTGTTACATTACATTCACTAGTAGGAGTGAGAAAAACATCACGGGGTGGTGCGCATTGTATGGGTGTGTGTTGCATTAGATTCACTAGTAGGAGTGAGAAAAACATCACGGGGTGGTGCGCATTGTATGGGTGTGTGTTACATTACATTCACTAATAGGAGTGAGAAAAACATCACGGGGTGGTGCGCATTGTATGGGTGTGTGTTACATTACATTCACTAGTAGGAGTGAGAAAAACATCACGGGGTGGTGCGCATTGTATGGGTGTGTGTTACATTACATTCACTAGTAGGAGTGAGAAAAACATCACGGGGTGGTGCGCACTGTATGAGTGTGTGTTACATTACATTCACTAGAAGGAGTGAGAAAAACATCACGGGGTGGTGCGCATTGTATGGGTGTGTGTTACATTACATTCACTAGTAGGAGTGAGAAAAACATCACGGGGTGGTGCGCACTGTATGGGTGTGTGTTACATTACATTCACTATAAGGAGTGAGAAAAACATCACGGGGTGGTGCGCATTGTATGGGTGTGTGTTACATTACATTCACTAGTAGGAGTGAGAAAAACATCACGGGGTGGTGCGCATTGTATGGGTGTGTGTTACATTAGATTCACTAGTAGGAGTGAGAAAAACATCACGAGGTGGTGCGCATTGTATGGGTGTGTGTTACATTACATTCACTAGTAGGAGTGAGAAAAACATCACGGGGTGGTGCGCATTGTATGGGTGTTTGTTACATTAGATTCACTAGTAGGAGTGAGAAAATCATCACGGGGTGGTGCGCATTGTATGGGTGTGTGTTACATTACATTCACTAGTAGGAGTGAGAAAAACATCACGGGGTGGTGCGCATTGTATGGGTGTGTGTTACATTAGATTCACTAGTAGGAGTGAGAAAAACATCACGGGGTGGTGCGCATTGTATGGGTGTGTGTTACATTACATTCACTAGTAGGAGTGAGAAAAACATCACGGGGTGGTGCGCATTGTATGGGTGTGCGTTACATTACATTCACTAGTAGGAGTGAGGAAAACATCACGGGGTGGTGCGCATTGTATGGGTGTGTGTTACATTACATTCACTAGTAGGAGTGAGAAAACATCACGGGGTGGTGCGCATTGTATGGGTGTGCGTTACATTACATTCACTAGTAGGAGTGAGGAAAACATCACGGGGTGGTGCGCATTGTATGGGTGTGTGTTACATTACATTCACTAGTAGGAGTGAGATAAACATCACGGTGTGCTGCGCATTGTATGGGTGTGTGTTACATTACATTCACTAGTAGGAGTGAGAAAAACATCACGGGGTGGTGCGCATTGTATGGGTGTGTGTTACATTACATTCACTAGTAGGAGTGAGAAAAACATCACGGGGTGGTGCGCATTTTATGGGTGTGTGTTACATTACATTCACTACTAGGAGTGAGAAAAATATCACGGAGTGGTGCGCATTGTATGGGTGTGTGTTACATTACATTCACTAGTAGGCGTGAGAAAAACATCACGGGGTGGTGCGCATTGTATGGGTGTTTGTTACATTAGATTCACTAGTAGGAGTGAGAAAATCATCACGGTGTAGTGCACATTGTATGGGTGTGTGTTACATTAGATTCACTAGTAGGAGTGAGAAAAACATCACGGGGTGGTGCGCATTGTATGGGTGTGTGTTACATTACATTCACTAGTAGGAGTGAGAAAAACATCATGGGGTGGTGCGCATTGTATGGGTGTGTGTTACATTACATTCACTAGTAGGAGTGAGAAAAACATCACGGGGTGGTGCACATTGTATGGGTGTGTGTTACATTACATTCACTAGTAGGAGTGAGAAAAACACAACGGGGTGGTGCGCATTGTATGGGTGTGTTACATTACATTCACTAGTAGGAGTGAGAAAAACATCACGGGGTGGTGCGCAATGTATGGGTGTGTGTTACATTAGATTCACTAGTAGCAGTGAGAAAAACATCACGGGGTGGTTCGCATTGTATGGGTGTGTGTTACATTAGATTCACTAGTAGGAGTAAAAAAAACATCACGGGGTGGTGCGCATTGTATGGGTGTGTGTTACATTAGATTCACTAGTAGGAGTGAGAAAAACATCACGGGGTGGTGCGCATTTTATGGGTGTGTGTTACATTACATTCACTAGTAGGAGTGAGAAAAACATCACGGGGTGGTGCGCATTGTATGGGTGTGTGTTACATTACATTCACTAGTAGGAGTGAGAAAAACATCACGGGGTGGTGCGCATTGTATGGGTGTGTGTTACATTACATTCACTAGTAGGAGTGAGAAAAACATGACGGGGTGGTGCACATTGTATGGGTGTGTGTTACATTAGATTCACTAGTAGGAGTGAGAAAAACATCACGGGTTGGTGCACATTGTATGGGTGTGTGTTACATTACATTCACTAGTAGGAGTGAGAAAAACATCACGGGGTGGTGCGCATTGTATGGGTGTGTGTTACATTACATTCACTAGTAGGAGTGAGAAAAACATCACGGGGTGGTGCGCATTGTATGTGTGTGTGTTACATTAGATTCACTAGTAGGAGTGAGAAAAACATCACGGGGTGGTGCGCATTGTATGGGTGTGTGTTACATTACATTCACTAGTAGGTGTGAGAAAAACATCACGGGGTGGTGCGCATTGTATGGGTGTTTGTTACATTAGATTCACTAGTAGGAGTGAGAAAATCATCACGGGGTGGTGCGCATTGTATGGGTGTGTGTTACATTACATTCACTAGTAGGAGTGAGAAAAACATCACGGGGTGGTGCGAATTGTATGGGTGTGTGTTGCATTAGATTCACTAGTAGGAGTGAGAAAAACATCACGGGGTGGTGCGCATTGTATGGGTGTGTGTTACATTACATTCACTAATAGGAGTGAGAAAAACATCACGGGGTGGTGCGCATTGTATGGGTGTGTGTTACATTACATTCACTAGTAGGAGTGAGAAAAACATCACGGGGTGGTGCGCATTGTATGGGTGTGTGTTACATTACATTCACTAGTAGGAGTGAGAAAAACATCACGGGGTGGTGCGCACTGTATGAGTGTGTGTTACATTACATTCACTAGAAGGAGTGAGAAAAACATCACGGGGTGGTGCGCATTGTATGGGTGTGTGTTGCATTAGATTCACTAGTAGGAGTGAGAAAAACATCACGGGGTGGTGCGCATTGTATGGGTGTGTGTTACATTACATTCACTAATAGGAGTGAGAAAAACATCACGGGGTGGTGCGCATTGTATGGGTGTGTGTTACATTACATTCACTAGTAGGAGTGAGAAAAACATCACGGGGTGGTGCGCATTGTATGGGTGTGTGTTACATTACATTCACTAGTAGGAGTGAGAAAAACATCACGGGGTGGTGCACACTGTATGAGTGTGTGTTACATTACATTCACTAGAAGGAGTGAGAAAAACATCACGGGGTGGTGCGCATTGTATGGGTGTGTGTTACATTACATTCACTAGTAGGAGTGAGAAAAACATCACGGGGTGGTGCGCACTGTATGGGTGTGTGTTACATTACATTCACTATAAGGAGTGAGAAAAACATCACGGGGTGGTGCGCATTGTATGGGTGTGTGTTACATTACATTCACTAGTAGGAGTGAGAAAAACATCACGGGGTGGTGCGCATTGTATGGGTGTGTGTTACATTAGATTCACTAGTAGGAGTGAGAAAAACATCACGAGGTTGTGCGCATTGTATGGGTGTGTGTTACATTACATTCACTAGTAGGAGTGAGAAAAACATCACGGGGTGGTGCGCATTGTATGGGTGTTTGTTACATTAGATTCACTAGTAGGAGTGAGAAAAACATCACGGGGTGGTGCGCATTGTATGGGTGTGTGTTACATTACATTCACTAGTAGGAGTGAGAAAAACACCACGGGGTGGTGCACATTGTATGGGTGTGTGTTACATTACATTCACTAGTAGGAGTGAGAAAAACACAACGGGGTGGTGCGCATTGTATGGGTGTGTTACATTACATTCACTAGTAGGAGTGAGAAAAACATCACGGGGTGGTGCGCAATGTATGGGTGTGTGTTACATTAGATTCACTAGTAGCAGTGAGAAAAACATCACGGGGTGGTTCGCATTGTATGGGTGTGTGTTACATTAGATTCACTAGTAGGAGTAAAAAAACATCACGGGGTGGTGCGCATTGTATGGGTGTGTGTTACATTAGATTCACTAGTAGGAGTGAGAAAAACATCACGGGGTGGTGCGCATTTTATGGGTGTGTGTTACATTACATTCACTAGTAGGAGTGAGAAAAACATCACGGGGTGGTGCGCATTGTATGGGTGTGTGTTACATTACATTCACTAGTAGGAGTGAGAAAAACATCACGGGGTGGTGCGCATTGTATGGGTGTGTGTTACATTACATTCACTAGTAGGAGTGAGAAAAACATGACGGGGTGGTGCACATTGTATGGGTGTGTGTTACATTACATTCACTAGTAGGAGTGAGAAAAACATCACGGGTTGGTGCACATTGTATGGGTGTGTGTTACATTACATTCACTAGTAGGAGTGAGAAAAACATCACGGGGTGGTGCGCATTGTATGGGTGTGTGTTACATTACATTCACTAGTAGGAGTGAGAAAAACATCACGGGGTGGTGCGCATTGTATGTGTGTGTGTTACATTAGATTCACTAGTAGGAGTGAGAAAAACATCACGGGGTGGTGCGCATTGTATGGGTGTGTGTTACATTACATTCACTAGTAGGTGTGAGAAAAACATCACGGGGTGGTGCGCATTGTATGGGTGTTTGTTACATTAGATTCACTAGTAGGAGTGAGAAAATCATCACGGGGTGGTGCGCATTGTATGGGTGTGTGTTACATTACATTCACTAGTAGGAGTGAGAAAAACATCACGGGGTGGTGCGCATTGTATGGGTGTGTGTTGCATTAGATTCACTAGTAGGAGTGAGAAAAACATCACGGGGTGGTGCGCATTGTATGGGTGTGTGTTACATTACATTCACTAATAGGAGTGAGAAAAACATCACGGGGTGGTGCGCATTGTATGGGTGTGTGTTACATTACATTCACTAGTAGGAGTGAGAAAAACATCACGGGGTGGTGCGCATTGTATGGGTGTGTATTACATTACATTCACTAGTAGGAGTGAGAAAAACATCACGGGGTGGTGCGCACTGTATGTGTGTGTGTTACATTACATTCACTAGAAGGAGTGAGAAAAACATCACGGGGTGGTGCGCATTGTATGGGTGTGTGTTGCATTAGATTCACTAGTAGGAGTGAGAAAAACATCACGGGGTGGTGCGCATTGTATGGGTGTGTGTTACATTACATTCACTAATAGGAGTGAGAAAAACATCACGGGGTGGTGCGCATTGTATGGGTGTGTGTTACATTACATTCACTAGTAGGAGTGAGAAAAACATCACGGGGTGGTGCGCATTGTATGGGTGTGTGTTACATTACATTCACTAGTAGGAGTGAGAAAAACATCACGGGGTGGTGCGCACTGTATGAGTGTGTGTTACATTACATTCACTAGAAGGAGTGAGAAAAACATCACGGGGTGGTGCGCATTGTATGGGTGTGTGTTACATTACATTCACTAGTAGGAGTGAGAAAAACATCACGGGGTGGTGCGCACTGTATGGGTGTGTGTTACATTACATTCACTATAAGGAGTGAGAAAAACATCACGGGGTGGTGCGCATTGAATGGGTGTGTGTTACATTACATTCACTAGTAGGAGTGAGAAAAACATCACGGGGTGGTGCGCATTGTATGGGTGTGTGTTACATTAGATTCACTAGTAGGAGTGAGAAAAACATCACGAGGTGGTGCGCATTGTATGGGTGTGTGTTACATTACATTCACTAGTAGGAGTGAGAAAAACATCACGGGGTGGTGCGCATTGTATGCCTGTTTGTTACATTAGATTCACTAGTAGGAGTGAGAAAATCATCACGGGGTGGTGCGCATTGTATGGGTGTGTGTTACATTACATTCACTAGTAGGAGTGAGAAAAACATCACGGGGTGGTGCGCATGGTATGGGTGTGTGTTACATTAGATTCACTAGTAGGAGTGAGAAAAACATCACGGGGTGGTGCGGATTGTATGGGTGTGTGTTACATTACATTCACTAGTAGGAATGAGAAAAACATCACTGGGTGGTGCGCATTGTATGGGTGTGTGTTACATTAGATTCACTAGTAGGAGTGAGAAAAACATCACGGGGTGGTGCGCATTGTATGGGTGTGTGTTACATTACATTCACTAGTAGGAGTGAGAAAAACATCACGGGGTGGTGCGCATTGTATGGGTGTTTGTTACATTAGATTCACTAGTAGGAATGAGAAACTCATCACGGGGTGGTGCGCATTGTATGGGTGTGTGTTACATTACATTCACTAGTAGGAGTGAGAAAAACATCACGGGGTGGTGCGCATTGTATGGGTGTGTGTTACATTACATACACTAGTAGGAGTGAGAAAAACATCACGGGGTGGTGCGCATTGTATGGGTGTGTGTTACATTACATTCACTAGTAGGAGTGAGAAAAACATCACGGGGTGGTGCGCATTGTATGTGTGTGTGTTACATTAGATTCACTAGTAGGAGTGAGAAAAACATCACGGGGTGGTGCGCATTGTATGTGTGTGTGTTACATTAGATTCACTAGTAGGAGTGAGAAATACATCACGGGGTGGTTGGCGTTGTATGGGTGTGTGTTACATTACATTCACTAGTAGGTGTGAGAAAAACATCACGGGGTGGTGCGCATTGTATGGGTGTTTGTTACATTAGATTCACTAGTACGAGTGAGAAAATCATCACGGGGTGGTGCGCATTGTATGGGTGTGTGTTACATTACATTCACTAGTAGGAGTGAGAAAAACATCACGGGGTGGTGCGCATTGTATGGGTGTGTGTTACATTAGATTCACTAGTAGGAGTGAGAAAAACATCACGGGGTGGTGCGCATTGTATGGGTGTGTGTTACATTACATTCAATAATAGGAGTGAGAAAAACATCATGGGGTGGTGCGCATTGTATGGGTGTGTGTTACATTACATTCACTAGTAGGAGTGAGAAAAACATCACGGGGTGGTGCGCCTTGTATGGGTGTGTGTTACATTACATTCACTAGTAGCAGTGAGAAAAACATCACGGGGTGGTGCGCATTGTATGCGTGTGTGTTACATTACATTCACTAGTAGGAGTGAGAAAAACATCACTGGGTGGTGCGCATTGTATGGGTGTGTGTTACATTAGATTCACTAGTAGGAGTGAGAAAAACATCACGGGGTGGTGCGCATTGTATGGGTGTTTGTTACATTAGATTCACTAGTAGGAATGAGAAAATCATCACGGGGTGGTGCGCATTGTATGGGTGTGTGTTACATTACATTCACTAGTAGGAGTGAGAAAATCATCACGGGGTGGTGCGCATTGTATGGGTATGTGTTACATTACATTCATTAGTAGGAGTGAGAAAAACATCACGGGGTGGTACGCATTGTATGGGTGTTTGTTACATTAGATTCACTAGTAGGAGTGAGAAAATCATCACGGGGTGGTGCGCATTGTATGGGTGTGTGTTACATTACATTCACTAGTAGGAGTGAGAAAAACATCACGGGGTGGTGCGCATTGTATGGGTGTGTGTTACATTACATTCACTAGTAGGAGTGAGAAAAACATCACGGGGTGGTGCGCATTGTATGGGTGTGTGTTACATTAGATTCACTAGTAGGAGTGAAAAAACATCACGGGGTGGTGCGCATTGTATGGGTGTGTGTTACATTACATTCACTAGTAGGAGTGAGAAAAACATCACGGGGTGGTGCGCATTTTATGGGTGTTTGTTACATTACATTCACTAGTAGGAGTGAGAAAAACATCACGGGGTGGTGCGCATTGTATGGGTGTGTGTTACATTACATTCACTAGTAGGAGTGAGATAAACATCACGGGGTGGTGCGCATTGTATGGGTGTGTGTTACATTACATTCACTAGTAGGAGTGAGAAAAACATCACGGGGTGGTGCGCATTGTATGGGTGTGTGTTACATTACATTCACTAGTAGGAGTGAGAAAAACATCACGGGGTGGTGCGCATTGTATGGGTGTGTGTTACATTACATTCACTACTAGGAGTGAGAAAAATATCATGGGGTGGTGCGCATTATATGGGTGTGTGTTACATTACATTCACTAGTAGGAGTGAGAGAAACATCACGGGGTGGTGCGCATTTTATGGGTGTGCGTTACATTACATTCACTAGTAGGAGTGAGAGAAACATCACGGGGTGGTGCGCATTGTATGGGTGTGTGTTACATTACATTCACTAGTAGGAGTGAGAAAAACATCACGGGGTGGTGCGCATTGTATGGGTGTGTGTTACATTACATTCACTAGTAGGAGTGAGAAAAACATCACCGGGTGGTGCGCATTGTATGGGTGTGTGTTACATTACATTCACTAATAGGAGTGAGAAAAACATCACGGGGTGGTGCGCATTGTATGGGTGTGTGTTACATTACATTCACTAATAGGAGTGAGAAAAACATCACGGGGTGGTGCGCATTGTATGGGTGTGTGTTACATTACATTCACTAGTAGGAGTGAGAAAAACATCACGGGGTGGTGCGCATTGTATGGGTGTGTGTTACATTACATTCACTAGTAGGAGTGAGAAAAACATCACGGGGTGGTGCGCACTGTATGAGTGTGTGTTACATTACATTCACTAGAAGGAGTGAGAAAAACATCACGGGGTGGTGCGCATTGTATGGGTGTGTGTTGCATTAGATTCACTAGTAGGAGTGAGAAAAACATCACGGGGTGGTGCGCATTGTATGGGTGTGTGTTACATTACATTCACTAATAGGAGTGAGAAAAACATCACGGGGTGGTGCGCATTGTATGGGTGTGTGTTACATTACATTCACTAGTAGGAGTGAGAAAAACATCACGGGGTGGTGCGCATTGTATGGGTGTGTGTTACATTACATTCACTAGTAGGAGTGAGAAAAACATCACGGGGTGGTGCACACTGTATGAGTGTGTGTTACATTACATTCACTAGAAGGAGTGAGAAAAACATCACGGGGTGGTGCGCATTGTATGGGTGTGTGTTACATTACATTCACTAGTAGGAGTGAGAAAAACATCACGGGGTGGTGCGCACTGTATGGGTGTGTGTTACATTACATTCACTATAAGGAGTGAGAAAAACATCACGGGGTGGTGCGCATTGTATGGGTGTGTGTTACATTACATTCACTAGTAGGAGTGAGAAAAACATCACGGGGTGGTGCGCATTGTATGGGTGTGTGTTACATTAGATTCACTAGTAGGAGTGAGAAAAACATCACGAGGTTGTGCGCATTGTATGGGTGTGTGTTACATTACATTCACTAGTAGGAGTGAGAAAAACATCACGGGGTGGTGCGCATTGTATGGTTGTTTGTTACATTAGATTCACTAGTAGGAGTGAGAAAAACATCACGGGGTGGTGCGCATTGTATGGGTGTGTGTTACATTACATTCACTAGTAGGAGTGAGAAAAACACCACGGGGTGGTGCACATTGTATGGGTGTGTGTTACATTACATTCACTAGTAGGAGTGAGAAAAACACAACGGGGTGGTGCGCATTGTATGGGTGTGTTACATTACATTCACTAGTAGGAGTGAGAAAAACATCACGGGGTGGTGCGCAATGTATGGGTGTGTGTTACATTAGATTCACTAGTAGCAGTGAGAAAAACATCACGGGGTGGTGCGCATTGTATGGGTGTGTGTTACATTAGATTCACTAGTAGGAGTAAAAAAACATCACGGGGTGGTGCGCATTGTATGGGTGTGTGTTACATTAGATTCACTAGTAGGAGTGAGAAAAACATCACGGGGTGGTGCGCATTGTATGGGTGTGTGTTACATTACATTCACTAGTAGGAGTGAGAAAAACATCACGGGGTGGTGCGCATTGTATGGGTGTGTGTTACATTAGATTCACTAGTAGGAGTGAGAAAAACATCACGGGGTGGTGCGCATTGTATGGGTGTGTGTTACATTAGATTCACTAGTAGGAGTGAGAAAAACATCACGGGGCGGTGCGCATTGTATGGGTGTGTGTTACATTACATTCACTAGTAGGAGTGAGAAAAACATCCCGGGGTGGTGCGCATTGTATGGGTGTGTGTTACATTACATTCACTAGTAGGAGTGAGAAAAACATCACGGGGTGGTGCGCATTGTATGGGTGTGTGTTACATTACATTCACTAGTAGGAGTGAGAAAAACATCACGGGGTGGTGCGCATTGTATGGGTGTGTGTTACATTACATTCACTAGTAGGAGTGAGAAAAACATCACGGGGTGGTGCGCATTGTATGGGTGTGTGTTACATTACATTCACAAGTAGGAGTGAGAAAAACATCACGGGGTGGTGCGCATTGTATGGGTGTGTGTGAGATTACATTCACTAGTAGGAGTGAGAAAAACATCACGGGGTGGTGCGCATTGTATGGGTGTGTGTTACATTACATTCACTAGTAGGAGTGAGAAAAACATCACGGGGTGGTGCGCATTGTATGGGTGTGTGTTACATTAGATTCACTGTTAGGAGTGAGAAAAACATCACGGGGTGGTGCGCATTGTATGGGTGTGTGTTACATTAGATTCACTATTAGGAGTGAGAAAAACATCACGGGGTGGTGCGCATTGTATGGGTGTGTGTTACATTAGATTCACTATTAGGAGTGAGAAAAACATCACGGGGTGGTGCGCATTGTATGGGTGTGTGTTACATTAGATTCACTAGTAGGAGTGAGAAAAACATCACGGGGTGGTGCGCATTGTATGGGTGTGCGTTACATTAGATTCACTAGTAGGAGTGAGAGAAACATCACGGGGTGGTGCGCATTTTATGGGTGTGCGTTACATTACATTCACTAGTAGGAGTGAGAGAAACATCACAAAGTGGTGCGCATTGTATGGGTGTGCGTTACATTACATTCACTAGTAGGAGTGAGAAAAACATCACGGGGTGGTGTGCATTGTTTCTGTGTGCGTTACATTACATTCACTAGTAGGAGTGAGAAAAACATTACGGGGTGGTGCGCATTGTATGGGTGTGCGTTACATTACATTCACTAGTAGGAGTGAGAGAAACATCACGGGGTGGTGCGCATTGTATGGGTGTGTGTTACATTACATTCACTAGTAGGAGTGAGAAAAACATCACGGGGTGGTGCGCATTGTATGGGTGTGTGTTACATTACATTCACTAGTAGGAGTGAGAAAAACATCACGGGGTGGTGCGCATTGTATGGGTGTGTGTTACATTACATTCACTAGTAGGAGTGAGAAAAACATCACGGGGTGGTGCGCATTGTATGGCTGTGTGTTACATTACATTCACTAGTAGGAGTGAGAAAAACATCACGGGGTGGTGCGCATTGTATGGGTGTGTGTTACATTAGATTCACTAGTAGGAGTGAGAGAAACATCACGGGGTGGTGCGCATTGTATGGGTGTGCGTTACATTAGATTCACTAGTAGGAGTGAGAGAAACATCACGGGGTGGTGCGCATTGTATGGGTGTGTGTTACATTACATTCACTAGTAGGAGTGAGAAAAACATCACGGTGTGGTGCGCATTGTATGGGTGTGTGTTACATTACATTCACAAGTAGGAGTGAGAAAAACATCACGGGGTGGTGCGCATTGTTTGGGTGTGCGTTACATTACATTCACTAGTAGGAGTGAGAAAAACATCACGTGGTGGTGCGCATTGTATGGGTGTGTAACATTACATTCACTAGTAGGAGTGAGAAAAACATCACGGGGTGGTGCGCATTGTATGGGTGTGTGTTACATTACATTCACTAGTAGGAGTGAGAAAAACATCACGGGGTGGTGCGCATTGTATGGGTTTGTGTTACATTAGATTCACTGGTAGGAGGGAGAAAAACATCACGGGGTGGTGCGCATTGTATGGGTGTGTGTTACATTAGATTCACTATTAGGAGTGAGAAAAACATCACGGGGTGGTGCGCATTGTATGGGTGTGTGTTACATTAGATTCACTATTAGGAGTGAGAAAAACATCACGGGGTGGTGCGCATTGTATGGGTGTGTGTTACATTACATTCACTAGTAGGAGTGAGAAAAACATCACGGGGTGGTGCGCATTGTATGGGTGTGTGTTACATTAGATTCACTAGTAGGAGTGAGAAAAACATCACGGGGCGGTGCGCATTGTATGGGTGTGTGTTACATTACATTCACTAGTAGGAGTGAGAAAAACATCACGGGGCGGTGCGCATTGTATGGGTGTGCGTTACATTACATTCACTAGTAGGAGTGAGAAAAACATCACGGGGTGGTGTGCATTGTATGGGTGTGTGTTACATTACATTCACTAGTAGGAGTGAGAAAAACATCACGGGGTGGTGCGCATTGTATGGGTGTGTGTTGCATTACATTCACTAGTAGGAGTGAGAAAAACATCACGGGGTGGTGCGCATTGTATGGGTGTGTGTTACATTACATTCACTAGTAGGAGTGAGAAAAACATCACGGGGTGGTGCGCATTGTATGGGTGTGTGTTACATTACATTCACTAGTAGGCGTGAGAAAAACATCACGGGGTGGTGCGCATTGTATGGGTGTGTGTTACATTACATTCACTAGTAGGAGTGAGAAAAACATCACGGGGTGGTGCGCATTGTATGGGTGTTTGTTACATTACATTCACTAGTTGGAGTGAGAAAATCATCACGGGGCGGTGCGCATTGTATGGGTTTGTGTTACATTACATTCACTAGTAGGAGTGAGAGAAACATCACGGGGCGGTGCGCATTGTATGGGTGTGTGTTACATTACATTCACTAGTAGGAGTGAGAAAAACATCACGGGGTGGTGTGCATTGTATGGGTGTGTGTTACATTACATTCACTAGTAGGAGTGAGAAAAACATCACGGGGTGGTGCGCCTTGTATGGGTGTGTGTTACATTACATTCACTAGTAGGAGTGAGAAAAACATCACGGGGTGGTGCGCATTGTATGGGTGTGTGTTACATTACATTCACTAGTAAGAGTGAGAAAAACATCACGGGGTGGTGCGCATTGTATGGGTGTGTGTTACATTACATTCACTAGTAGGAGTGAGAAAAACATCACGGGGTGGTGCGCATTTTATGGGTGTGTGTTACATTACATTCAATACTAGGAGTGAGAAAAATATCACGGGGTGGTGCGCATTATATGGGTGTGTGTTACATTACATTCACTAGTAGGAGTGAGATAAACATCACGGGGTGGTGCGCATTTTATGGGTGTGCGTTACATTACATTCACTAGTAGGAGTGAGAGAAACATCACGGGGTGGTGCGCATTGTATGGGTGTGTGTTACATTCACTAGTAGGAGTGAGAAAAACATCACGGGGTGGTGCGCATTGTATGGGTGTGTGTTACATTACATTCACTAGTAGGAGTGAGAAAAACATCACCGGGTGGTGCACATTGTATGGGTGTGTGTTACATTACATTCACTAGTAGGAGTGAGAAAAACACAACGTGGTGGTGCGCATTGTATGGGTGTGTTACATTACATTCACTAGTAGGAGTGAGAAAAACATCACGGGGTGGTGCGCATTGTATGGGTGTGTGTTACATTGCATTCACTAGTAGCAGTGAGAAAAACATCACGGGGTGGTGCGCATTGTATGGGTGTGTGTTACATTACATTCACTAGTAGGAGTGAGAAAAACATCACGGGGTGGTGCGCATTGTATGGGTGTGTGTTACATTACATTCACTAGTAGGAGTGAGAAAAACATCACGGGGTGGTGCGCATTGTATGGGTGTGTGTTACATTACATTCACTAGTAGGAGTGAGAAAAACATCACGGGGTGGTGCGCATTGTATGGGTGTGTGTTACATTACATTCACTAGTAGGAGTGAGAAAAACATCACGAGGTGGTGCGCATTGTATGGGTGTTTGTTACATTACATTCACTAGTTGGAGTGAGAAAATCATCACGGGGTGGTGCGCATTGTATGTGTGTGTGTTACATTAGATTCACTAGTAGGAGTGAGAGAAACATCACGGGGTGGTGCGCATTGTATGGGTGTGCGTTACATTAGATTCACTAGTAGCAGTGAGAGAAACATCACGGGGTGGTGCGCATTTTATGGGTGTGCGTTACATTACATTCACTAGTAGGAGTGAGAAAAACATCACGGGGTGGTGCGCATTGTATGGGTGTGTGTTACATTACATTCACTAGTAGGAGTGACAAAAACATCACGGGGTGGTGCGCATTGTATGGGTGTGTGTTACATTAGATTCACTAGTAGGAGTGAGAAAAACATCACGGGGTGGTGCGCATTGTATGGGTGTGTGTTACATTACATTCACTAGTAGGAGTGAGAAAAACATCACGTGGCGGTGCGCATTGTATGGGTGTGTGTTACATTACATTCACTAGTAGGAGTGAGAAAAACATCACGGGGTGGTGCGCATTGTATGGGTGTGTGTTACATTACATTCACTAGTAGGAGTGAGAAAAACAACCCGGGGTGGTGCGCATTGTATGGGTGTGTGTTACATTACATTCACTAGTAGGAGTGAGAAAAACATCACGGGGTGGTGCGCATTGTATGGGTGTGTGTTACATTACATTCACTAGTAGGAGTGAGAAAAACATCACGGGGTGGTGCGCATTGTATGGGTGTGTGTTACATTACATTCACTAGTAGGAGTGAGAAAAACATCACGGGGTGGTGCGCATTGTAAGGGTGTGTGTTACATTAGATTCACTAGTAGGAGTGAGAAAAACATCACGGGGTGGTGCGCATTGTATGGGTGTGTGTTACATTACATTCACTAGTAGGAGTGAGAAAAACATCACGGGGTGGTGCGCATTGTATGGGTGTGTGTTACATTACATTCACTAGTAGGAGTGAGAAAATCATCACGGGGTGGTGCGCATTGTTTGGGTGTGCGTTACATTACATTCACTAGTAGGAGTGAGAAAAACATCACGGGGTGGTGCGCATTGTATGGGTGTGTAACATTACATTCACTAGTAGGAGTGAGAAAAACATCACGGGGTGGTGCGCATTGTATGGGTGTGCGTTACATTAGATTCACTAGTAGGAGTGAGAGAAACATCACGGGGTGGTGCGCATTTTATGGGTGTGCGTTACATTACATTCACTAGTAGGAGTGAGAGAAACATCACGAAGTGGTGCGCATTTTATGGGTGTGCGTTACATTA
This sequence comes from Cavia porcellus, assembly GCF_034190915.1. NCBI lineage: Eukaryota > Metazoa > Chordata > Mammalia > Rodentia > Caviidae > Cavia > Cavia porcellus. Next base: position 389,885 of record NW_026947615.1, on the reverse strand, counting down.
CATTCACTAGTAGGAGTGAGAAAAACCTCACGGGGTGGTGCGCATTGTTTGGGTGTGCGTTACATTACATTCACTAGTAGGAGTGAGAAAAACATCACGGGGTGGTGCACATTGTATGGGTGTGTAACATTACATTCACTAGTAGGAGTGAGAAAAACATCACGGGGTGGTGCGCATTGTATGGGTGTGTGTTACATTACATTCACTAGTAGGAGTGAGAAAAACATCACGGGGTGGTGCGCATTGTATGGGTTTGTGTTACATTAGATTCACTAGTAGGAGTGAGAAAAACATCACGGGGTGGTGCGCATTGTATGGGTGTGTGTTACATTACATTCACTAGTAGGAGTGAGAAAAACATCACGTGGCGGTGCGCATTGTATGGGTGTGTGTTACATTAGATTCACTAGTAGGAGTGAGAAAAACATCACGGGGTGGTGCGCATTGTATGGGTGTGTGTTACATTACATTCACTAGTAGGAGTGAGAAAAACATCACGGGGTGGTGCGCATTGTATGGGTGTGTGTTACATTACATTCACTAGTAGGAGTGAGAAAAACATCACGGGGTGGTGCGCATTGTATGGTTTTGTGTTACATTAGATTCACTAGTAGGAGTGAGAAAAACATCACGGGGTGGTGCGCATTGTATGGTGTGTGTTACATTACATTCACTAGTAGGAGTGAGAAAAACATCACGTGGCGGTGCGCAATGTATGGGTTTGTGTTACATTAGATTCACTAGTAGGAGTGAGAAAAACATCACGGGGTGGTGCGCATTGTATGGGTGTGTGTTACATTACATTCACTAGTAGGAGTGAGAAAAACATCACGTGGCGGTGCGCATTGTATGGGTGTGTGTTACATTAGATTCACTAGTAGGAGTGAGAAAAACATCACGGGGTGATGCGCATTGTATGGGTGTGTGTTACATTACATTCACTAGTAGGAGTGAGAAAAACATCACGGGGTGGTGCGCATTGTATGGGTGTGTGTTACATTACATTCACTAGTAGGAGTGAGAAAAACATCACGGGGTGGTGCGCATTGTATGGGTGTGTGTTACATTAGATTCACTAGTAGGAGTGAGAAAAACATCACGGGACGGTGCGCATTGTATGGGTGTGTGTTACATTACATTCACTAGTAGGAGTGAGAAAAACATCACGGGGCGGTGCGCATTGTATGGGTGTGTGTTACATTACATTCACTAGTAGGAGTGAGAAAAACATCACGGGGTGGTGCACATTGTATGGGTGTGTGTTACATTACATTCACTAGTAGGAGTGAGAAAAACATCACGGGGTGGTGCGCATTGTATGGGTGTGTGTTACATTACATTCACTAGCAGGAGTGAGAAAAACATCACGGGGTGGTGCGCATTGTATGGGTGTGTGTTACATTACATTGACTAGTAGGAGTGAGAAAAACATCACGGGGTGGTGCGCATTGTATGGGTGTGTGTTACATTACATTCACTAATAGGAGTGAGAAAAACATCACGGGGTGGTGCGCATTGTATGGGTGTGTGTTACATTACATTCACTAGTAGGAGTGAGAAAAACATCACGGGGCGGTGCGCATTGTATGGGTGTGTGTTACATTAGATTCACTAGTAGGAGTGAGAAAAACATCACGGGGCGGTGCGCATTGTATGGGTGTGTGTTACATTAGATTCACTAGTAGGAGTGAGAAAAACATCACGGGGCGGTGCGCATTGTTGTATGGGTGTGTGTTACATTAGCATTCACTAGTAGGAGTGAGAAAAACATCACGGGGCGGTGCGCATTGTATGGGTGTGTGTTACATTACATTCACTAGTAGGAGTGAGAAAAACATCACGGGGCCGGTGCGCATTGTATGGGTGTGTGTTACATTACATTCACTAGTAGGAGTGAGAAAAACATCACGGGGTGGTGCGCATTGTATGGGTGTGTGTTACATTACATTCACTAGTAGGAGTGAGAAAAACATCACGGGGGTGGTGCGCATTGTATGGGTGTGTGTTACATTACATTCACTAGTAGGAGTGAGAAAAACATCACGGGGTGGTGCGCATTGTATGGGTGTGTGTTACATTACATTCACTAGTAGGAGTGAGAAAAACATCACGGGGTGGTGCGCATTGTATGGGTGTGTGTTACATTACATTCACTAGTAGGCGTGAGAAAAACATCACGGGTGGTGCGCATTGTATGGGTGTGTGTTACATTACATTCACTAGTAGGAGTGAGAAAAACATCACGGGGTGGTGCGCATTGTATGGGTGTTTGTTACATTACATCACTAGTAGGAGTGAGAAAATCATCACGGGGTGGTGCGCATTGTATGTGTGGTGTGTTACATTAGATTCACTAGTAGGAGTGAGAGAAACATCACGGGGTGGTGCGCATTGTATGGGTGTGCGTTACATTAGATTCACTAGTAGGAGTGAGAGAAACATCACGGGGTGGTGCGCATTTTATGGGTGTGCGTTACATTACATTCACTAGTAGGAGTGAGAGAAACATCACGAAGTGGTGCGCATTGTATGGGTTGCGTTACATTACATTCACTAGTAGGAGTGAGAAAAACCTCACGGGGTGGTGCGCATTGTTTGGGTGTGCGTTACATTACATTCACTAGTAGGAGTGAGAAAAACATCACGGGGTGGTGCACATTGTATGGGTGTGTAACATTACATTCACTAGTAGGAGTGAGAAAAACATCACGGGGTGGTGCGCATTGTATGGGTGTGTGTTACATTACATTCACTAGTAGGAGTGAGAAAAACATCACGGGGTGGTGCGCATTGTATGGGTTTGTGTTACCTTAGATTCACTAGTAGGAGTGAGAAAAACATCACGGGGTGGTGCGCATTGTATGGGTGTGTGTTACATTACATTCACTAGTAGGAGTGAGAAAAACATCACGTGGCGGTGCGCAATGTATGGGTTTGTGTTACATTAGATTCACTAGTAGGAGTGAGAAAAACATCACGGGGTGGTGCGCATTGTATGGGTGTGTGTTACATTACATTCACTAGTAGGAGTGAGAAAAACATCAAGTGGCGGTGCGCATTGTATGGGTGTGTGTTACATTACATTCACTAGTAGGAGTGAGAAAAACATCACGGGGTGGTTCGCATTGTATGGGTGTGTGTTACATTACATTCACTAGTAGGAGTGAGAAAAACATCATGGGGTGGTGCGCATTGTATGGGTGTGTGTTACATTACATTCACTAGTAGGAGTGAGAAAACATCACGGGGTGGTGCGCATTGTATGGGTGTGTGTTACATTAGATTCACTAGTAGGAGTGAGAAAACATCACGGGGCGGTGCGCATTGTATGAGTGTGTGTTACATTACATTCACTAGTAGGAGTGAGAAAAACATCACGGGGCGGGGCGCATTGTATGGGTGTGTGTTACATTACATTCACTAGTAGGAGTGAGAAAAACATCACGGGGTGGTGCGCATTGTATGGGTGTGTGTTACATTACATTCACTAGTAGGAGTGAGAAAAACATCACGGGGTGGTGCGCATTGTATGGGTGTGTGTTACATTAGATTCACTAGTAGGAGTGAGAAAACATCACGGGGTGGTGCGCATTGTATGGGTGTGTGTTACATTACATTCACTAGTAGGAGTGAGAAAAACATCACGGGGTGGTGCGCATTGTATGGGTGTGTGTTACATTACATTCACTAGTAGGAGTGAGAAAAACATCACGGGGTGGTGCGCATTGTATGGGTGTGTGTTATATTACATTCACTAGTAGGAGTGAGAAAAACATCACGGGTGGTGCGCATTGTATGGGTGTGTGTTACATTACATTCACTAGTAGGAGTGAGAAAAACATCACGGGGTGGTGCGCATTGTATGGGTGTGTGTTACATTACATTCACTAGTAGGAGTGAGAAAAACATCACAGGGTGGTGCGCATTGTATGGGTGTTTGTTACATTAGATTCACTAGTAGGAGTGAGAAAATCATCACGGGGTGGTGCACATTGTATGGGTGTGTGTTACATTAGATTCACTAGTAGGAGTGAGAAAAACATCACGGGATGGTGCGCATTGTATGGGTGTGTGTTACATTACATTCACTAGTAGGAGTGAGAAAAACATCACGGGGCGGTGCGCATTGTATGGGTGTGTGTTACATTACATTCACTAGTAGGAGTGAGAAAAACAACCCGGGGTGGTGCGCATTGTATGGGTGTGTGTTACATTACATTCACTAGTAGGAGTGAGAAAAACATCACGGGGTGGTGCGCATTGTATGGGTGTGTGTTACATTACATTCACTAGTAGGAGTGAGAAAAACATCACGGGGTGGTGCGCATTGTATTGGTGTGTGTTACATTACATTCACTAGTAGGAGTGAGAAAAACATCACGGGGTGGTGCGCATTGTAAGGGTGTGTGTTACATTAGATTCACTAGTAGGAGTGAGAAAAACATCACGGGGTGGTGCGCATTGTATGGGTGTGTGTTACATTACATTCACTAGTAGGAGTGAGAAAAACATCACGGGGTGGTGCGCATTGTATGGGTGTGTGTTACATTACATTCACTAGTAGGAGTGAGAAAATCATCACGGGGTGGTGCGCATTGTTTGGGTGTGCGGTTACATTACATTCACTAGTAGGAGTGAGAAAAACATCACGGGGTGGTGCGCATTGTATGGGTGTGTAACATTACATTCACTAGTAGGAGTGAGAAAAACATCACGGGTGGTGCGCATTGTATGGGTGTGCGTTACATTAGATTCACTAGTAGGAGTGAGAGAAACATCACGGGGTGGTGCGCATTTTATGGGTGTGCGTTACATTACATTCACTAGTAGGAGTGAGAGAAACATCACGAAGTGGTGCGCATTTTAGGGTGTGCGTTACATTACATTCACTAGTAGGAGTGAGAAAAACCTCACGGGGGTGGTGCGCATTGTTTGGGTGTGCGTTACATTACATTCACTAGTAGGAGTGAGAAAAACATCACGGGGTGGTGCACATTGTATGGGTGTGTAACATTACATTCACTAGTAGGAGTGAGAAAAACATCACGGGGTGGTGCGCATTGTATGGGTGTGTGTTACATTACATTCACTAGTAGGAGTGAGAAAAACATCACGGGGTGGTGCGCATTGTATGGGTTTGTGTTACATTAGATTCACTAGTAGGAGTGAGAAAAACATCACGGGGTGGTGCGCATTGTATGGGTGTGTGTTACATTACATTCACTAGTAGGAGTGAGAAAAACATCACGTGGCGGTGCGCATTGTATGGGTGTGTGTTACATTAGATTCACTAGTAGGAGTGAGAAAAACATCACGGGGTGGTGCGCATTGTATGGGTGTGTGTTACATTACATTCACTAGTAGGAGTGAGAAAAACATCACGGGGTGGTGCGCATTGTATGGGTGTGTGTTACATTACATTCACTAGTAGGAGTGAGAAAAACATCACGGGGTGGTGCGCATTGTATGGTTTTGTGTTACATTAGATTCACTAGTAGGAGTGAGAAAAACATCACGGGGTGGTGCGCATTGTATGGTGTGTGTTACATTACATTCACTAGTAGGAGTGAGAAAAACATCACGTGGCGGTGCGCAATGTATGGGTTTGTGTTACATTAGATTCACTAGTAGGAGTGAGAAAAACATCACGGGGTGGTGCGCATTGTATGGGTGTGTGTTACATTACATTCACTAGTAGGAGTGAGAAAAACATCACGTGGCGGTGCGCATTGTATGGGTGTGTGTTACATTAGATTCACTAGTAGGAGTGAGAAAAACATCACGGGGTGGTGCGCATTGTATGGGTGTGTGTTACATTACATTCACTAGTAGGAGTGAGAAAAACATCACGGGGTGGTGCGCATTGTATGGGTGTGTGTTACATTACATTCACTAGTAGGAGTGAGAAAAACATCACGGGGTGGTGCGCATTGTATGGGTGTGTGTTACATTAGATTCACTAGTAGGAGTGAGAAAAACATCACGGGACGGTGCGCATTGTATGGGTGTGTGTTACATTACATTCACTAGTAGGAGTGAGAAAAACATCACGGGGCGGTGCGCATTGTATGGGTGTGTGTTACATTACATTCACTAGTAGGAGTGAGAAAAACATCACGGGGTGGTGCACATTGTATGGGTGTGTGTTACATTACATTCACTAGTAGGAGTGAGAAAAACATCACGGGGTGGTGCGCATTGTATGGGTGTGTGTTACATTACATTCACTAGCAGGAGTGAGAAAAACATCACGGGGTGGTGCGCATTGTATGGGTGTGTGTTACATTACATTGACTAGTAGGAGTGAGAAAAACATCACGGGGTGGTGCGCATTGTATGGGTGTGTGTTACATTACATTCACTAATAGGAGTGAGAAAAACATCACGGGGTGGTGCGCATTGTATGGGTGTGTGTTACATTACATTCACTAGTAGGAGTGAGAAAAACATCACGGGGCGGTGCGCATTGTATGGGTGTGTGTTACATTAGATTCACTAGTAGGAGTGAGAAAAACATCACGGGGCGGTGCGCATTGTATGGGTGTGTGTTACATTAGATTCACTAGTAGGAGTGAGAAAAACATCACGGGGCGGTGCGCATTGTATGGGTGTGTGTTACATTACATTCACTAGTAGGAGTGAGAAAAACATCACGGGGCGGTGCGCATTGTATGGGTGTGTTACATTACATTCACTAGTAGGAGTGAGAAAAACATCGCGGGGTGGTGCGCATTGTATGGGTGTGTGTTACATTACATTCACTAGTAGGAGTGAGAAAAACATCACGGGGTGGTGCGCATTGTATGGGTGTGTGTTACATTACATTCACTAGTAGGAGTGAGAAAAACATCACGGGGTGGTGCGCATTGTATGGGTGTGTGTTACATTACATTCACTAGTAGGAGTGAGAAAAACATCACGGGGTGGTGCGCATTGTATGGGTGTGTGTTACATTACATTCACTAGTAGGAGTGAGAAAAACATCACGGGGTGGTGCGCATTGTATGGGTGTGTGTTACATTACATTCACTAGTAGGCGTGAGAAAAACATCACGGGGTTGTGCGCATTGTATGGGTGTGTGTTACATTACATTCACTAGTAGGAGTGAGAAAAACATCACGGGGTGGTGCGCATTGTATGGGTGTTTGTTACATTACATTCACTAGTAGGAGTGAGAAAATCATCACGGGGTGGTGCGCATTGTATGTGTGTGTGTTACATTAGATTCACTAGTAGGAGTGAGAGAAACATCACGGGGTGGTGCGCATTGTATGGGTGTGCGTTACATTAGATTCACTAGTAGGAGTGAGAGAAACATCACGGGGTGGTGCGCATTTTATGGGTGTGCGTTACATTACATTCACTAGTAGGAGTGAGAGAAACATCACGAAGTGGTGCGCATTGTATGGGTGTGCGTTACATTACATTCACTAGTAGGAGTGAGAAAAACCTCACGGGGTGGTGCGCATTGTTTGGGTGTGCGTTACATTACATTCACTAGTAGGAGTGAGAAAAACATCACGGGGTGGTGCACATTGTATGGGTGTGTAACATTACATTCACTAGTAGGAGTGAGAAAAACATCACGGGGTGGTGCGCATTGTATGGGTGTGTGTTACATTACATTCACTAGTAGGAGTGAGAAAAACATCACGGGGTGGTGCGCATTGTATGGGTTTGTGTTACCTTAGATTCACTAGTAGGAGTGAGAAAAACATCACGGGGTGGTGCGCATTGTATGGGTGTGTGTTACATTACATTCACTAGTAGGAGTGAGAAAAACATCACGTGGCGGTGCGCAATGTATGGGTTTGTGTTACATTAGATTCACTAGTAGGAGTGAGAAAAACATCACGGGGTGGTGCGCATTGTATGGGTGTGTGTTACATTACATTCACTAGTAGGAGTGAGAAAAACATCACGTGGCGGTGCGCATTGTATGGGTGTGTGTTACATTACATTCACTAGTAGGAGTGAGAAAAACATCACGGGGTGGTTCGCATTGTATGGGTGTGTGTTACATTACATTCACTAGTAGGAGTGAGAAAAACATCATGGGGTGGTGCGCATTGTATGGGTGTGTGTTACATTACATTCACTAGTAGGAGTGAGAAAAACATCACGGGGTGGTGCGCATTGTATGGGTGTGTGTTACATTAGATTCACTAGTAGGAGTGAGAAAAACATCACGGGGCGGTGCGCATTGTATGAGTGTGTGTTACATTACATTCACTAGTAGGAGTGAGAAAAACATCACGGGGCGGGGCGCATTGTATGGGTGTGTGTTACATTACATTCACTAGTAGGAGTGAGAAAAACATCACGGGGTGGTGCGCATTGTATGGGTGTGTGTTACATTACATTCACTAGTAGGAGTGAGAAAAACATCACGGGGTGGTGCGCATTGTATGGGTGTGTGTTACATTAGATTCACTAGTAGGAGTGAGAAAAACATCACGGGGTGGTGCGCATTGTATGGGTGTGTGTTACATTACATTCACTAGTAGGAGTGAGAAAAACATCACGGGGTGGTGCGCATTGTATGGGTGTGTGTTACATTACATTCACTAGTAGGAGTGAGAAAAACATCACGGGATGGTGCGCATTGTATGGGTGTGTGTTACATTACATTCACTAGTAGGAGTGAGAAAAACATCACGGGGTGGTGCGCATTGTATGGGTGTGTGTTACATTACATTCACTAGTAGGAGTGAGAAAAACATCACGGGGTGGTGCGCATTGTATGGGTGTGTGTTACATTACATTCACTAGTAGGAGTGAGAAAAACATCACAGGGTGGTGCGCATTGTATGGGTGTTTGTTACATTAGATTCACTAGTAGGAGTGAGAAAATCATCACGGGGTGGTGCACATTGTATGGGTGTGTGTTACATTAGATTCACTAGTAGGAGTGAGAAAAACATCACGGGGTGGTGCGCATTGTATGGGTGTGTGTTACATTACATTCACTAGTAGGAGTGAGAAAAACATCACGGGGCGGTGCGCATTGTATGGGTGTGTGTTACATTACATTCACTAGTAGGAGTGAGAAAAACAACCCGGGGTGGTGCGCATTGTATGGGTGTGTGTTACATTACATTCACTAGTAGGAGTGAGAAAAACATCACGGAGTGGTGCGCATTGTATGGGTGTGTGTTACATTACATTCACTAGTAGGAGTGAGAAAAACATCACGGGGTGGTGCGCATTGTATGGGTGTGTGTTACATTACATTCACTAGTAGGAGTGAGAAAAACATCACGGGGTGGTGCGCATTGTAAGGGTGTGTGTTACATTAGATTCACTAGTAGGAGTGAGAAAAACATCACGGGGTGGTGCGCATTGTATGGGTGTGTGTTACATTACATTCACTAGTAGGAGTGAGAAAAACATCACGGGGTGGTGCGCATTGTATGGCTGTGTGTTACATTACATTCACTAGTAGGAGTGAGAAAATCATCACGGGGTGGTGCGCATTGTTTGGGTGTGCGTTACATTACATTCACTAGTAGGAGTGAGAAAAACATCACGGGGTGGTGCGCATTGTATGGGTGTGTAACATTACATTCACTAGTAGGAGTGAGAAAAACATCACGGGGTGGTGCGCATTGTATGGGTGTGCGTTACATTAGATTCACTAGTAGGAGTGAGAGAAACATCACGGGGTGGTGCGCATTTTATGGGTGTGCGTTACATTACATTCACTAGTAGGAGTGAGAGAAACATCACGAAGTGGTGCGCATTTTATGGGTGTGCGTTACATTACATTCACTAGTAGGAGTGAGAAAAACCTCACGGGGTGGTGCGCATTGTTTGGGTGTGCGTGACATTACATTCACTAGTGGGAGTGAGAAAAACATCACGGGGTGGTGCACATTGTATGGGTGTGTAACATTACATTCACTAGTAGGAGTGAGAAAAACATCACGGGGTGGTGCGCATTGTATGGGTGTGTGTTACATTACATTCACTAGTAGGAGTGAGAAAATCATCACGTGGCGGTGCGCATTGTATGGGTGTGTGTTACATTAGATTCACTAGTAGGAGTGAGAAAAACATCACGGGGTGGTGCGCATTGTATGGGTGTGTGTTACATTACATTCACTAGTAGGAGTGAGAAAAACATCACGGGGTGGTGCGCATTGTATGGGTGTGTGTTACATTACATTCACTAGTAGGAGTGAGAAAAACATCACGGGGTGGTGCGCATTGTATGGTTTTGTGTTACATTAGATTCACTAGTAGGAGTGAGAAAAACATCACGGGGTGGTGCGCATTGTATGGTGTGTGTTACATTACATTCACTAGTAGGAGTGAGAAAAACATCACGTGGCGGTGCGCAATGTATGGGTTTGTGTTACATTAGATTCACTAGTAGGAGTGAGAAAAACATCACGGGGTGGTGCGCATTGTATGGGTGTGTGTTACATTACATTCACTAGTAGGAGTGAGAAAAACATCACGTGGCGGTGCGCATTGTATGGGTGTGTGTTACATTAGATTCACTAGTAGGAGTGAGAAAAACATCACGGGGTGGTGCGCATTGTATGGGTGTGTGTTACATTACATTCACTAGTAGGAGTGAGAAAAACATCACGGGGTGGTGCGCATTGTATGGGTGTGTGTTACATTACATTCACTAGTAGGAGTGAGAAAAACATCACGGGGTGGTGCGCATTGTATGGGTGTGTGTTACATTAGATTCACTAGTAGGAGTGAGAAAAACATCACGGGACGGTGCGCATTGTATGGGTGTGTGTTACATTACATTCACTAGTAGGAGTGAGAAAAACATCACGGGGCGGTGCGCATTGTATGGGTGTGTGTTACATTACATTCACTAGTAGGAGTGAGAAAAACATCACGGGGTGGTGCGCATTGTATGGGTGTGTGTTACATTACATTCACTAATAGGAGTGAGAAAAACATCACGGGGTGGTGCGCATTGTATGGGTGTGTGTTACATTACATTCACTAGTAGGAGTGAGAAAAACATCACGGGGCGGTGCGCATTGTATGGGTGTGTGTTACATTAGATTCACTAGTAGGAGTGAGAAAAACATCACGGGGCGGTGCGCATTGTATGGGTGTGTGTTACATTAGATTCACTAGTAGGAGTGAGAAAAACATCACGGGGCGGTGCGCATTGTATGGGTGTGTGTTACATTACATTCACTAGTAGGAGTGAGAAAAACATCACGGGGCGGTGCGCATTGTATGGGTGTGTGTTACATTACATTCACTAGTAGGAGTGAGAAAAACATCGCGGGGTGGTGCGCATTGTATGGGTGTGTGTTACATTACATTCACTAGTAGGAGTGAGAAAAACATCACGGGGTGGTGCGCATTGTATGGGTGTGTGTTACATTACATTCACTAGTAGGAGTGAGAAAAACATCACGGGGTGGTGCGCATTGTATGGGTGTGTGTTACATTACATTCACTAGTAGGAGTGAGAAAAACATCACGGGGTGGTGCGCATTGTATGGGTGTGTGTTACATTACATTCACTAGTAGGAGTGAGAAAAACATCACGGGGTGGTGCGCATTGTATGGGTGTGTGTTACATTACATTCACTAGTAGGCGTGAGAAAAACATCACGGGGTGGTGCGCATTGTATGGGTGTGTGTTACATTACATTCACTAGTAGGAGTGAGAAAAACATCACGGGGTGGTGCGCATTGTATGGGTGTTTGTTACATTACATTCACTAGTAGGAGTGAGAAAATCATCACGGGGTGGTGCGCATTGTATGTGTGTGTGTTACATTAGATTCACTAGTAGGAGTGAGAGAAACATCACGGGGTGGTGCGCATTGTATGGGTGTGCGTTACATTAGATTCACTAGTAGGAGTGAGAGAAACATCACGGGGTGGTGCGCATTTTATGGGTGTGCGTTACATTACATTCACTAGTAGGAGTGAGAGAAACATCACGAAGTGGTGCGCATTGTATGGGTGTGCGTTACATTACATTCACTAGTAGGAGTGAGAAAAACCTCACGGGGTGGTGCGCATTGTTTGGGTGTGCGTTACATTACATTCACTAGTAGGAGTGAGAAAAACATCACGGGGTGGTGCACATTGTATGGGTGTGTAACATTACATTCACTAGTAGGAGTGAGAAAAACATCACGGGGTGGTGCGCATTGTATGGGTGTGTGTTACATTACATTCACTAGTAGGAGTGAGAAAAACATCACGGGGTGGTGCGCATTGTATGGGTTTGTGTTACCTTAGATTCACTAGTAGGAGTGAGAAAAACATCACGGGGTGGTGCGCATTGTATGGGTGTGTGTTACATTACATTCACTAGTAGGAGTGAGAAAAACATCACGTGGCGGTGCGCAATGTATGGGTTTGTGTTACATTAGATTCACTAGTAGGAGTGAGAAAAACATCACGGGGTGGTGCGCATTGTATGGGTGTGTGTTACATTACATTCACTAGTAGGAGTGAGAAAAACATCACGTGGCGGTGCGCATTGTATGGGTGTGTGTTACATTACATTCACTAGTAGGAGTGAGAAAAACATCATGGGGTGGTGCGCATTGTATGGGTGTGTGTTACATTACCTTCACTAATAGGAGTGAGAAAAACATCACGGGGTGGTGCGCATTGTATGGGTGTGTGTTACATTAGATTCACTAGTAGGAGTGAGAAAAACATCACGGGGCGGTGCGCATTGTATGAGTGTGTGTTACATTACATTCACTAGTAGGAGTGAGAAAAACATCACGGGGCGGGGCGCATTGTATGGGTGTGTGTTACATTACATTCACTAGTAGGAGTGAGAAAAACATCACGGGGTGGTGCGCATTGTATGGGTGTGTGTTACATTACATTCACTAGTAGGAGTGAGAAAAACATCACGGGGTGGTGCGCATTGTATGGGTGTGTGTTACATTAGATTCACTAGTAGGAGTGAGAAAAACATCACGGGGTGGTGCGCATTGTATGGGTGTGTGTTACATTACATTCACTAGTAGGAGTGAGAAAAACATCACGGGGTGGTGCGCATTGTATGGGTGTGTGTTACATTACATTCACTAGTAGGAGTGAGAAAAACATCACGGGGTGGTGCGCATTGTATGGGTGTGTGTTACATTACATTCACTAGTAGGAGTGAGAAAAACATCACGGGGTGGTGTGCATTGTATGGGTGTGTGTTACATTACATTCACTAGTAGGCGTGAGAAAAACATCACGGGGTGGTGCGCATTGTATGGGTGTGTGTTACATTACATTCACTAGTAGGAGTGAGAAAAACATCACGGGGTGGTGCGCATTGTATGGGTGTTTGTTACATTACATTCACTAGTAGGAGTGAGAAAATCATCACGGGGTGGTGCGCATTGTATGTGTGTGTGTTACATTAGATTCACTAGTAGGAGTGAGAGAAACATCACGGGGTGGTGCGCATTGTATGGGTGTGCGTTACATTAGATTCACTAGTAGGAGTGAGAGAAACATCACGGGGTGGTGCGCATTTTATGGGTGTGCGTTACATTACATTCACTAGTAGGAGTGAGAGAAACATCACGAAGTGGTGCGCATTGTATGGGTGTGCGTTACATTACATTCACTAGTAGGAGTGAGAAAAACCTCACGGGGTGGTGCGCATTGTTTGGGTGTGCGTTACATTACATTCACTAGTAGGAGTGAGAAAAACATCACGGGGTGGTGCACATTGTATGGGTGTGTAACATTACATTCACTAGTAGGAGTGAGAAAAACATCACGGGGTGGTGCGCATTGTATGGGTGTGTGTTACATTACATTCACTAGTAGGAGTGAGAAAAACATCACGGGGTGGTGCGCATTGTATGGGTTTGTGTTACCTTAGATTCACTAGTAGGAGTGAGAAAAACATCACGGGGTGGTGCGCATTGTATGGGTGTGTGTTACATTACATTCACTAGTAGGAGTGAGAAAAACATCACGTGGCGGTGCGCAATGTATGGGTTTGTGTTACATTAGATTCACTAGTAGGAGTGAGAAAAACATCACGGGGTGGTGCGCATTGTATGGGTGTGTGTTACATTACATTCACTAGTAGGAGTGAGAAAAACATCACGTGGCGGTGCGCATTGTATGGGTGTGTGTTACATTACATTCACTAGTAGGAGTGAGAAAAACATCATGGGGTGGTGCGCATTGTATGGGTGTGTGTTACATTACCTTCACTAATAGGAGTGAGAAAAACATCACGGGGTGGTGCGCATTGTATGGGTGTGTGTTACATTAGATTCACTAGTAGGAGTGAGAAAAACATCACGGGGCGGTGCGCATTGTATGAGTGTGTGTTACATTACATTCACTAGTAGGAGTGAGAAAAACATCACGGGGCGGGGCGCATTGTATGGGTGTGTGTTACATTACATTCACTAGTAGGAGTGAGAAAAACATCACGGGGTGGTGCGCATTGTATGGGTGTGTGTTACATTACATTCACTAGTAGGAGTGAGAAAAACATCACGGGGTGGTGCGCATTGTATGGGTGTGTGTTACATTAGATTCACTAGTAGGAGTGAGAAAAACATCACGGGGTGGTGCGCATTGTATGGGTGTGTGTTACATTACATTCACTAGTAGGAGTGAGAAAAACATCACGGGGTGGTGCGCATTGTATGGGTGTGTGTTACATTACATTCACTAGTAGGAGTGAGAAAAACATCACGGGGTGGTGCGCATTGTATGGGTGTGTGTTACATTTCATTCACTAGTAGGAGTGAGAAAAACATCACGGGGTGGTGCGCATTGTATGGGTGTGTGTTACATTACATTCACTAGTAGGAGTGAGAAAAACATCACGGGGTGGTGCGCATTGTATGGGTGTGTGTTACATTACATTCACTAGTAGGAGTGAGAAAAACATCACAGGGTGGTGCGCATTGTATGGGTGTTTGTTACATTAGATTCACTAGTAGGAGTGAGAAAATCATCACGGGGTGGTGCACATTGTATGGGTGTGTGTTACATTAGATTCACTAGTAGGAGTGAGAAAAACATCACGGGGTGGTGCGCATTGTATGGGTGTGCGTTACATTAGATTCACTAGTAGGAGTGAGAGAAACATCAAGGGGTGGTGCGCATTTTATGGGTGTGCGTTACATTACATTCACTAGTAGGAGTGAGCGAAACATCACGAAGTGGTGCGCATTGTATGGGTGTGTGTTACATTACATTCACTAGTAGGAGTGACAAAAACATCACGGGGAGGTGCGCATTATATGGGTGTGTGTTACATTACATTCACTAGTAGGAGTGAGAAAAACATCGCGGGGTGGTGCGCATTGTATGGGTGTGTGTTACATTACATTCACTAGTAGGAGTGAGAAAAACATCACGGGGTGGTGCGCATTGTATGGGTGTGTGTTACATTACATTCACTAGTAGGAGTGAGAAAAACATCACGGGGTGGTGCGCATTGAATGGGTGTGTGTTACATTACATTCACTAGTAGGAGTGAGAAAAACATCACGGGGTGGTGCGCATTGTATGGGTGTTTGTTACATTAGATTCACTAGTAGGAGTGAGAAAATCATCACGGGGTGGTGCGCATTGTATAGGTGTGTGTCACATTACATTCACTAATAGGAGTGAGAAAAACATCACGGGGTGGTGCGCATTGTATGGGTGTGTGTTAAACTACATTCACTACTAGCAGTGACAAAAACATCACGGGGTGGTGCGCATTGTATGGGTGTGTGTTACACTACATTCACTAGTAGGAGTGAGAAAAACATCACGGGGTGGTGCGCATTGTATGGGTGTGTGTTAAACTACATTCACTACTAGCAGTGACAAAAACATCACGGGGTGGTGCGCATTGTATGGGTGTGTGTTACACTACATTCACTAGTAGGAGTGAGAAAAACATCACGGGGTGGTGCGCATTGTATGGGTGTGTGTTACATTACATTCACTAGTAGGAGTGAGAAAAACATCACGGGGTGGTGCGCATTGTATGGGTGTTTGTTACATTAGATTCACTAGTAGGAGTGAGAAAAACATCACGGGGTGGTGCGCATTGTATGGGTGTGTGTTACATTAGATTCACTAGTAGGAGTGAGAAAAACTTCACGGGGTGGTGCGCATTGTATGGGTGTGTGTTACATTACATTCACTAGTAGGAGTGAGAAAAACATCACGGGGTGGTGCGCATTGTATGGGTGTGTGTTACATTACATTCACTAGTAGGAGTGAGAAAAGCATCAGGGGTGGTGCGCATTGTATGGGTGTGTGTTACATTACATTCACTAGTAGGAGTGAGAAAAACATCACGGGGTGGTGCGCATTTTATGGGTGTGTGTTACATTACATTCACTAGTAGGAGTGAGAAAAGTATCACGGGGTGGTGCGCCTTGTATGGGTGTGTGTTACATTACATTCACTAGTAGGAGTGAGAAAAATATCACGGGGTGGTGCGCATTGTATGCGTGTGTGTTACATTACATTCACTAGTAGGAGTGAGAAAAACATCACTGGATGGTGCGCATTGTATGGGTGTGTGTTACATTAGATTCACTACTAGGAGTGAGAAAAACATCACGGGGTGGTGCGCATTGTATGGGTGTTTGTTACATTAGATTCACTAGTAGGAATGAGAAAATCATCACGGGGTGTTGCGCATTGTATGGGTGTGTGATATATTACATTCACTAGTAGGAGTGAGAAAATCATCACGGGGAGGTGCGCATTGTATGGGTGTGTGTTACATTACATTCACTAGTAGGAGTGAGAAAAACATCACGGGGTGGTGCGCATTGTATGGGTGTTTGTTACATTAGATTCACTAGTAGGAGTGAGAAAATCATCACGGGGTGGTGCGCATTGTATGGGTGTGTGTTACATTACATTCACTAGTAGGAGTGAGAAAAACATCACGGGGTGGTGCGCATTGTATGGGTGTGTGTTACATAAGATTCACTAGTAGGAGTGAGAAAAACATCACGGGGTGGTGCGCATTGTATGGGTGTTTGTTACATTAGATTCAGAAGTAGGAATGAGAAAATCATCACGGGGTGGTGCGCATTGTATGGGTGTGTAATACATTACATTCACTAGTAGGAGTGAGAAAACCATCACGGGGTGGTGCGCATTGTATGGGTGTGTGTTACATTACATTCACTAGTAGGAGTGAGAAAAACATCACGGGGTGGTGCGCATTGTATGGGTGTGTGTTACATTAGATTCACTAGTAGGAGTGAGAAAATCATCACGGGGTGGTGCGCATTGTATGGGTGTGTGTTACATTACATTCACTAGTAGGAGTGAGAAAAACATCACGGGGTGGTGCGCATTGTATGGGTGTGTGTTACATTACATTCACTAGTAGGAGTGAGAAAAACATCACGGGGTGGTGCGCATGGTATGGGTGTGTGTTACATTACATTCACTAGTAGGAGTGAGAAAAACATCACGGGGTGGTGTGCATTGTATATGTGTGTGTTACATTAGATTCACTAGTAGGAGTGAAAAAACATCACGGGGTGGTGCGCATTGTATGGGTGTGTGTTACATTACATTCACTAGTAGGAGTGAGAAAAACATCACGGGGAGGTGCGCATTTTATGGGTGTTTGTTACATTACATTCAGTAGTAGGAGTGAGATAAACATCACGGGGTGGTGCGCATTGTATGGGTGTGTGTTACATTACATTCACTAGTAAGAGTGAGAAAAACATCACGGGGTGGTGCGCATTGTATGGGTGTGTGTTACATTACATTCACTAGTAGGAGTGAGAAAAACATCACGGGGTGGTGCGCATTTTATGGGTGTGTGTTACATTACATTCACTACTAGGAGTGAGAAAAGTATCACGGGGTGGTGCGCATTGTATGGGTGTGTGTTACATTACATTCACTAGTAGGAGTGAGAGAAACATCACGGGGTGGTGCGCATTTTATGGGTGTTCGTTACATTACATTCACTAGTAGGAGTGAGAGAAACATCACGGGGTGGTGCGCATTGTATGGGTGTGTGTTACATTACATTCACTAGTAGGAGTGAGAAAAACATCACGGGGTGGTGCGCATTTTATGGGTGTGTGTTACATTACATTCACTACTAGGAGTGAGAAAAACATCACCGGGTGGTGCACATTGTATGGGTGTGTGTTACATTACATTCACTAGTAGGAGGGAGAAAAACACAACGTGGTGGTGCGCATTGTATGGGTGTGTTACATTACATTCACTAGTAGGAGTGAGAAAAACATCACGGGGTGGTGCGCATTGTATGGGTGTGTTACATTACATTCACTAGTAGGAGTGAGAAAAACATCACGGGGTGGTGTGCATTGTATGGGTGTGTGTTACATTAGATTCACTGGTAGGAGTGAGAAAAACATCACGGGGTGGTGCGCATTTTATGGGTGTGTGTTACATTAGATTCACTATTAGGAGTGAGAAAAACATCACGGGGTGGTGCGCATTGTATGGGTGTGTGTTACAATAGATTCACTATTAGGAGTGAGAAAAACATCACGGGGTGGTGCGCATTGTATGGGTGTGTGTTACATTAGATTCACTAGTAGGAGTGAGAAAAACATCACGGGGTGGTGCGCATTGTATGGGTGTGCGTTACATTAGATTCACTAGTAGGAGTGAGAGAAACATCACGGGGTGGTGCGCATTGTATGGGTGTGCGTTACATTACATTCACTAGTAGGAGTGAGAAAAACATCACGGGGTGGTGCGCATTGTTTGGGTGTGCGTTACATTACATTCACTAGTAGGAGTGAGAAAAACATCACGGGGTGGTGCGCATTGTATGGGTGTGTAACATTACATTCACTAGTAGGAGTGAGAAAAACATCACGGGGTGGTGCGCATTGTATGGGTGTGTGTTACATTACATTCACTGGTAGGAGTGAGAAAAACATCACGGGGTGGTGCGCATTGTATGGGTTTGTGTTACATTAGATTCACTAGTAGGAGTGAGAAAAACATCACGGGGTGGTGCGCATTGTATGGGTGTGTGTTACATTACATTCACTAGTAGGAGTGAGAAAAACATCACGGGGCGGTGCGCATTGTATGGGTGTGTGTTACATTAGATTCACTAGTAGGAGTGAGAAAAACATCACGGGGTGGTGCGCACTGTATGGGTGTGTGTTACATTATATTCACTAGTAGGAGTGAGAAAAACATCACGGGGCGGTGCGCATTGTATGGGTGTGTGTTACATTACATTCACTAGTAGGAGTGAGAAAAACATCACGGGGTGGTGCGCATTGTATGGGTGTGTGTTACATTAGATTCACTAGTAGGAGTGAGAAAAACATCACGGGGCGGTGCGCATTGTATGGGTGTGTGTTACATTACATTCACTAGTAGGAGTGAGAAAAACATCACGGGGCGGTGCGCATTGTATGGGTGTGTGTTACATTACATTCACTAGTAGGAGTGAGAAAAACATCACGGGGCGTTGCGCATTGTATGGGTGTGTGTTACATTACATTCACTAGTAGGAGTGAGAAAAACATCAAGGGGTGGTGCGCATTGTATGGGTGTGTGTTACATTACATTCACTAGTAGGAGTGAGAAAAACATCACGGGGTGGTGCGCATTGTACGGGTGTGTGTTACATTACATTCACTAGTAGGAGTGAGAAAAACATCACGGGGTGGTGCGCATTGTATGGGTGTGTGTTACATTACATTCACTAGTAGGAGTGAGAAAAACATCACGGGGTGGTGCGCATTGTATGGGTGTGTGTTACATTACATTCACTAGTAGGCGTGAGAAAAACATCACGGGGTGGTGCGCATTGTATGGGTGTGTGTTACATTACATTCACTAGTAGGAGTGAGAAAAACATCACGGGGTGGTGCGCATTGTATGGGTGTTTGTTACATTACATTCACTAGTAGGAGTGAGAAAATCATCACGGGGTGGTGCGCATTGTATGTGTGTGTGTTACATTAGATTCACTAGTAGGAGTGAGAGAAACATCACGGGGTGGTGCGCATTGTATGGGTGTGCGTTACATTAGATTCACTAGTAGGAGTGAGAGAAACATCACGGGGTGGTGCGCATTTTATGGGTGTGCGTTACATTACATACACTAGTAGGAGTGAGAGAAACATCACGAAGTGGTGCGCATTGTATGGGTGTGCGTTACATTACATTCACTAGTAGGAGTGAGAAAAACCTCACGGGGTGGTGCGCATTGTTTGGGTGTGCGTTACATTACATTCACTAGTAGGAGTGAGAAAAACATCACGGGGTGGTGCACATTGTATGGGTGTGTAACATTACATTCACTAGTAGGAGTGAGAAAAACATCACGGGGTGGTGCGCATTGTATGGGTGTGTGTTACATTACATTCACTAGTAGGAGTGAGAAAAACATCACGGGGTGGTGCGCATTGTATGGGTTTGTGTTACATTAGATTCACTAGTAGGAGTGAGAAAAACATCACGGGGTGGTGCGCATTGTATGGGTGTGTGTTACATTACATTCACTAGTAGGAGTGAGAAAAACATCACGTGGCGGTGCGCAATGTATGGGTTTGTGTTACATTAGATTCACTAGTAGGAGTGAGAAAAACATCACGGGGTGGTGCGCATTGTATGGGTGTGTGTTACATTACATTCACTAGTAGGAGTGAGAAAAACATCACGTGGCGGTGCGCATTCTATGGGTGTGTGTTACATTAGATTCACTAGTACGAGTGAGAAAAACATCACGGGGTGGTGCGCATTGTATGGGTGTGTGTTACATTACATTCACTAGTAGGAGTGAGAAAAACATCACGGGGTGGTGCGCATTGTATGGGTGTTTGTTACATTAGATTCACTAGTAGGAGTGAGAAAATCATCACGGGGTGGTGCGCATTGTATGGGTGTGTGTTACATTACATTCACTAGTAGGAGTGAGAAAAACATCACGGGGTGGTGCGCATTGTATGGGTGTGTGTTACACTACATTCACTACTAGCAGTGAGAAAAACATCACGGGGTGGTGCGCATTGTATGGGTGTGTGTTACACTACATTCAATAGTAGGAGTGAGAAAAACATCACGGGGTGGTGCGCATTGTATGGGTGTGTGTTACATTACATTCACTAGTAGGAGTGAGAAAAACATCACGGGGTGGTGCGCATTGTATGGGTGTGTGTTACATTACATTCACTAGTAGGAGTGAGAAAAACATCACGGGGAGGTGCGCATTGTATGGGTGTGTGTTACATTACATTCACTAGTAGGAGTGAGAAAAACATCACGGGGCGGTGCGCATTGTATGGGTGTGTGTTACATTAGATTCACTAGTAGGAGTGAGAAAAACATCACAGGGCGGTGCGCATTGTATGGGTGTGTGTTACATTACATTCACTAGTAGGAGTGAGAAAAACATCACGGGGCGGTGCGCATTGTATGGGTGTGTGTTACATTACATTCACTAGTAGGAGTGAGAAAAACATCACGGGGCGGTGCGCATTGTATGGGTGTGTGTTACATTACATTCACTAGTAGGAGTGAGAAAAACATCACGGGGTGGTGCGCATTGTATGGGTGTGTGTTACATTACATTCACTAGTAGGAGTGAGAAAAACATCACGGGGTGGTGCGCATTGTATGGGTGTGTGTTACATTACATTCACTAGTAGGAGTGAGAAAAACATCACGGGGTGGTGCGCATTGTATGGGTGTGTGTTACATTACATTCACTAGTAGGAGTGAGAAAAACATCACGGGGTGGTGCGCATTGTATGGGTGTGTGTTACATTACATTCACTAGTAGGAGTGAGAAAAACATCACGGGGTGGTGCGCATTGTATGGGTGTGTGTTACATTACATTCACTAGTAGGCGTGAGAAAAACATCACGGGGTGGTGCGCATTGTATGGGTGTGTGTTACATTACATTCACTCGTTGGAGTGAGAAAAACATCACGGGGTGGTGCGCATTGTATGGGTGTTTGTTACATTACATTCACTAGTAGGAGTGAGAAAATCATCACGGGGTGGTGCGCATTGTATGTGTGTGTGTTACATTAGATTCACTAGTAGGAGTGAGAGAAACATCACGGGGTGGTGCGCATTGTATGGGTGTGCGTTACATTAGATTCACTAGTAGGAGTGAGAGAAACATCACGGGGTGGTGCGCATTTTATGGGTGTGCGTTACATTACATTCACTAGTAGGAGTGAGAGAAACATCACGAAGTGGTGCGCATTGTATGGGTGTGCGTTACATTACATTCACTAGTAGGAGTGAGAAAAACCTCACGGGGTGGTGCGCATTGTTTGGGTGTGCGTTACATTACATTCACTAGTAGGAGTGAGAAAAACATCACGGGGTGGTGCACATTGTATGGGTGTGTAACATTACATTCACTAGTAGGAGTGAGAAAAACATCACGGGGTGGTGCGCATTGTATGGGTGTGTGTTACATTACATTCACTAGTAGGAGTGAGAAAAACATCACGGGGTGGTGCGCATTGTATGGGTTTGTGTTACATTAGATTCACTAGTAGGAGTGAGAAAAACATCACGTGGTGGTGCGCATTGTATGGGTGTGTGTTACATTACATTCACTCGTTGGAGTGAGAAAAACATCACGGGGTGGTGCGCATTGTATGGGTGTTTGTTACATTACATTCACTAGTAGGAGTGAGAAAATCATCACGGGGTGGTGCGCATTGTATGTGTGTGTGTTACATTAGATTCACTAGTAGGAGTGAGAGAAACATCACGGGGTGGTGCGCATTGTATGGGTGTGCGTTACATTAGATTCACTAGTAGGAGTGAGAGAAACATCACGGGGTGGTGCGCATTTTATGGGTGTGCGTTACATTACATTCACTAGTAGGAGTGAGAGAAACATCACGAAGTGGTGCGCATTGTATGGGTGTGCGTTACATTACATTCACTAGTAGGAGTGAGAAAAACCTCACGGGGTGGTGCGCATTGTTTGGGTGTGCGTTACATTACATTCACTAGTAGGAGTGAGAAAAACATCACGGGGTGGTGCACATTGTATGGGTGTGTAACATTACATTCACTAGTAGGAGTGAGAAAAACATCACGGGGTGGTGCGCATTGTATGGGTGTGTGTTACATTACATTCACTAGTAGGAGTGAGAAAAACATCACGGGGTGGTGCGCATTGTATGGGTTTGTGTTACATTAGATTCACTAGTAGGAGTGAGAAAAACATCACGTGGTGGTGCGCATTGTATGGGTGTGTGTTACATTACATTCACTAGTAGGAGTGAGAAAAACATCACGTGGCGGTGCGCAATGTATGGGTTTGTGTTACATTAGATTCACTAGTAGGAGTGAGAAAAACATCACGGGGTGGTGCGCATTGAATGGGTGTGTGTTACATTACATTCACTAGTAGGAGTGAGAAAAACATCACGGGGTGGTGCGCATTGTATGGGTGTTTGTTACATTAGATTCACTAGTAGGAGTGAGAAAATCATCACGGGGTGGTGCGCATTGTATGGGTGTGTGTTACATTACATTCACTAATAGGAGTGAGAAAAACATCACGGGGTGGTGCGCATTGTATGGGTGTGTGTTAAACTACATTCACTACTAGCAGTGACAAAAACATCACGGGGTGGTGCGCATTGTATGGGTGTGTGTTACACTACATTCACTAGTAGGAGTGAGAAAAACATCACGGGGTGGTGCGCATTGTATGGGTGTGTGTTACATTAGATTCACTAGTAGGAGTGAGAAAATCATCACGGGGTGGTGCGCATTGTATGGGTGTGTGTTACATTAGATTCACTAGTAGGAGTGAGAGAAACATCACGGGGTGGTGCGCATTTTATGGGTGTGCGTTACATTACATACACTAGTAGGAGTGAGAGAAACATCACGAAGTGGTGCGCATTGTATGGGTGTGCGTTACATTACATTCACTAGTAGGAGTGAGAAAAACCTCACGGGGTGGTGCGCATTGTTTGGGTGTGCGTTACATTACATTCACTAGTAGGAGTGAGAAAAACATCACGGGGTGGTGCACATTGTATGGGTGTGTAACATTACATTCACTAGTAGGAGTGAGAAAAACATCACGGGGTGGTGCGCATTGTATGGGTGTGTGTTACATTACATTCACTAGTAGGAGTGAGAAAAACATCACGTGGCGGTGCGCAATGTATGGGTTTGTGTTACATTAGATTCACTAGTAGGAGTGAGAAAAACATCACGGGGTGGTGCGCATTGAATGGGTGTGTGTTACATTACATTCACTAGTAGGAGTGAGAAAAACATCACGGGGTGGTGCGCATTGTATGGGTGTTTGTTACATTAGATTCACTAGTAGGAGTGAGAAAATCATCACGGGGTGGTGCGCATTGTATGGGTGTGTGTTACATTACATTCACTAATAGGAGTGAGAAAAACATCACGGGGTGGTGCGCATTGTATGGGTGTGTGTTAAACTACATTCACTACTAGCAGTGACAAAAACATCACGGGGTGGTGCGCATTGTATGGGTGTGTGTTACACTACATTCACTAGTAGGAGTGAGAAAAACATCACGGGGTGGTGCGCATTGTATGGGTGTGTGTTACATTAGATTCACTAGTAGGAGTGAGAAAATCATCACGGGGTGGTGCGCATTGTATGGGTGTGTGTTACATTAGATTCACTAGTAGGAGTGAGAGAAACATCACGGGGTGGTGCGCATTTTATGGGTGTGCGTTACATTACATACACTAGTAGGAGTGAGAGAAACATCACGAAGTGGTGCGCATTGTATGGGTGTGCGTTACATTACATTCACTAGTAGGAGTGAGAAAAACCTCACGGGGTGGTGCGCATTGTTTGGGTGTGCGTTACATTACATTCACTAGTAGGAGTGAGAAAAACATCACGGGGTGGTGCACATTGTATGGGTGTGTAACATTACATTCACTAGTAGGAGTGAGAAAAACATCACGGGGTGGTGCGCATTGTATGGGTGTGTGTTACATTACATTCACTAGTAGGAGTGAGAAAAACATCACGGGGTGGTGCGCATTGTATGGGTTTGTGTTACATTAGATTCACTAGTAGGAGTGAGAAAAACATCACGGGGTGGTGCGCATTGTATGGGTGTGTGTTACATTACATTCACTAGTAGGAGTGAGAAAAACATCACGTGGCGGTGCGCAATGTATGGGTTTGTGTTACATTAGATTCACTAGTAGGAGTGAGAAAAACATCACGGGGTGGTGCGCATTGTATGGGTGTGTGTTACATTACATTCACTAGTAGGAGTGAGAAAAACATCACGTGGCGGTGCGCATTCTATGGGTGTGTGTTACATTAGATTCACTAGTACGAGTGAGAAAAACATCACGGGGTGGTGCGCATTGTATGGGTGTGTGTTACATTAGATTCACTAGTAGGAGTGAGAAAAACATCACGGGGTGGTGCGCATTGTATGGGTGTTTGTTACATTAGATTCACTAGTAGGAGTGAGAAAATCATCACGGGGTGGTGCGCATTGTATGGGTGTGTGTTACATTACATTCACTAGTAGGAGTGAGAAAAACATCACGGGGTGGTGCGCATTGTATGGGTGTGTGTTACACTACATTCACTACTAGCAGTGAGAAAAACATCACGGGGTGGTGCGCATTGTATGGGTGTGTGTTACACTACATTCAATAGTAGGAGTGAGAAAAACATCACGGGGTGGTGCGCATTGTATGGGTGTGTGTTACATTACATTCACTAGTAGGAGTGAGAAAAACATCACGGGGTGGTGCGCATTGTATGGGTGTGTGTTACATTACATTCACTAGTAGGAGTGAGAAAAACATCACGGGGAGGTGCGCATTGTATGGGTGTGTGTTACATTACATTCACTAGTAGGAGTGAGAAAAACATCACGGGGCGGTGCGCATTGTATGGGTGTGTGTTACATTACATTCACTAGTAGGAGTGAGAAAAACATCACGGGGCGGTGCGCATTGTATGGGTGTGTGTTACATTACATTCACTAGTAGGAGTGAGAAAAACATCACGGGGCGGTGCGCATTGTATGGGTGTGTGTTACATTACATTCACTAGTAGGAGTGAGAAAAACATCACGGGGCGGTGCGCATTGTATGGGTGTGTGTTACATTACATTCACTAGTAGGAGTGAGAAAAACATCACGGGGCGGTGCGCATTGTATGGGTGTGTGTTACATTACATTCACTAGTAGGAGTGAGAAAAACATCACGGGGTGGTGCGCATTGTATGGGTGTGTGTTACATTACATTCACTAGTAGGAGTGAGAAAAACATCACGGGGTGGTGCGCATTGTATGGGTGTGTGTTACATTACATTCACTAGTAGGAGTGAGAAAAACATCACGGGGTGGTGCGCATTGTATGGGTGTGTGTTACATTACATTCACTAGTAGGCGTGAGAAAAACATCACGGGGTGGTGCGCATTGTATGGGTGTGTGTTACATTACATTCACTCGTTGGAGTGAGAAAAACATCACGGGGTGGTGCGCATTGTATGGGTGTTTGTTACATTACATTCACTAGTAGGAGTGAGAAAATCATCACGGGGTGGTGCGCATTGTATGTGTGTGTGTTACTTAAGATTCACTAGTAGGATTGAGAGAAACATCACGGGGTGGTGCGCATTGTATGGGTGTGCGTTACATTAGATTCACTAGTAGGAGTGAGAGAAACATCACGGGGTGGTGCGCATTTTATGGGTGTGCGTTACATTACATTCACTAGTAGGAGTGAGAGAAACATCACGAAGTGGTGCGCATTGTATGGGTGTGCGTTACATTACATTCACTAGTAGGAGTGAGAAAAACCTCACGGGGTGGTGCGCATTGTTTGGGTGTGCGTTACATTACATTCACTAGTAGGAGTGAGAAAAACATCACGGGGTGTTGCACATTGTATGGGTGTGTAACATTACATTCACTAGTAGGAGTGAGAAAAACATCACGGGGTGGTGCGCATTGTATGGGTGTGTGTTACATTACATTCACTAGTAGGAGTGAGAAAAACATCACGGGGTGGTGCGCATTGTATGGGTTTGTGTTACATTAGATTCACTAGTAGGAGTGAGAAAAACATCACGTGGTGGTGCGCATTTTATGGGTGTGTGTTACATTACATTCACTAGTAGGAGTGAGAAAAACATCACGTGGCGGTGCGCAATGTATGGGTTTGTGTTACATTAGATTCACTAGTAGGAGTGAGAAAAACATCACGGGGTGGTGCGCATTGAATGGGTGTGTGTTACATTACATTCACTAGTAGGAGTGAGAAAAACATCACGGGGTGGTGCGCATTGTATGGGTGTTTGTTACATTAGATTCACTAGTAGGAGTGAGAAAATCATCACGGGGTGGTGCGCATTGTATGGGTGTGTGTTACATTACATTCACTAATAGGAGTGAGAAAAACATCACGGGGTGGTGCGCATTGTATGGGTGTGTGTTAAACTACATTCACTACTAGCAGTGACAAAAACATCACGGGGTGGTGCGCATTGTATGGGTGTGTGTTACACTACATTCACTAGTAGGAGTGAGAAAAACATCACGGGGTGGTGCGCATTGTATGGGTGTGTGTTACATTAGATTCACTAGTAGGAGTGAGAAAATCATCACGGGGTGGTGCGCATTGTATGGGTGTGTGTTACATTAGATTCACTAGTAGGAGTGAGAGAAACATCACGGGGTGGTGCGCATTGTATGGGTGTGCGTTACATTAGATTCACTAGTAGGAGTGAGAGAAACATCACGGGGTGGTGCGCATTTTATGGGTGTGCGTTACATTAGATTCACTAGTAGGAGTGAGAGAAACATCACGGGGTGGTGCGCATTTTATGGGTGTGCGTTACATTACATTCACTAGTAGGAGTGAGAGAAACATCACGAAGTGGTGCGCATTGTATGGGTGTGCGTTACATTACATTCACTAGTAGGAGTGAGAAAAACCTCACGGGGTGGTGCGCATTGTTTGGGTGTGTGTTACATTACATTCACTAGTAGGAGTGAGAAAAACATCACGGGGTGGTGCGCATTGTATGGGTGTGTGTTACATTACATTCACTAGTAGGCGTGAGAAAAACATCACGGGGTGGTGCGCATTGTATGGGTGTGTGTTACATTACATTCACTAGTTGGAGTGAGAAAAACATCACGGGGTGGTGCGCATTGTATGGGTGTTTGTTACATTACATTCACTAGTAGGAGTGAGAAAATCATCACGGGGTGGTGCGCATTGTATGTGTGTGTGTTACATTAGATTCACTAGTAGGAGTGAGAGAAACATCACGGGGTGGTGCGCATTGTATGGGTGTGCGTTACATTAGATTCACTAGTAGGAGTGAGAGAAACATCACGGGGTGGTGCGCATTTTATGGGTGTGCGTTACATTACATTCACTAGTAGGAGTGAGAGAAACATCACGAAGTGGTGCGCATTGTATGGGTGTGCGTTACATTACATTCACTAGTAGGAGTGAGAAAAACCTCACGGGGTGGTGCGCATTGTTTGGGTGTGCGTTACATTACATTCACTAGTAGGAGTGAGAAAAACATCACGGGGTGGTGCACATTGTATGGGTGTGTAACATTACATTCAAAAGTAGGAGTGAGAAAAACATCACGGGGTGGTGCGCATTGTATGGGTGTGTGTTACATTACATTCACTAGTAGGAGTGAGAAAAACATCACGGGGTGGTGCGCATTGTATGGGTGTGTGTTACATTACATTCACTAGTAGGAGTGAGAAAAACATCACGGGGCGGTGCGCATTGTATGGGTGTGTGTTACATTAGATTCACTAGTAGGACTGAGAAAAACATCACAGGGCGGTGCGCATTGTATGGGTGTGTGTTACATTACATTCACTAGTAGGAGTGAGAAAAACATCACGGGGCGGTGCGCATTGTATGGGTGTGTGTTACATTACATTCACTAGTAGGAGTGAGAAAAACATCACGTGGTGGTGCGCATTGTATGGGTGTGTGTTACATTACATTCACTAGTAGGAGTGAGAAAAACATCACGGGGTGGTGCGCATTGTATGGGTGTGTGTTACATTACATTCACTAGTAGGAGTGAGAAAAACATCACGGGGTGGTGCGCATTGTATGGGTGTGTGTTACATTACATTCACTAGTAGGAGTGAGAAAAACATCACGGGGTGGTGCGCATTGTATGGGTGTGTGTTACACTACATTCACTACTAGCAGTGAGAAAAACATCACGGGGTGGTGCGCATTGTATGGGTGTGTGTTACATTACATTCACTAGTAGGAGTGAGAAAAACATCACGGGGTGGTGCGCATTGTATGGGTGTGTGTTACATTACATTCACTAGTAGGAGTGAGAAAAACATCACGGGGTGGTGCGCATTGTATGGGTGTGTGTTACATTACATTCACTAGAAGGAGTGAGAAAAACATCACGGGGTGGTGCGCATTGTATGGGTGTTTGTTACATTAGATTCACTAGTAGAAGTGAGAAAATCTTCACGGGGTGGTGCGCATTGTATGGGTGTGTGTTACATTACATTCACTAGTAGGAGTGAGAAAAACATCACGGGGTGGTGCGCATTGTATGGGTGTGTGTTACATTACATTCACTAGTAGGAGTGAGAGAAACATCAAGGGGTGGTGCGCATTTTATGGGTGTGCGTTACATTACATTCACTAGTAGGAGTGAGCGAAACATCACGAAGTGGTGCGCATTGTATGGGTGTGTGTTACATTACATTCACTAGTAGGAGTGAGAAAAACATCACGGGGTGGTGCGCATTGTATGGGTGTGTGTTACATTACATTCACTAGTAGGAGTGAGAAAAACATCACGGGGTGGTGCGCATTGAATGGGTGTGTGTTACATTACATTCACTAGTAGGAGTGAGAAAAACATCACGGGGTGGTGCGCATTGTATGGGTGTTTGTTACATTAGATTCACTAGTAGGAGTGAGAAAATCATCACGGGGTGGTGCGCATTGTATGGGTGTGTGTTACATTACATTCACTAATAGGAGTGAGAAAAACATCACGGGGTGGTGCGCATTGTATGGGTGTGTGTTAAACTACATTCACTACTAGCAGTGACAAAAACATAACGGGGTGGTGCGCATTGTATGGGTGTGTGTTACACTACATTCACTAGTAGGAGTGAGAAAAACATCACGGGGTGGTGCTCATTGTATGGGTGTGTGTTACATTAGATTCACTAGTAGGAGTGAGAAAATCATCACGGGGTGGTGCGCATTGTATGGGTGTGTGTTACATTAGATTCACTAGTAGGAGTGAGAGAAACATCACGGGGTGGTGCGCATTGTATGGGTGTGCGTTACATTAGATTCATTAGTAGGAGTGAGAGAAACATCACGGGGTGGTGCGCATTTTATGGGTGTGCGTTACATTACATTCACTAGTAGGAGTGAGAGAAACATCACGAAGTGGTGCGCATTGTATGGGTGTGCGTTACATTACATTCACTAGTAGGAGTGAGAAAAACATCACGGTGTGGTGCGCATTGTATGGGTGTGCATTACATTACATTCACTAGTAGGAGTGAGAAAAACATCACGGGGTGGTGCGCATTGTATGGGTGTGTGTTACATTACATTCACTAGTAGGAGTGAGAAAAACATCACGGGGTGGTGCGCATTGTATGGGTTTGTGTTACATTAGATTCACTAGTAGGAGTGAGAAAAACATCACGGGGTGGTGTGCATTTTATGGGTGTGTGTTACATTACATTCACTAGTAGGAGTGAGAGAAACATCACGGGGTGGTGCGCATTGTATGGGTTTGTGTTACATTAGATTCACTAGTAGGAGTGAGAAAAACATCACGGGGTGGTGTGCATTGTATGGGTGTGTGTTACATTACATTCACTAGTAGGAGTGAGAAAAACATCACGGGGTGGTGCGCATTGTATGGGTGTTTGTTACATTAGATTCACTAGTAGGAGTGAGAAAATCATCACGGGGTGGTGCGCATTGTATTGTTGTGTGTTACATTACATTCACTAGTAGGAGTGAGAAAAACATCACGGGGTGGTGCGCATTGTATTGGTGTGTGTTACATTACATTCACTAGTAGGAGTGAGAGAAACATCACGGGGTGCTGCGCATTTTATGGGTGTGCGTTACATTACATTCACTAGTAGGAGTGAGAGAAGCATCACGAAGTGGTGCGCATTGTATGGGTGTGTGTTACATTACATTCACTAGTAGGAGTGAGAAAAACATCACGGGGTGGTGCGCATTGTATGGGTGTGTGTTACATTACATTCAATAGTAGGAGTGAGAAAAACATCACGGGGTGGTGCGCATTGTATGGGTGTGTGTTACATTACATACACTAGTAGGAGTGAGAAAAACATCACGGGGTGGTGCGCATTGTATGGGTGTGTGTTACACTACATTCACTACTAGCAGTGAGAAAAACATCACAGGGTGGTGCGCATTGTATGGGTGTGTGTTACACTACATTCACTAGTAGGAGTGAGAAAAACATCACGGGGTGGTGCGCATTGTATGCGTGTGTGTTACATTACATTCACTAGTAGGAGTGAGAAAAACATCACGGGGTGGTGCGCATTGTATGGGTGTGTGTTACATTAGATTCACTAGTAGGAGTGAGAAAATCATCACGGGGTGGTGTGCATTGTATTGGTGTGTGTTACATTACATTCACTAGTAGGAGTGAGAAAAACATCACGGGGTGGTGCACATTGTATGGGTGTGTGTTACATTACATTCACTAGTAGGCGTGAGAAAATCATCACGGGGTGGTGCGCATTGTATGGGTGTGTGTTACATTACATTCACTAGTAGGAGTGAGAAAAACATCACGGGGTGGTGCGCATTGTATGGGTGTTTGTTACATTAGATTCACTAGTAGGAGTGAGAAAATCATCACGGGGTGGTGCGCATTGTATGGGTGTGTGTTACATTACATTCACTATTAGGAGTGAGAAAAACATCACGGGGTGGTGCGCATTGTATGGGTGTGTGTTACATTACATTCACTAGTAGGAGTGAGAAAAACATCACGGGGTGGTGCGCATTGTATGGGTGTGTGTTACATTACATTCACTAGTAGGAGTGAGAAAAACATCACAGGGTGGTGCGCATTGTATGGGTGTTTGTTACATTAGATTCACTAGTAGGAGTGAGAAAATCATCACGGGGTTGTGCACATTGTATGGGTGTGTGTTACATTAGATTCACTAGTAGGAGTGAGAAAAACATCACGGGGTGGTGCCCATTGTATGGGTGTGCGTTACATTAGATTCACTAGTAGGAGTGAGAGAAACATCAAGGGGTGGTGCGCATTTTATGGGTGTGCGTTACATTACATTCACTAGTAGGAGTGAGCGAAACATCACGAAGTGGTGCGCATTGTATGGGTGTGTGTTACATTACATTCACTAGTAGGAGTGAGAAAAACATCACGGGGTGGTGCGCATTGTATGGGTGTGTGTTACATTACATTCACTAGTAGGAGTGAGAAAAACATCACGGGGTGGTGCGCATTGAATGGGTGTGTGTTACATTACATTCACTAGTAGGAGTGAGAAAAACATCACGGGGTGGTGCGCATTGTATGGGTGTTTGTTACATTAGATTCACTAGTAGGAGTGAGAAAATCATCACGGGGTGGTGCGCATTGTATGGGTGTGTGTTACATTACATTCACTAATAGGAGTGAGAAAAACATCACGGGGTGGTGCGCATTGTATGGGTGGGTGTTAAACTACATTCACTACTAGCAGTGACAAAAACATCACGGGGTGGTGCGCATTGTATGGGTGTGTGTTACACTACATTCACTAGTAGGAGTGAGAAAAACATCACGGGGTAGTGCTCATTGTATGGGTGTGTGTTACATTAGATTCACTAGTAGGAGTGAGAAAATCATCACGGGGTGGTGCGCATTGTATGGGTGTGTGTTACATTAGATTCACTAGTAGGAGTGAGAGAAACATCACGGGGTGGTGCGCATTGTATGGGTGTGCGTTACATTAGATTCACTAGTAGGAGTGAGAGAAACATCACGGGGTGGTGCGCATTTTATGGGTGTGCGTTACATTACATTCACTAGTAGGAGTGAGAGAAACATCACGAAGTGGTGCGCATTGTATGGGTGTGCGTTACATTACATTCACTAGAAGGAGTGAGAAAAACATCACGGTGAGGTGCGAATTGTGTGGGTGTGCATTACATTACATTCACTAGTAGGAGTGAGAAAAACATCACGGGGTGGTGCGCATTGTATGGGTGTGTGTTACATTACATTCACTAGTAGGAGTGAGAAAAACATCACGGGGTGGTGCGCATTGTATGGGTTTGCGTTACATTAGATTCACTAGTAGGAGTGAGAAAAACATCACGGGGTGGTGTGCATTGTATGGGTGTGTGTTACATTACATTCACTAGTAGGAGTTAGAAAAACATCACGGGGTGGTGCGCATTGTATGGGTGTGTGTTACATTACATTCACTAGTAGGAGTGAGAAAAACATCACGGGGTGGTGCCCATTTTATGGGTGTTTGTTACATTAGATTCACTAGTAGGAGTGAGAAAATCATCACGGAGTGGTGCGCATTGTATGGGTGTGTGTTACATTACATTCACTAGTAGGAGTGAGAAAAACATCACGGGGTGGTGCGCATTGTATGGGTGTGTGTTACACTATATTCACTACTAGCAGTGAGAAAAATATCACGGGGTGGTGCGCATTGTATGGCTGTGTGTTACACTACATTCAATAGTAGGAGTGAGAAAAACATCACGGGGTGGTGCGCATTGTATGGGTGTGTGTTACACTACATTCACTGGTAGGAGTGAGAAAAACATCACGGGGTGGTGCGCATTGTATGGGTGTGTGTTACACTACATTCACTACTAGCAGTGAGAAAAACATCACAGGGTGGTGCGCATTGTATGGGTGTGTGTTACACTACATTCACTACTAGCAGTGAGAAAAATATCACGGGGTGGTGCGCATTGTATGGCTGTGTGTTACACTACATTCAATAGTAGGAGTGAGAAAAACATCACGGGGTGGTGCGCATTGTATGGGTGTGTGTTACACTACATTCACTGGTAGGAGTGAGAAAAATATCACGGGGTGGTGCGCATTGTATGGGTGTGTGTTACACTACATTCACTACTAGCAGTGAGAAAAACATCACAGGGTGGTGCGCATTGTATGGGTGTGTGTTACACTACATTCACTGGTAGGAGTGAGAAAAACATCACGGGGTGGTGCGCATTGTATGGGTGTGTGTTACATTACATTCACTAGTAGGAGTGAGAAAAACATCACGGGGTGGTGCGCATTGTATGGGTGTGTGTTACATTAGATTCACTAGTAGGAGTGAGAA
This sequence comes from Cavia porcellus, assembly GCF_034190915.1. Lineage (NCBI taxonomy): Eukaryota > Metazoa > Chordata > Mammalia > Rodentia > Caviidae > Cavia > Cavia porcellus. The sequence goes on along the minus strand of NW_026947615.1, from coordinate 355,537 downwards.
AATCATCACGGGGTGGTGTGCATTGTATTGGTGTGTGTTACATTACATTCACTAGTAGGAGTGAGAAAAACATCACGGGGTGGTGCGCATTGTATGGGTGTGTGTTACATTACATTCACTAGTAGGCGTGAGAAAATCATCACGGGGTGGTGCGCACTGTATGGGTGTGTGTTACATTACATTCACTAGTAGGAGTGAGAAAAACATCACGGGGTGGTGCGCATTGTATGGGTGTTTGTTACATTAGATTCACTAGTAGGAGTGAGAAAATCATCACGGGGTGGTGCGCATTGTATGGGTGTGTGTTACATTACATTCACTATTAGGAGTGAGAAAAACATCACGGGGTGGTTCGCATTGTATGGGTGTGCGTTACATTAGATTCACTAGTAGGAGTGAGAGAAACATCACGGGGTGGTGCGCATTTTATGGGTGTGCGTTACATTATATTCACTAGTAGGAGTGAGAGAAACATCACGAAGTGGTGCGCATTGTATGGGTGTGCGTTACATTACATTCACTAGTAGGAGTGAGAAAAACATCACGGGGTGGTGCACATTGTTTGGGTGTGCGTTACATTACATTCACTAGTAGGAGTGAGAAAAACATCACGGGGTGGTGCGCATTGTATGGGTGTGCGTTACATTACATTCACTAGTACGTATGAGAAAAACATCACGGGGTGGTGTGCGTTGTATGGGTGTGTTACATTACATTCACTAGTAGGAGTGAGAAAAACATCACGGGGTGGTGCGCATTGTATGGGTGTGTGTTACATTACATTCACTAGTAGGAGTGAGAAAAACATCACGGGGCGGTGCGCATTGTATGGGTGTGTGTTACATTACATTCACTAGTAGGAGTGAGAAAAACATCACGGGGCGGTGCGCATTGTATGGGTGTGTGTTACATTACATTCCCTAGTAGGAGTGAGAAAAACATCACGGGGCGGTGCGCATTGTATGGGTGTGTGTTACATTACATTCACTAGTAGGAGTGAGAAAAACATCACGGGGTGGTGCGCATTGTATGGGTGTGTGTTACATTACATTCACTAGTAGGAGTGAGAAAAACATCACGGGGTGGTGCGCATTCTATGGGTGTGTGTTACATTACATTCACTAGTAGGAGTGAGAAAAACATCACGGGGTGGTGCGCATTGTATGGGTGTGTATTACATTACATTCACTAGTAGGAGTGAGAAAAACATCACGGGGTGGTGCGCATTGTATGGGTATGTGTTACATTACATTCACTAGTAGGAGTGAGAAAAACATCACGGGGTGGTGCGCATTGTATGGGTGTTTGTTACATTAGATTCACTAGTAGGAGTGAGAAAATCATCACGGAGTGGTGCGCATTGTATGGGTGTGTGTTACATTACATTCACTAGTAGGAGTGAGAAAAACATCACGGGGTGGTGCGCATTGTATGGGTGTGTGTTACACTACATTCACTACTAGCAGTGAGAAAAATATCACGGGGTGGTGCGCATTGTATGGCTGTGTGTTACACTACATTCAATAGTAGGAGTGAGAAAAACATCACGGGGTGGTGCGCATTGTATGGGTGTGTGTTACATTACATTCACTAGTAGGAGTGAGAAAAACATCACGGGGTGGTGCGCATTGTATGGGTGTTTGTTACATTAGATTCACTAGTAGGAGTGAGAAAATCATCACGGGGTGGTGCGCATTGTATGGGTGTGTGTTACATTGCATTCACTAGTAGGAGTGAGAAAAACATCACGGGGTGGTGCGCATTGTATGGGTGTGTGTTACATTACATTCACTAGTAGGAGTGAGAAAAACATCACGGGGTGGTGCGCATTGTATGGGTGTGCGTTACATTACATTCACTAGTAGGAGTGAGGAAAACATCACGGGGTGGTGCGCATTGTATGGGTGTGTAACATTACATTCACTAGTAGGCGTGAGAAAAACATCACGGGACGGTGCGCATTGTATGGGTGTGTGTTACATTAGATTCACTAGTAGGAGTGAGAAAAACATCACGGGGCGGTGCGCATTGTATGGGTGTGTGTTACATTACATTCACTAGTAGGAGTGAGAAAAACATCACGGGGCGGTGCGCATTGTATGGGTGTGTGTTACATTACATTCCCTAGTAGGAGTGAGAAAAACATCACGGGGCGGTGCGCATTGTATGGGTGTGTGTTACATTACATTCACTAGTAGGAGTGAGAGAAACATCACGGGGCGGTGCGCATTGTATGGGTGTGCGTTACATTACATTCACTAGTAGGAGTGAGAGAAACATCACGAAGTGGTGCGCATTGTATGGGTGTGCGTTACATTACATTCACTAGTAGGAGTGAGAAAAACATCACGGGGTGGTGCGCTTTGTATGGGTGTGCGTTACATTAGATTCACTAGTAGGAGTGAGAGAAACATCACGGGGTGGTGCGCATTTTATGGGTGTGCGTTACATTACATTCACTAGTAGGAGTGAGAGAAACATCACGAAGTGGTGCGCATTGTATGGGTGTGTGTTACATTACATTCACTAGTAGGAGTGAGAAAAACATCACGGTGTGGTGCGCATTGTATGGGTGTGCATTACATTACATTCACTAGTAGGAGTGAGAAAAACATCACGGGGTGGTGCGCATTGTATGGGTGTGTGTTACATTACATTCACTAGTAGGAGTGAGAAAAACATCACGGGGTGGTGCACATTGTATGGGTTTGTGTTACATTAGATTCACTAGTAGGAGTGAGAAAAACATCACGGGGTGGTGTGCATTGTATGGGTGTGTGTTACATTACATTCACTAGTAGGAGTTAGAAAAACATCACGGGGTGGTGCGCATTGTATGGGTGTGTGTTACATTACATTCACTAGTAGGAGTGAGAAAAACATCACGGGGTGGTGCGCATTGTATGGGTGTTTGTTACATTAGATTCACTAGTAGGAGTGAGAAAATCATCACGGGGTGGTGCGCATTGTATGGTTGTGTGTTACATTACATTCACTAGTAGGAGTGAGAAAAACATCACGGGGTGGTGCGCATTGTATGGGTGTGTGTTACACTACATTCACTACTAGCAGTGAGAAAAACATCACGGGGTGGTGCGCATTGTATGGGTGTGTGTTACACTACATTCAATAGTAGGAGTGAGAAAAACATCACGGGGTGGTGCGCATTGTATGGGTGTGTGTTACATTACATTCACTAGTAGGAGTGAGAAAAACATCACGGGGTGGTGCGCATTGTATGGGTGTTTGTTACATTAGATTCACTAGTAGGTATGAGAAAATCATCACGGTGTGGTGCGCATTGTATGGGTGTGTGTTACATTAGATTCACTAGTAGGAGTGAGAGAAACATCACGGTGTGGTGCGCATTTTATGGGTGTGCGTTACATTACATTCACTAGTAGGAGTGAGACAAACATCACGAAGTGGTGCGCATTGTATGGGTGTGTGTTACATTACGTTCACTAGTAGGAGTGAGAAAAACATCACGGGGTGGTGCGCATTGTATGGGTGTGTGTTACATTACATTCACTAGTAGGAGTGAGAAAAACATCACGGGGTGGTGCGCATTGTATGGGTGTGTGTTACATTACATTCACTAGTAGGAGTGAGAAAAACATCACGGGGTGGTGCGCATTGTATGGGTGTTTGTTACATTAGATTCACTAGTAGGAGTGAGAAAATCATCACGGGGTGGTGCACATTGTATGGGTGTGTGTTACATTAGATTCACTAGTAGGAGTGAGAAAAACATCACGGGGTGGTGCGCATTGTATGGGTGTGCGTTACATTAGATTCACTAGTAGGAGTGAGAGAAACATCACGGGGTGCTGCGCATTTTATGGGTGTGCGTTACATTACATTCACTAGTAGGAGTGAGAGAAGCATCACGAAGTGGTGCGCATTGTATGGGTGTGTGTTACATTACATTCACTAGTAGGAGTGAGAAAAACATCACGGGGTGGTGCGCATTGTATGGGTGTGTGTTACATTACATTCAATAGTAGGAGTGAGAAAAACATCACGGGGTGGTGCGCATTGTATGGGTGTGTGTTACATTACATACACTAGTAGGAGTGAGAAAAACATCACGGGGTGGTGCGCATTGTATGGGTGTGTGTTACACTACATTCACTACTAGCAGTGAGAAAAACATCACAGGGTGGTGCGCATTGTATGGGTGTGTGTTACACTACATTCACTAGTAGGAGTGAGAAAAACATCACGGGGTGGTGCGCATTGTATGGGTGTGTGTTACATTACATTCACTAGTAGGAGTGAGAAAAACATCACGGGGTGGTGCGCATTGTATGGGTGTGTGTTACATTAGATTCACTAGTAGGAGTGAGAAAATCATCACGGGGTGGTGTGTATTGTATTGGTGTGTGTTACATTACATTCACTAGTAGGAGTGAGAAAAACATCACGGGGTGGTGCGCATTGTATGGGTGTTTGTTACATTAGATTCACTAGTAGGAGTGAGAAAATCATCACGGGGTGGTGCGCATTGTATGGGTGTGTGTTACATTGCATTCACTAGTAGGAGTGAGAAAAACATCACGGGGCGGTGCGCATTGTATGGGTGTGTGTTACATTAGATTCACTAGTAGGAGTGAGAAAAACATCACGGGGCGGTGCGCATTGTATGGGTGTGTGTTACATTACATTCACTAGTAGGAGTGAGAAAAACATCACGGGGCGGTGCGCATTGTATGGGTGTGTGTTACATTACATTCCCTAGTAGGAGTGAGAAAAACATCACGGGGCGGTGCGCATTGTATGGGTGTGTGTTACATTACATTCACTAGTAGGAGTGAGAGAAACATCACGGGGTGGTGCGCATTGTATGGGTGTGCGTTACATTACATTCACTAGTAGGAGTGAGAGAAACATCACGAAGTGGTGCGCATTGTATGGGTGTGCGTTACATTACATTCACTAGTAGGAGTGAGAAAAACATCACGGGGTGGTGCGCTTTGTATGGGTGTGCGTTACATTAGATTCACTAGTAGGAGTGAGAGAAACATCACGGGGTGGTGCGCATTTTATGGGTGTGCGTTACATTACATTCACTAGTAGGAGTGAGAGAAACATCACGAAGTGGTGTGCATTGTATGGGTGTGTGTTACATTACATTCACTAGTAGGAGTGAGAAAAACATCACGGTGTGGTGCGCATTGTATGGGTGTGCATTACATTACATTCACTAGTAGGAGTGAGAAAAACATCACGGGGTGGTGCGCATTGTATGGGTGTGTGTTACATTACATTCACTAGTAGGAGTGAGAAAAACATCACGGGGTGGTGCGCATTGTATGGGTTTGTGTTACATTAGATTCACTAGTAGGAGTGAGAAAAACATCACGGGGTGGTGTGCATTGTATGGGTGTGTGTTACATTACATTCACTAGTAGGAGTGAGAAAAACATCACGGGGTGGTGCGCATTGTATGGGTTTGTGTTACATTAGATTCACTAGTAGGAGTGAGAAAAACATCACGGGGTGGTGCGCATTGTATGGGTGTGTGTTACATTACATTCACTAGTAGGAGTGAGAAAAACATCACGGGGTGGTGCGCATTGTATGGGTGTTTGTTACATTAGATTCACTAGTAGGTATGAGAAAATCATCACGGGGTGGTGCGCATTGTATGGGTGTGTGTTACATTAGATTCACTAGTAGGAGTGAGAGAAACATCACGGTGTGGTGCGCATTTTATGGGTGTGCGTTACATTACATTCACTAGTAGGAGTGAGACAAACATCACGAAGTGGTGCGCATTGTATGGGTGTGTGTTACATTACGTTCACTAGTAGGAGTGAGAAAAACATCACGGGGTGGTGCGCATTGTATGGGTGTGTGTTACATTACATTCACTAGTAGGAGTGAGAAAAACATCACGGGGTGGTGCGCATTGTATGGGTGTGTGTTACATTACATTCACTAGTAGGAGTGAGAAAAACATCACGGGGTGGTGCGCATTGTATGGGTGTTTGTTACATTAGATTCACTAGTAGGAGTGAGAAAATCATCACGGGGTGGTGCACATTGTATGGGTGTGTGTTACATTAGATTCACTAGTAGGAGTGAGAAAAACATCACGGGGTGGTGCGCATTGTATGGGTGTGCGTTACATTAGATTCACTAGTAGGAGTGAGAGAAACATCACGGGGTGCTGCGCATTTTATGGGTGTGCGTTACATTACATTCACTAGTAGGAGTGAGAGAAGCATCACGAAGTGGTGCGCATTGTATGGGTGTGTGTTACATTACATTCACTAGTAGGAGTGAGAAAAACATCACGGGGTGGTGCGCATTGTATGGGTGTGTGTTACATTACATTCAATAGTAGGAGTGAGAAAAACATCACGGGGTGGTGCGCATTGTATGGGTGTGTGTTACATTACATACACTAGTAGGAGTGAGAAAAACATCACGGGGTGGTGCGCATTGTATGGGTGTGTGTTACACTACATTCACTACTAGCAGTGAGAAAAACATCACAGGGTGGTGCGCATTGTATGGGTGTGTGTTACACTACATTCACTAGTAGGAGTGAGAAAAACATCACGGGGTGGTGCGCATTGTATGGGTGTGTGTTACATTACATTCACTAGTAGGAGTGAGAAAAACATCACGGGGTGGTGCGCATTGTATGGGTGTGTGTTACATTAGATTCACTAGTAGGAGTGAGAAAATCATCACGGGGTGGTGTGTATTGTATTGGTGTGTGTTACATTACATTCACTAGTAGGAGTGAGAAAAACATCACGGGGTGGTGCGCATTGTATGGGTGTGTGTTACATTACATTCACTAGTAGGCGTGAGAAAATCATCACGGGGTGGTGCGCATTGTATGGGTGTGTGTTACATTACATTCACTAGTAGGAGTGAGAAAAACATCACGGGGTGGTGCGCATTGTATGGGTGTTTGTTACATTAGATTCACTAGTAGGAGTGAGAAAATCATCACGGGGTGGTGCGCATTGTATGGGTGTGTGTTACATTACATTCACTATTAGGAGTGAGAAAAACATCACGGGGTGGTGCGCATTGCCTGGGTGTGTGTTACATTACATTCACTAGTAGGAGTGAGAAAAACATCACGGGGTGGTGCGCATTGTATGGGTGTGTGTTACATTACATTCACTAGTAGGAGTGAGAAAAACATCACAGGGTGGTGCGCATTGTATGGGTGTTTGTTACATTAGATTCACTAGTAGGAGTGAGAAAATCATCACGGGGTGGTGCACATTCAATGGGTGTGTGTTACATTAGATTCACTAGTAGGAGTGAGAAAAACATCACGGGGTGGTGCCCATTGTATGGGTGTGTGTTACATTAGATTCACTAGTAGGAGTGAGAGAAACATCAAGGGGTGGTGCGCATTTTATGGGTGTGCGTTACATTACATTCACTAGTAGGAGTGAGCGAAACATCACGAAGTGGTGCGCATTGTATGGGTGTGTGTTACATTACATTCACTAGTAGGAGTGAGAAAAACATCACGGGGTGGTGCGCATTGTATGGGTGTGTGTTACATTACATTCACTAGTAGGAGTGAGAAAAACATCACGGGGTGGTGCGCATTGAATGGGTGTGTGTTACATTACATTCACTAGTAGGAGTGAGAAAAACATCACGGGGTGGTGCGCATTGTATGGGTGTTTGTTACATTAGATTCACTAGTAGGAGTGAGAAAATCATCACGGGGTGGTGCGCATTGTATGGGTGTGTGTTACATTACATTCACTAATAGGAGTGAGAAAAACATCACGGTGTGGTGCGCATTGTATGGGTGTGTGTTAAACTACATTCACTACTAGCAGTGACAAAAACATCACGGGGTGGTGCGCATTGTATGGGTGTGTGTTACACTACATTCACTAGTAGGAGTGAGAAAAACATCACGGGGTGGTGCGCATTGTATGGGTGTGTGTTACATTAGATTCACTAGTAGGAGTGAGAAAATCATCACGGGGTGGTGCGCATTGTATGGGTGTGTGTTACATTAGATTCACTAGTAGGAGTGAGAGAAACCTCACGGGGTGGTGCGCATTGTATGGGTGTGCGTTACATTAGATTCACTAGTAGGAGTGAGAGAAACATCACGGGGTGGTGCGCATTGTATGGGTGTTTGTTACATTACATTCACTAGTAGGAGTGAGAGAAACATCACGAAGTGGTGCGCATTGTATGGGTGTGCGTTACATTACATTCACTAGTAGGAGTGAGAAAAACATCACGGTGTGGTGCGCATTGTATGGGTGTGCATTACATTACATTCACTAGTAGGAGTGAGAAAAACATCACGGGGTGGTGCGCATTGTATGGGTGTGTGTTACATTACATTCACTAGTAGGAGTGAGAAAAACATCACGGGGTGGTGCGCATTGTATGGGTTTGTGTTACATTAGATTCACTAGTAGGAGTGAGAAAAACATCACGGGGTGCTGTGCATTGTATGGGTGTGTGTTACATTACATTCACTAGTAGGAGTTAGAAAAACATCACGGGGTGGTGCGCATTGTATGGGTGTGTGTTACATTACATTCACTAGTAGGAGTGAGAAAAACATCACGGGGTGGTGCGCATTGTATGGGTGTTTGTTACATTAGATTCACTAGTAGGAGTGAGAAAATCATCACGGGGTGGTGCGCATTGTATGGTTGTGTGTTACATTACATTCACTAGTAGGAGTGAGAAAAACATCACGGGGTGGTGCGCATTGTATGGGTGTGTGCTACACTACATTCACTACTAGCAGTGAGAAAAACATCACGGGGTGGTGCGCATTGTATGGGTGTGTGTTACACTACATTCAATAGTAGGAGTGAGAAAAACATCACGGGGTGGTGCGCATTGTATGGGTGTGTGTTACATTACATTCACTAGTAGGAGTGAGAAAAACATCACGGGGTGGTGCGCATTGTATGGGTGTTTGTTACATTAGATTCACTAGTAGGTATGAGAAAATCATCACGGGGTGGTGCGCATTGTATGGGTGTGTGTTACATTAGATTCACTAGTAGGAGTGAGAGAAACATCACGGTGTGGTGCGCATTTTATGGGTGTGCGTTACATTACATTCACTAGTAGGAGTGAGACAAACATCACGAAGTGGTGCGCATTGTATGGGTGTGTGTTACATTACGTTCACTAGTAGGAGTGAGAAAAACATCACGGGGTGGTGCGCATTGTATGGGTGTGTGTTACATTACATTCACTAGTAGGAGTGAGAAAAACATCACGGGGTGGTGCGCATTGTATGGGTGTGTGTTACATTACATTCACTAGTAGGAGTGAGAAAAACATCACGGGGTGGTGCGCATTGTATGGGTGTTTGTTACATTAGATTCACTAGTAGGAGTGAGAAAATCATCACGGGGTGGTGCACATTGTGTGGGTGTGTGTTACATTAGATTCACTAGTAGGAGTGAGAAAAACATCACGGGGTGGTGCGCATTGTATGGGTGTGCATTACATTAGATTCACTAGTAGGAGTGAGAGAAACATCACGGGGTGCTGCGCATTTTATGGGTGTGCGTTACATTACATTCACTATTAGGAGTGAGAGAAGCATCACGAAGTGGTGCGCATTGTATGGGTGTGTGTTACATTACATTCACTAGTAGGAGTGAGAAAAACATCACGGGGTGGTGCGCATTGTATGGCTGTGTGTTACATTACATTCAATAGTAGGAGTGAGAAAAACATCACGGGGTGGTGCGCATTGTATGGGTGTGTGTTACACTACATTCACTACTAGCAGTGAGAAAAACATCACAGGGAGGTGCGCATTGTATGGGTGTGTGTTACACTACATTCACTAGTAGGAGTGAGAAAAACATCACGGGGTGGTGCGCATTGTATGGGTGTGTGTTACATTACATTCACTAGTAGGAGTGAGAAAAACATCACGGGGTGGTGCGCATTGTATGGGTGTGTGTTACATTAGATTCACTAGTAGGAGTGAGAAAATCATCACGGGGTGGTGTGCATTGTATTGGTGTGTGTTACATTACATTCACTAGTAGGAGTGAGAAAAACATCACGGGGTGGTGCGCATTGTATGGGTGTGTGTTACATTACATTCACTAGTAGGCGTGAGAAAATCATCACGGGGTGGTGCGCATTGTATGGGTGTGTGTTACATTACATTCACTAGTAGGAGTGAGAAAAACATCACGGGGTGGTGCGCATTGTATGGGTGTGCGTTACATTAGATTCACTAGTAGGAGTGAGAGAAACATCACGGGGTGGTGCGCATTTTATGGGTGTGCGTTACATTATATTCACTAGTAGGAATGAGAGAAACATCACGAAGTGGTGCGCATTGTATGGGTGTGCGTTACATTACATTCACTAGTAGGAGTGAGAAAAACATCACGGGGTGGTGCACATTGTTTGGGTGTGCGTTACATTACATTCACTAGTAGGAGTGAGAAAAACATCACGGGGTGGTGCGCATTGTATGGGTGTGCGTTACATTACATTCACTAGTACGTATGAGAAAAACATCACGGGGTGGTGTGCGTTGTATGGGTGTGTTACATTACATTCACTAGTAGGAGTGAGAAAAACATCACGGGGTGGTGCGCATTGTATGGGTGTGTGTTACATTACATTCACTAGTAGGAGTGAGAAAAACATCACGGGGCGGTGCGCATTGTATGGGTGTGTGTTACATTACATTCACTAGTAGGAGTGAGAAAAACATCACGGGGCGGTGCGCATTGTATGGGTGTGTGTTACATTACATTCCCTAGTAGGAGTGAGAAAAACATCACGGGGCGGTGCGCATTGTATGGGTGTGTGTTACGTTACATTCACTAGTAGGAGTGAGAAAAACATCACGGGGTGGTGCGCATTGTATGGGTGTGTGTTACATTACATTCACTAGTAGGAGTGAGAAAAACATCACGGGGTGGTGCGCATTCTATGGGTGTGTGTTACATTACATTCACTAGTAGGAGTGAGAAAAACATCACGGGGTGGTGCGCATTGTATGGGTGTGTATTACATTACATTCACTAGTAGGAGTGAGAAAAACATCACGGGGTGGTGCGCATTGTATGGGTGTTTGTTACATTAGATTCACTAGTAGGAGTGAGAAAATCATCACGGAGTGGTGCGCATTGTATGGGTGTGTGTTACATTACATTCACTAGTAGGAGTGAGAAAAACATCACGGGGTGGTGCGCATTGTATGGGTGTGTGTTACACTACATTCACTACTAGCAGTGAGAAAAATATCACGGGGTGGTGCGCATTGTATGGCTGTGTGTTACACTACATTCAATAGTAGGAGTGAGAAAAACATCACGGGGTGGTGCGCATTGTATGGGTGTTTGTTACATTAGATTCACTAGTAGGAGTGAGAAAATCATCACGGAGTGGTGCGCATTGTATGGGTGTGTGTTACATTACATTCACTAGTAGGAGTGAGAAAAACATCACGGGGTGGTGCGCATTGTATGGGTGTGTGTTACACTACATTCACTACTAGCAGTGAGAAAAACATCACGGGGTGGTGCGCATTGTATGGGTGTGTGTTACACTACATTCAATAGTAGGAGTGAGAAAAACATCACGGGGTGGTGCGCATTGTATGGGTGTGTGTTACATTACATTCACTATTAGGAGTGAGAAAAACATCACGGGGTGGTGCGCATTGTATGGGTGTTTGTTACATTAGATTCACTAGTAGGTATGAGAAAATCATCACGGGGTGGTGCGCATTGTATGGGTGTGTGTTACATTAGATTCACTAGTAGGAGTGAGAGAAACATCACGGTGTGGTGCGCATTTTATGGATGTGCGTTACATTACATTCACTAGTAGGAGTGAGACAAACATCACGAAGTGGTGCGCATTGTATGGGTGTGTGTTACATTACGTTCACTAGTAGGAGTGAGAAAAACATCACGGGGTGGTGCGCATTGTATGGGTGTGTGTTACATTACATTCACTAGTAGGAGTGAGAAAAACATCACGGGGTGGTGCGCATTGTATGGGTGTGTGTTACATTACATTCACTAGTAGGAGTGAGAAAAACATCACGGGGTGGTGCGCATTGTATGGGTGTTTGTTACATTAGATTCACTAGTAGGAGTGAGAAAATCATCACAGGGTGGTGCACATTGTATGGGTGTGTGTTACATTACATTCACTAGTAGGAGTGAGAAAAACATCACGGGGTGGTGCGCATTGTATGGGTGTGCGTTACATTAGATTCACTAGTAGGAGTGAGAGAAACATCACGGGGTGCTGCGCATTTTATGGGTGTGCGTTACATTACATTCACTAGTAGGAGTGAGAGAAGCATCACGAAGTGGTGCGCATTGTATGGGTGTGTGTTACATTACATTCACTAGTAGGAGTGAGAAAAACATCACGGGGTGGTGCGCATTGTATGGGTGTGTGTTACATTACATTCAATAGTAGGAGTGAGAAAAACATCACGGGGTGGTGCGCATTGTATGGGTGTGTGTTACATTACATACACTAGTAGGAGTGAGAAAAACATCACGGGGTGGTGCGCATTGTATGGGTGTGTGTTACACTACATTCACTACTAGCAGTGAGAAAAACATCACAGGGTGGTGCGCATTGTATGGGTGTGTGTTACACTACATTCACTAGTAGGAGTGAGAAAAACATCACGGGGTGGTGCGCATTGTATGGGTGTGTGTTACATTACATTCACTAGTAGGAGTGAGAAAAACATCACGGGGTGGTGCGCATTGTATGGGTGTGTGTTACATTAGATTCACTAGTAGGAGTGAGAAAATCATCACGGGGTGGTGTGTATTGTATTGGTGTGTGTTACATTACATTCACTAGTAGGAGTGAGAAAAACATCACGGGGTGGTGCGCATTGTATGGGTGTGTGTTACATTACATTCACTAGTAGGAGTGAGAAAAACATCACGGGGTGGTGCGCATTGTATGGGTATGTGTTACATTACATTCACTAGTAGGAGTGAGAAAAACATCACGGGGTGGTGCGCATTGTATGGGTGTTTGTTACATTAGATTCACTAGTAGGAGTGAGAAAATCATCACGGAGTGGTGCGCATTGTATGGGTGTGTGTTACATTACATTCACTAGTAGGAGTGAGAAAAACATCACGGGGTGGTGCGCATTGTATGGGTGTGTGTTACACTATATTCACTACTAGCAGTGAGAAAAATATCACGGGGTGGTGCGCATTGTATGGCTGTGTGTTACACTACATTCAATAGTAGGAGTGAGAAAAACATCACGGGGTGGTGCGCATTGTATGGGTGTGTGTTACACTACATTCACTGGTAGGAGTGAGAAAAACATCACGGGGTGGTGCGCATTGTATGGGTGTGTGTTACACTACATTCACTACTAGCAGTGAGAAAAACATCACAGGGTGGTGCGCATTGTATGGGTGTGTGTTACACTACATTCACTACTAGCAGTGAGAAAAATATCACGGGGTGGTGCGCATTGTATGGCTGTGTGTTACACTACATTCAATAGTAGGAGTGAGAAAAACATCACGGGGTGGTGCGCATTGTATGGGTGTGTGTTACACTACATTCACTGGTAGGAGTGAGAAAAATATCACGGGGTGGTGCGCATTGTATGGGTGTGTGTTACACTACATTCACTACTAGCAGTGAGAAAAACATCACAGGGTGGTGCGCATTGTATGGGTGTGTGTTACACTACATTCACTGATAGGAGTGAGAAAAACATCACGGGGTGGTGCGCATTGTATGGGTGTGTGTTACATTACATTCACTAGTAGGAGTGAGAAAAACATCACGGGGTGGTGCGCATTGTATGGGTGTGTGTTACATTAGATTCACTAGTAGGAGTGAGAAAATCATCACGGGGTGGTGTGCATTGTATTGGTGTGTGTTACATTACATTCACTAGTAGGAGTGAGAAAAACATCACGGGGTGGTGCGCATTGTATGGGTGTGTGTTACATTACATTCACTAGTAGGCGTGAGAAAATCATCACGGGGTGGTGCGCACTGTATGGGTGTGTGTTACATTACATTCACTAGTAGGAGTGAGAAAAACATCACGGGGTGGTGCGCATTGTATGGGTGTTTGTTACATTAGATTCACTAGTAGGAGTGAGAAAATCATCACGGGGTGGTGCGCATTGTATGGGTGTGTGTTACATTACATTCACTATTAGGAGTGAGAAAAACATCACGGGGTGGTTCGCATTGTATGGGTGTGCGTTACATTAGATTCACTAGTAGGAGTGAGAGAAACATCACGGGGTGGTGCGCATTTTATGGGTGTGCGTTACATTACATTCACTAGTAGGAGTGAGCGAAACATCACGAAGTGGTGCGCATTGTATGGGTGTGTGTTACATTACATTCACTAGTAGGAGTGAGAAAAACATCACGGGGTGGTGCGCATTGTATGGGTGTGTGTTACATTACATTCACTAGTAGGAGTGAGAAAAACATCACGGGGTGGTGCGCATTGAATGGGTGTGTGTTACATTACATTCACTAGTAGGAGTGAGAAAAACATCACGGGGTGGTGCGCATTGTATGGGTGTTTGTTACATTAGATTCACTAGTAGGAGTGAGAAAATCATCACGGGGTGGTGCGCATTGTATGGGTGTGTGTTACATTACATTCACTAATAGGAGTGAGAAAAACATCACGGTGTGGTGCGCATTGTATGGGTGTGTGTTAAACTACATTCACTACTAGCAGTGACAAAAACATCACGGGGTGGTGCGCATTGTATGGGTGTGTGTTACACTACATTCACTAGTAGGAGTGAGAAAAACATCACGGGGTGGTGCGCATTGTATGGGTGTGTGTTACATTAGATTCACTAGTAGGAGTGAGAAAATCATCACGGGGTGGTGCGCATTGTATGGGTGTGTGTTACATTAGATTCACTAGTAGGAGTGAGAGAAACCTCACGGGGTGGTGCGCATTGTATGGGTGTGCGTTACATTAGATTCACTAGTAGGAGTGAGAGAAACATCACGGGGTGGTGCGCATTGTATGGGTGTTTGTTACATTACATTCACTAGTAGGAGTGAGAGAAACATCACGAAGTGGTGCGCATTGTATGGGTGTGCGTTACATTACATTCACTAGTAGGAGTGAGAAAAACATCACGGTGTGGTGCGCATTGTATGGGTGTGCATTACATTACATTCACTAGTAGGAGTGAGAAAAACATCACGGGGTGGTGCGCATTGTATGGGTGTGTGTTACATTACATTCACTAGTAGGAGTGAGAAAAACATCACGGGGTGGTGCGCATTGTATGGGTTTGTGTTACATTAGATTCACTAGTAGGAGTGAGAAAAACATCACGGGGTGCTGTGCATTGTATGGGTGTGTGTTACATTACATTCACTAGTAGGAGTTAGAAAAACATCACGGGGTGGTGCGCATTGTATGGGTGTGTGTTACATTACATTCACTAGTAGGAGTGAGAAAAACATCACGGGGTGGTGCGCATTGTATGGGTGTTTGTTACATTAGATTCACTAGTAGGAGTGAGAAAATCATCACGGGGTGGTGCGCATTGTATGGTTGTGTGTTACATTACATTCACTAGTAGGAGTGAGAAAAACATCACGGGGTGGTGCGCATTGTATGGGTGTGTGCTACACTACATTCACTACTAGCAGTGAGAAAAACATCACGGGGTGGTGCGCATTGTATGGGTGTGTGTTACACTACATTCAATAGTAGGAGTGAGAAAAACATCACGGGGTGGTGCGCATTGTATGGGTGTGTGTTACATTACATTCACTAGTAGGAGTGAGAAAAACATCACGGGGTGGTGCGCATTGTATGGGTGTTTGTTACATTAGATTCACTAGTAGGTATGAGAAAATCATCACGGGGTGGTGCGCATTGTATGGGTGTGTGTTACATTAGATTCACTAGTAGGAGTGAGAGAAACATCACGGTGTGGTGCGCATTTTATGGGTGTGCGTTACATTACATTCACTAGTAGGAGTGAGACAAACATCACGAAGTGGTGCGCATTGTATGGGTGTGTGTTACATTACGTTCACTAGTAGGAGTGAGAAAAACATCACGGGGTGGTGCGCATTGTATGGGTGTGTGTTACATTACATTCACTAGTAGGAGTGAGAAAAACATCACGGGGTGGTGCGCATTGTATGGGTGTGTGTTACATTACATTCACTAGTAGGAGTGAGAAAAACATCACGGGGTGGTGCGCATTGTATGGGTGTTTGTTACATTAGATTCACTAGTAGGAGTGAGAAAATCATCACGGGGTGGTGCACATTGTGTGGGTGTGTGTTACATTAGATTCACTAGTAGGAGTGAGAAAAACATCACGGGGTGGTGCGCATTGTATGGGTGTGCATTACATTAGATTCACTAGTAGGAGTGAGAGAAACATCACGGGGTGCTGCGCATTTTATGGGTGTGCGTTACATTACATTCACTAGTAGGAGTGAGAGAAGCATCACGAAGTGGTGCGCATTGTATGGGTGTGTGTTACATTACATTCACTAGTAGGAGTGAGAAAAACATCACGGGGTGGTGCGCATTGTATGGCTGTGTGTTACATTACATTCAATAGTAGGAGTGAGAAAAACATCACGGGGTGGTGCGCATTGTATGGGTGTGTGTTACACTACATTCACTACTAGCAGTGAGAAAAACATCACAGGGAGGTGCGCATTGTATGGGTGTGTGTTACACTACATTCACTAGTAGGAGTGAGAAAAACATCACGGGGTGGTGCGCATTGTATGGGTGTGTGTTACATTACATTCACTAGTAGGAGTGAGAAAAACATCACGGGGTGGTGCGCATTGTATGGGTGTGTGTTACATTAGATTCACTAGTAGGAGTGAGAAAATCATCACGGGGTGGTGTGCATTGTATTGGTGTGTGTTACATTACATTCACTAGTAGGAGTGAGAAAAACATCACGGGGTGGTGCGCATTGTATGGGTGTGTGTTACATTACATTCACTAGTAGGCGTGAGAAAATCATCACGGGGTGGTGCGCATTGTATGGGTGTGTGTTACATTACATTCACTAGTAGGAGTGAGAAAAACATCACGGGGTGGTGCGCATTGTATGGGTGTGCGTTACATTAGATTCACTAGTAGGAGTGAGAGAAACATCACGGGGTGGTGCGCATTTTATGGGTGTGCGTTACATTATATTCACTAGTAGGAATGAGAGAAACATCACGAAGTGGTGCGCATTGTATGGGTGTGCGTTACATTACATTCACTAGTAGGAGTGAGAAAAACATCACGGGGTGGTGCACATTGTTTGGGTGTGCGTTACATTACATTCACTAGTAGGAGTGAGAAAAACATCACGGGGTGGTGCGCATTGTATGGGTGTGCGTTACATTACATTCACTAGTACGTATGAGAAAAACATCACGGGGTGGTGTGCGTTGTATGGGTGTGTTACATTACATTCACTAGTAGGAGTGAGAAAAACATCACGGGGTGGTGCGCATTGTATGGGTGTGTGTTACATTACATTCACTAGTAGGAGTGAGAAAAACATCACGGGGCGGTGCGCATTGTATGGGTGTGTGTTACATTACATTCACTAGTAGGAGTGAGAAAAACATCACGGGGCGGTGCGCATTGTATGGGTGTGTGTTACATTACATTCCCTAGTAGGAGTGAGAAAAACATCACGGGGCGGTGCGCATTGTATGGGTGTGTGTTACGTTACATTCACTAGTAGGAGTGAGAAAAACATCACGGGGTGGTGCGCATTGTATGGGTGTGTGTTACATTACATTCACTAGTAGGAGTGAGAAAAACATCACGGGGTGGTGCGCATTCTATGGGTGTGTGTTACATTACATTCACTAGTAGGAGTGAGAAAAACATCACGGGGTGGTGCGCATTGTATGGGTGTGTATTACATTACATTCACTAGTAGGAGTGAGAAAAACATCACGGGGTGGTGCGCATTGTATGGGTGTTTGTTACATTAGATTCACTAGTAGGAGTGAGAAAATCATCACGGAGTGGTGCGCATTGTATGGGTGTGTGTTACATTACATTCACTAGTAGGAGTGAGAAAAACATCACGGGGTGGTGCGCATTGTATGGGTGTGTGTTACACTACATTCACTACTAGCAGTGAGAAAAATATCACGGGGTGGTGCGCATTGTATGGCTGTGTGTTACACTACATTCAATAGTAGGAGTGAGAAAAACATCACGGGGTGGTGCGCATTGTATGGGTGTTTGTTACATTAGATTCACTAGTAGGAGTGAGAAAATCATCACGGAGTGGTGCGCATTGTATGGGTGTGTGTTACATTACATTCACTAGTAGGAGTGAGAAAAACATCACGGGGTGGTGCGCATTGTATGGGTGTGTGTTACACTACATTCACTACTAGCAGTGAGAAAAACATCACGGGGTGGTGCGCATTGTATGGGTGTGTGTTACACTACATTCAATAGTAGGAGTGAGAAAAACATCACGGGGTGGTGCGCATTGTATGGGTGTGTGTTACATTACATTCACTATTAGGAGTGAGAAAAACATCACGGGGTGGTGCGCATTGTATGGGTGTTTGTTACATTAGATTCACTAGTAGGTATGAGAAAATCATCACGGGGTGGTGCGCATTGTATGGGTGTGTGTTACATTAGATTCACTAGTAGGAGTGAGAGAAACATCACGGTGTGGTGCGCATTTTATGGATGTGCGTTACATTACATTCACTAGTAGGAGTGAGACAAACATCACGAAGTGGTGCGCATTGTATGGGTGTGTGTTACATTACGTTCACTAGTAGGAGTGAGAAAAACATCACGGGGTGGTGCGCATTGTATGGGTGTGTGTTACATTACATTCACTAGTAGGAGTGAGAAAAACATCACGGGGTGGTGCGCATTGTATGGGTGTGTGTTACATTACATTCACTAGTAGGAGTGAGAAAAACATCACGGGGTGGTGCGCATTGTATGGGTGTTTGTTACATTAGATTCACTAGTAGGAGTGAGAAAATCATCACAGGGTGGTGCACATTGTATGGGTGTGTGTTACATTACATTCACTAGTAGGAGTGAGAAAAACATCACGGGGTGGTGCGCATTGTATGGGTGTGCGTTACATTAGATTCACTAGTAGGAGTGAGAGAAACATCACGGGGTGCTGCGCATTTTATGGGTGTGCGTTACATTACATTCACTAGTAGGAGTGAGAGAAGCATCACGAAGTGGTGCGCATTGTATGGGTGTGTGTTACATTACATTCACTAGTAGGAGTGAGAAAAACATCACGGGGTGGTGCGCATTGTATGGGTGTGTGTTACATTACATTCAATAGTAGGAGTGAGAAAAACATCACGGGGTGGTGCGCATTGTATGGGTGTGTGTTACATTACATACACTAGTAGGAGTGAGAAAAACATCACGGGGTGGTGCGCATTGTATGGGTGTGTGTTACACTACATTCACTACTAGCAGTGAGAAAAACATCACAGGGTGGTGCGCATTGTATGGGTGTGTGTTACACTACATTCACTAGTAGGAGTGAGAAAAACATCACGGGGTGGTGCGCATTGTATGGGTGTGTGTTACATTACATTCACTAGTAGGAGTGAGAAAAACATCACGGGGTGGTGCGCATTGTATGGGTGTGTGTTACATTAGATTCACTAGTAGGAGTGAGAAAATCATCACGGGGTGGTGTGTATTGTATTGGTGTGTGTTACATTACATTCACTAGTAGGAGTGAGAAAAACATCACGGGGTGGTGCGCATTGTATGGGTGTGTGTTACATTACATTCACTAGTAGGAGTGAGAAAAACATCACGGGGTGGTGCGCATTGTATGGGTATGTGTTACATTACATTCACTAGTAGGAGTGAGAAAAACATCACGGGGTGGTGCGCATTGTATGGGTGTTTGTTACATTAGATTCACTAGTAGGAGTGAGAAAATCATCACGGAGTGGTGCGCATTGTATGGGTGTGTGTTACATTACATTCACTAGTAGGAGTGAGAAAAACATCACGGGGTGGTGCGCATTGTATGGGTGTGTGTTACACTATATTCACTACTAGCAGTGAGAAAAATATCACGGGGTGGTGCGCATTGTATGGCTGTGTGTTACACTACATTCAATAGTAGGAGTGAGAAAAACATCACGGGGTGGTGCGCATTGTATGGGTGTGTGTTACACTACATTCACTGGTAGGAGTGAGAAAAACATCACGGGGTGGTGCGCATTGTATGGGTGTGTGTTACACTACATTCACTACTAGCAGTGAGAAAAACATCACAGGGTGGTGCGCATTGTATGGGTGTGTGTTACACTACATTCACTACTAGCAGTGAGAAAAATATCACGGGGTGGTGCGCATTGTATGGCTGTGTGTTACACTACATTCAATAGTAGGAGTGAGAAAAACATCACGGGGTGGTGCGCATTGTATGGGTGTGTGTTACACTACATTCACTGGTAGGAGTGAGAAAAATATCACGGGGTGGTGCGCATTGTATGGGTGTGTGTTACACTACATTCACTACTAGCAGTGAGAAAAACATCACAGGGTGGTGCGCATTGTATGGGTGTGTGTTACACTACATTCACTGATAGGAGTGAGAAAAACATCACGGGGTGGTGCGCATTGTATGGGTGTGTGTTACATTACATTCACTAGTAGGAGTGAGAAAAACATCACGGGGTGGTGCGCATTGTATGGGTGTGTGTTACATTAGATTCACTAGTAGGAGTGAGAAAATCATCACGGGGTGGTGTGCATTGTATTGGTGTGTGTTACATTACATTCACTAGTAGGAGTGAGAAAAACATCACGGGGTGGTGCGCATTGTATGGGTGTGTGTTACATTACATTCACTAGTAGGCGTGAGAAAATCATCACGGGGTGGTGCGCACTGTATGGGTGTGTGTTACATTACATTCACTAGTAGGAGTGAGAAAAACATCACGGGGTGGTGCGCATTGTATGGGTGTTTGTTACATTAGATTCACTAGTAGGAGTGAGAAAATCATCACGGGGTGGTGCGCATTGTATGGGTGTGTGTTACATTACATTCACTATTAGGAGTGAGAAAAACATCACGGGGTGGTTCGCATTGTATAGGTGTGCGTTACATTAGATTCACTAGTAGGAGTGAGAGAAACATCACGGGGTGGTGCGCATTTTATGGGTGTGCGTTACATTATATTCACTAGTAGGAGTGAGAGAAACATCACGAAGTGGTGCGCATTGTATGGGTGTGCGTTACATTACATTCACTAGTAGGAGTGAGAAAAACATCACGGGGTGGTGCACATTGTTTGGTTGTGCGTTACATTACATTCACTAGTAGGAGTGAGAAAAACATCACGGGGTGGTGCGCATTGTATGGGTGTGCGTTACATTACATTCACTAGTACGTATGAGAAAAACATCACGGGGTGGTGTGCGTTGTATGGGTGTGTTACATTACATTCACTAGTAGGAGTGAGAAAAACATCACGGGGTGGTGCGCATTGTATGGGTGTGTGTTACATTACATTCACTAGTAGGAGTGAGAAAAACATCACGGGGCGGTGCGCATTGTATGGGTGTGTGTTACATTACATTCACTAGTAGGAGTGAGAAAAACATCACGGGGCGGTGCGCATTGTATGGGTGTGTGTTACATTACATTCCCTAGTAGGAGTGAGAAAAACATCACGGGGCGGTGCGCATTGTATGGGTGTGTGTTACATTACATTCACTAGTAGGAGTGAGAAAAACATCACGGGGTGGTGCGCATTGTATGGGTGTGTGTTACATTACATTCACTAGTAGGAGTGAGAAAAACATCACGGGGTGGTGCGCATTCTATGGGTGTGTGTTACATTACATTCACTAGTAGGAGTGAGAAAAACATCACGGGGTGGTGCGCATTGTATGGGTGTGTATTACATTACATTCACTAGTAGGAGTGAGAAAAACATCACGGGGTGGTGCGCATTGTATGGGTATGTGTTACATTACATTCACTAGTAGGAGTGAGAAAAACATCACGGGGTGGTGCGCATTGTATGGGTGTTTGTTACATTAGATTCACTAGTAGGAGTGAGAAAATCATCACGGAGTGGTGCGCATTGTATGGGTGTGTGTTACATTACATTCACTAGTAGGAGTGAGAAAAACATCACGGGGTGGTGCGCATTGTATGGGTGTGTGTTACACTACATTCACTACTAGCAGTGAGAAAAATATCACGGGGTGGTGCGCATTGTATGGCTGTGTGTTACACTACATTCAATAGTAGGAGTGAGAAAAACATCACGGGGTGGTGCGCATTGTATGGGTGTGTGTTACATTACATTCACTAGTAGGAGTGAGAAAAACATCACGGGGTGGTGCGCATTGTATGGGTGTTTGTTACATTAGATTCACTAGTAGGAGTGAGAAAATCATCACGGGGTGGTGCGCATTGTATGGGTGTGTGTTACATTGCATTCACTAGTAGGAGTGAGAAAAACATCACGGGGTGGTGCGCATTGTATGGGTGTGTGTTACATTACATTCACTAGTAGGAGTGAGAAAAACATCACGGGGTGGTGCGCATTGTATGGGTGTGCGTTACATTACATTCACTAGTAGGAGTGAGGAAAACATCACGGGGTGGTGCGCATTGTATGGGTGTGTAACATTACATTCACTAGTAGGCGTGAGAAAAACATCACGGGACGGTGCGCATTGTATGGGTGTGTGTTACATTAGATTCACTAGTAGGAGTGAGAAAAACATCACGGGGCGGTGCGCATTGTATGGGTGTGTGTTACATTACATTCACTAGTAGGAGTGAGAAAAACATCACGGGGCGGTGCGCATTGTATGGGTGTGTGTTACATTACATTCCCTAGTAGGAGTGAGAAAAACATCACGGGGCGGTGCGCATTGTATGGGTGTGTGTTACATTACATTCACTAGTAGGAGTGAGAGAAACATCACGGGGCGGTGCGCATTGTATGGTTGTGCGTTACATTACATTCACTAGTAGGAGTGAGAGAAACATCACGAAGTGGTGCGCATTGTATGGGTGTGCGTTACATTACATTCACTAGTAGGAGTGAGAAAAACATCACGGGGTGGTGCGCTTTGTATGGGTGTGCGTTACATTAGATTCACTAGTAGGAGTGAGAGAAACATCACGGGGTGGTGCGCATTTTATGGGTGTGCGTTACATTACATTCACTAGTAGGAGTGAGAGAAACATCACGAAGTGGTGCGCATTGTATGGGTGTGTGTTACATTACATTCACTAGTAGGAGTGAGAAAAACATCACGGTGTGGTGCGCATTGTATGGGTGTGCATTACATTACATTCACTAGTAGGAGTGAGAAAAACATCACGGGGTGGTGCGCATTGTATGGGTGTGTGTTACATTACATTCACTAGTAGGAGTGAGAAAAACATCACGGGGTGGTGCGCATTGTATGGGTTTGTGTTACATTAGATTCACTAGTAGGAGTGAGAAAAACATCACGGGGTGGTGTGCATTGTATGGGTGTGTGTTACATTACATTCACTAGTAGGAGTTAGAAAAACATCACGGGGTGGTGCGCATTGTATGGGTGTGTGTTACATTACATTCACTAGTAGGAGTGAGAAAAACATCACGGGGTGGTGCGCATTGTATGGGTGTTTGTTACATTAGATTCACTAGTAGGAGTGAGAAAATCATCACGGGGTGGTGCGCATTGTATGGTTGTGTGTTACATTACATTCACTAGTAGGAGTGAGAAAAACATCACGGGGTGGTGCGCATTGTATGGGTGTGTGTTACACTACATTCACTACTAGCAGTGAGAAAAACATCACGGGGTGGTGCGCATTGTATGGGTGTGTGTTACACTACATTCAATAGTAGGAGTGAGAAAAACATCACGGGGTGGTGCGCATTGTATGGGTGTGTGTTACATTACATTCACTAGTAGGAGTGAGAAAAACATCACGGGGTGGTGCGCATTGTATGGGTGTTTGTTACATTAGATTCACTAGTAGGTATGAGAAAATCATCACGGGGTGGTGCGCATTGAATGGGTGTGTGTTACATTAGATTCACTAGTAGGAGTGAGAGAAACATCACGGTGTGGTGCGCATTTTATGGGTGTGCGTTACATTACATTCACTAGTAGGAGTGAGACAAACATCACGAAGTGGTGCGCATTGTATGGGTGTGTGTTACATTACGTTCACTAGTAGGAGTGAGAAAAACATCACGGGGTGGTGCGCATTGTATGGGTGTGTGTTACATTACATTCACTAGTAGGAGTGAGAAAAACATCACGGGGTGGTGCGCATTGTATGGGTGTGTGTTACATTACATTCACTAGTAGGAGTGAGAAAAACATCACGGGGTGGTGCGCATTGTATGGGTGTTTGTTACATTAGATTCACTAGTAGGAGTGAGAAAATCATCACGGGGTGGTGCACATTGTATGGGTGTGTGTTACATTAGATTCACTAGTAGGAGTGAGAAAAACATCACGGGGTGGTGCGCATTGTATGGGTGTGCGTTACATTAGATTCACTAGTAGGAGTGAGAGAAACATCACGGGGTGCTGCGCATTTTATGGGTGTGCGTTACATTACATTCACTAGTAGGAGTGAGAGAAGCATCACGAAGTGGTGCGCATTGTATGGGTGTGTGTTACATTACATTCACTAGTAGGAGTGAGAAAAACATCACGGGGTGGTGCGCATTGTATGGGTGTGTGTTACATTACATTCAATAGTAGGAGTGAGAAAAACATCACGGGGTGGTGCGCATTGTATGGGTGTGTGTTACATTACATACACTAGTAGGAGTGAGAAAAACATCACGGGGTGGTGCGCATTGTATGGGTGTGTGTTACACTACATTCACTACTAGCAGTGAGAAAAACATCACAGGGTGGTGCGCATTGTATGGGTGTGTGTTACACTACATTCACTAGTAGGAGTGAGAAAAACATCACGGGGTGGTGCGCATTGTATGGGTGTGTGTTACCTTACATTCACTAGTAGGAGTGAGAAAAACATCACGGGGTGGTGCGCATTGTATGGGTGTGTGTTACATTAGATTCACTAGTAGGAGTGAGAAAATCATCACGGGGTGGTGTGTATTGTATTGGTGTGTGTTACATTACATTCACTAGTAGGAGTGAGAAAAACATCACGGGGTGGTGCGCATTGTATGGGTGTTTGTTACATTAGATTCACTAGTAGGAGTGAGAAAATCATCACGGGATGGTGCGCATTGTATGGGTGTGTGTTACATTGCATTCACTAGTAGGAGTGAGAAAAACATCACGGGGCGGTGCGCATTGTATGGGTGTGTGTTACATTAGATTCACTAGTAGGAGTGAGAAAAACATCACGGGGCGGTGCGCATTGTATGGGTGTGTGTTACATTACATTCACTAGTAGGAGTGAGAAAAACATCACGGGGCGGTGCGCATTGTATGGGTGTGTGTTACATTACATTCCCTAGTAGGAGTGAGAAAAACATCACGGGGCGGTGCGCATTGTATGGGTGTGTGTTACATTACATTCACTAGTAGGAGTGAGAGAAACATCACGGGGTGGTGCGCATTGTATGGGTGTGCGTTACATTACATTCACTAGTAGGAGTGAGAGAAACATCACGAAGTGGTGCGCATTGTATGGGTGTGCGTTACATTACATTCACTAGTAGGAGTGAAAAAAACATCACGGGGTGGTGCGCTTTGTATGGGTGTGCGTTACATTAGATTCACTAGTAGGAGTGAGAGAAACATCACGGGGTGGTGCGCATTTTATGGGTGTGCGTTACATTACATTCACTAGTAGGAGTGAGAGAAACATCACGAAGTGGTGTGCATTGTATGGGTGTGTGTTACATTACATTCACTAGTAGGAGTGAGAAAAACATCACGGTGTGGTGCGCATTGTATGGGTGTGCATTACATTACATTCACTAGTAGGAGTGAGAAAAACATCACGGGGTGGTGCGCATTGTATGGGTGTGTGTTACATTACATTCACTAGTAGGAGTGAGAAAAACATCACGGGGTGGTGCGCATTGTATGGGTTTGTGTTACATTAGATTCACTAGTAGGAGTGAGAAAAACATCACGGGGTGGTGTGCATTGTATGGGTGTGTGTTACATTACATTCACTAGTAGGAGTGAGAAAAACATCACGGGGTGGTGCGCATTGTATGGGTTTGTGTTACATTAGATTCACTAGTAGGAGTGAGAAAAACATCACGGGGTGGTGCGCATTGTATGGGTGTGTGTTACATTACATTCACTAGTAGGAGTGAGAAAAACATCACGGGGTGGTGCGCATTGTATGGGTGTTTGTTACATTAGATTCACTAGTAGGTATGAGAAAATCATCACGGGGTGGTGCGCATTGTATGGGTGTGTGTTACATTAGATTCACTAGTAGGAGTGAGAGAAACATCACGGTGTGGTGCGCATTTTATGGGTGTGCGTTACATTACATTCACTAGTAGGAGTGAGACAAACATCACGAAGTGGTGCGCATTGTATGGGTGTGTGTTACATTACGTTCACTAGTAGGAGTGAGAAAAACATCACGGGGTGGTGCGCATTGTATGGGTGTGTGTTACATTACATTCACTAGTAGGAGTGAGAAAAACATCACGGGGTGGTGCGCATTGTATGGGTGTGTGTTACATTACATTCACTAGTAGGAGTGAGAAAAACATCACGGGGTGGTGCGCATTGTATGGGTGTTTGTTACATTAGATTCACTAGTAGGAGTGAGAAAATCATCACGGGGTGGTGCACATTGTATGGGTGTGTGTTACATTAGATTCACTAGTAGGAGTGAGAAAAACATCACGGGGTGGTGCGCATTGTATGGGTGTGCGTTACATTAGATTCACTAGTAGGAGTGAGAGAAACATCACGGGGTGCTGCGCATTTTATGGGTGTGCGTTACATTACATTCACTAGTAGGAGTGAGAGAAGCATCACGAAGTGGTGCGCATTGTATGGGTGTGTGTTACATTACATTCACTAGTAGGAGTGAGAAAAACATCACGGGGTGGTGCGCATTGTATGGGTGTGTGTTACATTACATTCAATAGTAGGAGTGAGAAAAACATCACGGGGTGGTGCGCATTGTATGGGTGTGTGTTACATTACATACACTAGTAGGAGTGAGAAAAACATCACGGGGTGGTGCGCATTGTATGGGTGTGTGTTACACTACATTCACTACTAGCAGTGAGAAAAACATCACAGGGTGGTGCGCATTGTATGGGTGTGTGTTACACTACATTCACTAGTAGGAGTGAGAAAAACATCACGGGGTGGTGCGCATTGTATGGGTGTGTGTTACATTACATTCACTAGTAGGAGTGAGAAAAACATCACGGGGTGGTGCGCATTGTATGGGTGTGTGTTACATTAGATTCACTAGTAGGAGTGAGAAAATCATCACGGGGTGGTGTGTATTGTATTGGTGTGTGTTACATTACATTCACTAGTAGGAGTGAGAAAAACATCACGGGGTGGTGCGCATTGTATGGGTGTGTGTTACATTACATTCACTAGTAGGCGTGAGAAAATCATCACGGGGTGGTGCGCATTGTATGGGTGTGTGTTACATTACATTCACTAGTAGGAGTGAGAAAAACATCACGGGGTGTTGCGCATTGTATGGGTGTTTGTTACATTAGATTCACTAGTAGGAGTGAGAAAATCATCACGGGGTGGTGCGCATTGTATGGGTGTGTGTTACATTACATTCACTATTAGGAGTGAGAAAAACATCACGGGGTGGTGCGCATTGCCTGGGTGTGTGTTACATTACATTCACTAGTAGGAGTGAGAAAAACATCACGGGGTGGTGCGCATTGTATGGGTGTGTGTTACATTACATTCACTAGTAGGAGTGAGAAAAACATCACAGGGTGGTGCGCATTGTATGGGTGTTTGTTACATTAGATTCACTAGTAGGAGTGAGAAAATCATCACGGGGTGGTGCACATTCAATGGGTGTGTGTTACATTAGATTCACTAGTAGGAGTGAGAAAAACATCACGGGGTGGTGCCCATTGTATGGGTGTGCGTTACATTAGATTCACTAGTAGGAGTGAGAGAAACATCAAGGGGTGGTGCGCATTTTATGGGTGTGCGTTACATTACATTCACTAGTAGGAGTGAGCGAAACATCACGAAGTGGTGCGCATTGTATGGGTGTGTGTTACATTACATTCACTAGTAGGAGTGAGAAAAACATCACGGGGTGGTGCGCATTGTATGGGTGTGTGTTACATTACATTCACTAGTAGGAGTGAGAAAAACATCACGGGGTGGTGCGCATTGAATGGGTGTGTGTTACATTACATTCACTAGTAGGAGTGAGAAAAACATCACGGGGTGGTGCGCATTGTATGGGTGTTTGTTACATTAGATTCACTAGTAGGAGTGAGAAAATCATCACGGGGTGGTGCGCATTGTATGGGTGTGTGTTACATTACATTCACTAATAGGAGTGAGAAAAACATCACGGGGTGGTGCGCATTGTATGGGTGTGTGTTAAACTACATTCACTACTAGCAGTGACAAAAACATCACGGGGTGGTGCGCATTGTATGGGTGTGTGTTACACTACATTCACTAGTAGGAGTGAGAAAAACATCACGGGGTGGTGCGCATTGTATGGGTGTGTGTTACATTAGATTCACTAGTAGGAGTGAGAAAATCATCACGGGGTGGTGCGCATTGTATGGGTGTGTGTTACATTAGATTCACTAGTAGGAGTGAGAGAAACATCACGGGGTGGTGCGCATTGTATGGGTGTGCGTTACATTAGATTCACTAGTAGGAGTGAGAGAAACATCACGGGGTGGTGCGCATTGTATGGGTGTTTGTTACATTACATTCACTAGTAGGAGTGAGAGAAACATCACGAAGTGGTGCGCATTGTATGGGTGTGCGTTACATTACATTCACTAGTAGGAGTGAGAAAAACATCACGGTGTGGTGCGCATTGTATGGGTGTGCATTACATTACATTCACTAGTAGGAGTGAGAAAAACATCACGGGGTGGTGCGCATTGTATGGGTGTGTGTTACATTACATTCACTAGTAGGAGTGAGAAAAACATCACGGGGTGGTGCGCATTGTATGGGTTTGTGTTACATTAGATTCACTAGTAGGAGTGAGAAAAACATCACGGGGTGCTGTGCATTGTATGGGTGTGTGTTACATTACATTCACTAGTAGGAGTTAGAAAAACATCACGGGGTGGTGCGCATTGTATGGGTGTGTGTTACATTACATTCACTAGTAGGAGTGAGAAAAACATCACGGGGTGGTGCGCATTGTATGGGTGTTTGTTACATTAGATTCACTAGTAGGAGTGAGAAAATCATCACGGGGTGGTGCGCATTGTATGGTTGTGTGTTACATTACATTCACTAGTAGGAGTGAGAAAAACATCACGGGGTGGTGCGCATTGTATGGGTGTGTGCTACACTACATTCACTACTAGCAGTGAGAAAAACATCACGGGGTGGTGCGCATTGTATGGGTGTGTGTTACACTACATTCAATAGTAGGAGTGAGAAAAACATCACGGGGTGGTGCGCATTGTATGGGTATGTGTTACATTACATTCACTAGTAGGAGTGAGAAAAACATCACGGGGTGGTGCGCATTGTATGGGTGTTTGTTACATTAGATTCACTAGTAGGTATGAGAAAATCATCACGGGGTGGTGCGCATTGTATGGGTGTGTGTTACATTAGATTCACTAGTAGGAGTGAGAGAAACATCACGGTGTGGTGCGCATTTTATGGGTGTGCGTTACATTACATTCACTAGTAGGAGTGAGACAAACATCACGAAGTGGTGCGCATTGTATGGGTGTGTGTTACATTACGTTCACTAGTAGGAGTGAGAAAAACATCACGGGGTGGTGCGCATTGTATGGGTGTGTGTTACATTACATTCACTAGTAGGAGTGAGAAAAACATCACGGGGTGGTGCGCATTGTATGGGTGTGTGTTACATTACATTCACTAGTAGGAGTGAGAAAAACATCACGGGGTGGTGCGCATTGTATGGGTGTTTGTTACATTAGATTCACTAGTAGGAGTGAGAAAATCATCACGGGGTGGTGCACATTGTGTGGGTGTGTGTTACATTAGATTCACTAGTAGGAGTGAGAAAAACATCACGGGGTGGTGCGCATTGTATGGGTGTGCATTACATTAGATTCACTAGTAGGAGTGAGAGAAACATCACGGGGTGCTGCGCATTTTATGGGTGTGCGTTACATTACATTCACTAGTAGGAGTGAGAGAAGCATCACGAAGTGGTGCGCATTGTATGGGTGTGTGTTACATTACATTCACTAGTAGGAGTGAGAAAAACATCACGGGGTGGTGCGCATTGTATGGGTGTGTGTTACATTACATTCAATAGTAGGAGTGAGAAAAACATCACGGGGTGGTGCGCATTGTATGGGTGTGTGTTACACTACATTCACTACTAGCAGTGAGAAAAACATCACAGGGTGGTGCGCATTGTATGGGTGTGTGTTACACTACATTCACTAGTAGGAGTGAGAAAAACATCACGGGGTGGTGCGCATTGTATGGGTGTGTGTTACATTACATTCACTAGTAGGAGTGAGAAAAACATCACGGGGTGGTGCGCATTGTATGGGTGTGTGTTACATTAGATTCACTAGTAGGAGTGAGAAAATCATCACGGGGTGGTGTGCATTGTATTGGTGTGTGTTACATTACATTCACTAGTAGGAGTGAGAAAAACATCACGGGGTGGTGCGCATTGTATGGGTGTGTGTTACATTACATTCACTAGTAGGCGTGAGAAAATCATCACGGGGTGGTGCGCATTGTATGGGTGTGTGTTACATTACATTCACTAGTAGGAGTGAGAAAAACATCACGGGGTGGTGCGCATTGTATGGGTGTGCGTTACATTAGATTCACTAGTAGGAGTGAGAGAAACATCACGGGGTGGTGCGCATTTTATGGGTGTGCGTTACATTATATTCACTAGTAGGAGTGAGAGAAACATCACGAAGTGGTGCGCATTGTATGGGTGTGCGTTACATTACATTCACTAGTAGGAGTGAGAAAAACATCACGGGGTGGTGCACATTGTTTGGGTGTGCGTTACATTACATTCACTAGTAGGAGTGAGAAAAACATCACGGGGTGGTGCGCATTGTATGGGTGTGCGTTACATTACATTCACTAGTACGTATGAGAAAAACATCACGGGGTGGTGTGCGTTGTATGGGTGTGTTACATTACATTCACTAGTAGGAGTGAGAAAAACATCACGGGGTGGTGCGCATTGTATGGGTGTGTGTTACATTACATTCACTAGTAGGAGTGAGAAAAACATCACGGGGCGGTGCGCATTGTATGGGTGTGTGTTACATTACATTCACTAGTAGGAGTGAGAAAAACATCACGGGGCGGTGCGCATTGTATGGGTGTGTGTTACATTACATTCCCTAGTAGGAGTGAGAAAAACATCACGGGGCGGTGCGCATTGTATGGGTGTGTGTTACGTTACATTCACTAGTAGGAGTGAGAAAAACATCACGGGGTGGTGCGCATTGTATGGGTGTGTGTTACATTACATTCACTAGTAGGAGTGAGAAAAACATCACGGGGTGGTGCGCATTCTATGGGTGTGTGTTACATTACATTCACTAGTAGGAGTGAGAAAAACATCACGGGGTGGTGCGCATTGTATGGGTGTGTATTACATTACATTCACTAGTAGGAGTGAGAAAAACATCACGGGGTGGTGCGCATTGTATGGGTGTTTGTTACATTAGATTCACTAGTAGGAGTGAGAAAATCATCACGGAGTGGTGCGCATCGTATGGGTGTGTGTTACATTACATTCACTAGTAGGAGTGAGAAAAACATCACGGGGTGGTGCGCATTGTATGGGTGTGTGTTACACTACATTCACTACTAGCAGTGAGAAAAATATCACGGGGTGGTGCGCATTGTATGGCTGTGTGTTACACTACATTCAATAGTAGGAGTGAGAAAAACATCACGGGGTGGTGCGCATTGTATGGGTGTGTGTTACATTACATTCACTAGTAGGAGTGAGAAAAACATCACGGGGTGGTGCGCATTGTATGGGTGTTTGTTACATTAGATTCACTAGTAGGAGTGAGAAAATCATCACGGGGTGGTGCGCATTGTATGGGTGTGTGTTACATTGCATTCACTAGTAGGAGTGAGAAAAACATCACGGGGTGGTGCGCATTGTATGGGTGTGTGTTACATTACATTCACTAGTAGGAGTGAGAAAAACATCACGGGGTGGTGCGCATTGTATGGGTGTGCGTTACATTACATTCACTAGTAGGAGTGAGAAAAACATCACGGGGTGGTGCGCATTGTATGGGTGTGTAACATTACATTCACTAGTAGGAGTGAGAAAAACATCACGGGACGGTGCGCATTGTATGGGTGTGTGTTACATTAGATTCACTAGTAGGAGTGAGAAAAACATCACGGGGCGGTGCGCATTGTATGGGTGTGTGTTACATTACATTCACTAGTAGGAGTGAGAAAAACATCACGGGGCGGTGCGCAATGTATGGGTGTGTGTTACATTACATTCCCTAGTAGGAGTGAGAAAAACATCACGGGGCGGTGCGCATTGTATGGGTGTGTGTTACATTACATTCACTAGTAGGAGTGAGACAAACATCACGGGGTGGTGCGCATTGTATGGTTGTGCGTTACATTACATTCACTAGTAGGAGTGAGAGAAACATCACGAAGTGGTGCGCATTGTATGGGTGTGCGTTACATTACATTCACTAGTAGGAGTGAGAAAAACATCACGGGGTGGTGCGCATTGTATGGGTGTGCGTTACATTACATTCACTAGTAGGAG
This sequence comes from Cavia porcellus, assembly GCF_034190915.1. NCBI lineage: Eukaryota > Metazoa > Chordata > Mammalia > Rodentia > Caviidae > Cavia > Cavia porcellus. Next base: position 322,595 of record NW_026947615.1, on the reverse strand, counting down.
TGAGAAAAACATCACGGGGTGGTGCGCATTGTATGGGTGTGTGTTACATTACATTCACTAGTAGGAGTGAGAGAAACATCACGGGGTGGTGCGCATTGTATGGGTGTGCGTTACATTACATTCACTAGTAGGAGTGAGAGAAACATCACGAAGTGGTGCGCATTGTATGGGTGTGCGTTACATTACATTCACTAGTAGGAGTGAGAAAAACATCACGGGGTGGTGCGCATTGTATGGGTGTGCGTTACATTACATTCACTAGTAGGAGTGAGAAAAACATCACGGGGTGGTGCGCATTGTTTGGGTGTGCGTTACATTACATTCACTAGTAGGAGTGAGAAAAACATCACGGGGTGGTGCGCATTGTATGGGTGTGTAACATTACATTCACTAGTAGGAGTGAGAAAAACATCACGGGGTGGTGCGCATTGTATGGGTGTGTGTTACATTACATTCACTAGTAGGAGTGAGAAAAACATCAAGGGGTGGTGCGCATTGTATGGGTTTGTGTTACATTACATTCACTAGTAGGAGTGAGAAAAACATCACGGGGTGGTGCGCATTGTATGGGTGTGTGTTACATTACATTCACTAGTAGGAGTGAGAAAAACATCACGTGGCGGTGCGCATTGTATGGGTTTGTGTTACATTAGATTCACTAGTAGGAGTGAGAAAAACATCACGGGGTGGTGCGCATTGTATGGGTGTGTGTTACATTACATTCACTAGTAGCAGTGAGAAAAACATCACGTGGCGGTGCGCATTGTATGGGTGTGTGTTACATTAGATTCACTAGTAGGAGTGAGAAAAACATCACGGGGTGGTGCGCATTGTATGGGTGTGTGTTACATTACATTCACTAGTAGGAGTGAGAAAAACATCACGGGGCGGTGCGCATTGTATGGGTGTGTGTTACATTGCATTCACTAGTAGGAGTGAGAAAAACATCACGGGGTGGTGTGCATTGTATGGGTGTGTGTTACATTAGATTCACTAGTAGGAGTGAGGAAAACATCACAGGGCGGTGCGCATTGTATGGGTGTGTGTTACATTACATTCGCTAGTAGGAGTGAGAAAAACATCACGGGGTGGTGCGCATTGTATGGGTGTGTGTTACATTACATTCGCTAGTAGGAGTGAGAAAAACATCACGGGGCGGTGCGCATTGTATGGGTGTGTGTTACATTACATTCACTAGTAGGAGTGAGAAAAACATCACGGGGTGGTGCGCATTGTATGGGTGTGTGTTACATTACATTCACTAGTAGGAGTGAGAAAAACATCACGGGGTGGTGCGCATTGTATGGGTGTGTGTTACATTACATTCACTAGTAGGAGTGAGAAAAACATCACGGGGTGGTGCGCATTGTATGGGTGTGTGTTACATTACATTCACTAGTAGGAGTGAGAAAAACATCACGGGGTGGTGCGCATTGTATGGCTGTGTGTTACATTACATTCACTAGTAGGAGTGAGAAAAACATCACGGGGTGGTGCACATTGTATGGTTGTGTGTTACATTACATTCACTAGTAGGAGTGAGAAAAACATCACGGGGTGGTGCGCATTGTATGGGTGTTTGTTACATTAGATTCACTAGTAGGAGTGAGAAAATCATCACGGGGTGGTGCGCATTGTATAGGTGTGTGTTACATTACATTCACTAGTAGGAGTGAGAAAAACATCACGGGGTGGTGCGCATTGTATGGGTGTGTGTTACACTACATTCACTACTAGCAGTGAGAAAAATATCACGGGGTGGTGCGCATTGTATGGGTGTGTGTTACACTACATTCAATAGTAGGAGTGAGAAAAACATCACGGGGTGGTGCGCATTGTATGGGTGTGTGTTACATTACATTCACTAGTAGGAGTGAGAAAAACATCACGGGGTGGTGTGCATTGTATGGGTGTTTGTTACATTAGATTCACTAGTAGGAGTGAGAAAATCTTCACGGGGTGATGCGCATTGTATGGGTGTGTGTTACATTACATTCACTAGTAGGAGTGAGAAAAACATCACGGGTGGTGCGCATTGTATGGGTGTGTGTTACATTACATTCACTAGTAGGAGTGAGAAAAACATCACGGGGTGGTGCGCATTGTATGGGTGTGTGTTACATTACATTCACTAGTAGGAGTGAGAAAAACATCACAGGGTGGTGCGCATTGTATGGGTGTTTGTTACATTAGATTCACTAGTAGGAGTGAGAAAATCATCACGGGGTGGTGCACATTGTATGGGTGTGTGTTACATTAGATTCACTAGTAGGAGTGAGAAAAAAATCACGGGGTGGTGCGCATTGTATGGGTGTGCGTTACATTAGATTCACTAGTAGGAGTGAGAGAAACATCAAGGGGTGGTGCGCATTTTATGGGTGTGCGTTACATTACATTCACTAGTAGGAGTGAGAAAAACATCACGGGGTGGTGCGCATTGAATGGGTGTGTGTTACATTACATTCACTAGTAGGAGTGAGAAAAACATCACGGGGTGGTGCGCATTGTATGGGTGTTTGTTACATTAGATTCAGTAGTAGGAGTGAGAAAATCATCACGGGGTGGTGCGCATTGTATGGGTGTGTGTTACATTACATTCACTAATAGGAGTGAGAAAAACATCACGGGGTGGTGCGCATTGTATGGGTGTGTGTTACACTACATTCACTACTAGCAGTGACAAAAACATCACGGGGTGGTGCGCATTGTATGGGTGTGTGTTACACTACATTCACTAGTAGGAGTGAGAAAAACATCACCGGGTGGTGCGCATTGTATGGGTGTGTGTTACATTACATTCACTAGTAGGAGTGAGAAAAACATCACGGGGTGGTGCGCATTATATGGGTGTTTGTTACATTAGATTCACTAGTAGGAGTGAGAAAATCATCACGGGGTGGTGCGCATTGTATGGGTGTGTGTTACGTTACATTCACTAGTAGGAGTGAGAAAAACATCACGGGGTGGTGCGCATTGTATGGGTGTGTGTTACATTACGTTCACTAGTAGGAGTGAGAAAAACATCACGGGGTGGTGCGCATTGTATGGGTGTGTGTTACATTACATTCACTAGTAGGAGTGAGAAAAACATCACGGGGTGGTGCGCATTGTATGGGTGTGTGTTACATTACATTCACTAGTAGGAGTGAGAAAAACATCACGGGGTGGTGCGCATTGTATGGGTGTTTGTTACATTAGATTCACTAGTAGGAGTGAGAAAATCATCACGGGGTGGTGCACATTGTATGGGTGTGTGTTACATTAGATTCACTAGTAGGAGTGAGAAAAACATCACGGGGTGGTGCGCATTGTATGGGTGTGTGTTACATTAGATTCACTAGTAGGAGTGAGAGAAACATCATGGGGTGGTGCGCATTTTATGGGTGTGCGTTACATTACATTCACTAGTAGGAGTGAGAGAAGCATCACGAAGTGGTGCGCATTGTATGGGTGTGTGTTACATTACATTCACTAGTAGGAGTGAGAAAAACATCACGGGGTGGTGCGCATTGTATGGGTGTGTGTTACATTACATTCAATAGTAGGAGTGAGAAAAACATCACGGGGTGGTGCGCATTGTATGGGTGTGTGTTACATTACATACACTAGTAGGAGTGAGAAAAACATCACGGGGTGGTGCGCATTGTTTGGGTGTGCGTTACATTACATTCACTAGTAGGAGTGAGAAAAACATCACGGGGTGGTGCGCATTGTATGGGTGTGTAACATTACATTCACTAGTAGGAGTGAGAAAAACATCACGGGGTGGTGCGCATTGTATGGGTGTGTGTTACATTACATTCACTAGTAGGAGTGAGAAAAACATCACGGGGTGGTGCGCATTGTATGGGTTTGTGTTACATTACATTCACTAGTAGGAGTGAGAAAAACATCACGGGGTGGTGCGCATTGTATGGGTGTGTGTTACATTACATTCACTAGTAGGAGTGAGAAAAACATCACGTGGCGGTGCGCATTGTATGGGTTTGTGTTACATTAGATTCACTAGTAGGAGTGAGAAAAACATCACGGGGTGGTGCGCATTGTATGGGTGTGTGTTACATTACATTCACTAGTAGCAGTGAGAAAAACATCACGTGGCGGTGCGCATTGTATGGGTGTGTGTTACATTAGATTCACTAGTAGGAGTGAGAAAAACATCACGGGGTGGTGCGCATTGTATGGGTGTGTGTTACATTACATTCACTAGTAGGAGTGAGAAAAACATCACGGGGCGGTGCGCATTGTATGGGTGTGTGTTACATTGCATTCACTAGTAGGAGTGAGAAAAACATCACGGGGTGGTGTGCATTGTATGGGTGTGTGTTACATTAGATTCACTAGTAGGAGTGAGGAAAACATCACAGGGCGGTGCGCATTGTATGGGTGTGTGTTACATTACATTCGCTAGTAGGAGTGAGAAAAACATCACGGGGTGGTGCGCATTGTATGGGTGTGTGTTACATTACATTCGCTAGTAGGAGTGAGAAAAACATCACGGGGCGGTGCGCATTGTATGGGTGTGTGTTACATTACATTCACTAGTAGGAGTGAGAAAAACATCACGGGGTGGTGCGCATTGTATGGGTGTGTGTTACATTACATTCACTAGTAGGAGTGAGAAAAACATCACGGGGTGGTGCGCATTGTATGGGTGTGTGTTACATTACATTCACTAGTAGGAGTGAGAAAAACATCACGGGGTGGTGCGCATTGTATGGGTGTGTGTTACATTACATTCACTAGTAGGAGTGAGAAAAACATCACGGGGTGGTGCGCATTGTATGGCTGTGTGTTACATTACATTCACTAGTAGGAGTGAGAAAAACATCACGGGGTGGTGCACATTGTATGGTTGTGTGTTACATTACATTCACTAGTAGGAGTGAGAAAAACATCACGGGGTGGTGCGCATTGTATGGGTGTTTGTTACATTAGATTCACTAGTAGGAGTGAGAAAATCATCACGGGGTGGTGCGCATTGTATAGGTGTGTGTTACATTACATTCACTAGTAGGAGTGAGAAAAACATCACGGGGTGGTGCGCATTGTATGGGTGTGTGTTACACTACATTCACTACTAGCAGTGAGAAAAATATCACGGGGTGGTGCGCATTGTATGGGTGTGTGTTACACTACATTCAATAGTAGGAGTGAGAAAAACATCACGGGGTGGTGCGCATTGTATGGGTGTGTGTTACATTACATTCACTAGTAGGAGTGAGAAAAACATCACGGGGTGGTGTGCATTGTATGGGTGTTTGTTACATTAGATTCACTAGTAGGAGTGAGAAAATCTTCACGGGGTGATGCGCATTGTATGGGTGTGTGTTACATTACATTCACTAGTAGGAGTGAGAAAAACATCACGGGTGGTGCGCATTGTATGGGTGTGTGTTACATTACATTCACTAGTAGGAGTGAGAAAAACATCACGGGGTGGTGCGCATTGTATGGGTGTGTGTTACATTACATTCACTAGTAGGAGTGAGAAAAACATCACAGGGTGGTGCGCATTGTATGGGTGTTTGTTACATTAGATTCACTAGTAGGAGTGAGAAAATCATCACGGGGTGGTGCACATTGTATGGGTGTGTGTTACATTAGATTCACTAGTAGGAGTGAGAAAAAAATCACGGGGTGGTGCGCATTGTATGGGTGTGCGTTACATTAGATTCACTAGTAGGAGTGAGAGAAACATCAAGGGGTGGTGCGCATTTTATGGGTGTGCGTTACATTACATTCACTAGTAGGAGTGAGTGAAACATCACGAAGTGGTGCGCATTGTATGGGTGTGTGTTACATTACATTCACTAGTAGGAGTGACAAAAACATCACGGGGTGGTGCGCATTGTATGGGTGTGTGTTACATTACATTCACTAGTAGGAGTGGGAAAAACATCGCGGGGTGGTGCGCATGTATGGGTGTGTGTTACATTACATTCACTAGTAGGAGTGAGAAAAACATCACGGGGTGGTGCGCATTGAATGGGTGTGTGTTACATTACATTCACTAGTAGGAGTGAGAAAAACATCACGGGGTGGTGCGCATTGTATGGGTGTTTGTTACATTAGATTCAGTAGTAGGAGTGAGAAAATCATCACGGGGTGGTGCGCATTGTATGGGTGTGTGTTACATTACATTCACTAATAGGAGTGAGAAAAACATCACGGGGTGGTGCGCATTGTATGGGTGTGTGTTACACTACATTCACTACTAGCAGTGACAAAAACATCACGGGGTGGTGCGCATTGTATGGGTGTGTGTTACACTACATTCACTAGTAGGAGTGAGAAAAACATCACCGGGTGGTGCGCATTGTATGGGTGTGTGTTACATTACATTCACTAGTAGGAGTGAGAAAAACATCACGGGGTGGTGCGCATTATATGGGTGTTTGTTACATTAGATTCACTAGTAGGAGTGAGAAAATCATCACGGGGTGGTGCGCATTGTATGGGTGTGTGTTACGTTACATTCACTAGTAGGAGTGAGAAAAACATCACGGGGTGGTGCGCATTGTATGGGTGTGTGTTACATTACATTCACTAGTAGGCGTGAGAAAAACATCACGGGGTGGTGCGCATTGTATGGGTGTGTGTTACATTACATTCACTAGTAGGAGTGAGAAAAACATCACGGGGTGGTGCGCATTGTATGGGTGTTTGTTACATTAGATTCACTAGTAGGAGTGAGAAAATCATCACGGGGTGGTGCGCATTGTATGGGTGTGTGTTACATTAGATTCACTAGTAGGAGTGAGAGAAACATCACGGGGTGGTGCGCATTGTATGGGTGTGCGTTACATTACATTCACTAGTAGGAGTGAGAGAGACATCACGGTGTGGTGCGCATTTTATGGGTGTGCGTTACATTACATTCACTAGTAGGAGTGAGAGAAACATCACGAAGTGGTGCGCATTGTATGGGTGTGCGTTACATTACATTCACTAGTAGGAGTGAGAAAAACATCACGGGGTGGTGCGCATTGTATGGGTGTGCGTTACATTACATTCACTAGTAGGAGTGAGAAAAACATCACGGGGTGGTGCGCATTTTATGGGTGTGCATTACATTACATTCACTAGTAGGAGTGAGACAAACATCACGAAGTGGTGCGCATTGTATGGGTGTGTGTTACATTACGTTCACTAGTAGGAGTGAGAAAAACATCACGGGGTGGTGCGCATTGTATGGGTGTGTGTTACATTACATTCACTAGTAGGAGTGAGAAAAACATCACGGGGTGGTGCGCATTGTATGGGTGTGTGTTACATTACATTCACTAGTAGGAGTGAGAAAAACATCACGGGGTGGTGCGCATTGTATGGGTGTTTGTTACATTAGATTCACTAGTAGGAGTGAGAAAATCATCACGGGGTGGTGCACATTGTATGGGTGTGTGTTACATTAGATTCACTAGTAGGAGTGAGAAAAACATCACGGGGTGGTGCGCATTGTATGGGTGTGTGTTACATTAGATTCACTAGTAGGAGTGAGAGAAACATCATGGGGTGGTGCGCATTTTATGGGTGTGCGTTACATTACATTCACTAGTAGGAGTGAGAGAAGCATCACGAAGTGGTGCGCATTGTATGGGTGTGTGTTACATTACATTCACTAGTAGGAGTGAGAAAAACATCACGGGGTGGTGCGCATTGTATGGGTGTGTGTTACATTACATTCAATAGTAGGAGTGAGAAAAACATCACGGGGTGGTGCGCATTGTATGGGTGTGTGTTACATTACATACACTAGTAGGAGTGAGAAAAACATCACGGGGTGGTGCGCATTGTATGGGTGTTTGTTACATTAGATTCACTAGTAGGAGTGAGAAAATCATCACGGGGTGGTGCGCATTGTATGGGTGTGTGTTACATTACATTCACTAGTAGGAGTGAGAAAAACATCACGGGGTGGTGCGCATTGTATGGGTGTGTGTTACACTACATTCACTACTAGTAGTGAGAAAAACATCACGGGGTGGTGCGCATTGTATGGGTGTGTGTTACACTACATTCACTAGTAGAAGTGAGAAAAACATCACGGGGTGGTGCGCATTGTATGGGTGTGTGTTACATTACATTCACTAGTAGGAGTGAGAAAAACATCACGGCGTGGTGCGCATTGTATGGGTGTGTGTTACATTAGATTCACTAGTAGGAGTGAGAAAATCATCACGGGGTGGTGTGCATTGTATGGGTGTGTGTTACATTACATTCACTAGTAGTAGTGAGAAAAACATCACGGGGTGGTGCGCATTGTATGGGTGTGTGTTACATTACATTCATTAGTAGGCGTGAGAAAAACATCACGGGGTGGTGCGCATTGTATGGGTGTGTGTTACATTACATTCACTAGTAGGAGTGAGAAAAACATCACGGGGTGGTGCGCATTGTATGGGTGTTTGTTACATAAGATTCACTAGTAGGAGTGAGAAAATCATCACGGGGTGGTGCGCATTGTATGGGTGTGTGTTACATTACATTCACTAGTAGGAGTGAGAAAAACATCACGGGGTGGTGCGCATTGTATGGGTGTGCATTACATTAGATTCACTAGTAGGAGTGAGAGAAACATCACGGGGTGGTGCGCATTTTATGGGTGTGCGTTACATTACATTCACTAGTAGGAGTGAGAGAAACATCACGAAGTGGTGCGCTTGTATGGGTGTGCGTTACATTACATTCACTAGTAGGAGTGAGAAAAACATCACGGGGTGGTGCGCATTGTTTGGGTGTGCGTTACATTACATTCACTAGTAGGAGTGAGAAAAACATCACGGGGTGGTGCGCATTGTATGGGTGTGCGTTACATTACATTCACTAGTACGTATGAGAAAAACATCACGGGGTGGTGCGCGTTGTATGGGTGTGTTACATTACATTCACTAGTAGGAGTGAGAAAAACATCACGGGGTGGTGCGCATTGTATGGGTGTGTGTTACATTACATTCACTAGTAGGAGTGAGAAAAACATCACGGGGTGGTGCGCATTGTATGGGTTTGTGTTACATTAGATTCACTAGTAGGAGTGAGAAAAACATCACGTGGTGGTGCGCATTGTATGGGTGTGTGTTACATTAGATTCACTAGTAGCAGTGAGAAAAACATCACGGGGCGGTGCGCATTGTATGGGTGTGTGTTACATTACATTCACTAGTAGGAGTGAGAAAAACATCACAGGGCGGTGCGCATTGTATGGGTGTGTGTTACATTACATTCCCTAGTAGGAGTGAGAAAAACATCACGGGGCGGTGCGCATTGTATGGGTGTGTGTTACATTACATTCACTAGTAGGAGTGAGAAAACATCACGGGGTGGTGCGCATTGTATGGGTGTGTGTTACATTACATTCACTAGTAGGAGTGAGAAAAACATCACGGGGTGGTGCGCATTGTATGGGTGTGTGTTACATTACATTCACTAGTAGGAGTGAGAAAAACATCACGGGGTGGTGCGCATTGTATGGGTGTGTGTTACATTACATTCACTAGTAGGAGTGAGAAAAACATCACGGGGTGGTGCGCATTGTATGGGTTTGTGTTACATTACCTTCACTAGTAGGAGTGAGAAAAACATCACGGGGTGGTGCGCATTGTATGGGTGTGTGTTACATTAGATTCACTAGTAGGAGTGAGAAAAACATCACGGGGTGGTGCGCATTGTATGGGTGTGTGTTACACTACATTCACTACTAGCAGTGAGAAAAATATCACGGGGTGGTGCGCATTGTATGGGTGTGTGTTACACTACATTCACTACTAGCAGTGAGAAAAATATCACGGGGTGGTGCGCATTGTATGGCTGTGTGTTACACTACATTCACTAGTAGGACTGAGAAAAACATCACGGGGTGGTGCGCATTGTATGGGTGTGTGTTACATTACATTCACTAGTAGGAGTGAGAAAAACATCACGGGGTGGTGCGCATTGTATGGGTGTTTGTTACATTAGATTCACTAGTAAGAGTGAGAAAATCATCACGGGGTGGTGCGCATTGTATGGGTGTGTGTTACATTACATTCACTAGTAGGAGTGAGAAAAACATCACGGGGTGGTGCGCATTGTACGGGTGTGTGTTACATTACATTCACTAGTAGGAGTGAGAAAAACATCACGGGGTGGTGCGCATTGTATGGGTGTGTGTTACATTACATTCACTAGTAGGAGTGAGAAAAACATCACGGGGTGGTGCGCATTGTATGGGTGTGTAACATTACATTCACTAGTAGGAGTGAGAAAAACATCACGGGGTGGTGCGCATTGTATGGGTGTGTAACATTACATTCACTAGTAGGAGTGAGAAAAACATCACGGGGTGGTGCGCATTGTATGGGTGTGTGTTACATTACATTCACTAGTAGGAGTGAGAAAAACATCACGGGGTGGTGCGCATTGTATGGGTTTGTGTTACATTACATTCACTAGTAGGAGTGAGAAAAACATCACGGGGTGGTGCGCATTGTATGGGTGTGTGTTACATTACATTCACTAGTAGGAGTGAGAAAAACATCACGTGGCGGTGCGCATTGTATGGGTTTGTGTTACATTAGATTCACTAGTAGGAGTGAGAAAAACATCACGGGGTGGTGCGCATTGTATGGGTGTGTGTTACATTACATTCACTAGTAGCAGTGAGAAAAACATCACGTGGCGGTGCGCATTGTATGGGTGTGTGTTACATTAGATTCACTAGTAGGAGTGAGAAAAACATCACGGGGTGGTGCGCATTGTATGGGTGTGTGTTACATTACATTCACTAGTAGGAGTGAGAAAAACATCACGGGGCGGTGCGCATTGTATGGGTGTGTGTTACATTGCATTCACTAGTAGGAGTGAGAAAAACATCACGGGGTGGTGTGCATTGTATGGGTGTGTGTTACATTAGATTCACTAGTAGGAGTGAGGAAAACATCACAGGGCGGTGCGCATTGTATGGGTGTGTGTTACATTACATTCGCTAGTAGGAGTGAGAAAAACATCACGGGGTGGTGCGCATTGTATGGGTGTGTGTTACATTACATTCGCTAGTAGGAGTGAGAAAAACATCACGGGGCGGTGCGCATTGTATGGGTGTGTGTTACATTACATTCACTAGTAGGAGTGAGAAAAACATCACGGGGTGGTGCGCATTGTATGGGTGTGTGTTACATTACATTCACTAGTAGGAGTGAGAAAAACATCACGGGGTGGTGCGCATTGTATGGGTGTGTGTTACATTACATTCACTAGTAGGAGTGAGAAAAACATCACGGGGTGGTGCGCATTGTATGGGTGTGTGTTACATTACATTCACTAGTAGGAGTGAGAAAAACATCACGGGGTGGTGCGCATTGTATGGCTGTGTGTTACATTACATTCACTAGTAGGAGTGAGAAAAACATCACGGGGTGGTGCACATTGTATGGTTGTGTGTTACATTACATTCACTAGTAGGAGTGAGAAAAACATCACGGGGTGGTGCGCATTGTATGGGTGTTTGTTACATTAGATTCACTAGTAGGAGTGAGAAAATCATCACGGGGTGGTGCGCATTGTATAGGTGTGTGTTACATTACATTCACTAGTAGGAGTGAGAAAAACATCACGGGGTGGTGCGCATTGTATGGGTGTGTGTTACACTACATTCACTACTAGCAGTGAGAAAAATATCACGGGGTGGTGCGCATTGTATGGGTGTGTGTTACACTACATTCAATAGTAGGAGTGAGAAAAACATCACGGGGTGGTGCGCATTGTATGGGTGTGTGTTACATTACATTCACTAGTAGGAGTGAGAAAAACATCACGGGGTGGTGTGCATTGTATGGGTGTTTGTTACATTAGATTCACTAGTAGGAGTGAGAAAATCTTCACGGGGTGATGCGCATTGTATGGGTGTGTGTTACATTACATTCACTAGTAGGAGTGAGAAAAACATCACGGGTGGTGCGCATTGTATGGGTGTGTGTTACATTACATTCACTAGTAGGAGTGAGAAAAACATCACGGGGTGGTGCGCATTGTATGGGTGTGTGTTACATTACATTCACTAGTAGGAGTGAGAAAAACATCACAGGGTGGTGCGCATTGTATGGGTGTTTGTTACATTAGATTCACTAGTAGGAGTGAGAAAATCATCACGGGGTGGTGCACATTGTATGGGTGTGTGTTACATTAGATTCACTAGTAGGAGTGAGAAAAAAATCACGGGGTGGTGCGCATTGTATGGGTGTGCGTTACATTAGATTCACTAGTAGGAGTGAGAGAAACATCAAGGGGTGGTGCGCATTTTATGGGTGTGCGTTACATTACATTCACTAGTAGGAGTGAGTGAAACATCACGAAGTGGTGCGCATTGTATGGGTGTGTGTTACATTACATTCACTAGTAGGAGTGACAAAAACATCACGGGGTGGTGCGCATTGTATGGGTGTGTGTTACATTACATTCACTAGTAGGAGTGGGAAAAACATCGCGGGGTGGTGCGCATGTATGGGTGTGTGTTACATTACATTCACTAGTAGGAGTGAGAAAAACATCACGGGGTGGTGCGCATTGAATGGGTGTGTGTTACATTACATTCACTAGTAGGAGTGAGAAAAACATCACGGGGTGGTGCGCATTGTATGGGTGTTTGTTACATTAGATTCAGTAGTAGGAGTGAGAAAATCATCACGGGGTGGTGCGCATTGTATGGGTGTGTGTTACATTACATTCACTAATAGGAGTGAGAAAAACATCACGGGGTGGTGCGCATTGTATGGGTGTGTGTTACACTACATTCACTACTAGCAGTGACAAAAACATCACGGGGTGGTGCGCATTGTATGGGTGTGTGTTACACTACATTCACTAGTAGGAGTGAGAAAAACATCACCGGGTGGTGCGCATTGTATGGGTGTGTGTTACATTACATTCACTAGTAGGAGTGAGAAAAACATCACGGGGTGGTGCGCATTATATGGGTGTTTGTTACATTAGATTCACTAGTAGGAGTGAGAAAATCATCACGGGGTGGTGCGCATTGTATGGGTGTGTGTTACGTTACATTCACTAGTAGGAGTGAGAAAAACATCACGGGGTGGTGCGCATTGTATGGGTGTGTGTTACATTACATTCACTAGTAGGCGTGAGAAAAACATCACGGGGTGGTGCGCATTGTATGGGTGTGTGTTACATTACATTCACTAGTAGGAGTGAGAAAAACATCACGGGGTGGTGCGCATTGTATGGGTGTTTGTTACATTAGATTCACTAGTAGGAGTGAGAAAATCATCACGGGGTGGTGCGCATTGTATGGGTGTGTGTTACATTAGATTCACTAGTAGGAGTGAGAGAAACATCACGGGGTGGTGCGCATTGTATGGGTGTGCGTTACATTACATTCACTAGTAGGAGTGAGAGAGACATCACGGTGTGGTGCGCATTTTATGGGTGTGCGTTACATTACATTCACTAGTAGGAGTGAGAGAAACATCACGAAGTGGTGCGCATTGTATGGGTGTGCGTTACATTACATTCACTAGTAGGAGTGAGAAAAACATCACGGGGTGGTGCGCATTGTATGGGTGTGCGTTACATTACATTCACTAGTAGGAGTGAGAAAAACATCACGGGGTGGTGCGCATTTTATGGGTGTGCATTACATTACATTCACTAGTAGGAGTGAGACAAACATCACGAAGTGGTGCGCATTGTATGGGTGTGTGTTACATTACGTTCACTAGTAGGAGTGAGAAAAACATCACGGGGTGGTGCGCATTGTATGGGTGTGTGTTACATTACATTCACTAGTAGGAGTGAGAAAAACATCACGGGGTGGTGCGCATTGTATGGGTGTGTGTTACATTACATTCACTAGTAGGAGTGAGAAAAACATCACGGGGTGGTGCGCATTGTATGGGTGTTTGTTACATTAGATTCACTAGTAGGAGTGAGAAAATCATCACGGGGTGGTGCACATTGTATGGGTGTGTGTTACATTAGATTCACTAGTAGGAGTGAGAAAAACATCACGGGGTGGTGCGCATTGTATGGGTGTGTGTTACATTAGATTCACTAGTAGGAGTGAGAGAAACATCATGGGGTGGTGCGCATTTTATGGGTGTGCGTTACATTACATTCACTAGTAGGAGTGAGAGAAGCATCACGAAGTGGTGCGCATTGTATGGGTGTGTGTTACATTACATTCACTAGTAGGAGTGAGAAAAACATCACGGGGTGGTGCGCATTGTATGGGTGTGTGTTACATTACATTCAATAGTAGGAGTGAGAAAAACATCACGGGGTGGTGCGCATTGTATGGGTGTGTGTTACATTACATACACTAGTAGGAGTGAGAAAAACATCACGGGGTGGTGCGCATTGTATGGGTGTTTGTTACATTAGATTCACTAGTAGGAGTGAGAAAATCATCACGGGGTGGTGCGCATTGTATGGGTGTGTGTTACATTACATTCACTAGTAGGAGTGAGAAAAACATCACGGGGTGGTGCGCATTGTATGGGTGTGTGTTACACTACATTCACTACTAGTAGTGAGAAAAACATCACGGGGTGGTGCGCATTGTATGGGTGTGTGTTACACTACATTCACTAGTAGAAGTGAGAAAAACATCACGGGGTGGTGCGCATTGTATGGGTGTGTGTTACATTACATTCACTAGTAGGAGTGAGAAAAACATCACGGCGTGGTGCGCATTGTATGGGTGTGTGTTACATTAGATTCACTAGTAGGAGTGAGAAAATCATCACGGGGTGGTGTGCATTGTATGGGTGTGTGTTACATTACATTCACTAGTAGTAGTGAGAAAAACATCACGGGGTGGTGCGCATTGTATGGGTGTGTGTTACATTACATTCATTAGTAGGCGTGAGAAAAACATCACGGGGTGGTGCGCATTGTATGGGTGTGTGTTACATTACATTCACTAGTAGGAGTGAGAAAAACATCACGGGGTGGTGCGCATTGTATGGGTGTTTGTTACATAAGATTCACTAGTAGGAGTGAGAAAATCATCACGGGGTGGTGCGCATTGTATGGGTGTGTGTTACATTACATTCACTAGTAGGAGTGAGAAAAACATCACGGGGTGGTGCGCATTGTATGGGTGTGCATTACATTAGATTCACTAGTAGGAGTGAGAGAAACATCACGGGGTGGTGCGCATTTTATGGGTGTGCGTTACATTACATTCACTAGTAGGAGTGAGAGAAACATCACGAAGTGGTGCGCTTGTATGGGTGTGCGTTACATTACATTCACTAGTAGGAGTGAGAAAAACATCACGGGGTGGTGCGCATTGTTTGGGTGTGCGTTACATTACATTCACTAGTAGGAGTGAGAAAAACATCACGGGGTGGTGCGCATTGTATGGGTGTGCGTTACATTACATTCACTAGTACGTATGAGAAAAACATCACGGGGTGGTGCGCGTTGTATGGGTGTGTTACATTACATTCACTAGTAGGAGTGAGAAAAACATCACGGGGTGGTGCGCATTGTATGGGTGTGTGTTACATTACATTCACTAGTAGGAGTGAGAAAAACATCACGGGGTGGTGCGCATTGTATGGGTTTGTGTTACATTAGATTCACTAGTAGGAGTGAGAAAAACATCACGTGGTGGTGCGCATTGTATGGGTGTGTGTTACATTAGATTCACTAGTAGCAGTGAGAAAAACATCACGGGGCGGTGCGCATTGTATGGGTGTGTGTTACATTACATTCACTAGTAGGAGTGAGAAAAACATCACAGGGCGGTGCGCATTGTATGGGTGTGTGTTACATTACATTCCCTAGTAGGAGTGAGAAAAACATCACGGGGCGGTGCGCATTGTATGGGTGTGTGTTACATTACATTCACTAGTAGGAGTGAGAAAACATCACGGGGTGGTGCGCATTGTATGGGTGTGTGTTACATTACATTCACTAGTAGGAGTGAGAAAAACATCACGGGGTGGTGCGCATTGTATGGGTGTGTGTTACATTACATTCACTAGTAGGAGTGAGAAAAACATCACGGGGTGGTGCGCATTGTATGGGTGTGTGTTACATTACATTCACTAGTAGGAGTGAGAAAAACATCACGGGGTGGTGCGCATTGTATGGGTTTGTGTTACATTACCTTCACTAGTAGGAGTGAGAAAAACATCACGGGGTGGTGCGCATTGTATGGGTGTGTGTTACATTAGATTCACTAGTAGGAGTGAGAAAAACATCACGGGGTGGTGCGCATTGTATGGGTGTGTGTTACACTACATTCACTACTAGCAGTGAGAAAAATATCACGGGGTGGTGCGCATTGTATGGGTGTGTGTTACACTACATTCACTACTAGCAGTGAGAAAAATATCACGGGGTGGTGCGCATTGTATGGCTGTGTGTTACACTACATTCACTAGTAGGACTGAGAAAAACATCACGGGGTGGTGCGCATTGTATGGGTGTGTGTTACATTACATTCACTAGTAGGAGTGAGAAAAACATCACGGGGTGGTGCGCATTGTATGGGTGTTTGTTACATTAGATTCACTAGTAAGAGTGAGAAAATCATCACGGGGTGGTGCGCATTGTATGGGTGTGTGTTACATTACATTCACTAGTAGGAGTGAGAAAAACATCACGGGGTGGTGCGCATTGTACGGGTGTGTGTTACATTACATTCACTAGTAGGAGTGAGAAAAACATCACGGGGTGGTGCGCATTGTATGGGTGTGTGTTACATTACATTCACTAGTAGGAGTGAGAAAAACATCACGGGGTGGTGCGCATTGTATGGGTGTTTGTTACATTACGTTCACTAGTAGGAGTGAGAAAATCATCACGGGGTGGTGCGCATTGTATGGGTGTGTGTTACATTACATTCACTAGTAGGAGTGAGAAAATCATCACGGGGTGGTGCGCATTGTATGGGTGTGTGTTACATTACATTCACTACTAGCAGTGAGAAAATCATCACGGGGTGGTGCGCATTGTATGGGTGTGTGTTACACTACATTCACTAGTAGGAGTGAGAAAAACATCACGGGGTGGTGCGCATTGTATGGGTGTGTGTTACACTACAATCACTAGTAGGAGTGATAAAAACATCACGGGGTGGTGCGCCTTGTATGGGTGTGTGTTAAATTAGATTCACTAGTAGGAGTGAGAAAAACATCACGGGGTGGTGCGCATTGTATGGGTGTGCGTTACATTACATTCACTAGTAGGAGTGAGAAAAACATCACGGGGTGGTGCGCATTGTATGGGTGTGCGTTACATTACATTCACTAGTAGGAGTGAGAAAAACATCACGGGGTGGTGCGCATTGTATGGGTGTGTGTTACATTACATTCACTAGTAGGAGTGAGAAAAACATCACGGGGTGGTGCGCATTGTATGGGTGTGTGTTACATTAGATTCACTAGTAGGAGTGAGAAAAACATCACGGGGTGGTGCGCATTGTATGGGTGTGTGTTACATTAGATTCACTAGTAGGAGTGAGAGAAACATCACGGGGTGGTGCGCATTGTATGGGTGTGTGTTACATTACATTCACTAGTAGGAGTGAGAGAAACATCACGGGGTGGTGCGCATTGTATGGGTGTGCGTTACATTACATTCACTAGTAGGAGTGAGAGAAACATCACGGGGTGGTGCGCATTGTATGGGTGTGCATTACATTACATTCACTAGTAGGAGTGAGAAAAACATCACGGGGTGGTGCGCATTGTATGGGTGTGCGTTACATTACATTCACTAGTAGGAGTGAGAAAAACATCACGGGGTGGTGCGCATTGTATGGGTGTGCGTTACATTAGATTCACTAGTAGGAGTGAGAAAAACATCACGGGGTGGTGCGCATTGTATGGGTGTGTGTTACATTACATTCACTAGTAGGAGTGAGAAAAACATCACGGGGTGGTGCGCATTGTATGGGTGTGTGTTACATTACATTCACTAGTAGGAGTGAGAAAAACATCACGGGGTGGTGCGCATTGTATGGGTGTGTGTTACATTAGATTCACTAGTAGGAGTGAGAAAAACATCACGGGGTGGTGCGCATTGTATGGGTGTGTGTTACATTAGATTCACTAGTAGGAGTGAGAAAATCATCACGGGGTGGTGCGAATTGTATGGGTGTGTGTTACATTAGATTCACTAGTAGGAGTGAGAAAAACATCACGGGGTGGTGCGCATTGTATGGGTGTGTGTTACATTAGATTCACTAGTAGGAGTGAGAAAAACATCACGGGGTGGTGCGCATTTTATGGGTGTGTGTTACACTACATTCACTAGTAGGAGTGAGAAAAACATCACGGGGTGGTGCGCATTGTATGGGTGTGTGTTACACTACATTCACTAGTAGGAGTGAGAAAAACATCACGGGGTGGTGCGCATTGTATGGGTGTGTGTTACATTAGATTCACTAGTAGGAGTGAGAAAATCATCACGGGGTGGTGCGCATTGTATGGGTGTGTGTTACATTACATTCACTAGTAGGAGTGAGAAAAACATCACGGGGTGGTGCGCATTGTATGGGTGTGTGTTACATTACATTCACTAGTAGGAGTGAGAAAAACATCACGGGTTGGTGCGCATTGTATGGGTGTGTGTTACATTACATTCACTACTAGGAGTGAGAAAAACATCACGGGGTGGTGCGCATTGTATGGGTGTGTGTTACATTAGATTCACTAGTAGGAGTGAGAAAATCATCACGGGGTGGTGCACATTGTATGGGTGTTTGTTACATTAGATTCACTAGTAGGAGTGAGAAAAACATCACGGGGTGGTGCGCATTGTATGGGTGTGCGTTACATTAGATTCACTAGTAGGAGTGAGAGAAACATCACGGGGTGGTGTGCATTGTATGGGTGTGCGTTACATTAGATTCACTAGTAGGAGTGAGAGAAACATCACGAAGTGGTGCGCATTGTATGGGTGTGCGTTACATTACCTTCACTAGTAGGAGTGAGAAAAACATCACGGGGTGGTGCGCATTGTATGGGTGTGCGTTACATTACATTCACTAGTAGGAGTGAGAAAAACATCACGGGGTGGTGCGCATTGTATGGGTGTGCGTTACATTACATTCACTAGTAGGAGTGAGAAAAACATCACGGGGTGGTGCGCAATGTATGGGTGTGTGTTACATTACATTCACTAGTAGGAGTGAGAAAAACATCACGGGGTGGTGCGCATTGTATGGGTGTGTGTTACATTACATTCACTAGTAGGAGTGAGAAAAACATCACGGGGTGGTGCCCATTGTATGGGTGTGTGTTACATTAGATTCACTAGTAGGAGTGAGAAAATCATCACGGGGTGGTGCGCATTGTATGGGTGTGTGTTACATTACATTCACTAGTAGGAGTGAGAAAAACATCACGGGGTGGTGCGCATTGTATGGGTGTGTGTTACATTACATTCACTAGTAGGAGTGAGAAAAACATCACGGGGTGGTGCGCATTGTATGGGTGTGTGTTACACTACATTCACTAGTAGGAGTGAGAAAAACATCACGGGGTGGTGCGCCTTGTATGGGTGTGTGTTACATTAGATTCACTAGTAGGAGTGAGAAAAACATCACGGGGTGGTGCGCATTGTATGGGTGTGTGTTACATTAGATTCACTAGTAGGAGTGAGAAAAACATCACGGGGTGGTGCGCATTGTATGGGTGTTTGTTACATTAGATTCACTGGTAGGAGTGAGAAAATCATCACGGGGTGGTGCGCATTGTATGGGTGTGTGTTACATTACATTTACTGGTAGGAGTGAGAAAAACATCACGGGGTGGTGCGCATTGTATGGGTGTGTGTTACATTACATTCACTAGTAGGAGTGAGAAAAACATCACGGGGTGGTGCACATTGTATGGGTGTTTGTTACATTAGATTCACTAGTAGGAGTGAGAAAATCATCACGGGGTGGTGCGCATTGTATGGGTGTGTGTTACATTAGATTCACTAGTAGGAGTGAGAAAAACATCACGGGGTTGTGCGCATTGTATGGGTGTGCGTTACATTAGATTCACTAGTAGGAGTGAGAGAAACATCACGGGGTGGTGCGCATTGTATGGGTGTGCGTTACATTAGATTCACTAGTAGGAGTGAGAGAAACATCACGGGGTGGTGCGCATTGTATGGGTGTGCTTTACATTCACTAGTAGGAGTGAGAAAAACATCACGGGGTGGTGCGCATTGTATGGGTGTGCGTTACATTACATTCACTAGTAGGAGTGAGAAAAACATCACGGGGTGGTGCGCATTGTATGGGTGTGCGTTACATTACATTCACTAGTAGGAGTGAGAAAAACATCACGGGTGGTGCGCATTGTATGGGTGTGCGTTACATTACATTCACTAGTAGGAGTGAGAAAAACATCACGGGGTGGTGCGCATTGTATGGGTGTGTTACATTACATTCACTAGTAGGAGTGAGAAAAACATCACGGGGTGGTGCGCATTGTATGGGTGTGTGTTACATTACATTCACTAGTAGGAGTGAGAAAAACATCACGGGGTGGTGCGCATTGTATGGGTTTGTGTTACATTAGATTCACTAGTAGGAGTGAGAAAAACATCACGGGGTCGTGCGCATTGTATGGGTGTGTGTTACATTATATTCACTAGTAGGAATGAGAAAAACATCACGGGGTGGTGCGCATTGTATGGGTGTGCGTTACATTACATTCACTAGTAGGAGTGAGAAAAACATCACGGGGTGGTGCGCATTGTATGGGTGTGTGTTACATTACATTCACTAGTAGGAGTGAGAAAATCATCACGGGTGGTGCGCATTGTATGGGTGTGTTACATTACATTCACTAGTAGGAGTGAGAAAAATATCACGGGGTGGTGCGCATTGTATGGGTGTGTGTTACATTACATTCACTAGTAGGAGTGAGAAAAACATCACGGGGTGGTGCGCATTGTATGGGTGTGTGTTACATTAGATTCACTAGTAGGAGTGAGAAAATCATCACGGGGTGGTGCGCATTGTATGGGTGTGTGTTACATTAGATTCACTAGTAGGAGTGAGAAAAACATCACGGGGTGGTGCGCATTTTATGGGTGTGCGTTACATTAGATTCACTAGTAGGAGTGAGAGAAACATTACGGGGTGGTGCGCATTGTATGGGTGTGTCGGTGTCGGTCCCGGCCGGCAGGAAAGGCACACGACAAGAGTTGTTGGCGGACAACCTTTCCGTTTATTCTCTCTCTCCGTACAGCCTGCTCCGGGATCCCCGATCCCGCCCGAGGGAAGCCTCCTCTGGTCCGCCCTCCGCGGCTCCTTGCGTGCTTCTCTCTGCGCTTCTTCTCTCTTACTCTATTCTCTCCTATATCTCCTTCCTATTCTGCCTCTCCCCAAGGGTGGCACCAGTATATATACGGATACAGTGTCCAATCATATTAAAGTAGGCAAGGCAAGCTGATTGGCTAACGGCAGTTGTTGCTGGGCGGACTGTCTTACAGGGTGTGTTGTTTACTAAGCAGGAAGCAGGATATAAGCGCCATCTTGGCACACTCGATGGGAGGGGTAATCTAGCTCAGGCTTCACTCTTTCCTACAGGCCTCATATCACCCGGCCAGGGCCCCCAACATCTCCCCCTTCTTTATTTATTAAGATAGAGTGGTCTGTGGGTCCATTTAAGGTGTCTAGGAGTGGGCCTACTTTGTAGGCCGAGGCATGAGAGAATGTAGAGGTCTATACCCTGCTGTGCATCACCTTGTTTTGTGCTTATCCTTGGCCCAGGACCATGCTCAAGGTGAGTGGTTCATTTTTTTGCAGGGCCAGGCTTTTGTGAACCGAACCTGGATGCATATAGACATTCATTCCTGTCTTCCCCCCAACCTTTGAGGCGGATGGCAGTGCAGTACCCTTGGTCTCGCATCTCAATGCCATTAACTTTACTCCCGGAGGGACCCTCGGCCTTACAGGCCAAGTATATCGGAGTGGAGCCTGTCTTAGGTTGATCAGGAGAACTTCTCCCGTCTTACCCGTCATTGGCTTGTCCACTCAACTCTTAGAGCTGATGTTTGGGGGAGATACGAAGGGGTCCGCCGAGTGACACTGAGGAACTAAGTAATCACCATTGGAGTCGTGCCTTCCTGGCCTGAGCCCAGAAAGCACTAGGAGTGGAATCCCCTTGACTCTGGGCCAGCAATATCATCAGTGCCATATGTGTCTTTTGGGTCGTCCTTATCGACCGCAGGCACCTGAGGGTCACGAGAGCGACAACCATGAGAACAAGAATGATCCCATACACAAGAAGTGATGAGGGTTTGAAGAAAGAGCCTATCTGGCCTAGGATATCATCAAAAAAGGAGGCTGTAAGTATAGGTACTTCTATCTGATCTAGCTGCCGGATGGTCATATCTAGGCGCACGCTAGCATTCCAAAAGGAGGAATTGTAGGTGGTGAGAACATAATCCTGAAATTGCTTGTAGGCCGAACGGTTAACCTGAATGGGGGTAACGCATAACTGGGTGAATGCCCATCTGGCGTCACACAAATTGTTAGCCACCTCCCAAAGTCCCTGGACTTCTTGGGCAATTAGGTCGATTTGTTGCTGTAGTGCCATTATGGCGTTGTGCTGGAGGAGGTTAACTTCTTGCTGTTCCCTCAGCGCCAAGGAGGTGGTGTCTGTAAGATTGGCAAAGGCCTGCGCCGTCAGCGTGGACTGAGTCAGAGCAACGGCAGCCGTCACAGCCGTTGCAGTCAGAGTCACGAACAGTGCTGCCAAGGCCGCTGTGATCCCAAAATCCCTCTTATGCCTGAGCATGGGTAGCTGGTCCTGTTGGTAGACGGGATGAACCCAAACAGATTCGTTAAAGGGAACCCACATCAGTGGGGGTCGAAGAGCCAGCATAGCATACGGGAAAGACCCATTCCAGCAGTTCCCTGTAAAACAAGATTGGTTACTGCACTTGAAGGTGATGTCAACAGAGAACACCCATAAGTAGGGCGGTTTTACACATGCGGCCTCAGAGTTAAGGGTGACATTGGTGGTTCCATTAGAGGCAGAGGCGTTAATAGCAAGCACAGGTCTTAAGTCCATGCAGGCTCCCGTGGAGAGGCATAACCAATTTTCATTAAGGGGGAAGGGGAAACTTGTTGCCAAATTGTTGCTTATTTCCTTGTAGGGCTCCCACCAAGTCACAGCGCCATCAAAATATTGGTGTCGCTGTGACTCCCACCCAGTCACAGTGAGTATGTCTGTACTGCGTGGAAGAGAGAACCGGGACCACCAAGACATGTTTAGATAAGTAACTCCCACGCCATCGACAGTGCAGGGCTGCCACGAAAGTTGTGACAGATCCACCATCTGTCTTTTACGGCTTGGGGATACACGGTACGGGCATGTGGGAAAATCGGGACGGGTGTGCATGGCTGCTCGGGGTCTACAGGCTAGTTGGCTAGCGTGTTTACCCGAACATTCAGGCGGATACAGAAATGGGGCGGACAACTTTACCGTCAGGGAGGTGTCGTGCCATTTTATAAAAAAGGGCAGGAAGCCTATGCATGATCCCAGATGACATGAGGGGTAGCTAACAGTGGAAAAGATGACCACATCATTAGTGATGGGGAGGTCAAAACGTATGGGTTTGATGGTTAGCGGTATATCTGGTATGCAGGGCAATCTGGCGGAGCAGTTTTTTGCGTACAGCTTTGGGAGAGAGGGGGCTGTAGTAGAAATCATGGCCAGCGCTGGCGGATGGTGTATTGCCGCCCATACCAGGTCTGCTCCTATTTCAGTGGTGGTGGTGAGCATCAGAGCCAGGAGGAAAGGGGTTGCCGGGAGGCGGCGTGGCCTAGCCATTCTGGCTGCGCCGTACCCTAAAAGAGAACCAATTACTATAGAGAGCATAATCATTATTGTGCTCCAGAAGTCATACGGTATCGCTCGGTCGAGCAGCAGTATCCTGGTCGGACCGATCTTGACCGGGCTGTTCGTTGCCGTTGAGTTTTGGAGTGTCCCCTGCATTGCGCTCCGTTGGATTCGCTACGCGCGTCAGCCGTTCTGGAACCCACAATGGTTCTCTTCCTGGTTCCTGTGGGAAAACACAAACCGCACCTCGGTTCCAGCTGACTACTGGATCCGGGCCCATCCATTGTCCCGTCAGGACATCTTTCCATTTCACCCATCCCCTATTGCTAGGAGATGGATTACAATGTTCCATAGCCGGGGAGTGGTTGTTGTTGTTCAGGTTCAAAAAATTGTATGTGAATAGTGCCATGGAGAGCCGTGCCTTTGGGGGCAGGCCCTGGCTTACTCCCCCTTTTTGTTTTTGTAGAATTTCTTTAAGGCTTCTATGAGCCCTTTCAATGATTCCTTGACCTTGGGGATTGTATGGAATACCATGTTTTAATTGAACCCCCATTTTTTTGCAGAACTCATTAAAGGCTTTGCCTATATAGGCTGGTCCATTATCAGTTTTTAATATTTTTGGTTTGTCCCATGCGGCCCAGGCCGCCAAGCAATGGTTTATCACATTAGACACCTTTTCGCCTGTCTCCGCAGTCACGAATATAATATGAGAACAGGTGTCCGTGGAGACATGGACATATTTAAGAGATCCAAATTCTGTCATGTGTGTGACATCCATTTGCCAAGTATCACCAGGGATCAACCCCCTGGGGTTAACCCCCGTTGATACGGCAGGCGTGTATGTGGTGCATGAGCCGCACAGTCGCACGATGTCCCGCGCGTCAGCCCTGGAGATGTGGTACTGGTTGGCTAGCGTCCTGGCGTTGACATGGAATTTGTCATGGAACTGACGGGCTTGCTCTATTGGAGATAACATATTGAAAATCCACAACGGGCGAGTGGCCGCGTCAGCAGCCGCATTGCCCTGTACCATGGGCCCTGGTAGGCGTGTATGTGCTCTTATGTAAGTGATGTATATTTTGTTGTGTCTATTTATGAGCAATGTCTGGATAGACAGAAACAAATTAGTCACTTTGGAGGTTGGCTTAATTGGGCCTGCAGTCTCAAGGACCTGTATGGCATTGATCACATATTTTGAATCAGAGATAATATTAAGGGCTCCTGGGAACTTCTCGAGGACGGTTTGTACAATTTGTAACTCTACCACTTGTGGTTGATCTGGTTCAAATTGTATGCTGATCGGAGGCATACCTGAGACCACATAGGCCCCTATCCCGGTTTTTGACCCATCAGTATAGACCGTTGTTGCAGGAGTAAGGGGTGCAGGGGCGGTGATTTTTGGAAATATCACCGGATGTTGAGTAACAAACTGTAGTATAGGGTCCTTGGGGAACTGATTGTCTATCTCCCCAAGAAAAACACATCTCAGGATGGCCCAAGTATCTATGCAAGCAGTCAGGATTTTTATTTGAGAAGCGGTATAAGGCACCCGAATAGCGTGAGGCGTGGAGCCAAAATGCTGGATGGCTCTACCATGTGCCTC
This sequence comes from Cavia porcellus, assembly GCF_034190915.1. Lineage (NCBI taxonomy): Eukaryota > Metazoa > Chordata > Mammalia > Rodentia > Caviidae > Cavia > Cavia porcellus. The sequence continues at coordinate 297,191 of NW_026947615.1, read as the reverse complement.
CAGAGCCAGGGAAGCAACTGTTTCCGGGTAATGTTCAATAATCTTGGCAGGTGAAACCTTAGGGTGCACCCACAGAAGTGGTCCTTTCTGCCAAATCACTGCCGTGGGCTGAGAACTGGTCTGCAACAAGCAGACCTCAAAAGGCTGTTCTGGGTCAATTCTCTGTAATGTAGCTTTGCTTAGGGCCTCTTCTATCTTTTTTAGAGCAACTCTGGCTTCTGGGGTGAACTCTCTAGGGGAGGCAATATCCGGATCTCCTCTCAGGAGATCAAACAGGGGCTTTAAGTCCGAATTAGGGATGTGCAAGTAAGGTCTGATCCAATTTATATCTCCCAATAACTTTTGCATGTCATTTAGGGTTGTAAGATTATCTGTTTTGATGGTTACCTTCTGTGGAGAAATCGATGTAGGGGAGACTTTGGTACCCAAGTAGGTTACTATGTCTCCTCCCTGAATCTTGTCAGGGGCAATATGTAAATTGGCCTTTCTCAGGGCCTTGACCAGTTGGCCTAGCATATCCTCTAACCTATTTACATCTTTTGCACTGATCAGCAGATCATCCATGTAATGAATACACCTAACTCTGGGGAAGGCCTCGCGTAGGGGGGCCAGTAGAGAATCAAGGTAAATCTGACACATGGTGGGACTGTTGGCCATACCCTGGGGTAATGTGACCCACTCGTACCTCTGATCAGGACTTTCTTGGTTAATGGTGGGTAGGGTAAAGGCGAATCTATGGGTGTCCTCTGGATGCAGGGGGATTGAGAAGAAACAGTCTCTAAGATCTATAACATAAACTGGCCAGGACTGAGGGATGGCCGAGAGAGCTGGCAGCCCCCTCTGGATCGCCCCCAGGGGTTGCATCTGCGCGTTGACTGCCCTTAGATCATGGAGCAGCCTCCACTTACCTGATTTCTTTCTAATAACAAAAACAGGGGTATTTCAAGGGGAGGTTGATGGCTTTATGTGTCCTGCCTGAAACTGGGTTTTGACTATCTCGGTTAATGCTAAAAGCTTCTCCCTGGGTAGGGGCCACTGAGGTACCCAAACCGGATTTTGGGATTTCCAAGTGATCTTAATTGGAGTGGGCAGGAGAACTTTCTCAGTGGCCCCTAGGGAAAACCCAGCCCATGTCTATCTTTCCTTTTTTCTACAGACACGGGAGATGTCCGGCCCTGCAGGGCAGAGCCCAAGCCCTTGCCAGGGACATATCCCTGATTTTTAAGTATGTCTTTAGCTTGGGGAGAACAGGTGGATGTAAGAGTGACATCCATCTGAGTGAGGATGTCTCTTCCCCACAAGGATATCGGCAGCTGTAGAACAAAAGGTTGAAAATGTCCTTGGTGACCTTCCTCATCACACCAAGGCAGGGTCACGGCACTAACCTGGGGGGCAGCCACCATCCCCAACCCTTGGAGTGTGTTATCAGCTGTATTGGTGGGCCAGCTAGAAGGCCAGTCTTTCTTGGAGACAATGGAGCGGTCTGCCCCTGTATCCAGGAGTCCTGTTATTTTTTTACCATTAACCCTGAGCGAGAGCATGGGTCTTTTATCAAGAGTCATATGAAGTCCTTCAAAAATTTCTCCAGAGGAGCCAAAACCCTGATCCCCTCTAACCCGTTGTCTAGACTGGAATCTCTCATGGAGACTGGGGAGCAATAAAAGTTGTGCTATCTTATCCCCCTCATTAATCACCATGGTCCCTACATGAGATTGTACCATAATCTTAATGTTTCCTGTGTAGTCTGAGTCTATAACTCCAGGGATCACGGTAAGGCCCCGGAGGGCTGTGGAGGACCGTCCAATCACTAAACCGACTGACTTTTCAGGTAGCGGTCCTTTGAAGGTGGTCCCGACCACCTGAACGCCCATATCGGGTGTTAATAGGAGTCTGGAGGCGACACAGAGGTCCACGCCTGCTGACCCAGGGGTAGCCCTTGTGGGGGGCTGCCACCTTGTGCTGTCCTGTCTAGGGGGTGGGGGCCCATCCGTAGGGAGGGCCCCCTCTGGCCGTTTTTTGGCTCCGGAATCTCCCTGCCACTAATACGGTTTCCCTGGGCATCAAAAACTGATCTGCAATCTTTTGCTTTGTGAGAACCTTTACCGCACCTTTCGCAGGTCCCCGTTTGTTTGTCTGATTCCTGTCTTCTGGGTATAAATTCCCCCCGTCCAGTCTTGGGGCAGTTTTTTCTTATGTGGTTAGGATCCCCACACTGGAAGCATCCCCTGGGCTTACCAGGGTCATTAGCCTTCTGAGGCCTTGTCTGTCGTAAAGCGGCAGCTAAAAGGGCAGCCACGCCTGAGTTGGACAGTGGCCCTCCTATTTCTCTGCAAATCTTGATCCAAGCTTCTATGTCTTTACCCTTGTGGGGCGCTATGGCTGCCCTGCAGTCCTTGGTGCACTGCTCAAAGATCAACTGTTTAACAAGAGGAGCAGCAGCAATCGGATCTGAAAAGAGTCTATTGGCTGCCTCTTGTATTCTGGCCACAAAATCCACAAAAGGTTCTGCGTTGCCCTGAACAATTTTAGAGAGGCATTGTGAGGCCGCTCCTGTGTTGTTTACCTGCTTCCAGGCACGAATACCTATGTTGTGTATTTGTTCATATACACCTGGAGGGAATCTGGTTTGATCTTGGGCATATTGACCCTTACCCATAAGCATGTCCTCATTTTGTCCCCTATGGCCCCTAGCCGCATTTCTCTCGGCCTGCTCGGCAGCAAACTCAGTGTACCAGGCGCGCCAGTCCAGAAAAGCCCCGGGGGCCAGGCAGGCTTTAGCCAACTGGGTCCAATCACTGGGTGTCAGGAAACCACCGGCGGACAGATTTTCCAACATTGTTATAGTGTAAGGAGCAGTAGGGCCAAACGTGGCAACCGCAGTTTTGAGCTCCTTAATTTGCTTAATCTCCAGTGGTTCCCAGTAATTGGGTCCCTGGCCTTGCGCCAGGTGTACCGGATAGAACCCACATTGTTCGTACTCATTTGCCCCATGGGGGATTTGTTCCATCTTAAATGTCCATCTACGAAAGTACTTTTCTTGGGACCTTGGTATTCTCTCACAAGATGGTGTCTCCCTGTGAGATGACTGTCTCTCCCTATCACAAAATGGCGCCTCTTTACAACATGGCCGACCAGCCTTTAGGGCACAAGATGGCAGGTCGCCAGGCAAATAAGATGGCGGCTCTGCATGTGACAACGGTCCAGGCCACTCCCTCCATGGGGGTGGCAACGGAGGTGGGCCCCAGGCTGCCATCTCACCATAGGAACTGGCGTTTGGGACCCCCCAGGGTGGCGCGGAAGGCTCTATGACCTTCCGTTGGGGAGTGCTCAAGAGTTCTTTTCCCTTTTTTAGGTCTGTCTGCATCTTGACTAGATCTCTACGTAAAGCTGCGAAGGGATTAGGGGAGTCACTTACCTCATTGTCCTCGCCCTCCGAGGTATCTGAGTCTGAGGAATCCGAGGCAGGGGGCGCCTCTCTCTTGCCTCGCTCTCGCGAGTGCCCTCGCACGCTCCCTGCGACGGACCCCTCCCGGGAGGACTCCGAGCGGGCCCCCTCAAAAGCTCGGCGGGCCCGAGAGAGCCCGTCCGCGCTATCTTTAGCCCCGTTCCTCTCCCCTTTGAGGCAGGAATGAATCATCTCCCAGAGCGGCCGAACCGAAAGTGGAAGCCGGCACTCCGCTTCTGCTCGTTCTAAATCTTTACCCAATTTCTCCCAACAAGGCAGGGACAAATGTGCCGTCGGCAGGAACCAGGGTGCCGCCTCATCTATTTGTTGGAGGAATTCTGCAAGTGTCTTGGAACTTATTGATATGCCTGAAATCTTGAGCAGGTCTTTCACTGCTCTTACCAGTGACTTGGAACTCTTAGTGGGTAAGTTGCCCATGCCTGTCACTGAGAAGTTTGTTCTCACCGTGTGAGGCTAGTCTGCCACGTACACGTGAGCCTGAGGGGAGTCTAAAAAGCCCTGTAGGTGCGCGCCACCCAGAGCCCAGGTTTATCCCCTACTCACCTGTCCTGCAGTGCAGTACTGGAGCATTGTCCGCCTCGTCTCGGGGGTGATCAGTTCCCCGTACGGGCCACCAATTGTCGGTGTCGGTCCAGGCCGGCAGGAAAGGCACATGACAAGAGTTGTTGGCGGACAACCTTTCCGTTTATTCTCTCTCTCCGTACAGCCTGCTCCGGGATCCCCGATCCCGCCCGAGGGAAGCCTCCTCTGGTCCGCCCTCCGCGGCTCCTTGCGTGCTTCTCTCTGCGCTTCTTCTCTCTTACTCTATTCTCTCCTATATCTCCTTCCTATTCTGCCTCTCCCCAAGGGTGGCACCAGTATATATACGGATACAGTGTCCAATCATATTAAAGTAGGCAAGGCAAGCTGATTGGCTAACGGCAGTTGTTGCTGGGCGGACTGTCTTACAGGGTGTGTTGTTTACTAAGCAGGAAGCAGGATATAAGCGCCATCTTGGCACACTCGATGGGAGGGGTAATCTAGCTCAGGCTTCACTCTTTCCTACAGGCCTCATATCACCCGGCCAGGGCCCCCAACATGGGTGTGCGTTACATTACATTCACTAGTAGGAGTGAGAGAAACATCACGAAGTGGTGCTCATTGTATGGGTGTGCGTTACATTACATTCACTAGTAGGAGTGAGAAAAACATCACGGGGTGGTGCGCATTGTATGGGTGTGCGTTACATTACATTCACTAGTAGGAGTGAGAAAAACATCACGGGGTGGTGCGCATTGTATGGGTGTGCGTTACATTACATTCACTAGTAGGAGTGAGAAAAACATCACGGGGTGGTCCGCATTGTATGGGTGTGTGTTACATTACATTCACTAGTAGGAGTGAGAAAAACATCACGGGGAGGTGCGCATTGTATGGGTGTGTGTTACATTACATTCACTAGTAGGAGTGAGAAAAACATCACGGGGTGGTGCGCATTGTATGGGTGTGTGTTACATTAGATTCACTAGTAGGAGTGAGAAAAACATCACGGGGTGGTGCGCATTGTATGGGTGTGCGTTACATTAGATTCACTAGTAGGAGTGAGAAAAACATCACGGGGTGGTGCGCATTGTATGGGTGTGCGTTACATTACATTCACTAGTAGGAGTGAGAAAAACATCACGGGGTGGTGCGCATTGTATGGGTGTGTGTTACATTACATTCACTAGTAGGAGTGAGAAAAACATCACGGGGTGGTGCGCATTGTATGGGTGTGTGTTACATTAGATTCACTAGTAGGAGTGAGAAAAACATCACGGGGTGGTGCGCATTGTATGGGTGTGTGTTACATTAGATTCACTAGTAGGAGTGAGAAAAACATCACGGGGTGGTGCGCATTGTATGGGTGTGTGTTACATTACATTCACTAGTAGGAGTGAGAGAAACATCACGGGGTGGTGCGCATTTTATGGGTGTGCGTTACATTCACTAGTAGGAGTGAGAGAAACATCACGAAGTGGTGCGCATTGTATGGGTGTGCGTTACATTACATTCACTAGTAGGAGTGAGAAAAACATCACGGGGTGGTGCGCATTGTATGGGTGTGCGTTACATTACATTCACTAGTAGGAGTGAGAAAAACATCACGGGGTGGTGCGCATTGTATGGGTGTGTGTTACATTACATTCACTAGTAGGAGTGAGAAAAACATCACGGGGTGGTGCGCATTGTATGGGTGTGTTACATTACATTCACTAGTAGGAGTGAGAAAAACATCACGGGGTGGTGCGCATTGTTTGGGTGTGTGTTACATTACATTCACTAGTAGGAGTGAGAAAAACATCACTGGGTGGTGCGCATTGTATGGGTGTGTGTTACATTAGATTCACTAGTAGGAGTGAGAAAAACATCACGGGGTGGTGCGCATTGTATGGGTGTGTGTTACATTACATTCACTAGTAGGAGTGAGAAAAACATCACGGGGTGGTGCACATTGTATGGGTGTGTGTTACATTACATTCACTAGTAGGAGTGAGAAAAACATCACGGGGTGGTGCGCATTGTAAGGGTGTGTGTTACATTAGATTCACTAGTAGGAGTGAGAAAAACATCATGGGGTGGTGCGCATTGTATGGGTGTGTGTTACATTAGATTCACTTGTAGGAGTGAGAAAAACATCACGGGGTGGTGCGCATTGTATGGGTGTGTGTTACATTACATTCACTAGTAGGAGTGAGAGAAACATCACGGGGTGGTGCGCATTTTATGGGTGTGCGTTACATTCACTAGTAGGAGTGAGAGAAACATCACGAAGTGGTGCGCATTGTATGGGTGTGCGTTACATTACATTCACTAGTAGGAGTGAGAAAAACATCACGGGGTGGTGCGCATTGTATGGGTGTGTGTTACATTACATTCACTAGTAGGAGTGAGAAAAACATCACGGGGTGGTGCGCATTGTATGGGTGTGTGTTACATTAGATTCACTAGTAGGAGTGAGAAAAACATCACGGGGTGGTGCGCATTGTATGAGTGTTTGTTACATTAGATGCACTAGTAGGAGTGAGAAAAATATCACGGGGTGGTGCGCATTGTATGGGTGTGTGTTACATTACATTCCCTAGTAGGAGTGAGAGAAACATCACGGGGTGGTGCGCATTTTATGGGTGTGTTACATTACATTCACTAGTAGGAGTGAGAAAAATATCACGGGGTGGTGCGCATTGTATGGGTGTGTGTTACATTACATTCACTAGTAGGAGTGAGAAAAACATCACGGGGTGGTGCGCATTGTATGGGTGTGTGTTACATTAGATTCACTAGTAGGAGTGAGAAAAACATCACGGGGTGGTGCGCATTGTATGGGTTTGTGTTACATTACATTCACTAGTAGGAGTGAGAAAAACATCACGGGGTGGTGCGCATTGTATGGGTGTTTGTTACATTAGATTCACTAGTAGGAGTGAGAAAATCATCACGGGGTGGTGCGCATTGTATGGGTGTGTGTTACATTACATTCACTAGTAGGAGTGAGAAAAACATCACGGGGTGGTGCGCATTGTATGGGTGTGTGTTACATTAGATTCACTAGTAGGAGTGAGAAAAACATCACGGGGTGGTGCGCATTGTATGGGTTTGTGTTACATTACATTCACTAGTAGGAGTGAGAAAAACATCACGGGGTGGTGCGCATTGTATGGGTGTTTGTTACATTAGATTCACTAGTAGGAGTGAGAAAATCATCACGGGGTGGTGCGCATTGTATGGGTGTGTGTTACATTACACTCACTAGTAGGAGTGAGAAAAACATCACGGGGTGGTGCGCATTGTATGGGTGTGTGTTACATTACATTCACTAGTAGGAGTGAGAAAAACATCACGTGGTGGTGCGCATTGTATGGGTGTGTGTTACATTACATTCACTAGTAGGAGTGAGAAATACATCACGGGGTGGTGCGCATTGTATGGGTGTGTGTTACATTAGATTCACTAGTAGGAGTGAGAAAAACATCACGGGGTGGTGCGCATCGTATGGGTGTGTGTTACATTACATTCACTAGTAGGAGTGAGAAAAACTCACGGGGTGGTGCGCATTGTATGGGTGTGTGTTACATTACATTCACTAGTAGGAGTGAAAAATCATCACGGGGTGGTGCGCATTGTATGGGTGTGTGTTACATTACATTCACTAGTAGGAGTGAGAAAAACATCACGGGGTGGTGCGCATTGTATGGGTGTGTGTTACACTACATTCACTACTAGCAGTGAGAAAAACATCAAGGGGTGGTGCGCATTGTATGGGTGTGTGTTACACCACATTCACTAGTAGGAGTGAGAAAAACATCACGGGGTGGTGCGCATTGTATGGGTGTGTGTTACATTACATTCACTAGTAGGAGTGAGAAAAACATCACGGGGTGGTGCGCATTGTATGGGTGTTTGTTACATTAGATTCACTAGTAGGAGTGCGAAAATCATCACGGGGTGGTGCGCATTGTATGGGTGTTTGTAACATTACATTCACTAGTAGGAGTGAGAAAAACATCACGGGGTGGTGCGCATTGTATGGGTGTGTGTTACATTACATTCACTAGTAGGAGTGAGAAAAACATCACGGGGTGGTGCGCATTGTATGGGTGTGTGTTACATTAGATTCACTAGTAGGAGTGAGATAAACATCACGGGGTGGTGCGCATTTTATGGGTGTGCGTTACATTACATTCACTAGTAGGAGTGAGAGAAACATCACGGGGTGGTGCGCATTGTATGGGTGTGTGTTACATTACATTCACTAGTAGGAGTGAGAAAAACATCACGGGGTGGTGCGCATTGTATGGGTGTGTGTTACATTACATTCACTAGTAGGAGTGAGAAAAACATCACGGCGTGGTGCGCATTGTATGGGTGTGTGTTACATTACATTCACTAGTAGGAGTGAGAAAAACATCACGGGGTGGTGCGCATTGTATGGGTGTGTTGCATTACATTCACTAGTAGCAGTGAGAAAAACATCACGGGGTGGTGCGCATTGTATGGGTGTGTGTTACATTACAATCACTAGTAGGAGTGAAAAAACATCACGGGGTGGTGCGCATTGTATGGGTGTGTGTTACATTACATTCACTAGTAGGAGTGAGAAAAACATCACGGGGTGGTGCGCATTGTATGGGTATGTGTTACATTACATTCACTACTAGGAGTGAGAAAAACATCACGGGGTGGTGCGCATTGTATGGGTGTGTGTTACATTACATTCACTAATAGGAGTGAGAAAAACATCACGGGGTGGTGCGCATTGTATGGGTGTGTGTTACATTACATTCACTAGCAGGAGTGAGAAAATCATCACCGGGTGGTGCGCATTGTATGGGTGTGTGTTACATTACATTCTCTAGTAGGAGTGAGAAAAACATCACGGGGTGGTGCGCATTGTATGGGTGTGTGTTACATTACATTCACTAGTAGGAGTGAGAAATACATCACGGGGTGGTGCGCATTGTAAGGGTGTGTGTTACATTAGATTCACTAGTAGGAGTGAGAAAAACATCACGGGGTGGTGCGCATTGTATGGGTGTGTGTTACATTAGATTCACTTGTAGGAGTGAGAAAAACATCACGGGGTGGTGCGCATTGTATGGGTGTGTGTTACATTACATTCACTAGTAGGAGTGAGAGAAACATCACGGGGTGGTGCGCATTTTATGGGTGTGCGTTACATTCACTAGTAGGAGTGAGAGAAACATCACGAAGTGGTGCGCATTGTATGGGTGTGCGTTACATTACATTCACTAGTAGGAGTGAGAAAAACATCACGGGGTGGTGCGCATTGTATGGGTGTGTGTTACATTACATTCACTAGTAGGAGTGAGAAAAACATCACGGGGTGGTGCGCATTGTATGGGTGTGTGTTACATTAGATTCACTAGTAGGAGTGAGAAAAACATCACGGGGTGGTGCGCATTGTATGAGTGTTTGTTACATTAGATTCACTAGTAGGAGTGAGAAAAATATCACGGGGTGGTGCGCATTGTATGGGTGTGTGTTACATTACATTCCCTAGTAGGAGTGAGAGAAACATCACGGGGTGGTGCGCATTTTATGGGTGTGTTACATTACATTCACTAGTAGGAGTGAGAAAAATATCACGGGGTGGTGCGCATTGTATGGGTGTGTGTTACATTACATTCACTAGTAGGAGTGAGAAAAACATCACGGGGTGGTGCGCATTGTATGGGTGTGTGTTACATTAGATTCACTAGTAGGAGTGAGAAAAACATCACGGGGTGGTGCGCATTGTATGGGTTTGTGTTACATTACATTCACTAGTAGGAGTGAGAAAAACATCACGGGGTGGTGCGCATTGTATGGGTGTTTGTTACATTAGATTCACTAGTAGGAGTGAGAAAATCATCACGGGGTGGTGCGCATTGTATGGGTGTGTGTTACATTACATTCACTAGTAGGAGTGAGAAAAACATCACGGGGTGGTGCGCATTGTATGGGTGTGTGTTACATTAGATTCACTAGTAGGAGTGAGAAAAACATCACGGGGTGGTGCGCATTGTATGGGTTTGTGTTACATTACATTCACTAGTAGGAGTGAGAAAAACATCACGGGGTGGTGCGCATTGTATGGGTGTTTGTTACATTAGATTCACTACTAGGAGTGAGAAAATCATCACGGGGTGGTGCGCATTGTATGGGTGTGTGTTACATTACACTCACTAGTAGGAGTGAGAAAAACATCACGGGGTGGTGCGCATTGTATGGGTGTGTGTTACATTACATTCACTAGTAGGAGTGAGAAAAACATCACGTGGTGGTGCGCATTGTATGGGTGTGTGTTACATTACATTCACTAGTAGGAGTGAGAAATACATCACGGGGTGGTGCGCATTGTATGGGTGTGTGTTACATTAGATTCACTAGTAGGAGTGAGAAAAACATCACGGGGTGGTGCGCATCGTATGGGTGTGTGTTACATTACATTCACTAGTAGGAGTGAGAAAAACTCACGGGGTGGTGCGCATTGTATGGGTGTGTGTTACATTACATTCACTAGTAGGAGTGAGAAAATCATCACGGGGTGGTGGGCATTGTATGGGTGTGTGTTACATTACATTCACTAGTAGGAGTGAGAAAAACATCACGGGGTGGTGCGCATTGTATGGGTGTGTGTTACACTACATTCACTACTAGCAGTGAGAAAAACATCAAGGGGTGGTGCGCATTGTATGGGTGTGTGTTACACCACATTCACTAGTAGGAGTGAGAAAAACATCACGGGGTGGTGCGCATTGTATGGGTGTGTGTTACATTACATTCACTAGTAGGAGTGAGAAAAACATCACGGGGTGGTGCGCATTGTATGGGTGTTTGTTACATTAGATTCACTAGTAGGAGTGCGAAAATCATCACGGGGTGGTGCGCATTGTATGGGTGTTTGTAACATTACATTCACTAGTAGGAGTGAGAAAAACATCACGGGGTGGTGCGCATTGTATGGGTGTGTGTTACATTACATTCACTAGTAGGAGTGAGAAAAACATCACGGGGTGGTGCGCATTGTATGGGTGTGTGTTACATTAGATTCACTAGTAGGAGTGAGATAAACATCACGGGGTGGTGCGCATTTTATGGGTGTGCGTTACATTACATTCACTAGTAGGAGTGAGAGAAACATCACGGGGTGGTGCGCATTGTATGGGTGTGTGTTACATTACATTCACTAGTAGGAGTGAGAAAAACATCACGGGGTGGTGCGCATTGTATGGGTGTGTGTTACATTACATTCACTAGTAGGAGTGAGAAAAACATCACGGCGTGGTGCGCATTGTATGGGTGTGTGTTACATTACATTCACTAGTAGGAGTGAGAAAAACATCACGGGGTGGTGCGCATTGTATGGGTGTGTTGCATTACATTCACTAGTAGCAGTGAGAAAAACATCACGGGGTGGTGCGCATTGTATGGGTGTGTGTTACATTACAATCACTAGTAGGAGTGAAAAAACATCACGGGGTGGTGCGCATTGTATGGGTGTGTGTTACATTACATTCACTAGTAGGAGTGAGAAAAACATCACGGGGTGGTGCGCATTGTATGGGTATGTGTTACATTACATTCACTACTAGGAGTGAGAAAAACATCACGGGGTGGTGCGCATTGTATGGGTGTGTGTTACATTACATTCACTAATAGGAGTGAGAAAAACATCACGGGGTGGTGCGCATTGTATGGGTGTGTGTTACATTACATTCACTAGCAGGAGTGAGAAAATCATCACCGGGTGGTGCGCATTGTATGGGTGTGTGTTACATTACATTCTCTAGTAGGAGTGAGAAAAACATCACGGGGTGGTGCGCATTGTATGGGTGTGTGTTACATTACATTCACTAGTAGGAGTGAGAAATACATCACGGGGTGGTGCGCATTGTAAGGGTGTGTGTTACATTAGATTCACTAGTAGGAGTGAGAAAAACATCACGGGGTGGTGCGCATTGTATGGGTGTGTGTTACATTAGATTCACTTGTAGGAGTGAGAAAAACATCACGGGGTGGTGCGCATTGTATGGGTGTGTGTTACATTACATTCACTAGTAGGAGTGAGAGAAACATCACGGGGTGGTGCGCATTTTATGGGTGTGCGTTACATTCACTAGTAGGAGTGAGAGAAACATCACGAAGTGGTGCGCATTGTATGGGTGTGCGTTACATTACATTCACTAGTAGGAGTGAGAAAAACATCACGGGGTGGTGCGCATTGTATGGGTGTGTGTTACATTACATTCACTAGTAGGAGTGAGAAAAACATCACGGGGTGGTGCGCATTGTATGGGTGTGTGTTACATTAGATTCACTAGTAGGAGTGAGAAAAACATCACGGGGTGGTGCGCATTGTATGAGTGTTTGTTACATTAGATTCACTAGTAGGAGTGAGAAAAATATCACGGGGTGGTGCGCATTGTATGGGTGTGTGTTACATTACATTCCCTAGTAGGAGTGAGAGAAACATCACGGGGTGGTGCGCATTTTATGGGTGTGTTACATTACATTCACTAGTAGGAGTGAGAAAAATATCACGGGGTGGTGCGCATTGTATGGGTGTGTGTTACATTACATTCACTAGTAGGAGTGAGAAAAACATCACGGGGTGGTGCGCATTGTATGGGTGTGTGTTACATTAGATTCACTAGTAGGAGTGAGAAAAACATCACGGGGTGGTGCGCATTGTATGGGTTTGTGTTACATTACATTCACTAGTAGGAGTGAGAAAAACATCACGGGGTGGTGCGCATTGTATGGGTGTTTGTTACATTAGATTCACTAGTAGGAGTGAGAAAATCATCACGGGGTGGTGCGCATTGTATGGGTGTGTGTTACATTACATTCACTAGTAGGAGTGAGAAAAACATCACGGGGTGGTGCGCATTGTATGGGTGTGTGTTACATTAGATTCACTAGTAGGAGTGAGAAAAACATCACGGGGTGGTGCGCATTGTATGGGTTTGTGTTACATTACATTCACTAGTAGGAGTGAGAAAAACATCACGGGGTGGTGCGCATTGTATGGGTGTTTGTTACATTAGATTCACTACTAGGAGTGAGAAAATCATCACGGGGTGGTGCGCATTGTATGGGTGTGTGTTACATTACACTCACTAGTAGGAGTGAGAAAAACATCACGGGGTGGTGCGCATTGTATGGGTGTGTGTTACATTACATTCACTAGTAGGAGTGAGAAAAACATCACGTGGTGGTGCGCATTGTATGGGTGTGTGTTACATTACATTCACTAGTAGGAGTGAGAAATACATCACGGGGTGGTGCGCATTGTATGGGTGTGTGTTACATTAGATTCACTAGTAGGAGTGAGAAAAACATCACGGGGTGGTGCGCATCGTATGGGTGTGTGTGACATTACATTCACTAGTAGGAGTGAGAAAAACTCACGGGGTGGTGCGCATTGTATGGGTGTGTGTTACATTACATTCACTAGTAGGAGTGAGAAAATCATCACGGGGTGGTGCGCATTGTATGGGTGTGTGTTACATTACATTCACTAGTAGGAGTGAGAAAAACATCACGGGGTGGTGCGCATTGTATGGGTGTGTGTTACACTACATTCACTACTAGCAGTGAGAAAAACATCAAGGGGTGGTGCGCATTGTATGGGTGTGTGTTACACCACATTCACTAGTAGGAGTGAGAAAAACATCACGGGGTGGTGCGCATTGTATGGGTGTGTGTTACATTACATTCACTAGTAGGAGTGAGAAAAACATCACGGGGTGGTGCGCATTGTATGGGTGTTTGTTACATTAGATTCACTAGTAGGAGTGCGAAAATCATCACGGGGTGGTGCGCATTGTATGGGTGTTTGTAACATTACATTCACTAGTAGGAGTGAGAAAAACATCACGGGGTGGTGCGCATTGTATGGGTGTGTGTTACATTACATTCACTAGTAGGAGTGAGAAAAACATCACGGGGTGGTGCGCATTGTATGGGTGTGTGTTACATTAGATTCACTAGTAGGAGTTAGATAAACATCACGGGGTGGTGCGCATTTTATGGGTGTGCGTTACATTACATTCACTAGTAGGAGTGAGAGAAACATCACGGGGTGGTGCGCATTGTATGGGTGTGTGTTACATTACATTCACTAGTAGGAGTGAGAAAAACATCACGGGGTGGTGCGCATTGTATGGGTGTGTGTTACATTACATTCACTAGTAGGAGTGAGAAAAACATCACGGCGTGGTGCGCATTGTATGGGTGTGTGTTACATTACATTCACTAGTAGGAGTGAGAAAAACATCACGGGGTGGTGCGCATTGTATGGGTGTGTTGCATTACATTCACTAGTAGCAGTGAGAAAAACATCACGGGGTGGTGCGCATTGTATGGGTGTGTGTTACATTACAATCACTAGTAGGAGTGAAAAAACATCACGGGGTGGTGCGCATTGTATGGGTGTGTGTTACATTACATTCACTAGTAGGAGTGAGAAAAACATCACGGGGTGGTGCGCATTGTATGGGTATGTGTTACATTACATTCACTACTAGGAGTGAGAAAAACATCACGGGGTGGTGCGCATTGTATGGGTGTGTGTTACATTACATTCACTAATAGGAGTGAGAAAAACATCACGGGGTGGTGCGCATTGTATGGGTGTGTGTTACATTACATTCACTAGCAGGAGTGAGAAAATCATCACCGGGTGGTGCGCATTGTATGGGTGTGTGTTACATTACATTCTCTAGTAGGAGTGAGAAAAACATCACGGGGTGGTGCGCATTGTATGGGTGTGTGTTACATTACATTCACTAGTAGGAGTGAGAAATACATCACGGGGTGGTGCGCATTGTAAGGGTGTGTGTTACATTAGATTCACTAGTAGGAGTGAGAAAAACATCACGGGGTGGTGCGCATTGTATGGGTGTGTGTTACATTAGATTCACTTGTAGGAGTGAGAAAAACATCACGGGGTGGTGCGCATTGTATGGGTGTGTGTTACATTACATTCACTAGTAGGAGTGAGAGAAACATCACGGGGTGGTGCGCATTTTATGGGTGTGCGTTACATTCACTAGTAGGAGTGAGAGAAACATCACGAAGTGGTGCGCATTGTATGGGTGTGCGTTACATTACATTCACTAGTAGGAGTGAGAAAAACATCACGGGGTGGTGCGCATTGTATGGGTGTGTGTTACATTACATTCACTAGTAGGAGTGAGAAAAACATCACGGGGTGGTGCGCATTGTATGGGTGTGTGTTACATTAGATTCACTAGTAGGAGTGAGAAAAACATCACGGGGTGGTGCGCATTGTATGAGTGTTTGTTACATTAGATTCACTAGTAGGAGTGAGAAAAATATCACGGGGTGGTGCGCATTGTATGGGTGTGTGTTACATTACATTCCCTAGTAGGAGTGAGAGAAACATCACGGGGTGGTGCGCATTTTATGGGTGTGTTACATTACATTCACTAGTAGGAGTGAGAAAAATATCATGGGGTGGTGCGCATTGTATGGGTGTGTGTTACATTACATTCACTAGTAGGAGTGAGAAAAACATCACGGGGTGGTGCGCATTGTATGGGTGTGTGTTACATTAGATTCACTAGTAGGAGTGAGAAAAACATCACGGGGTGGTGCGCATTGTATGGGTTTGTGTTACATTACATTCACTAGTAGGAGTGAGAAAAACATCACGGGGTGGTGCGCATTGTATGGGTGTTTGTTACATTAGATTCACTACTAGGAGTGAGAAAATCATCACGGGGTGGTGCGCATTGTATGGGTGTGTGTTACATTACATTCACTAGTAGGAGTGAGAAAAACATCACGGGGTGGTGCGCATTGTATGGGTGTGTGTTACATTAGATTCACTAGTAGGAGTGAGAAAAACATCACGGGGTGGTGCGCATTGTATGGGTTTGTGTTACATTACATTCACTAGTAGGAGTGAGAAAAACATCACGGGGTGGTGCGCATTGTATGGGTGTTTGTTACATTAGATTCACTAGTAGGAGTGAGAAAATCATCACGGGGTGGTGCGCATTTTATGGGTGTGTGTTACATTACACTCACTAGTAGGAGTGAGAAAAACATCACGTGGTGGTGCGCATTGTATGGGTGTGTGTTACATTACATTCACTAGTAGGAGTGAGAAATACATCACGGGGTGGTGCGCATTGTATGGGTGTGTGTTACATTAGATTCACTAGTAGGAGTGAGAAAAACATCACGGGGTGGTGCGCATCGTATGGGTGTGTGTTACATTACATTCACTAGTAGGAGTGAGAAAAACTCACGGGGTGGTGCGCATTGTATGGGTGTGTGTTACATTACATTCACTAGTAGGAGTGAGAAAAACATCACGGGGTGGTGCGCATTGTATGGGTGTTTGTTACATTAGATTCACTACTAGGAGTGAGAAAATCATCACGGGGTGGTGCGCATTGTATGGGTGTGTGTTACATTACATTCACTAGTAGGAGTGAGAAAAACATCACGGGGTGGTGCGCATTGTATGGGTGTGTGTTACATTAGATTCACTAGTAGGAGTGAGAAAAACATCACGGGGTGGTGCGCATTGTATGGGTTTGTGTTACATTACATTCACTAGTAGGAGTGAGAAAAACATCACGGGGTGGTGCGCATTGTATGGGTGTTTGTTACATTAGATTCACTAGTAGGAGTGAGAAAATCATCACGGGGTGGTGCGCATTGTATGGGTGTGTGTTACATTACACTCACTAGTAGGAGTGAGAAAAACATCACGTGGTGGTGCGCATTGTATGGGTGTGTGTTACATTACATTCACTAGTAGGAGTGAGAAATACATCACGGGGTGGTGCGCATTGTATGGGTGTGTGTTACATTAGATTCACTAGTAGGAGTGAGAAAAACATCACGGGGTGGTGCGCATCGTATGGGTGTGTGTTACATTACATTCACTAGTAGGAGTGAGAAAAACTCACGGGGTGGTGCGCATTGTATGGGTGTGTGTTACATTACATTCACTAGTAGGAGTGAGAAAATCATCACGGGGTGGTGCGCATTGTATGGGTGTGTGTTACATTACATTCACTAGTAGGAGTGAGAAAAACATCACGGGGTGGTGCGCATTGTATGGGTGTGTGTTACACTACATTCACTACTAGCAGTGAGAAAAACATCAAGGGGTGGTGCGCATTGTATGGGTGTGTGTTACACCACATTCACTAGTAGGAGTGAGAAAAACATCACGGGGTGGTGCGCATTGTATGGGTGTGTGTTACATTACATTCACTAGTAGGAGTGAGAAAAACATCACGGGGTGGTGCGCATTGTATGGGTGTTTGTTACATTAGATTCACTAGTAGGAGTGCGAAAATCATCACGGGGTGGTGCGCATTGTATGGGTGTTTGTAACATTACATTCACTAGTAGGAGTGAGAAAAACATCACGGGGTGGTGCGCATTGTATGGGTGTGTGTTACATTACATTCACTAGTAGGAGTGAGAAAAACATCACGGGGTGGTGCGCATTGTATGGGTGTGTGTTACATTAGATTCACTAGTAGGAGTGAGATAAACATCACGGGGTGGTGCGCATTTTATGGGTGTGCGTTACATTACATTCACTAGTAGGAGTGAGAGAAACATCACGGGGTGGTGCGCATTGTATGGGTGTGTGTTACATTACATTCACTAGTAGGAGTGAGAAAAACATCACGGGGTGGTGCGCATTGTATGGGTGTGTGTTACATTACATTCACTAGTAGGAGTGAGAAAAACATCACGGCGTGGTGCGCATTGTATGGGTGTGTGTTACATTACATTCACTAGTAGGAGTGAGAAAAACATCACGGGGTGGTGCGCATTGTATGGGTGTGTTGCATTACATTCACTAGTAGCAGTGAGAAAAACATCACGGGGTGGTGCGCATTGTATGGGTGTGTGTTACATTACAATCACTAGTAGGAGTGAAAAAACATCACGGGGTGGTGCGCATTGTATGGGTGTGTGTTACATTACATTCACTAGTAGGAGTGAGAAAAACATCACGGGGTGGTGCGCATTGTATGGGTATGTGTTACATTACATTCACTACTAGGAGTGAGAAAAACATCACGGGGTGGTGCGCATTGTATGGGTGTGTGTTACATTACATTCACTAATAGGAGTGAGAAAAACATCACGGGGTGGTGCGCATTGTATGGGTGTGTGTTACATTACATTCACTAGCAGGAGTGAGAAAATCATCACCGGGTGGTGCGCATTGTATGGGTGTGTGTTACATTACATTCTCTAGTAGGAGTGAGAAAAACATCACGGGGTGGTGCGCATTGTATGGGTGTGTGTTACATTACATTCACTAGTAGGAGTGAGAAATACATCACGGGGTGGTGCGCATTGTAAGGGTGTGTGTTACATTAGATTCACTAGTAGGAGTGAGAAAAACATCACGGGGTGGTGCGCATTGTATGGGTGTGTGTTACATTAGATTCACTTGTAGGAGTGAGAAAAACATCACGGGGTGGTGCGCATTGTATGGGTGTGTGTTACATTACATTCACTAGTAGGAGTGAGAGAAACATCACGGGGTGGTGCGCATTTTATGGGTGTGCGTTACATTCACTAGTAGGAGTGAGAGAAACATCACGAAGTGGTGCGCATTGTATGGGTGTGCGTTACATTACATTCACTAGTAGGAGTGAGAAAAACATCACGGGGTGGTGCGCATTGTATGGGTGTGTGTTACATTACATTCACTAGTAGGAGTGAGAAAAACATCACGGGGTGGTGCGCATTGTATGGGTGTGTGTTACATTAGATTCACTAGTAGGAGTGAGAAAAACATCACGGGGTGGTGCGCATTGTATGAGTGTTTGTTACATTAGATTCACTAGTAGGAGTGAGAAAAATATCACGGGGTGGTGCGCATTGTATGGGTGTGTGTTACATTACATTCCCTAGTAGGAGTGAGAGAAACATCACGGGGTGGTGCGCATTTTATGGGTGTGTTACATTACATTCACTAGTAGGAGTGAGAAAAATATCACGGGGTGGTGCGCATTGTATGGGTGTGTGTTACATTACATTCACTAGTAGGAGTGAGAAAAACATCACGGGGTGGTGCGCATTGTATGGGTGTGTGTTACATTAGATTCACTAGTAGGAGTGAGAAAAACATCACGGGGTGGTGCGCATTGTATGGGTTTGTGTTACATTACATTCACTAGTAGGAGTGAGAAAAACATCACGGGGTGGTGCGCATTGTATGGGTGTTTGTTACATTAGATTCACTACTAGGAGTGAGAAAATCATCACGGGGTGGTGCGCATTGTATGGGTGTGTGTTACATTACATTCACTAGTAGGAGTGAGAAAAACATCACGGGGTGGTGCGCATTGTATGGGTGTGTGTTACATTAGATTCACTAGTAGGAGTGAGAAAAACATCACGGGGTGGTGCGCATTGTATGGGTTTGTGTTACATTACATTCACTAGTAGGAGTGAGAAAAACATCACGGGGTGGTGCGCATTGTATGGGTGTTTGTTACATTAGATTCACTAGTAGGAGTGAGAAAATCATCACGGGGTGGTGCGCATTGTATGGGTGTGTGTTACATTACACTCACTAGTAGGAGTGAGAAAAACATCACGGGGTGGTGCGCATTGTATGGGTGTGTGTTACATTAGATTCACTTGTAGGAGTGAGAAAAACATCACGGGGTGGTGCGCATTGTATGGGTGTGTGTTACATTACATTCACTAGTAGGAGTGAGAGAAACATCACGGGGTGGTGCGCATTTTATGGGTGTGCGTTACATTCACTAGTAGGAGTGAGAGAAACATCACGAAGTGGTGCGCATTGTATGGGTGTGCGTTACATTACATTCACTAGTAGGAGTGAGAAAAACATCACGGGGTGGTGCGCATTGTATGGTTGTGTGTTACATTACATTCACTAGTAGGAGTGAGAAAAACATCACGGGGTGGTGCGCATTGTATGGGTGTGTGTTACATTAGATTCACTAGTAGGAGTGAGAAAAACATCACGGGGTGGTGCGCATTGTATGAGTGTTTGTTACATTAGATTCACTAGTAGGAGTGAGAAAAATATCACGGGGTGGTGCGCATTGTATGGGTGTGTGTTACATTACATTCCCTAGTAGGAGTGAGAGAAACATCACGGGGTGGTGCGCATTTTATGGGTGTGTTACATTACATTCACTAGTAGGAGTGAGAAAAATATCACGGGGTGGTGCGCATTGTATGGGTGTGTGTTACATTACATTCACTAGTAGGAGTGAGAAAAACATCACGGGGTGGTGCGCATTGTATGGGTGTGTGTTACATTAGATTCACTAGTAGGAGTGAGAAAAACATCACGGGGTGGT
This sequence comes from Cavia porcellus, assembly GCF_034190915.1. NCBI lineage: Eukaryota > Metazoa > Chordata > Mammalia > Rodentia > Caviidae > Cavia > Cavia porcellus. The sequence continues at coordinate 276,845 of NW_026947615.1, read as the reverse complement.
GCGCATTGTATGGGTTTGTGTTACATTACATTCACTAGTAGGAGTGAGAAAAACATCACGGGGTGGTGCGCATTGTATGGGTGTTTGTTACATTAGATTCACTACTAGGAGTGAGAAAATCATCACGGGGTGGTGCGCATTGTATGGGTGTGTGTTACATTACATTCACTAGTAGGAGTGAGAAAAACATCACGGGGTGGTGCGCATTGTATGGGTGTGTGTTACATTAGATTCACTAGTAGGAGTGAGAAAAACATCACGGGGTGGTGCGCATTGTATGGGTTTGTGTTACATTACATTCACTAGTAGGAGTGAGAAAAACATCACGGGGTGGTGCGCATTGTATGGGTGTTTGTTACATTAGATTCACTAGTAGGAGTGAGAAAATCATCACGGGGTGGTGCGCATTGTATGGGTGTGTGTTACATTACACTCACTAGTAGGAGTGAGAAAAACATCACGGGGTGGTGCGCATTGTATGGGTGTGTGTTACATTACATTCACTAGTAGGAGTGAGAAAAACATCACGTGGTGGTGCGCATTGTATGGGTGTGTGTTACATTACATTCACTAGTAGGAGTGAGAAATACATCACGGGGTGGTGCGCATTGTATGGGTGTGTGTTACATTAGATTCACTAGTAGGAGTGAGAAAAACATCACGGGGTGGTGCGCATCGTATGGGTGTGTGTTACATTACATTCACTAGTAGGAGTGAGAAAAACTCACGGGGTGGTGCGCATTGTATGGGTGTGTGTTACATTACATTCACTAGTAGGAGTGAGAAAATCATCACGGGGTGGTGCGCATTGTATGGGTGTGTGTTACATTACATTCACTAGTAGGAGTGAGAAAAACATCACGGGGTGGTGCGCATTGTATGGGTGTGTGTTACACTACATTCACTACTAGCAGTGAGAAAAACATCACGGGGTGGTGCGCATTGTATGGGTGTGCGTTACATTAGATTCACTAGTAGGAGTGAGAAAAACATCACGGGGTGGTGCGCATTGTATGGGTGTGCGTTACATTACATTCACTAGTAGGAGTGAGAAAAACATCACGGGGTGGTGCGCATTGTATGGGTGTGTGTTACATTACATTCACTAGTAGGAGTGAGAAAAACATCACGGGGTGGTGCGCATTGTATGGGTGTGTGTTACATTAGATTCACTAGTAGGAGTGAGAAAAACATCACGGGGTGGTGCGCATTGTATGGGTGTGTGTTACATTAGATTCACTAGTAGGAGTGAGAAAAACATCACGGGGTGGTGCGCATTGTATGGGTGTGTGTTACATTACATTCACTAGTAGGAGTGAGAGAAACATCACGGGGTGGTGCGCATTTTATGGGTGTGCGTTACATTCACTAGTAGGAGTGAGAGAAACATCACGAAGTGGTGCGCATTGTATGGGTGTGCGTTACATTACATTCACTAGTAGGAGTGAGAAAAACATCACGGGGTGGTGCGCATTGTATGGGTGTGCGTTACATTACATTCACTAGTAGGAGTGAGAAAAACATCACGGGGTGGTGCGCATTGTATGGGTGTGTGTTACATTACATTCACTAGTAGGAGTGAGAAAAACATCACGGGGTGGTGCGCATTGTATGGGTGTGTTACATTACATTCACTAGTAGGAGTGAGAAAAACATCACGGGGTGGTGCGCATTGTATGGGTGTGTGTTACATTACATTCACTAGTAGGAGTGAGAAAAACATCACTGGGTGGTGCGCATTGTATGGGTGTGTGTTACATTAGATTCACTAGTAGGAGTGAGAAAAACATCACGGGGTGGTGCGCATTGTATGGGTGTGTGTTACATTACATTCACTAGTAGGAGTGAGAAAAACATCACGGGGTGGTGCACATTGTATGGGTGTGTGTTACATTACATTCACTAGTAGGAGTGAGAAAAACATCACGGGGTGGTGCGCATTGTAAGGGTGTGTGTTACATTAGATTCACTAGTAGGAGTGAGAAAAACATCACGGGGTGGTGCGCATTGTATGGGTGTGTGTTACATTAGATTCACTTGTAGGAGTGAGAAAAACATCACGGGGTGGTGCGCATTGTATGGGTGTGTGTTACATTACATTCACTAGTAGGAGTGAGAAAAACATCACGGGGTGGTGCGCATTGTATGGGTGTGCGTTACATTCACTAGTAGGAGTGAGAGAAACATCACGAAGTGGTGCGCATTGTATGGGTGTGCGTTACATTACATTCACTAGTAGGAGTGAGAAAAACATCACGGGGTGGTGCGCATTGTATGGGTGTGCGTTACATTACATTCACTAGTAGGAGTGAGAAAAACATCACGGGGTGGTGCGCATTGTATGGGTGTGTGTTACATTAGATTCACTAGTAGGAGTGAGAAAAACATCACGGGGTGGTGCGCATTGTATGAGTGTTTGTTACATTAGATTCACTAGTAGGAGTGAGAAAAATATCACGGGGTGGTGCGCATTGTATGGGTGTGTGTTACATTACATTCCCTAGTAGGAGTGAGAGAAACATCACGGGGTGGTGCGCATTTTATGGGTGTGTTACATTACATTCACTAGTAGGAGTGAGAAAAATATCACGGGGTGGTGCGCATTGTATGGGTGTGTGTTACATTACATTCACTAGTAGGAGTGAGAAAAACATCACGGGGTGGTGCGCATTGTATGGGTGTGTGTTACATTAGATTCACTAGTAGGAGTGAGAAAAACATCACGGGGTGGTGCGCATTGTATGGGTTTGTGTTACATTACATTCACTAGTAGGAGTGAGAAAAACATCACGGGGTGGTGCGCATTGTATGGGTGTTTGTTACATTAGATTCACTAGTAGGAGTGAGAAAATCATCACGGGGTGGTGCGCATTGTATGGGTGTGTGTTACATTACATTCACTAGTAGGAGTGAGAAAAACATCACGGGGTGGTGCGCATTGTATGGGTGTGTGTTACATTAGATTCACTAGTAGGAGTGAGAAAAACATCACGGGGTGGTGCGCATTGTATGGGTTTGTGTTACATTACATTCACTAGTAGGAGTGAGAAAAACATCACGGGGTGGTGCGCATTGTATGGGTGTTTGTTACATTAGATTCACTAGTAGGAGTGAGAAAATCATCACGGGGTGGTGCGCATTGTATGGGTGTGTGTTACATTACACTCACTAGTAGGAGTGAGAAAAACATCACGGGGTGGTGCGCATTGTATGGGTGTGTGTTACATTACATTCACTAGTAGGAGTGAGAAAAACATCACGTGGTGGTGCGCATTGTATGGGTGTGTGTTACATTACATTCACTAGTAGGAGTGAGAAATACATCACGGGGTGGTGCGCATTGTATGGGTGTGTGTTACATTAGATTCACTAGTAGGAGTGAGAAAAACATCACGGGGTGGTGCGCATCGTATGGGTGTGTGTTACATTACATTCACTAGTAGGAGTGAGAAAAACTCACGGGGTGGTGCGCATTGTATGGGTGTGTGTTACATTACATTCACTAGTAGGAGTGAGAAAATCATCACGGGGTGGTGCGCATTGTATGGGTGTGTGTTACATTACATTCACTAGTAGGAGTGAGAAAAACATCACGGGGTGGTGCGCATTGTATGGGTGTGTGTTACACTACATTCACTACTAGCAGTGAGAAAAACATCAAGGGGTGGTGCGCATTGTATGGGTGTGTGTTACACCACATTCACTAGTAGGAGTGAGAAAAACATCACGGGGTGGTGCGCATTGTATGGGTGTGTGTTACATTACATTCACTAGTAGGAGTGAGAAAAACATCACGGGGTGGTGCGCATTGTATGGGTGTTTGTTACATTAGATTCACTAGTAGGAGTGCGAAAATCATCACGGGGTGGTGCGCATTGTATGGGTGTTTGTAACATTACATTCACTAGTAGGAGTGAGAAAAACATCACGGGGTGGTGCGCATTGTATGGGTGTGTGTTACATTACATTCACTAGTAGGAGTGAGAAAAACATCACGGGGTGGTGCGCATTGTATGGGTGTGTGTTACATTAGATTCACTAGTAGGAGTGAGATAAACATCACGGGGTGGTGCGCATTTTATGGGTGTGCGTTACATTACATTCACTAGTAGGAGTGAGAGAAACATCACGGGGTGGTGCGCATTGTATGGGTGTGTGTTACATTACATTCACTAGTAGGATTGAGAAAAACATCACGGGGTGGTGCGCATTGTATGGGTGTGTGTTACATTACATTCACTAGTAGGAGTGAGAAAAACATCACGGCGTGGTGCGCATTGTATGGGTGTGTGTTACATTACATTCACTAGTAGGAGTGAGAAAAACATCACGGGGTGGTGCGCATTGTATGGGTGTGTTGCATTACATTCACTAGTAGCAGTGAGAAAAACATCACGGGGTGGTGCGCATTGTATGGGTGTGTGTTACATTACAATCACTAGTAGGAGTGAAAAAACATCACGGGGTGGTGCGCATTGTATGGGTGTGTGTTACATTACATTCACTAGTAGGAGTGAGAAAAACATCACGGGGTGGTGCGCATTGTATGGGTGTGTGTTACATTACATTCACTACTAGGAGTGAGAAAAACATCACGGGGTGGTGCGCATTGTATGGGTGTGTGTTACATTACATTCACTAATAGGAGTGAGAAAAACATCACGGGGTGGTGCGCATTGTATGGGTGTGTGTTACATTACATTCACTAGCAGGAGTGAGAAAATCATCACCGGGTGGTGCGCATTGTATGGGTGTGTGTTACATTACATTCTCTAGTAGGAGTGAGAAAAACATCACGGGGTGGTGCGCATTGTATGGGTGTGTGTTACATTACATTCACTAGTAGGAGTGAGAAATACATCACGGGGAGGTGCGCATTGTATGGGTGTGTGTTACATTACATTCACTAGTAGGAGTGAGAAAAACATCACGGGGTGGTGCGCATTGTATGGGTGTGTGTTACATTACATTCACTAGTAGGAGTGAGAAATACATCACGGGGCGGTGCGCATTGTATGGGTGTGTGTTACATTACATACACTAGTAGGAGTGAGAAAAACATCACGGGGTGGTGCGCATTGTATGGGTGTGTGTTACATTACATTCACTAGTAGGAGTGAGAAAAACATCACGGGGTGGTGCGCATTGTATGGGTGTGCGTTACATTAGATTCACTATTAGGAGTGAGAAAAACATCACGGGGTGGTGCGCATTGTATGGGTGTGTGTTACATTACATTCACTAGTAGGAGTGAGAAAAACATCACGGGGTGGTGCGCATTGTATGGGTGTGTGTTACATTACATTCACTAGTAGGAGTGAGAAAAACATCACGGGGTGGTGCGCATTGTATGGGTGTGTGTTACATTACATTCACTAGTAGGAGTGAGAAAAACATCACGGGGTGGTGCGCATTGTATGGGTGTGTGTTACATTACATTCACTAGTAGGAGTGAGAAAAACATCACGGGTTGGTGCGCATTGTATGGGTGTGTGTTACATTACATTCACTAGTAGGAGTGAGAAAAACATTACGGGGTGGTGCGCATTGTATGGGTGTGTGTTACACTACATTCACTACTAGCAGTGAGAAAAACATCACGGGGTGGTGCGCATTGTATGGGTGTGTGTTACACTACATTCACTAGTAGGAGTGAGAAAAACATCACGGGGTGGTGCGCATTGTATGGGTGTGTGTTACATTACATTCACTAGTAGGAGTGAGAAAAACATCACGGGGTGGTGCGCATTGTATGGGTGTTTGTTACATTAGATTCACTAGTAGGAGTGAGAAAATCATCACGGGGTGGTGCGCATTGTATGGGTGTGTGTTAACATTACATTCACTAGTAGGAGTGAGAAAAACATCACGGGGTGGTGCGCATTGTATGGGTGTGTGTTACATTACAGTCACTAGTAGGAGTGAGAAAACATCACGGGGTGGTGCGCATTGTATGGGTGTGTGTTACATTACATACACTAGTAGGAGTGAGAAAAACATCACAGGGTGGTGCGCATTGTATGGGTGTTTGTTAAATTAGATTCACTAGTAGAAGTGAGAAAATCATCACGGGGTGGTGCGCATTGTATGGGTGTGTGTTACATTAGATTCACTAGTAGGAGTGAGAGAAACATCACGGGGTGGTGCGCATTGTATGGGTGTGTGTTACATTAGATTCACTAGTAGGAGTGAGAGAAACATCACGGGGTGGTGCGCATTTTATGGGTGTGCGTTACATTACATTCACTAGTAGGAGTGAGAGAAACATCACGGGGTGGTGCGCATTGTATGGGTGTGTGTTACATTACATTCACTAGTAGGAGTGAGAAAAACATCACGGGGTGGTGCGCATTGTATGGGTGTGTGTTACATTACATTCACTAGTACGAGTGAGAAAAACATCACGGGGTGGTGCGCATTGTATGGGTGTGTGTTACATTAGATTCACTAGTAGGAGTGAGAAAAACATCACGGGGTGGTGCACATTGTATGGGTGTGTTACATTACAATCACTAGTAGGAGTGAGAAAAACATCATGGGGTGGTGCGCATTGTATGGGTGTGTGTTACATTACATTCACTAGTAGCAGTGAGAAAAACATCACGGGGTGGTGCGCATTGTATGGGTGTGTGTTACATTAGATTCACTAGTAGGAGTGAAAAAACATCACGGGGTGGTGCGCATTGTATGGGTGTGTGTTACATTACATTCACTATTAGGAGTGAGAATAACATCACGGGGTGGTGCGCATTTTATGGGTGTGTGTTACATTACATTCACTAGTAGGAGTGAGAAAAACATCACGGGGTGGTGCGCATTGTATGGGTGTGTGTTACATTACATTCACTAGTAGGAGTGAGAAAAACATCACGGGGTGGTGCGCATTGTATGGGTGTGTGTTACATTACATTCACTAGTAGGCGTGAGAAAAACATCACGGGGTGGTGCGCATTGTATGGGTGTGTGTTACATTAGATTCTCTAGTAGGAGTGAGAAAAACATCACGGGGAGGTGCGCATTGTATGGGTGTTTGTTACATTAGATTCACTAGTAGGAGTGAGAAAATCATCATGGGGTGGTGCGCATTGTATGGGTGTGTGTTACATTACATTCACTAGTAGGAGTGAGAAAAACATCACGGGGTGGTGCGCATTGTATGGGTGTGTGTTACATTACATTCACTAATAGGAGTGAGAAAAACATCACGGGGCGGTGCGCATTGTATGGGTGTGTGTTACATTAGATTCACTAGTAGGAGTGAGAAAAACATCACGGGGCGGTGCGCATTGTATGGGTGTGTGTTACATTACATTCACTAGTAGGAGTGAGAAAAACATCTCGGGGCGGTGCGCATTGTATGGGTGTGTGTTACATTACATTAACTAGTAGGAGTGAGAAAAACATCACGGGGTGGTGCGCATTGTATGGGTGTGTGTTACATTACATTCACTAGTAGGAGTGAGAAAAACATCACGGGGTGGTGCGCATTGTATGGGTGTGTGTTACATTACATTCACTAGTAGGAGTGAGAAAAACATCACGGGGTGGTGCGCATTGTATGGGTGTGTGTTACATTACATTCACTAGTAGGAGTGAGAAAAACATCACGGGGTGGTGCGCATTGTATGGGTGTGTGTTACATTACATTCACTAGTAGGAGTGAGAAAAACATCACGGGGCGGTGTGCATTGTATGGGTGTGTGTAACATTACATTCACTAATAGGAGTGAGAAAAACATCACGGGGCGGTGCGCATTGTATGGGTGTGTGTTACATTAGATTCACTAGTAGGAGTGAGAAAAACATCACGGGGCGGTGCGCATTGTATGGGTGTGTGTTACATTACATTCACTAGTAGGAGTGAGAAAAACATCACGGGGTGGTGCGCATTGTATGGGTGTGTGTTACATTACATTCACTAGTAGGAGTGAGAAAAACATCACGGGGTGGTGCGCATTGTATGGGTGTGTGTTACATTACATTCACTAGTAGGAGTGAGAAAAACTTCACGGGGTGGTGCGCATTGTATGGGTGTGTGTTACATTACATTCACTAGTAGGAGTGAGAAAAACATCATGGGGTGGTGCGCATTGTATGGGTGTGTGTTACATTACATTCACTAGTAGGAGTGAGAAAAACATCATGGTGTGGTGCGCATTGTATGGGTGTGTGTTACATTACGTTCACTACTAGGCGTGAGAAAAACATCACTGGGTGGTGCGCATTGTATGGGTGTGTGTTACATTACGTTCACTAGTAGGAGTGAGAAAAACATCACGGGGTGGTGCACATTGTATGGGTGTGTGTTACATTACATTCACTAGTAGGAGTAGGAAAAACATCACGGGGTGGTGCGCATTGTATGGGTGTGTGTTACATTACATTCACTATTAGGAGTGAGAAAAACATCACGGGGTGGTGCGCATTGTATGGGTGTGTGTTACATTACATTCATTATTAGGAGTGAGAAAAACATCACGGGGAGGTGCGCATTGTATGGGTGTGTGTTACATTACATTCACTAGTAGGAGTGAGAAAAACATCACGGGGTGGTGCGCATTGTATGGGTGTGTGTTACATTACATTCACTAGTAGGCGTGAGAAAAACATCACGGGGTGGTTCGCATTGTATGGGTGTGTGTTACATTAGATTCTCTAGTAGGAGTGAGAAAAACATCACGGGGAGGTGCGCATTGTATGGGTGTTTGTTACATTAGATTCACTAGTAGGAGTGAGAAAATCATCACGGGGTGGTGCGCATTGTATGGGTGTGTGTTACATTACATTCACTAGTAGGAGTGAGAAAAACATCACGGGGTGGTGCGCATTGTATGGGTGTGTGTTACATTACATTCACTAGTAGGCGTGAGAAAAACATCACGGGGTGGTGCGCATTGTACGGGTGTGTGTTACATTAGATTCTCTAGTAGGAGTGAGAAAAACATCACGGGGAGGTGCGCATTGTATGGGTGTTTGTTACATTAGATTCACTAGTAGGAGTGAGAAAATCATCACGGGGTGGTGCGCATTGTATGGGTGTGTGTTACATTACATTCACTAGTAGGAGTGAGAAAAACATCACGGGGTGGTGCGCATTGTATGGTTGTGTGTTACATTACATTCACTAATAGGAGTGAGAAAAACATCACGGGGCGGTGCGCATTGTATGGGTGTGTGTTACATTAGATTCACTAGTAGGAGTGAGAAAAACATCACGGGGCGGTGCGCATTGTATGGGTGTGTGTTACATTACATTCACTAGTAGGAGTGAGAAAAACATCTCGGGGCGGTGTGCATTGTATGGGTGTGTGTTACATTACATTAACTAGTAGGAGTGAGAAAAACATCACGGGGTGGTGCGCATTGTATGGGTGTGTGTTACATTACGTTCACTAGTAGGAGTGAGAAAAACATCACGGGGTGGTGCGCATTGTATGGGTGTGTGTTACATTACATTCACTAGTAGGAGTAGGAAAAACATCACGGGGTGGTGCGCATTGTATGGGTGTGTGTTACATTACATTCACTATTAGGAGTGAGAAAAACATCACGGGGTGGTGCGCATTGTATGGGTGTGTGTTACATTACATTCATTATTAGGAGTGAGAAAAACATCACGGGGTGGTGCGCATTGTATGGGTGTGTGTTACATTACATTCACTAGTAGGAGTGAGAAAAACATCACGGGGTGGTGCGCATTGTATGGGTGTGTGTTACATTACATTCACTAGTAGGAGTGAGAAAAACATCACGGGGTGGTGCGCATTGTATGGGTGTGTGTTACATTAGATTCTCTAGTAGGAGTGAGAAAAACATCACGGGGAGGTGCGCATTGTATGGGTGTTTGTTACATTAGATTCACTAGTAGGAGTGAGAAAATCATCACGGGGTGGTGCGCATTGTATGGGTGTGTGTTACATTACATTCACTAGTAGGAGGGAGAAAAACATCACGGGGTGGTGCGCATTGTATGGGTGTGTGTTACATTACATTCACTAGTAGGAGTGAGAAAAACATCACGGGGCGGTGCGCATTGTATGGGTGTGTGTTACATTACATTCACTAGTAGGAGTGAGAAAAACATCACGGGGTGGTGCGCATTGTATGGGTGTGTGTTACATTACATTCACTAGTAGGAGTGAGAAAAACATCACGGGGTGGTGCGCATTGTATGGGTGTGTGTTACATTACATTCATTATTAGGAGTGAGAAAAACATCACGGGGTGGTGCGCATTGTATGGGTGTGTGTTACATTACATTCACTAGTAGGAGTGAGAAAAACATCACGGGGTGGTGCGCTTTGTATGGGTGTGTGTTACATTACATTCACTAGTAGGAGTGAGAAAAACATCACGGGGTGGTGCGCATTGTATGGGTGTGTGTTACATTAGATTCTCTAGTAGGAGTGAGAAAAACATCACGGGGAGGTGCGCATTGTATGGGTGTTTGTTACATTAGATTCACTAGTAGGAGTGAGAAAATCATCACGGGGTGGTGCGCATTGTATGGGTGTGTGTTACATTACATTCACTAGTAGGAGGGAGAAAAACATCACGGGGTGGTGCGCATTGTATGGGTGTGTGTTACATTACATTCACTAGTAGGAGTGAGAAAAACATCACGGGGCGGTGCGCATTGTATGGGTGTGTGTTACATTACATTCACTAGTAGGAGTGAGAAAAACATCACGGGGTGGTGCGCATTGTATGGGTGTGTGTTACATTACATTCACTAGTAGGAGTGAGAAAAACATCACGGGGTGGTGCGCATTGTATGGGTGTGTGTTACATTACATTCACTAATAGGAGTGAGAAAAACATCACGGGGCGGTGCGCATTGTATGGGTGTGTGTTACATTAGATTCACTAGTAGGAGTGAGAAAAACATCACGGGGCGGTGCGCATTGTATGGGTGTGTGTTACATTACATTCACTAGTAGGAGTGAAAAAAACATCACGGGGCGGTGCGCATTGTATGGGTGTGTGTTACATTACATTAACTAGTATGAGTGAGAAAAACATCACGGGGTGGTGCGCATTGTATGGGTGTGTGTTACATTACATTCACTAGTAGAAGTGAGAAAAACATCACGGGGTGGTGCGCATTGTATGGGTGTGTGTTACATTACATTCACTAGTAGGAGTGAGAAAAACATCACGGGGTGGTGCGCATTGTATGGGTGTGTGTTACATTACATTCACTAGTAGGAGTGAGAAAAACATCACGGGGCGGTGCGCATTGTATGGGTGTGTGTTACATTAGATTCACTAGTAGGAGTGAGAAAAACATCACGGGGCGGTGCGCCTTGTATGGGTGTGTGTTACATTACATTCACTAATAGGAGTGAGAAAAACATCACGGGGCGGTGCGCATTTTATGGGTGTGTGTTACATTACATTCACTAGTAGGAGTGAGAAAAACATCACGGGGCGGTGCGCATTGTATGGGTGTGTGTTACATTACATTCACTAGTAGGAGTGAGAAAAACATCACGGGGTGGTGCGCATTGTATGGGTGTGTGTTACATTACATTCACTAGTAGGAGTGAGAAAAACATCACGGGGTGGTGCGCATTGTATGGGTGTGTGTTACATTACATTCACTAGTAGGAGTGAGAAAAACATCACGCTGTGGTGCGCATTGTATGGGTGTGTGTTACATTACGTTCACTACTAGGAGTGAGAAAAACATCACTGGGTGGTGCGCATTGTATGGGTGTGTGTTACATTACGTTCACTAGTAGGAGTGAGAAAATCATCACGGGGTGGTGCGCATTGTATGGGTGTGTGTTACATTACATTCACTAGTAGGAGTAGGAAAAACATCACGGGGTGGTGCGCATTGTATGGGTGTGTGTTACATTACATTCACTATTAGGAGTGAGAAAAACATCACGGGGTGGTGCGCATTGTATGGGTGTGTGTTACATTACATTCATTAGTAGGAGTGAGAAAAACATCACGGGGTGGTGCGCATTGTATGGGTGTGTGTTACATTACATTCACTAGTAGGAGTGAGAAAAACATCACGGGGTGGTGCGCATTGTATGGGTGTGTGTTACATTACATTCACTAGTAGGCGTGAGAAAAACATCACGGGGTGGTGCGCATTGTATGGGTGTGTGTTACATTAGATTCTCTAGTAGGAGTGAGAAAAACATCACGGGGAGGTGCGCATTGTATGGGTGTTTGTTACATTAGATTCACTAGTAGGAGTGAGAAAATCATCACGGGGTGGTGCGCATTGTATGGGTGTGTGTTACATTACATTCACTAGTAGGAGTGAGAAAAACATCACGGGGCGGTGCGCATTGTATGGGTGTGTGTTACATTACATTCACTAATAGGAGTGAGAAAAACATCACGGGGCGGTGCGCATTGTATGGGTGTGTGTTACATTAGATTCACTAGTAGGAGTGAGAAAAACATCACGGGGCGGTGCGCATTGTATGGGTGTGTGTTACATTACATTCACTAGTAGGAGTGAGAAAAACATCTCGGGGCGGTGCGCATTGTATGGGTGTGTGTTACATTACATTAACTAGTAGGAGTGAGAAAAACATCACGGGGTGGTGCACATTGTATGGGTGTGTGTTACATTACATTCACTAGTAGGAGTGAGAAAAACATCACGGGGTGGTGCGCATTGTATGGGTGTGTGTTACATTACATTCACTAGTAGGAGGGAGAAAAACATCACGGGGCGGTGCGCATTGTATGGGTGTGTGTTACATTAGATTCTCTAGTAGGAGTGAGAAAAACATCACGGGGTGGTGCGCATTGTATGGGTGTTTGTTACATTAGACTCACTAGTAGGAGTGAGAAAATCATCACGGGGTGGTGCGCATTGTATGGGTGTGTGTTACATTACATTCACTAGTAGGAGTGAGAAAAACATCACGGGGCGGTGCGCATTGTATGGGTGTGTGTTACATTACATTCACTAGTAGGAGTGAGAAAAACATCACGGGGCGTGCGCATTGTATGGGTGTGTGTTACATTACATTCACTAGTAGGAGTGAGAAAAACATCACGGGGTGGTGCGCATTGTATGGGTGTGTGTTACATTAGATTCACTAGTAGGAGTGAGAAAAACATCATGGGGCGGTGCGCATTGTATGGGTGTGTTTTACATTACATTCACTAGTAGGAGTGAGAAAAACATCACGGGGTGGTGCGCATTGTATGGGTGTGTGTTACATTACATTCATTAGTAGGAGTGAGAAAAACATCACGGGGTGGTGCGCATTGTATGGGTGTGTGTTACATTACATTCACTAGTAGGAGTGAGAAAAACATCACGGGGTGGTGCGCATTGTATGGATGTGTGTTACATTACATTCACTAGTAGGAGTGAGAAAAACATCACGGGGTGGTGCGCATTGTATGGGTGTGTTACATTACATTCACTAGTAGGAGTGAGAAAAACATCACGGGGTGGTGCGCATTGTATGGGTGTGGGTTACATTACATTCACTAGTAGGAGTGAGACAAACATCACGGGGTGGTGCGCATTGTATGGGTGTTTGTTACATTAGATTCACTAGTAGGAGTGAGAAAATCATCACGGGGTGGTGCGCATTGTATGGGTGTGTGTTACATTACATTCACTAGTAGGAGTGAGAAAAACATCACGGGGTGGTGCGCATTGTATGGGTGTGTGTTACATTACATTCACTAGTAGGAGTGAGAAAATCATCACGGGGTGGTGCGCATTGTATGGGTGTGTGTTACATTACATTCACTAGTAGGAGTGAGAAAAACATCACGGTGTGGTGCACATTGTATGGGCGTGTGTTACATTACATTCACTAGTTGGAGTGAGAAAAACATCACGGGGTGGTGCGCATTGTATGGGTGTGTTACTTTACATTCACTAGTAGGAGTGAGAAAAACATCACGGGGTGGTGCGCATTGTATGGGTGTGTGTTACATTACATTCACTAGTAGGAGAGAGAAAAACATCACGGGGTGGTGCGCATTGTATGGGTGTGTGTTACATTACATTCACTAGTAGCAGTGAGAAAAACATCACGGGGTGGTGCGCATTGTATGGGTGTGTGTTACATTACATTAACTAGTAGGAGTGAGAAAAACATCACGGGGTGGTGCGCATTGTATGGGTGTTTGTTACATTAGATTCACTAGTAGGAGTGAGAAAATCATCACGGGGTGGTGCGCATTGTATGGGTGTGTGTTACATTACATTCACTAGTAGGAGTGAGAAAAACATCACGGGGTGGTGCGCATTGTATGGGTGTGTGTTACATTAGATTCACTAGTAGGAGTGAGAAAAACATCACGGGGTTGTGCGCATTGTATGGGTGTGTGTTACATTAGATTCACTAGTAGGAGTGAGAAAAACATCACGGGGTTGTGCACATTGTATGGGTGTGTGTTACATTACATTCACTAGTAGGTGTGAGAAAAACATCACGGGGTGGTGCGCATTGTATGGGTGTTTGTTACATTAAATTCACTGGTAGGAGTGAGAAAATCATCACGGGGTGGTGCGCATTGTATGGGTGTGTGTTACATTACATTCACTAGTAGGAGTGAGAAAAACATCACAGGGTGGTGCGCATTGTATGGGTGTGTGTTACATTACATTCACTAGTAGGAGTGAGAAAAACATCACGGGGTGGTGCGCATTGTATGGGTGTGTGTTACATTCACTAGTAGGAGTGAGAAAAACATCACGGCGTGGTGCACATTGTATGGGTGTGTGTTACATTAGATTCACTAGTAGGAGTGAGAAAAACATCACGGGGTGGTGCGCATTGTATGGGTGTGTGTTACATTACATTCACTAATAGGAGTGAGAAAAACATCACGGGGTGGTGCGCATTGTATGGGTGTGTGTTACATTACATTCACTAGTAAGAGTGAGAAAAACATCACGGGGAGGTGCGCATTGTATGGGTGTGTGTTACATTACATTCACTAGTAGGAGTGAGAAAAACATCCCGGGTCGGTGCGCATTGTATGGGTGTGTGTTACATTACATTCACTAGAAGGAGTGAGAAAAACATCACGGGGTGGTGCGCATTGTATGGGTGTGTGTTACATTACATTCACTAGTAGGAGTGAGAAAAACATCACGGGGTGGTGCGCATTGTATGGGTGTGTGTTACATTAAATTCACTAGTAGGAGTGAGAAAAACATCACGGGGTGGTGCGCATTGTATGGGTGTGTGTTACATTACATTCACTAGTAGGAGTGAGAAAAACATCACGGGGTGGTGCGCATTGTATGGGTGTTTGTTACATTAGATTCACTAGTAGGAGTGAGAAAATCATCACGGGGTGGTGCGCATTGTATGGGTGTGTGTTACATTACATTCACTAGTAGGAGTGAGAAAAACATCACGGGGTGGTGCGCATTGTATGGGTGTGTGTTACATTAGATTCACTAGTAGGAGTGAGAAAAACATCACGGGGTGGTGCGCATTGTATGGGTGTGTGTTACATTAGATAAACTAGTAGGAGTGAGAAAAACATCACGGGGTGGTTCGCATTGTATGGGTGTGTGTTACATTAGATTCACTAGTAGGAGTGAGAAAAACATCACGGGGTGGTGCGCATTGTATGGGTGTAGGTTACTTTACATTCACTAGTAGGAGTGAGACAAACATCACGGGGTGGTGCGCATTGTATGGGTGTTTGTTACATTAGATTCACTAGTAGGAGTGAGAAAATCATCACGGTGTGGTGCGCATTGTATGGGTGTGTGTTACATTACATTCACTAGTAGGAGTGAGAAAAACATCACGGGATGGTGCGCATTGTATGGGTGTGTGTTACATTACATTCACTAGTAGGAGTGAGAAAAACATCACGGGGTGGTGCACATTGTATGGGCGTGTGTTACATTACATTCACTAGTAGGAGTGAGAAAGACATCACGGGGTGGTGCACATTGTATGGGTGTGTTACATTACATTCACTAGTAGGAGTGAGAAAAACATCACGGGGTGGTGCGCATTGTATGGGTGTGTGTTACATTACATTCACTAGTAGGATTGAGAAAAACCTCACGGGGTGGTGCGCATTGTAGGGGTGTGTGTTACATTAGATTCACTAGTATGAGTGAAAAAACATCACGGGGTGGTGCGCATTGTATGGGTGTGTGTTACATTACATTCACTAGTAGGAGTGAGAAAAACATCACGGGGTGGTGCGCATTTTATGGGTGTGTGTTACATTACATTCACTAGTAGGAGTGAGAAAAACATCACGGGGTGGTGCGCCTTGTATGGGTGTGTGTTACATTACATTCACTAGTAGGAGTGAGAAAAACATCACGGGGTGGTGCGCATTGTATGGGTGTGTGTTACATTACATTCACTAGTAGGATTGAGAAAAACCTCACGGGGTGGTGCGCATTGTAGGGGTGTGTGTTACATTAGATTCACTAGTATGAGTGAAAAAACATCACGGGGTGGTGCGCATTGTATGGGTGTGTGTTACATTACATTCACTAGTAGGAGTGAGAAAAACATCACGGGGTGGTGCGCATTTTATGGGTGTGTGTTACATTACATTCACTAGTAGGAGTGAGAAAAACATCACGGGGTGGTGCGCATTGTATGGGTGTGTGTTACATTACATTCACTAGTAGGAGTGAGAAAAACATCACGGGGTGGTGCGCATTGTATGGGTGTGTGTTACATTACATTCACTAGTAGGAGTGAGAAAAACATCACGGGGTGGTGCGCATTGTATGGGTGTGTGTTACATTACATTCACTAGTAGGAGTGAGAAAAACATCACGGGGTGGTGCGCATTTTATGGGTGTGTGTTACATTACATTCACTACTAGGAGTGAGAAAAATATCACGGGGTGGTGCGCATTGTATGGGTGTGTGTTACATTACATTCACTAATAGGAGTGAGAAAAACATCACGGGGTGGTGCGCATTGTATGGGTGTGTGTTACATTACATAAACTTGTAGGAGTGAGAAAAACATCACTGGGGGGTGCGCCTTGTATGGGTGTGTGTTACATTACATTCACTAGTAGGAGTGAGAAAAACATCACGGGGTGGTGCGCATTGTATGGGTGTGTGTTACATTACATTCACTAGTAGGAGTGAGAAAAACATCACGGGGTGGTGCGCATTGTATGGGTGTGTGTTACATTACATTCACTAGTAGGAGTGAGAAAAACATCACGGGGTGGTGCACATTGTATGGGTGTTTGTTACATTAGATTCACTAGTAGGAGTGAGAAAATCATCACGGGGTGGTGCGCATTGTAAGGGTGTGTGTTACATTACATTCACTAGTAGGAGTGAGAAAAACATCACGGGGTGGTGCGCATTTTATGGATGTGTGTTACATTACATTCACTAGTAGGAGTGAGAAAAACATCACGGGGTGGTGCGCATTGTATGGGTGTGTGTTACATTACATTCACTAGAAGGAGTGAGAAAAACATCACGGGGTGGTGCGCATTGTATGGGTGTGTGTTATATTACATTCACTAGTAGGAGTGAGAAAAAACATCACGGGGTGGTGCGCATTGTATGGGTGTGTGTTACATTACATTCACTAGTAGGAGTGAGAAAAACATCACGGGGTGGTGCGCAATGTATGGGTGTGTGTTACATTAGATTCACTAGTAGGAGTGAGAAAAACATCACGGGGTGGTGCGCATTTTATGGGTGTGTGTTACATTACATTCACTAGTAGGAGTGAGAAAAACATCACGGGGTGGTGCGCATTGTATGGGTGTGTGTTACATTACATTCACTAGTAGGAGTGAGAAAAACATCACGGGGTGGTGCGCATTGTATGGGTGTTTGTTACATTAGATTCACTAGTAGGAGTGAGAAAATCATCACGGGGTGGTGCGCATTGTATGGGTGTGTGTTACATTACATTCACTAGTAGGAGTGAGAAAAACATCACGGGGTGGTGCGCATCGTATGGGTGTGTGTTACATTAGATTCACTAGTAGGAGTGAGAAAAACATCACGAGGTGGTGCGCATCGTATGGGTGTGTGTTACATTACATTCACTAGTAGGAGTGAGAAAAACATCACGGGGTGGTGCGCATTGTAAGGGTGTGTGTCACATTAGATTCACTAGTAGGAGTGAGAAAAACATCACGGGGTGGTGCGCATTGTATGGGTGTGTGTTACATTACATTCACTAGTAGGAGTGAGAAAAACATCACGGGGTGGTGCGCATTTTATGGGTGTGTGTTACATTACATTCACTACTAGGAGTGAGAAAAATATCACGGGGTGGTGCGCATTGTATGGGTGTGTGTTACATTAGATTCACTAGTAGGAGTGAGAAAAACATCACGGGGTGGTGCTCATTGTATGGGTGTGTGTTACATTACATTCACTAGTAGGAGTGAGAAAAACATCACGGGGTGGTCCGCATTGTATGGGTGTGTGTTACATTAGATTCACTAGTAGGAGTGAGAAAAACATC
Organism: Cavia porcellus; assembly: GCF_034190915.1. Taxonomy (NCBI): domain Eukaryota; kingdom Metazoa; phylum Chordata; class Mammalia; order Rodentia; family Caviidae; genus Cavia; species Cavia porcellus. The sequence goes on along the minus strand of NW_026947615.1, from coordinate 258,398 downwards.
ACGGGGTGGTGCGCATTGTATGGGTGTGTGTTACATTACATTCACTAGTAGGAGTGAGAAAAACATCACGGGGTGGTGCGCATTGTATGGGTGTGTGTTATATTACATTCACTAGTAGGAGTGAGAAAAACATCACGGGGTGGTGCGCATTGTATGGGTGTGTGTTACATTACATTCACTAGTAGGAGTGAGAAAAACATCACGGGGTGGTGCGCAATGTATGGGTGTGTGTTACATTAGATTCACTAGTAGGAGTGAGAAAAACATCACGGGGTGGTGCGCATTTTATGGGTGTGTGTTACATTACATTCACTAGTAGGAGTGAGAAAAACATCACGGGGTGGTGCGCATTGTATGGGTGTGTGTTACATTACATTCACTAGTAGGAGTGAGAAAAACATCACGGGGTGGTGCGCATTGTATGGGTGTTTGTTACATTAGATTCACTAGTAGGAGTGAGAAAATCATCACGGGGTGGTGCGCATTGTATGGGTGTGTGTTACATTACATTCACTAGTAGGAGTGAGAAAAACATCACGGGGTGGTGCGCATCGTATGGGTGTGTGTTACATTAGATTCACTAGTAGGAGTGAGAAAAACATCACGAGGTGGTGCGCATCGTATGGGTGTGTGTTACATTACATTCACTAGTAGGAGTGAGAAAAACATCACGGGGTGGTGCGCATTGTAAGGGTGTGTGTCACATTAGATTCACTAGTAGGAGTGAGAAAAACATCACGGGGTGGTGCGCATTGTATGGGTGTGTGTTACATTACATTCACTAGTAGGAGTGAGAAAAACATCACGGGGTGGTGCGCATTTTATGGGTGTGTGTTACATTACATTCACTACTAGGAGTGAGAAAAATATCACGGGGTGGTGCGCATTGTATGGGTGTGTGTTACATTAGATTCACTAGTAGGAGTGAGAAAAACATCACGGGGTGGTGCTCATTGTATGGGTGTGTGTTACATTACATTCACTAGTAGGAGTGAGAAAAACATCACGGGGTGGTCCGCATTGTATGGGTGTGTGTTACATTAGATTCACTAGTAGGAGTGAGAAAAACATCACGGGGTGGTGCGCATTGTATGGGTGTGTGTTACATTACATTCACTAGTAGGAGTGAGAAAAACATCACGGGGTGGTGCGCATTGTATGGGTGTGTGTTACATTAGATTCACTAGTAGGAGTGAGAAAAACATCACAGGGTGGTGCGCATTGTATGGGTGTGGGTTACATTACATTCACTAGTAGGAGTGAGAAAAACATCACGGCGTGGTGCACATTGTATGGGTGTGTGTTACATTAGATTCACTAGTAGGAGTGAGAAAAACATCACGGGGTGGTGCGCATTGTATGGGTGTGTGTTACATTACATTCACTAATAGGAGTGAGAAAAACATCACGGGGTGGTGCGCATTGTATGGGTGTGTGTTACATTACATTCACTAGTAAGAGTGAGAAAAACATCACGGGGAGGTGCGCATTGTATGGGTGTGTGTTACATTACATTCACTAGTAGGAGTGAGAAAAACATCCCGGGTCGGTGCGCATTGTATGGGTGTGTGTTACATTACATTCACTAGAAGGAGTGAGAAAAACATCACGGGGTGGTGCGCATTGTATGGGTGTGTGTTACATTACATTCACTAGTAGGAGTGAGAAAAACATCACGGGGTGGTGCGCATTGTATGGGTGTGTGTTACATTACATTCACTAGTAGGAGTGAGAAAAACATCACGGGGTGGTGCGCAATGTATGGGTGTGTGTTACATTAGATTCACTAGTAGGAGTGAGAAAAACATCACGGGGTGGTGCGCATTGTATGGGTGTGTGTTACATTACATTCACTAGTAGGAGTGAGAAAAACATCACGGGGTGGTGCGCATTGTATGGGTGTGTGTTACATTACATTCACTAGTAGGAGTGAGAAAAACATCACGGGGTGGTGCGCATTGTATGGGTGTTTGTTACATTAGATTCACTAGTAGGAGTGAGAAAATCATCACGGGGTGGTGCGCATTGTATGGGTGTGTGTTACATTACATTCACTAGTAGGAGTGAGAAAAACATCACGGGGTGGTGCGCATTGTATGGGTGTGTGTTACATTAGATTCACTAGTAGGAGTGAGAAAAACATCACGGGGTGGTGCGCATTGTATGGGTGTGTGTTACATTAGATAAACTAGTAGGAGTGAGAAAAACATCACGGGGTGGTTCGCATTGTATGGGTGTGTGTTACATTAGATTCACTAGTAGGAGTGAGAAAAACATCACAGGGTGGTGCGCATTGTATGGGTGTAGGTTACTTTACATTCACTAGTAGGAGTGAGACAAACATCACGGGGTGGTGCGCATTGTATGGGTGTTTGTTACATTAGATTCACTAGTAGGAGTGAGAAAATCATCATGGTGTGGTGCGCATTGTATGGGTGTGTGTTACATTACATTCACTAGTAGGAGTGAGAAAAACATCACGGTGTGGTGCGCATTGTATGGGTGTGTGTTACATTACATTCACTAGTAGGAGTGAGAAAAACATCACGGGATGGTGCGCATTGTATGGGTGTGTGTTACATTACATTCACTAGTAGGAGTGAGAAAAACATCACGTGGTGGTGCACATTGTATGGGCGTGTGTTACATTACATTCACTAGTAGGAGTGAGAAAGACATCACGGGGTGGTGCGCATTGTATGGGTGTGTTACATTACATTCACTAGTAGGAGTGAGAAAAACATCACGGGGTGGTGCGCATTGTATGGGTGTGTGTTACATTACATTCACTAGTAGGAGTGAGAAAAACATCACGGGGTGGTGCGCATTGTATGGGTGTGTGTTACATTACATTCACTAGTAGGATTGAGAAAAACCTCACGGGGTGGTGCGCATTGTAGGGGTGTGTGTTACATTAGATTCACTAGTATGAGTGAAAAAACATCACGGGGTGGTGCGCATTGTATGGGTGTGTGTTACATTACATTCACTAGTAGGAGTGAGAAAAACATCACGGGGTGGTGCGCATTTTATGGGTGTGTGTTACATTACATTCACTAGTAGGAGTGAGAAAAACATCACGGGGTGGTGCGCATTGTATGGGTGTGTGTTACATTACATTCACTAGTAGGAGTGAGAAAAACATCACGGGGTGGTGCGCATTGTATGGGTGTTTGTTACATTACATTCACTAGTAGGAGTGAGAAAAACATCACGGGGTGGTGCGCATTGTATGGGTGTGTGTTACATCATTCACTAGTAGGAGTGAGAAAAACATCACGGGGTGGTGCGCATTTTATGGGTGTGTGTTACATTACATTCACTACTAGGAGTGAGAAAAATATCACGGGGTGGTGCGCATTGTATGGGTGTGTGTTACATTACATTCACTAATAGGAGTGAGAAAAACATCACGGGGTGGTGCGCATTGTATGGGTGTGTGTTACATTACATAAACTTGTAGGAGTGAGAAAAACATCACTGGGGGGTGCGCCTTGTATGGGTGTGTGTTACATTACATTCACTAGTAGGAGTGAGAAAAACATCACGGGGTGGTGCGCATTGTATGGGTGTGTGTTACATTACATTCACTAGTAGGAGTGAGAAAAACATCACGGGGTGGTGCGCATTGTATGGGTGTGTGTTACATTACATTCACTAGTAGGAGTGAGAAAAACATCACGGGGTGGTGCACATTGTATGGGTGTTTGTTACATTAGATTCACTAGTAGGAGTGAGAAAATCATCACGGGGTGGTGCGCATTGTAAGGGTGTGTGTTACATTACATTCACTAGAAGGAGTGAGAAAAACATCACGGGGTGGTGCGCATTGTATTGATGTGTGTTACATTACATTCACTAGTAGGAGTGAGAAAAACATCACGGGGTGGTGCGCATTGTATGGGTGTGTGTTACATTACATTCACTAGAAGGAGTGAGAAAAACATCACGGGGTGGTGCGCATTGTATGGGTGTGTGTTACATTACATTCACTAGTAGGAGTGAGAAAAACATCACGGGGTGGTGCGCATTGTATGGGTGTGTGTTACATTACATTCACTAGTAGGAGTGAGAAAAACATCACGGGGTGGTGCGCAATGTATGGGTGTGTGTTACATTAGATTCACTAGTAGGAGTGAGAAAAACATCACGGTGTGGTGCGCATTTTATGGGTGTGTGTTACATTACATTCACTAGTAGGAGTGAGAAAAACATCACGGGGTGGTGCGCATTGTATGGGTGTGTGTTACATTACATTCACTAGTAGGAGTGAGAAAAACATCACGGGGTGGTGCGCAATGTATGGGTGTGTGTTACATTAGATTCACTAGTAGGAGTGAGAAAAACATCACGGGGTGGTGCGCATTGTATGGGTGTGTGTTACATTAGATTCACTAGTAGGAGTGAGAAAAACATCACGGGGTGGTGCGCATTGTATGGGTGTGTGTTACATTACATTCACTAGTAGGAGTGAGAAAAACATCACGGGGTGGTGCGCATTTTATGGGTGTGTGTTACATTACATTCACTACTAGGAGTGAGAAAAATATCACGGGGTGGTGCGCATTGTATGGGTGTGTGTTACATTAGATTCACTAGTAGGAGTGAGAAAAACATCACGGGGTGGTGCGCATTGTATGGGTGTGTGTTACATTACATTCACTAGTAGGAGTGAGAAAAACATCACGGGGTGGTGCGCATTGTATGGGTGTGTGTTACATTAGATTCACTAGTAGGAGTGAGAAAAACATCACGGGGTGGTGCGCATTGTATGGGTGTGTGTTACATTACATTCACTAGTAGGAGTGAGAAAAACATCACGGGGTGGTGCGCATTGTATGGGTGTGTGTTACATTAAATTCACTAGTAGGAGTGAGAAAAACATCACAGGGTGGTGCGCATTGTATGGGTGTGGGTTACATTACATTCACTAGTAGAAGTGAGACAAACATCACGGGGTGGTGCGCATTGTATGGGTGTTTGTTACATTAGATTCACTAGTAGGAGTGAGAAAATCATCACGGTGTGGTGCGCATTGTATGGGTGTGTGTTACATACATTCTCCAGTAGGAGTGAGAAAAACATCACGGTGTGGTGCGCATTGTATGGGTGTGTGTTACATTACATTCACTAGTAGGAGTGAGAAAAATATCACCGGGTGGTGCGCATTGTATGGGTGTGTGTTACATTACATTCACTAGCAGGAGTGAGAAAACCATCACGGGGTGGTGCGCATTGTATGGGTGTGTGTTACATTACATTCACTAGCAGGAGTGAGAAAAACATCACGGGGTGGTGCGCATTGTATGGGTGTGTGTTACATTACATTCACTAGGAGGAGTGAGAAAAACATCACGGGGTGGTGCGCATTGTATGGGTGTGTGTTACATTAGATTCACTAGCAGGAGTGAGAAAAACATGACGTTGTGGTGCGCAATGTATGGGTGTGTGTTACATTACATTCACTAGTAGGAGTGAGAAAAACATCGCGGGGTGGTGCGCATTGTATGGGTGTGTGTTACATTACATTCACTAGTAGGAGTCAGAAAAACATCACGGGGTGGTACGCATTGTATGGGTGTGTGTTACATTACATTCACTAGTAGGAGTGAGAAAAACATCACGGGGTGGTGCGCATTGTATGGGTGTGTGTTACATTACATTCACTAGTAGGAGTGAGAAAAACATCACGGGGTGGTGCGCATTGTATGGGTGTTTGTTACATTAGATTCACTAGTAGGAGTGAGAAAATCATCACGGGGTGGTGCGCATTGTATGGGTGTGTGTTACATTACATTCACTAGTAGGAGTGAGAAAAACATCACGGGGTGGTGCGCATTGTATGGGTGTGTGTTACATTACATTCACTAGTAGGAGTGAGAAAAACATCACGGGGTTGTGCGCATTGTATGGGTCTGTGTTACATTAGAATCACTAGTAGGAGTGAGAAAAACATCACGGGGTGGTGCGCATTGTATGGGTGTGTGTTACATTACATTCACTAGTAGCAGTGAGAAAAACATCACGGGGTGTTGCGCATTGTATGGGTGTGTGTTACATTACATTCACTAGCAGGAGTGAGAAAAACATCACGGGGTGGTGCGCATTGTATGGGTGTTTGTTACATTAGATTCACTAGTAGGAGTGAGAAAATCATCACGGGGTGGTGCGCATTGTATGGGTGTGTATTACATTACATTCACTAGTAGGAGTGAGAAAAACATCACGGGGTGGTGCGCATTGTATGGGTGTGTGTTACATTAGATTCACTAGTAGGAGTGAGAAAAACATCATGGGGTTGTGCGCATTGTATGGGTGTGTGTCACATTAGAATCACTAGTAGGAGTGAGAAAAACATCACGGGGTGGTGCGCATTGTATGGGTGTGTGTTACATTAGATTCACTAGTAGGAGTGAGAAAAACATCACGGGGTGGTGCGCATTGTATGGGTGTGTGTTACATTACATTCACTAGTAGGAGTGAGAAAAACATCACGGGGTGGTGCGCATTGTATGGGTGTGTGTTACATTAGATTCACTAGTAGGAGTGAGAAAAACATCACAGGGTGGTGCGCATTGTATGGGTGTGGGTTACATTACATTCACTAGTAGAAGTGAGACAAACATCACGGGGTGGTGCGCATTGTATGGGTGTTTGTTACATTAGATTCACTAGTAGGAGTGAGAAAATCATCACGGTGTGGTGCGCATTGTATGGGTGTGTTACTTACATTCTCTAGTAGGAGTGAGAAAAGCATCACGGGGTGGTGCGCATTGTATGGGTGTGTGTTACATTACATTCACTAGCAGGAGTGAGAAAAACATCACGGTGTGGTGCGCATTGTATGGGTGTGTGTTACATTACATTCACTAGCAGGAGTGAGAAAAACATCACGGGGTGGTGCGCATTGTATGGGTGTGTGTTACATTACATTCACTAGTAGGAGTGAGAAAAACATCACGGGGTGGTGCGCATTGTATGGGCGTGTGTTACATTACATTCACTAGTAGGAGTGAGAAAAACATCACGGGGTGGTGCACATTGTATTGGCGTGTGTTACATTACATTCACTAGTAGGAGTGAGAAAAACATCACGGGGTGGTGCGCATTGTATGGGTGTGTTACATTACATTCACTAGTAGGAGTGAGAAAAACATCACGGGGTGGTGCGCATTGTATGGGTGTGTGTTACATTACATTCACTAGTAGGAGTGAGAAAAACATCACGGGGTGGTGTGCATTGTATGGGTGTGTGTTACATTACATTCACTAGTAGCAGTGAGAAAAACATCACGGGGTGGTGCGCATTGTATGGGTGTGTGTTACATTACATTCACTAGTAGGAGTGAGAAAAACATCACGGGGTGGTGCGCATTGTATGGGTGTGTGTTACATTACATTCACTAGTAGGAGTGAGAAAAACATCACGGGGTGGTGCGCATTGTATGGGTGTGTGTTACATTACATTCACTAGTAGGAGTGAGAAAAACATCACGGGGTTGTGCGCATTGTATGGGTGTGTGTTACATTAGAATCACTAGTAGGAGTGAGAAAAACATCACGGGGTGGTGCGCATTGTATGGGTGTGTGTTACATTACATTCACTAGTAGCAGTGAGAAAAGCATCACGGGGTGTTGCGCATTGTATGGGTGTGTGTTACATTACATTCACTAGCAGGAGTGAGAAAAACATCACGGGGTGGTGCGCATTGTATGGGTGTTTGTTACATTAGATTCACTAGTAGGAGTGAGAAAATCATCACGGGGTGGTGCGCATTGTATGGGTGTGTGTTACATTACATTCACTAGTAGGAGTGAGAAAAACATCACGGGGTGGTGCGCATTGTATGGGTGTGTGTTACATTAGATTCACTAGTAGGAGTGAGAAAAACATCACGGGGTTGTGCGCATTGTATGGGTGTGTGTTACATTAGAATCACTAGTAGGAGTGAGAAAAACATCACGGGGTGGTGCGCATTGTATGGGTGTGTGTTACATTAGATTCACTAGTAGGAGTGAGAAAAACATCACGGGGTGGTGCGCATTGTATGGGTGTGTGTTACATTACATTCACTAGTAGCAGTGAGAAAAACATCACGGGGTGGTGCGCATTGTATGGGTGTGTGTTACATTAGATTCACTAGTAGGAGTGAGAAAAACATCACAGGGTGGTGCGCATTGTATGGGTGTGGGTTACATTACATTCACTAGTAGAAGTGAGACAAACATCACGGGGTGGTGCGCATTGTATGGGTGTTTGTTACATTAGATTCACTAGTAGGAGTGAGAAAATCATCACGGTGTGGTGCGCATTGTATGGGTGTTTGTTACTTACATTCTCTAGTAGGAGTGAGAAAAGCATCACGGGGTGGTGCGCATTGTATGGGTGTGTGTTACATTACATTCACTAGTAGGAGTGAGAAAAACATCACGGGGTGGTGCGCATTGTATGGGTGTGTGTTACATTACATTCACTAGCAGGAGTGAGAAAACCATCACGGGGTGGTGCGCATTGTATGGGTGTGTGTTACATTACATTCACTAGCAGGAGTGAGAAAAACATCACGGGGTGGTGCGCATTGTATGGGTGTGTGTTACATTACATTCACTAGCAGGAGTGAGAAAAACATCACGGGGTGGTGCGCATTGTATGGGTGTGTGTTACATTAGATTCACTAGAAGGAGTGAGAAAAACATCACGTTGTGGTGCGCATTGTATGGGTGTGTGTTACATTACATTCACTAGTAGGAGTGAGAAAAACATCGCGGGGTGGTGCGCATTGTATGGGTGTGTGTTACATTACATTCACTAGTAGGAGTCAGAAAAACATCACGGGGTGGTACGCATTGTATGGGTGTGTGTTACATTACATTCAGTAGTAGGAGTGAGAAAAACATCACGGGGTGGTGCGCATTGTATGGGTGTGTGTTACATTACATTCACTAGTAGGAGTGAGAAAAACATCACGGGGTGGTGCGCATTGTATGGGTGTGTGTTACATTACATTCACTAGCAGGAGTGAGAAAAACATCACGGGGTGGTGCGCATTGTATGGGTGTGTGTTACATTACATTCACTAGCAGGAGTGAGAAAAACATCATGGGGTGGTGCGCATTGTATGGGTGTGTGTTACATTACATTCACTAGTAGGAGTGAGAAAAACATCACGGGGTGGTGCGCATTGTATGGGCGTGTGTTACATTACATTCACTAGTAGGAGTGAGAAAATCATCACGGGGTGGTGCGCATTGTATGGGCGTGTGTTACATTACATTCACTAGTAGGAGTGAGAAAAACATCACGGGGTGGTGCGCATTGTATGGGTGTGTTACATTAGATTCACTAGTAGGAGTGAGAAAAACATCACGGGGTGGTGCGCATTGTATGGGTGTGTGTTACATTACATTCACTAGTAGGAGTGAGAAAAACATCACGGGGTGGTGCGCATCGTATGGGTGTGTGTTACATTAGATTCACTAGTAGGAGTGAGAAAAACATCACGAGGTGGTGCGCATTGTATGGTTGTGTGTTACATTACATTCACTAGTAGGAGTGAGAAAAACATCACGGGGTGGTGCGCATTGTATGGGTGTGTGTTACATTAGATTCACTAGTAGGAGTGAGAAAAACATCACGGGGTGGTGCGCATTGTATGGGTGTGTGTTACATTACATTCACTAGTAGGAGTGAGAAAAACATCACGGGGTGGTGCGCATTTTATGGGTGTGTGTTACATTACATTCACTACTAGGAGTGAGAAAAATATCACGGGGTGGTGCGCATTGTATGGGTGTGTGTTACATTAGATTCACTAGTAGGAGTGAGAAAAACATCACGGGGTGGTGCGCATTGTATGGGTGTGTGTTACATTACATTCACTAGTAGGAGTGAGAAAAACATCACGGGGTGGTGCGCATTGTATGGGTGTGTGTTACATTAGATTCACTAGTAGGAGTGAGAAAAACATCACGGGGTGGTGCGCATTGTATGGGTGTGTGTTACATTACATTCACTAGTAGGAGTGAGAAAAACATCACGGGGTGGTGCGCATTGTATGGGTGTGTGTTACATTAGATTCACTAGTAGGAGTGAGAAAAACATCACAGGGTGGTGCGCATTGTATGGGTGTGGGTTACATTACATTCACTAGTAGAAGTGAGACAAACATCGCGGGGTGGTGCGCATTGTATGGGTGTTTGTTACATTAGATTCACTAGTAGGAGTGAGAAAATCATCACGGTGTGGTGCGCATTGTATGGGTGTGTGTTACATACATTCTCTAGTAGGAGTGAGAAAAACATCACGGGGTGGTGCGCATTGTATGGGTGTGTGTTACATTACATTCACTAGTAGGAGTGAGAAAAATATCACGGGGTGGTGCGCATTGTATGGGTATGTGTTACATTACATTCACTAGCAGGAGTGAGAAAACCATCACGGGGTGGTGCGCATTGTATGGGTGTGTGTTACATTACATTCACTAGCAGGAGTGAGAAAAACATCACGGGGTGGTGCGCATTGTATGGGTGTGTGTTACATTACATTCACTAGCAGGAGTGAGAAAAACATCACGGGGTGGTGCGCATTGTATGGGCGTGTGTTACATTACATTCACTAGTAGGAGTGAGAAAAACATCACGGGGTGGTGCGCATTGTATGGGCGTGTGTTACATTACATTCACTAGTAGGAGTGAGAAAAACATCACCGGGTGGTGCGCATTGTATGGGTGTGTTACATTACATTCACTAGTAGGAGTGAGAAAAACATCACGGGGTGGTGCGCATTGTATGGGTGTGTGTTCCATTACATTCACTAGTAGGAGTGAGAAAAACATCACGGGGTGGTGCGCATTGTATGGGTGTGTGTTACATTACATTCACTAGTAGCAGTGAGAAAAACATCACGGGGTGGTGCGCATTGTATGGGTGTGTGTTACATTACATTCACTAGTAGGAGTGAGAAAAACATCACGGGGTGGTGCGCATTGTATGGGTGTTTGTTACATTAGATTCACTAGTAGGAGTGAGAAAATCATCACGGGGTGGTGCGCATTGTATGGGTGTGTGTTACATTACATTCACTAGTAGGAGTGAGAAAAACATCACGGGGTTGTGCGCATTGTATGGGTGTGTGTTACATTACATTCACTAGTAGGAGTGAGAAAAACATCACGGGGTGGTGCGCATTGTATGGGCGTGTGTTACATTACATTCACTAGTAGGAGTGAGAAAAACATCACGGGGTGGTGCGCATTGTATGGGCGTGTGTTACATTACATTCACTAGTAGGAGTGAGAAAAACATCACGGGGTGGTGCGCATTGTATGGGTGTGTTACATTACATTCACTAGTAGGAGTGAGAAAAACATCACGGGGTGGTGCGCATTGTATGGGTGTGTGTTACATTACATTCACTAGTAGGAGTGAGAAAAACATCACGGGATTGTGCGCATTGTATGGGTGTGTGTTACATTACATTCACTAGTAGGAGTGAGAAAAACATCACGGGGTGGTGCGCATTGTATGGGCGTGTGTTACATTACATTCACTAGTAGGAGTGAGAAAAACATCACGGGGTGGTGCGCATTGTATGGGCGTGTGTTACATTACATTCACTAGTAGGAGTGAGAAAAACATCACGGGGTGGTGCGCATTGTATGGGTGTGTTACATTACATTCACTAGTAGGAGTGAGAAAAACATCACGGGGTGGTGCGCATTGTATGGGTGTGTGTTACATTACATTCACTAGTAGGAGTGAGAAAAACATCACGGGGTGGTGCGCATTGTATGGGTGTGTGTTACATTACATTCACTAGTAGCAGTGAGAAAAACATCACGGGGTGGTGCGCATTGTATGGGTGTGTGTTACATTACATTCACTAGTAGGAGTGAGAAAAACATCACGGGGTGGTGCGCATTGTATGGGTGTTTGTTACATTAGATTCACTAGTAGGAGTGAGAAAATCATCACGGGGTGGTGCGCATTGTATGGGTGTGTGTTACATTACATTCACTAGTAGGAGTGAGAAAAAAATCACGGGGTGGTGCGCATTGTATGGGTGTGTGTTACATTAGATTCACTAGTAGGAGTGAGAAAAACATCACGGGGTTGTGCGCATTGTATGGGTGTGTGTTACATTAGAATCACTAGTAGGAGTGAGAAAAACATCACGGGGTGGTGCGCATTGTATGGGTGTGTGTTACATTAGATTCACTAGTAGGAATGAGAAAAACATCACGGGGTGGTGCGCATTGTATGGGTGTGTGTTACATTACATTCACTAGTAGGAGTGAGAAAAACATCACGGGGTGGTGCGCATTGTATGGGTGTGTGTTACATTAGATTCACTAGTAGGAGTGAGAAAAACATCACAGGGTGGTGCGCATTGTATGGGTGTGGGTTACATTACATTCACTAGTAGAAGTGAGACAAACATCACGGGGTGGTGCGCATTGTATGGGTGTTTGTTACATTAGATTCACTAGTAGGAGTGAGAAAATCATCACGGTGTGGTGCGCATTGTATGGGTGTGTGTTACTTACATTCTCTAGTAGGAGTGAGAAAAGCATCACGGGGTGGTGCGCATTGTATGGGTGTGTGTTACATTACATTCACTAGTAGGAGTGAGAAAAACATCACGGGGTGGTGCGCATTGTATGGGTGTGTGTTACATTACATTCACTAGCAGGAGTGAGAAAACCATCACGGGGTGGTGCGCATTGTATGGGTGTGTGTTACATTACATTCACTAGCAGGAGTGAGAAAAACATCACGGGGTGGTGCGCATTGTATGGGTGTGTGTTACATTACATTCACTAGCAGGAGTGAGAAAAACATCACGGGGTGGTGCGCATTGTATGGGTGTGTGTTACATTAGATTCACTAGCAGGAGTGAGAAAAACATCACGTTGTGGTGCGCATTGTATGGGTGTGTGTTACATTACATTCACTAGTAGGAGTGAGAAAAACATCGCGGGTTGGTGCGCATTGTATGGGTGTGTGTTACATTACATTCACTAGTAGGAGTCAGAAAAACATCACGGGGTGGTACGCATTGTATGGGTGTGTGTTACATTACATTCACTAGTAGGAGTGAGAAAAACATCACGGGGTGGTGCGCATTGTATGGGTGTGTGTTACATTACATTCACTAGTAGGAGTGAGAAAAACATCACGGGGTGGTGCGCATTGTATGGGTGTGTGTTACATTACATTCACTAGCAGGAGTGAGAAAAACATCACGGGGTGGTGCGCATTGTATGGGTGTGTGTTACATTACATTCACTAGCAGGTGTGAGAAAAACATCATGGGGTGGTGCGCATTGTATGGGTGTGTGTTACATTACATTCACTAGTAGGAGTGAGAAAAACATCACGGGGTGGTGCGCATTGTATGGGCGTGTGTTACATTACATTCACTAGTAGGAGTGAGAAAAACATCACGGGGTGGTGCGCATTGTATGGGCGTGTGTTACATTACATTCACTAGTAGGAGTGAGAAAAACATCACGGGGTGGTGCGCATTGTATGGGTGTGTTACATTACATTCACTAGTAGGAGTGAGAAAAACATCACGGGGTGGTGCGCATTGTATGGGTGTGTGTTACATTACATTCACTAGTAGGAGTGAGAAAAACATCACGGGGTGGTGCGCATTGTATGGGTGTGTGTTACATTACATTCACTAGTAGCAGTGAGAAAAACATCACAGGGTGGTGCGCATTGTATGGGTGTGTGTTACATTACATTCACTAGTAGGAGTGAGAAAAACATCACGGGGTGGTGCGCATTGTATGGGTGTTTGTTATATTAGATTCACTAGTAGGAGGGAGAAAATCATCACGGGGTGCTCCGCATTGTATGGGTGTGTGTTACATTACATTCACTAGTAGGAGTGAGAAAAACATCACGGGGTGGTGCTCATTGTATGGGTGTGTGTTACATTACATTCACTAGTAGGAGTGAGAAAAACATCACGGGGTTGTGCGCATTGTATGGGTGTGTGTTACATTAGAATCACTAGTAGGAGTGAGAAAAACATCACGGGGTGGTGCGCATTGTATGGGTGTGTGTTACATTACATTCACTAGTAGCAGTGAGAAAAACATCACGGGGTGGTGCGCATTGTATGGGTGTGTGTTACATTACATTCACTAGCAGGAGTGAGAAAAACATCACGGGGTGGTGCGCATTGTATGGGTGTTTGTTACATTAGATTCACTAGTAGGAGTGAGAAAATCATCACGGGGTGGTGCGCATTGTATGGGTGTGTGTTACATTACATTCACTAGTAGGAGTGAGAAAAACATCACGGGGTGGTGCGCATTGTATGGGTGTGTGTTACATTAGATTCACTAGTAGGAGTGAGAAAAACATCACGGGGTTGTGCGCATTGTATGGGTGTGTGTTACATTAGAATCACTAGTAGGAGTGAGAAAAACATCACGGGGTGGTGCGCATTGTGTGGGTGTGTGTTACATTACATTCACTAGTAGGAGTGAGAAAAACATCGCGGGTTGGTGCGCATTGTATGGGTGTGTGTTACATTACATTCACTAGTAGGAGTCAGAAAAACATTGCGGGGTGGTCCGCATTGTATGGGTGTGTGTTACATTACATTCACTAGTAGGAGTGAGAAAAACATCACTGGGTGGTGCGCATTGTATGGGTGTGTGTTACATTACATTCACTAGTAGGAGTGAGAAAAACATCACGGGGTGGTGCGCATTGTATGGGTGTGTGTTACATTACATTCACTAGCAGGAGTGAGAAAAACATCACGGGGTGGTGCGCATTGTATGGGTGTGTGTTACATTACATTCACTAGCAGGAGTGAGAAAAACATCATGGGGTGGTGCGCATTGTATGGGTGTGTGTTACATTACATTCACTAGTAGGAGTGAGAAAAACATCACGGGGTGGTGCGCATTGTATGGGCGTGTGTTACATTACATTCACTAGTAGGAGTGAGAAAAACATCACGGGGTGGTGCGCATTGTATGGGCGTGTGTTACATTACATTCACTAGTAGGAGTGAGAAAAACATCACGGGGTGGTGCGCATTGTATGGGTGTGTTACATTACATTCACTAGTAGGAGTGAGAAAAACATCACG
This sequence comes from Cavia porcellus, assembly GCF_034190915.1. Lineage (NCBI taxonomy): Eukaryota > Metazoa > Chordata > Mammalia > Rodentia > Caviidae > Cavia > Cavia porcellus. The sequence continues at coordinate 243,279 of NW_026947615.1, read as the reverse complement.
GGGTGGTGCGCATTGTATGGGTGTGTGTTACATTACATTCACTAGTAGGAGTGAGAAAAACATCACGGGGTGGTGCGCATTGTATGGGTGTGTGTTACATTACATTCACTAGTAGCAGTGAGAAAAACATCACGGGGTTGTGCGCATTGTATGGGTGTGTGTTACATTAGAATCACTAGTAGGAGTGAGAAAAACATCACGGGGTGGTGCGCATTGTATGGGTGTGTGTTACATTACATTCACTATTAGGTGTGAGAAAAACATCACGGGGTGGTGCGCATTGTATGGGTGTTTGTTACATTAGATTCACTAGTAGGAGTGGGAAAATCATCGCAGGGTGGTGCGCATTGTATGGGTGTGTGTTACATTACATACACTAGTAGGAGTGAGAAAAACATCACGGGGTGGTGCGCATTGTATGGGTGTGTGTTACATTACATTCACTAGCAGGAGTGAGAAAAACATCACGGGGTGGTGTGCATTGTATGGGTGTGTGTTACATTACATTCACTAGCAGGAGTGAGAAAAACATCACGGGGTGGTGCGCATTGTATGGGTGTGTGTTACATTACATTCACTAGCAGGAGTGAGAAAAACATCACGGGGTGGTGCGCATTGTATGGGTGTGTGTTACATTACATTCACTAGCAGGAGTGAGAAAAACATCACGGGGTGGTGCGCATTGTATGGGTGTGTGTTACATTCGATTCACTAGCAGGAGTGAGAAAAACATCACGGGGTGGTGCGCATTGTATGGGTGTGTGTTACATTACATTCACTAGCAGGAGTGAGAAAATCATCACGGGGTGTTTCGCATTGTATGGGTGTGTGTTACATTACATTCACTAGTAGGAGTGAGAAAAACATCACGGGGTGGTGCGCATTGTATGGGTGTGTGTTACATTACATTCACTAGTAGGAGTGAGAAAAACATCACGGGGTGGTGCGCATTGTATGGGTGTGTGTTACATTACATTCACTAGCAGGAGTGAGAAAAACATCACGGGGTGGTGCGCATTGTATGGGTGTGTGTTACATTACATTCACTAGCAGGAGTGAGAAAAACATCACGGGGTGGTGCGCATTGTATGGGTGTGTGTTACATTAGATTCACTAGCAGGAGTGAGAAAAACATCACGGGGTGGTGCGCATTGTATGGGTGTGTGTTACATTACATTCACTAGCAGGAGTGAGAAAAACATCACGGGGTGGTGCGCATTGTATGGGTGTGTGTTACATTACATTCACTAGTAGGAGTGAGAAAAACATCACGGGGTGGTGCGCATTGTATGGGTGTGTGTTACATTACATTCACTAGTAGGAGTGAGAAAAACCTCACGGGGTGGTGCGCATTGTATGGGTGTGTGTTACATTACATTCACTAGCAGGAGTGAGAAAAACATCACGGGGTGGTGCGCATTGTATGGGTGTGTGTTACATTACATTCACTAGCAGGAGTGAGAAAAACATCACGGGGTGGTGCGCATTGTATGGGCGTGTGTTACATTACATTCACTAGTAGGAGTGAGAAAAACATCACGGGGTGGTGCGCATTGTATGGGCGTGTGTTACATTACATTCACTAGTAGGAGTGAGAAAAACATCACGGGGTGGTGCGCATTGTATGGGCGTGTGTTACATTACATTCACTAGTAGGAGTGAGAAAAACATCACGGGGTGGTGCGCATTGTATGGGTGTGTTACATTACATTCACTAGTAGGAGTGAGAAAAACATCACGGGGTGGTGCGCATTGTATGGGTGTGTGTTACATTACATTCACTAGTAGGAGTGAGAAAAACATCACGGGGTGGTGCGCATTGTATGGGTGTGTGTTACATTACATTCACTAGTAGCAGTGAGAAAAACATCACGGGGTGGTGCGCATTGTATGGGTGTGTGTTACATTACATTCACTAGTAGGAGTGAGAAAAACATCACGGGGTGGTGCGCATTGTATGGGTGTTTGTTACATTAGATTCACTAGTAGGAGTGAGAAAATCATCACGGGGTGGTGCGCATTGTATGGGTGTGTGTTACATTACATTCACTAGTAGGAGTGAGAAAAACATCACGGGGTGGTGCGCATTGTATGGGTGTGTGTTACATTACATTCACTAGTAGGAGTGAGAAAAACATCACGGGGTTGTGCGCATTGTATGGGTGTGTGTTACATTACATTCACTAGTAGGAGTGAGAAAAACATCACGGGGTGGTGCGCATTGTATGGGCGTGTGTTACATTACATTCACTAGTAGGAGTGAGAAAAACATCACGGGGTGGTGCGCATTGTATGGGCGTGTGTTACATTACATTCACTAGTAGGAGTGAGAAAAACATCACGGGGTGGTGCGCATTGTATGGGTGTGTTACATTACATTCACTAGTAGGAGTGAGAAAAACATCACGGGTTGGTGCGCATTGTATGGGTGTGTGTTACATTACATTCACTAGTAGGAGTGAGAAAAACATCACGGGGTGGTGCGCATTGTATGGGTGTGTGTTACATTACATTCACTAGTAGCAGTGAGAAAAACATCACGGGGTGGTGCGCATTGTATGGGTGTGTGTTACATTACATTCTCTAGTAGGAGTGAGAAAAACATCACGGGGTGGTGCGCATTGTATGGGTGTTTGTTACATTAGATTCACTAGTAGGAGTGAGAAAATCATCACGGGGTGGTGCGCATTGTATGGGTGTGTGTTACATTACATTCACTAGTAGGAGTGAGAAAAAAATCACGGGGTGGTGCGCATTGTATGGGTGTGTGTTACATTAGATTCACTAGTAGGAGTGAGAAAAACATCACGGGGTTGTGCGCATTGTATGGGTGTGTGTTACATTACAATCACTAGTAGGAGTGAGAAAAACATCACGGGGTGGTGCGCATTGTATGGGTGTGTGTTACATTAGATTCACTAGTAGGAGTGAGAAAAACATCACGGGGTGGTGCGCATTGTATGGGTGTGTGTTACATTACATTCACTAGTAGGAGTGAGAAAAACATCACGGGGTGGTGCGCATTGTATGGGTGTGTGTTACATTAGATTCACTAGTAGGAGTGAGAAAAACATCACAGGGTGGTGCGCATTGTATGGGTGTGGGTTACATTACATTCACTAGTAGAAGTGAGACAAACATCACGGGGTGGTGCGCATTGTATGGGTGTTTGTTACATTAGATTCACTAGTAGGAGTGAGAAAATCATCACGGTGTGGTGCGCATTGTATGGGTGTGTGTTACTTACATTCTCTAGTAGGAGTGAGAAAAGCATCACGGGGTGGTGCGCATTGTATGGGTGTGTGTTACATTATATTCACTAGTAGGAGTGAGAAAAACATCACGGGGTGGTGCGCATTGTATGGGTGTGTGTTACATTACATTCACTAGCAGGAGTGAGAAAACCATCACGGGGTGGTGCGCATTGTATGGGTGTGTGTTACATTACATTCACTAGCAGGAGTGAGAAAAACATCACGGGGTGGTGCGCATTGTATGGGTGTGTGTTACATTACATTCACTAGCAGGAGTGAGAAAAACATCACGGGGTGGTGCGCATTGTATGGGTGTGTGTTACATTAGATTCACTAGCAGGAGTGAGAAAAACATCACGTTGTGGTGCGCATTGTATGGGTGTGTGTTACATTACATTCACTAGTAGGAGTGAGAAAAACATCGCGGGTTGGTGCGCATTGTATGGGTGTGTGTTACATTACATTCACTAGTAGGAGTCAGAAAAACATCACGGGGTGGTACGCATTGTATGGGTGTGTGTTACATTACATTCACTAGTAGGAGTGAGAAAAACATCACTGGGTGGTGCGCATTGTATGGGTGTGTGTTACATTACATTCACTAGTAGGAGTGAGAAAAACATCACGGGGTGGTGCGCATTGTATGGGTGTGTGTTACATTACATTCACTAGCAGGAGTGAGAAAAACAACACGGGGTGGTGCGCATTGTATGGGTGTGTGTTACATTACATTCACTAGCAGGAGTGAGAAAAACATCATGGGGTGGTGCGCATTGTATGGGTGTGTGTTACATTACATTCACTAGTAGGAGTGAGAAAAACATCACGGGGTGGTGCGCATTGTATGGGCGTGTGTTACATTACATTCACTAGTAGGAGTGAGAAAAACATCACGGGGTGGTGCGCATTGTATGGGCGTGTGTTACATTACATTCACTAGTAGGAGTGAGAAAAACATCACGGGGTGGTGCGCATTGTATGGGTGTGTTACATTACATTCACTAGTAGGAGTGAGAAAAACATCACGGGGTGGTGCGCATTGTATGGGTGTGTGTTACATTACATTCACTAGTAGGAGTGAGAAAAACATCACGGGGTGGTGCGCATTGTATGGGTGTGTGTTACATTACATTCACTAGTAGCAGTGAGAAAAACATCACGGGGTTGTGCGCATTGTATGGGTGTGTGTTACATTAGAATCACTAGTAGGAGTGAGAAAAACATCACGGGGTGGTGCGCATTGTATGGGTGTGTTACATTACATTCACTAGTAGGAGTGAGAAAAACATCACGGGTTGGTGCGCATTGTATGGGTGTGTGTTACATTACATTCACTAGTAGGAGGGAGAAAATCATCACGGGGTGCTGCGCATTGTATGGGTGTGTGTTACATTACATTCACTAGTAGGAGTGAGAAAAACATCACGGGGTTGTGCGCATTGTATGGGTGTGTGTTACATTAGAATCACTAGTAGGTGTGAGAAAAACATCACGGGGTGGTGCGCATTGTATGGGTGTGTGTTACATTACATTCACTAGTAGCAGTGAGAAAAACATCACGGGGTGGTGCGCATTGTATGGGTGTGTGTTACATTACATTCACTAGCAGGAGTGAGAAAAACATCACGGGGTGGTGCGCATTGTATGGGTGTTTGTTACATTAGATTCACTAGTAGGAGTGAGAAAATCATCACGGGGTGGTGCGCATTGTATGGGTGTGTGTTACATTACATTCACTAGTAGGAGTGAGAAAAACATCACGGGGTGGTGCGCATTGTATGGGTGTGTGTTACATTAGATTCACTAGTAGGAGTGAGAAAAACATCACGAGGTTGTGCGCATTGTATGGGTGTGTGTTACATTAGAATCACTAGTAGGAGTGAGAAAAACATCACGGGGTGGTGCGCATTGTATGGGTGTGTGTTACATTACATTCACTAGTAGGTGTGAGAAAAACATCACGGGGTGGTGCGCATTGTATGGGTGTTTGTTACATTAGATTCACTAGTAGGAGTGAGAAAATCATCGCAGGGTGGTGCGCATTGTATGGGTGTGTGTTACATTACATTCACTAGTAGGAGTGAGAAAAACATCACGGGGTGGTGCGCATTGTATGGGTGTGTGTTACATTACATTCACTAGCAGGAGTGAGAAAAACATCACGGGGTGGTGCGCATTGTATGGGTGTGTGTTACATTACATTCACTAGCAGGAGTGAGAAAAACATCACGGGGTGGTGCGCATTGTATGGGTGTGTGTTACATTACATTCACTAGCAGGAGTGAGAAAAACATCACGGGGTGGTGCGCATTGTATGGGTGTGTGTTACATTACATTCACTAGCAGGAGTGAGAAAAACATCACGGGGTGGTGCGCAATGTATGGGTGTGTGTTACATTCGATTCACTAGCAGGAGTGAGAAAAACATCACGGGGTGGTGCGCATTGTATGGGTGTGTGTTACATTACATTCACTAGCAGGAGTGAGAAAATCATCACGGGGTGGTTCGCATTGTATGGGTGTGTGTTACATTACATTCACTAGTAGGAGTGAGAAAAACATCACGGGGTGGTGCGCATTGTATGGGTGTGTGTTACATTACATTCACTAGTAGGAGTGAGAAAAACATCACGGGGTGGTGCGCATTGTTTGGGTGTGTGTTACATTACATTCACTAGCAGGAGTGAGAAAAACATCACGGGGTGGTGCGCATTGTATGGGTGTGTGTTACATTACATTCACTAGCAGGAGTGAGAAAAACATCACGGGGTGGTGCGCATTGTATGGGTGTGTGTTACATTAGATTCACTAGCAGGAGTGAGAAAAACATCACGGGGTGGTGCGCATTGTATGGGTGTGTGTTACATTACATTCACTAGCAGGAGTGAGAAAAACATCACGGGGTGGTGCGCATTGTATGGGTGTGTGTTACATTACATTCACTAGTAGGAGTGAGAAAAACATCACGGGGTGGTGCGCATTGTATGGGTGTGTGTTACATTACATTCACTAGTAGGAGTGAGAAAAACCTCACGGGGTGGTGCGCATTGTATGGGTGTGTGTTACATTACATTCACTAGAAGGAGTGAGAAAAACATCACGGGGTGGTGCGCATTGTATGGGTGTGTGTTGCATTACATTCACTAGCAGGAGTGAGAAAAACATCACGGGGTGATGCGCATTGTATGGGTGTGTGTTACATTACATTCACTAGCAGGAGTGAGAAAAACATCACGGGGTGGGGCGCATTGTATGGGTGTGTGTTACATTAGATTCACTAGCAGGAGTGAGAAAAACATCACGGGGTGGTGCGCATTGTATGGGTGTGTGTTACATTACATTCACTAGCAGGAGTGAGAAAAACATCACGGGGTGGTGCGCATTGTATGGGTGTGTGTTACATTACATTCACTAGTAGGAATCAGAAAAACATCACGGGGTGGTGCGCATTGTATGGGTGTGTGTTACATTACATTCACTAGTAGGAATCAGAAAAACATCACGGGGTGGTGCGCATTGTATGGGTGTGTGTTACATTACATTCACTAGTAGGAGTGAGAAAAACATCACGGGGTGGTGCGCATTGTATGGGTGTGTGTTACATTACATTCACTAGTAGGAGTGAGAAAAACATCACGGGGTGGTGCGCATTGTATGGGTGTGTGTTACATTACATTCACTAGCAGGAGTGAGAAAAACTTCACGGGGTGGTGCGCATTGTATGGGTGTGTGTTACATTACATTCACTAGTAGGAGTGAGAAAAACATCACGGGGTGGTGCGCATTGTATGGGTGTGTGTTACATTACATTCACTAGTAGCAGTGTAAAAAACATCACGGTGTGGTGCGCATTGTATGGGTGTGTGTTACATTACGTTCACTAGTAGGAGTGAGAAAAACATCACGGGGTGGTGCGCATTGTATGGGTGTTTGTTACATTAGATTCACTACTAGGAGTGAGAAAATCATCACGGGGTGGTGCGCATTGTATGGGTGTGTGTTACATTACATTCACTAGTAGGAGTGAGAAAAACATCACGGGGTGGTGCGCATTGTATGGGTGTGTGTTACATTAGATTCACTAGTAGGAGTGAGAAAAACATCACGGGGTGGTGCGCATTGTATGGGTGTGTGTTACATTAGATTCACTAGTAGGAGTGAGAAAAACATCACGGGGTGGTGCGCATTGTATGGGTGTGTGTTACATTACATTCACTAGTAGGAGTGAGAAAATCATCACGGGGTGGTGCGCATTGTATGGGTGTGTGTTACATTACATTCACTAGTAGGAGTGAGAAAAACATCACGGGGTGGTGCGCATTGTATGGGTGTGTGTTACATTACATTCACTAGTAGGAGTGAGAAAAACATTACGGGGTGGTGCGCATTGTATGGGTGTGTGTTACATTACATTCACTAGCAGCAGTGAGAAAAACATCACGGGGTGGTGCGCATTGTATGGGTGTGTGTTACATTACATTCACTTGCAGGAGTGAGAAAAACATCACGGGGTGGTGCGCATTTTATGGGTGTGTGTTACATTAGATTCACTAGCAGGAGTGAGAAAAACATCACGGGGTGGTGCGCATTGTATGGGTGTGTGTTACATTACATTCACTAGTAGGAGTGAGAAAAACATCACGGGGTGGTGCGCATTGTATGGGTGTGTGTTACATTACATTCACTAGTAGGAGTGAGAAAAACATCACGGGGTGGTGCGCATTGTATGGGTGTGTGTTACATTACATTCACTAGCAGGAGTGAGAAAAACATCACGGGGTGGTGCGCATTGTATGGGTGTGTGTTACATTACATTCACTAGCAGGAGTGAGAAAAACATCACGGGGTGGTGCGCATTGTATGGGTGTGTGTTACATTACATTCATTAGCAGGAGTGAGAAAAACATCACGGGGTGGTGCGCATTGTATGGGTGTGTGTTACATTAGATTCACTAGCAGGAGTGAGAAAAACATCACGGGGTGGTGCGCATTGTATGGGTGTGTGTTACATTACATTCACTAGTAGGAGTGAGAAAAACATCACGGCGTGGTGCGCATTGTATGGGTGTGTGTTACATTACATTCACTAGTAGGAGTCAGAAAAACATCACGGGGTGGTACGCATTGTATGGGTGTGTGTTACATTACATTCACTAGTAGGAGTGAGAAAAACATCACGGGGTGGTGCGCATTGTATGGGTGTGTGTTACATTACATTCACTAGTAGGAGTGAGAAAAACATCACGGGGTGGTGCGCATTGTATGGGTGTGTGTTACATTACATTCACTAGCAGGAGTGAGAAAAACATCACGGGGTGGTGCGCATTGTATGGGTGTGTGTTACATTACATTCACTAGCAGGAGTGAGAAAAACATCACGGGGTGGTGCGCATTGTATGGGTGTGTGTTACATTAGATTCACTAGCAGGAGTGAGAAAAACATCACGTTGTGGTGCGCATTGTATGGGTGTGTGTTACATTACATTCACTAGTAGGAGTGAGAAAAACATCACGGGGTGGTGCGCATTGTATGGGTGTGTGTTACATTACATTCACTAGTAGGAGTCAGAAAAACATCACGGGGTGGTACGCATTGTATGGGTGTGTGTTACATTACATTCACTAGTAGGAGTGAGAAAAACATCACGGGGTGGTGCGCATTGTATGGGTGTGTGTTACATTACATTCACTAGTAGGAGTGAGAAAAACATCACGGGGTGGTGCGCATTGTATGGGTGTGTGTTACATTACATTCACTAGCAGGAGTGAGAAAAACATCACGGGGTGGTGCGCATTGTATGGGTGTGTGTTACATTACATTCACTAGTAGGAGTGAGAAAAACATCACGGTTTGGTGCGCATTGTATGGGTGTGTGTTACATTACATTCACTAGTAGGAGTGAGAAAAACATCACGGGGTGGTGCGCATTGTATGGGCGTGTGTTACATTACATTCACTAGTAGGAGTGAGAAAAACATCACGGGGTTGTGCGCATTGTATGGGTGTGTGTTACATTAGAATCACTAGTAGGAGTGAGAAAAACATCACGGGGTGGTGCGCATTGTATGGGTGTGTGTTACATTACATTCACTAGTAGCAGTGAGAAAAACATCACGGGGTGGTGCGCATTGTATGGGTGTGTGTTACATTACATTCCCTAGTAGGAGTGAGAAAAACATCACGGGGTGGTGCGCATTGTATGGGTGTGTGTTACATTAGAATCACTAGTAGGAGTGAGAAAAACATCACGGGGTGGTGTGCATTGTATGGGTGTGTGTTACATTACATTCACTAGTAGGAGTGAGAAAAACATCACGGGGTGGAGCGCATTGTATGGGTGTGTGTTACATTACATTCACTAGTAGGAGTGAGAAAAACATCACGGGGTGGTGCGCATTGTATGGGTGTGTGTTACATTACATTCACTAGTAGGAGTGAGAAAAACATCACGGGGTGGTGCGCATTGTATGGGTGTTTGTTACATTAGATTCACTAGTAGGAGTGAGAAAAACATCACGGGGTGGTGCACATTGTATTGGTGTGTGTTACATTAGATTCACTTGTAGGAGTGAGAAAAACATCACGGGGTGGTGCGCATTGTATGGGTGTGTGTTACATTACATTAACTAATAGGAGTGAGAAAAACATCACGGGGTGGTGCGCATTGTATGGGTGTGTGTTACATTACATTAACTAATAGGAGTGAGAAAAACATCACGGGGTGGTGCGCATTGTATGGGTGTGTGTTACATTACATTCACTAGTAGGAGTGAGAAAAACATCACGGGGTGGTGCGTATTTTATGGGTGTGTGTTACATTACATTGACTAGTAGGAGTGAGAAAAACATCACGGGGTGGTGCGCATTGTATGGGTGTGTGTTACATTACATTCACTAGTAGGAGTGAGAAAAACATCACGGGGTGGTGCGCATTGTATGGGTGTTTGTTACATTAGATTCACTAGTAGGACTGAGAAAATCATCACGGGGTGGTGCGCATTGTATGGGTGTGTGTTACATTACATTCACTAGTAGGAGTGAGAAAAACATCACGGGGTGGTGCGCATTGTATGGGTGTGTGTTACATTAGATTCACTAGTAGGAGTGAGAAAAACATCACGGGGTGGTGCGCATTGTATGGGTGTGTGTTACATTACATTCACTAGTAGGAGTGAGAAAAACATCACGGGGTGGTGCGCATTGTATGGGTGTGTGTTACATTAGATTCACTAGTAGGAGTGAGAAAAATATCACAGGGTGGTGTGCATTGTATGGGTGTGGGTTACATTACATTCACTAGTAGAAGTGAGACAAACATCACGGGGTGGTGCGCATTGTATGGGTGTTTGTTACATTAGATTCACTAGTAGGAGTGAGAAAATCATCACGGTGTGGTGCGCATTGTATGGGTGTGTGTTACATACATTCTCTAGTAGGAGTGAGAAAAACATCACGGGGTGGTGCGCATTGTATGGGCGTGTGTTACATTACATTCACTAGTAGGAGTGAGAAAAACATCACGGGGTGGTGAGCATTGTATGGGTGTGTTACATTACATTCACTAGTAGGAGTGAGAAAAACATCACGGGGTGGTGCGCATTGAATGGGTGTGTTACATTACATTCACTAGTAGCAGTGAGAAAAACATCACGGGGTGGTGCGCATTGTATGGGTTTGTGTTACATTAGATTCACTAGTAGGAGTGAGAAAAACATCACGGGGTGGTGCGCATTGTATGGGTGTGTGTTACATTACATTCACTAGTAGGAGTGAGAAAAACATCACGGGGTGGTGCGCATTGTATGGGTGTGTGTTACATTAGATTCACTAGTAGGAGTGAGAAAAACATCACGGGGTGTTGCGCATTGTATGGGTGTGTGTTACATTACATTCACTAATAGGAGTGAGAAAAACATCACGGGGTGGTGCGCATTGTATGGGTGTGTGTTACATTACATTCACTAGTAGGAGTGAGAAAAACATCACGGGGAGGTGCGCATTGTATGGGTGTGTGTTACATTACATTCACTGGTAGGAGTGAGAAAAACATCACGGGGTGGTGCGCATTGTATGGGTGTGTGTTACATTACATTCACTAGAAGGAGTGAGAAAAACATCACGGGGTGGTGCGCATTGTATGGGTGTGTGTTACATTACATTCACTTGTAGGAGTGAGAAAAACATCACGGGGTGGTGCGCATTATATGGGTGTGTGTTACATTACATTCACTAGTAGGAGTGAGAAAAACATCACGGGGTGGTGCGCAATGTATGGGTGTGTGTTACATTAGATTCACTATTAGGAGTGAGAAAAACATCACGGGGTGGTGCGCATTTTATGGGTGTGTGTTACATTACATTCACTAGTAGGAGTGAGAAAAACATCACGGGGTGGTGCGCATTGTATGGGTGTGTGTTACATTACATTCACTAGTAGGAGTGAGAAAAACATCACGGGGTGGTGCGCATTGTATGGGTGTTTGTTACATTAGATTCACTAGTAGGAGTGAGAAAATCATCACGGGGTGGTGCGCATTGTATGGGTGTGTGTTACATTACATTCACTAGTAGGAGTGAGAAAAACATCACGGGGTGGTGCGCATTGTATGGGTGTGTGTTACATTAGATTCACTAGTAGGAGTGAGAAAAACATCACAGGGTGGTGCGCATTGTATGGGTGTGGGTTACATTACATTCACTAGTAGGAGTGAGACAAACATCACGGGGTGGTGCGCATTGTATGGGTGTTTGTTACATTAGATTCACTAGTAGGAGTGAGAAAATCATCACGGTGTGGTGCGCATTGTATGGGTGTGTGTTACATTACATTCACTACTAGGAGTGAGAAAAACATCACTGGGTGGTGCGCATTGTATGGGTGTGTGTTACATTACATTCACTAGTAGGAGTGAGAAAAACATCACGGGGTGGTGCGCATTGTATGGGTGTGTGTTACATTACATTCACTATTAGGAGTGAGAAAAACATCACGGGGTGGTGCACATTGTATGGGCGTGTGATACATTACATTCACTAGTAGGAGTGAGAAAAACATCACGGGGTGGTGCGCATTGTATGGGTGTGTTACATTACATTCACTAGTAGGAGTGAGAAAAACATCACGGGGTGGTGCGCATTGTATGGGTGTGTGTTACATTACATTCACTAGTAGGAGTGAGAAAAACCTCACGGGGTGGTGTGCATTGTAGGGGTGTGTGTTACATTAGATTCACTAGTAGGAGTGAAAAAACATCACGGGGTGGTGCGCATTGTATGGGTGTGTGTTACATTACATTCACTAGTAGGAGTGGGAAAAACATCACGGGGTGGTGCGCATTTTATGGGTGTGTGTTACATTACATTCACTAGTAGGAGTGAGAAAAACATCACGGGGTGGTGCGCATTGTATGGGTGTGTGTTACATTAGATTCACTAGTAGGAGTGAGAAAAATATCACAGGGTGGTGTGCATTGTATGGGTGTGGGTTACATTACATTCACTAGTAGAAGTGAGACAAACATCACGGGGTGGTGCGCATTGTATGGGTGTTTGTTACATTAGATTCACTAGTAGGAGTGAGAAAATCATCACGGTGTGGTGCGCATTGTATGGGTGTGTGTTACATACATTCTCTAGTAGGAGTGAGAAAAACATCACGGGGTGGTGCGCATTGTATGGGCGTGTGTTACATTACATTCACTAGTAGGAGTGAGAAAAACATCACGGGGTGGTGAGCATTGTATGGGTGTGTTACATTACATTCACTAGTAGGAGTGAGAAAAACATCACGGGGTGGTGCGCATTGAATGGGTGTGTTACATTACATTCACTAGTAGCAGTGAGAAAAACATCACGGGGTGGTGCGCATTGTATGGGTTTGTGTTACATTAGATTCACTAGTAGGAGTGAGAAAAACATCACGGGGTGGTGCGCATTGTATGGGTGTGTGTTACATTACATTCACTAGTAGGAGTGAGAAAAACATCACGGGGTGGTGCGCATTGTATGGGTGTGTGTTACATTAGATTCACTAGTAGGAGTGAGAAAAACATCACGGGGTGTTGCGCATTGTATGGGTGTGTGTTACATTACATTCACTAATAGGAGTGAGAAAAACATCACGGGGTGGTGCGCATTGTATGGGTGTGTGTTACATTACATTCACTAGTAGGAGTGAGAAAAACATCACGGGGAGGTGCGCATTGTATGGGTGTGTGTTACATTACATTCACTGGTAGGAGTGAGAAAAACATCACGGGGTGGTGCGCATTGTATGGGTGTGTGTTACATTACATTCACTAGAAGGAGTGAGAAAAACATCACGGGGTGGTGCGCATTGTATGGGTGTGTGTTACATTACATTCACTTGTAGGAGTGAGAAAAACATCACGGGGTGGTGCGCATTGTATGGGTGTGTGTTACATTACATTCACTAGTAGGAGTGAGAAAAACATCACGGGGTGGTGCGCAATGTATGGGTGTGTGTTACATTAGATTCACTATTAGGAGTGAGAAAAACATCAAGGGGTGGTGCGCATTTTATGGGTGTGTGTTACATTACATTCACTAGTAGGAGTGAGAAAAACATCACGGGGTGGTGCGCATTGTATGGGTGTGTGTTACATTACATTCACTAGTAGGAGTGAGAAAAACATCACGGGGTGGTGCGCATTGTATGGGTGTTTGTTACATTAGATTCACTAGTAGGAGTGAGAAAATCATCACGGGGTGGTGCGCATTGTATGGGTGTGTGTTACATTACATTCACTAGTAGGAGTGAGAAAAACATCACGGGGTGGTGCGCATTGTATGGGTGTGTGTTACATTAGATTCACTAGTAGGAGTGAGAAAAACATCACAGGGTGGTGCGCATTGTATGGGTGTGGGTTACATTACATTCACTAGTAGGAGTGAGACAAACATCACGGGGTGGTGCGCATTGTATGGGTGTTTGTTACATTAGATTCACTAGTAGGAGTGAGAAAATCATCACGGTGTGGTGCGCATTGTATGGGTGTGTGTTACATTACATTCACTACTAGGAGTGAGAAAAACATCACTGGGTGGTGCGCATTGTATGGGTGTGTGTTACATTACATTCACTAGTAGGAGTGAGAAAAACATCACGGGGTGGTGCGCATTGTATGGGTGTGTGTTACATTACATTCACTATTAGGAGTGAGAAAAACATCACGGGGTGGTGCACATTGTATGGGCGTGTGATACATTACATTCACTAGTAGGAGTGAGAAAAACATCACGGGGTGGTGCGCATTGTATGGGTGTGTTACATTACATTCACTAGTAGGAGTGAGAAAAACATCACGGGGTGGTGCGCATTGTATGGGTGTGTGTTACATTACATTCACTAGTAGGAGTGAGAAAAACCTCACGGGGTGGTGTGCATTGTAGGGTGTGTGTTACATTAGATTCACTAGTAGGAGTGAAAAAACATCACGGGGTGGTGCGCATTGTATGGGTGTGTGTTACATTACATTCACTAGTAGGAGTGGGAAAAACATCACGGGGTGGTGCGCATTTTATGGGTGTGTGTTACATTACATTCACTAGTAGGAGTGAGAAAAACATCACGGGGTGGTGCGCATTGTATGGGTGTGTGTTACATTACATTCACTAGTAGGAGTGAGAAAAACATCACGGGGTGGTGCGCACTGTATGGGTGTGTGTTACATTACATTCACTAGTAGGAGTGAGAAAAACATCACGGGGTGGTGCGCATTGTATGGGTGTGTGTTACATTACATTCACTAGTAGGAGTGAGAAAAACATCACGGGGTGGTGCGCATTTTATGGGTGTGTGTTACATTACATTCACTACTAGGAGTGAGAAAAATATCACGGGGTGGTGCACATTGTATGGGTGTGTGTTACATTACATTCACTAATAGGAGTGAGAAAAACATCACGGGGTGGTGCGCATTTTATGGGTGTGTGTTACATTACATAAACTAGTAGGAGTGAGAAAAACATCACTGGGGGGTGGGCATTGTATGGGTGTGTGTTACATTACATTCACTAGTAGGAGTGAGAAAAACATCACGGGGTGGTGCGCATTGTATGGGTGTGTGTTACATTACATTCACTAGTAGGAGTGAGAAAAACATCACGGGGTGGTGCGCATTGTATGGGTGTGTGTTACATTACATTCACTAGTAGGAGTGAGAAAAACATCACGGGTTGGTGCGCATTGTATGGGTGTGTGTTACATTACATTCACTAGTAGGAGTGAGAAAAACATCACGGGGTGGTGCGCATTGTATGGGTGTGTGTTACATTACATTCACTAGTAGGAGTGAGAAAAACATCACGGGGTGGTGCGCATTGTATGGGTGTGTGTTACATTACATTCACTAGTAGGAGTGAGAAAAACATCACGGGGTGGTGCGCATTTTATGGGTGTGTGTTACATTACATTCACTAGTAGGAGTGAGAAAAACATCACGGGGTGGTGCGCATTGTATGGGTGTGTGTTACATTACATTCACTAGTAGGAGTGAGAAAAACATCACGGGGTGGTGCGCATTGTATGGGTGTGTGTTACATTACATTCACTAGTAGGAGTGAGAAAAACATCACGGGGTGGTGCGCATTGTAAGGGTGTGTGTTACATTACATTCACTAATAGGAGTGAGAAAAACATCACGGGGTGGTGCGCATTGTATGGGTGTGTGTTACATTACATTCACTCGTAGGAGTGAGAAAAACATCACGGGGTGGTGCGCATTTTATGGGTGTGTGTTACATTACATTCACTACTAGGAGTGAGAAAAATATCACGGGGTGGTGCGCATTGTATGGGTGTGTGTTACATTACATTCACTAATAGGAGTGAGAAAAACATCACGGGGTGGTGCGCATTGTATGGGTGTGTGTTACATTACATAAACTAGTAGGAGTGAGAAAAACATCACGGGGTGGTGCGCATTGTATGGGTGTTTGTTACATTAGATTCACTAGTAGGAGTGAGAAAATCATCACGGGGTGGTGCGCATTGTATGGGTGTGTGTTACATTACATTCACTAGTAGGAGTGAGAAAAACATCACGGGGTGGTGCGCATTGTATGGGTGTGTGTTACATTAGATTCACTAGTAGGAGTGAGAAAAACATCACGGGGTGGTGCGCATTGTATGGGTGTGTGTTACATTAGATTCACTAGTAGGAGTGAGAAAAACATCACAGGGTGGTGCGCATTGTATGGGTGTGGGTTACATTACATTCACTAGTAGGAGTGAGACAAACATCACGGGGTGGTGCGCATTGTATGGGTGTTTGTTACATTAGATTCACTAGTAGGAGTGAGAAAATCATCACGGTGTGGTGCGCATTGTATGGGTGTGTGTTACATTACATTCACTAGTAGGAGTGAGAAAAACATCACTGGGTGGTGCGCATTGTATGGGTGTGTGTTACATTACATTCACTAGTAGGAGTGAGAAAAACATCACGGGGTGGTGCGCATTGTATGGGTGTGTGTTACATTACATTCACTAGTAGGAGTGAGAAAAACATCACGGGGTGGTGCACATTGTATGGGCGTGTGATACATTACATTCACTAGTAGGAGTGAGAAAAACATCACGGGGTGGTGCGCATTGTATGGGTGTGTTACATTACATTCACTAGTAGGAGTGAGAAAAACATCACGGGGTGGTGCGCATTGTATGGGTGTGTGTTACATTACATTCACTAGTAGGAGTGAGAAAAACCTCACGGGGTGGTGTGCATTGTAGGGGTGTGTGTTACATTAGATTCACTAGTAGGAGTGAAAAAACATCAATGGGTGGTGCGCATTGTATGGGTTTGTGTTACATTACATTCACTAGTAGGAGTGAGAAAAACATCACGGGGTGGTGCGCATTGTATGGGTGTGTGTTACATTACATTCACTAGTAGGAGTGAGAAAAACATCACGGGGTGGTGCGCACTGTATGGGTGTGTGTTACATTACATTCACTAGTAGGAGTGAGAAAAACATCACGGGGTGGTGCGCACTGTATGGGTGTGTGTTACATTACATTCACTAGTAGGAGTGAGAAAAACATCACGGGGTGGTGCGCACTGTATGGGTGTGTGTTACATTACATTCACTAGTAGGAGTGAGAAAAACATCACGGGGTGGTGCGCATTGTATGGGTGTGTGTTACATTACATTCACTACTAGGAGTGAGAAAAATATCACGGGGTGGTGCACATTGTATGGGTGTGTGTTACATTACATTCACTAATAGGAGTGAGAAAAACATCACGGGGTGGTGCGCATTTTATGGGTGTGTGTTACATTACATAAACTAGTAGGACTGAGAAAAACATCACTGGGGGGTGGGCATTGTATGGGTGTGTGTTACATTACATTCACTAGTAGGAGTGAGAAAAACATCACGGGGTGGTGCGCATTGTATGGGTGTGTGTTACATTACATTCACTAGTAGGAGTGAGAAAAACATCACGGGGTGGTGCGCATTGTATGGGTGTGTGTTACATTACATTCACTAGTAGGAGTGAGAAAAACATCACGGGTTGGTGCGCATTGTATGGGTGTGTGTTACATTACATTCACTAGTAGGAGTGAGAAAAACATCACGGGGTGGTGCGCATTGTATGGGTGTGTGTTACATTACCTTCACTAGTAGGAGTGAGAAAAACATCACGGGGTGGTGCGCATTGTATGGGTGTGTGTTACATTACATTCACTAGTAGGAGTGAGAAAAACATCACTGGGTGGTGCGCATTGTATGGGTGTGTGTTACATTACATTCACTAGTAGGAGTGAGAAAAACATCACGGGGTGGTGCGCATTGTATGGGTGTGTGTTACATTACATTCACTAGTAGGAGTGAGAAAAACATCACGGGGTGGTGCACATTGTATGGGCGTGTGATACATTACATTCACTAGTAGGAGTGAGAAAAACATCACGGGGTGGTGCGCATTGTATGGGTGTGTTACATTACATTCACTAGTAGGAGTGAGAAAAACATCACGGGGTGGTGCGCATTGTATGGGTGTGTGTTACATTACATTCACTAGTAGGAGTGAGAAAAACCTCACGGGGTGGTGTGCATTGTAGGGGTGTGTGTTACATTAGATTCACTAGTAGGAGTGAAAAAACATCACGGGGTGGTGCGCATTGTATGGGTTTGTGTTACATTACATTCACTAGTAGGAGTGAGAAAAACATCACGGGGTGGTGCGCATTTTATGGGTGTGTGTTACATTACATTCACTAGTAGGAGTGAGAAAAACATCACGGGGTGGTGCGCACTGTATGGGTGTGTGTTACATTACATTCACTAGTAGGAGTGAGAAAAACATCACGGGGTGGTGCGCACTGTATGGGTGTGTGTTACATTACATTCACTAGTAGGAGTGAGAAAAACATCACGGGGTGGTGCGCATTGTATGGGTGTGTGTTACATTACATTCACTAGTAGGAGTGAGAAAAACATCACGGGGTGGTGCGCATTTTATGGGTGTGTGTTACATTACATTCACTAGTAGGAGTGAGAAAAATATCACGGGGTGGTGCACATTGTATGGGTGTGTGTTACATTACATTCACTAATAGGAGTGAGAAAAACATCACGGGGTGGTGCGCATTTTATGGGTGTGTGTTACATTACATAAACTAGTAGGAGTGAGAAAAACATCACTGGGGGGTGGGCATTGTATGGGTGTGTGTTACATTACATTCACTAGTAGGAGTGAGAAAAACATCACGGGGTGGTGCGCATTGTATGGGTGTGTGTTACATTACATTCACTAGTAGGAGTGAGAAAAACATCACGGGGTGGTGCGCATTGTATGGGTGTGTGTTACATTACATTCACTAGTAGGAGTGAGAAAAACATCACAGGGTGGTGCGCATTGTATGGGTGTTTGTTACATTAGATTCACTAGTAGGAGTGAGAAAATCATCACGGGGTGGTGCACATTGTATGGGTGTGTGTTACATTAGATTCACTAGTAGGAGTGAGAAAAACATCACGGGGTGGTGCGCATTGTATGGGTGTGTGTTACATTACATTCACTAGTAGGAGTGAGAAAAACATCACG
Organism: Cavia porcellus; assembly: GCF_034190915.1. NCBI lineage: Eukaryota > Metazoa > Chordata > Mammalia > Rodentia > Caviidae > Cavia > Cavia porcellus. Next base: position 223,948 of record NW_026947615.1, on the reverse strand, counting down.
GGGCGGTGCGCATTGTATGGGTGTGTGTTACATTACATTCACTAGTAGGAGTGAGAAAAACAACCCGGGGTGGTGCGCATTGTATGGGTGTGTGTTACATTACATTCACTAGTAGGAGTGAGAAAAACATCACGGAGTGGTGCGCATTGTATGGGTGTGTGTTACATTACATTCACTAGTAGGAGTGAGAAAAACATCACGGGGTGGTGCGCATTGTATGGGTGTGTGTTACATTACATTCACTAGTAGGAGTGAGAAAAACATCACGGGGTGGTGCGCATTGTAAGGGTGTGTGTTACATTAGATTCACTAGTAGGAGTGAGAAAAACATCACGGGGTGGTGCGCATTGTATGGGTGTGTGTTACATTACATTCACTAGTAGGAGTGAGAAAAACATCACGGGGTGGTGCGCATTGTATGGGTGTGTGTTACATTACATTCACTAGTAGGAGTGAGAAAATCATCACGGGGTGGTGCGCATTGTTTGGGTGTGCGTTACATTACATTCACTAGTAGGAGTGAGAAAAACATCACGGGGTGGTGCGCATTGTATGGGTGTGTAACATTACATTCACTAGTAGGAGTGAGAAAAACATCACGGGGTGGTGCGCATTGTATGGGTGTGCGTTACATTAGATTCACTAGTAGGAGTGAGAGAAACATCACGGGGTGGTGCGCATTTTATGGGTGTGCGTTACATTACATTCACTAGTAGGAGTGAGAGAAACATCACGAAGTGGTGCGCATTTTATGGGTGTGCGTTACATTACATTCACTAGTAGGAGTGAGAAAAACCTCACGGGGTGGTGCGCATTGTTTGGGTGTGCGTTACATTACATTCACTAGTGGGAGTGAGAAAAACATCACGGGGTGGTGCACATTGTATGGGTGTGTAACATTACATTCACTAGTAGGAGTGAGAAAAACATCACGGGGTGGTGCGCATTGTATGGGTGTGTGTTACATTACATTCACTAGTAGGAGTGAGAAAATCATCACGGGGTGGTGCGCATTGTATGGGTTTGTGTTACATTAGATTCACTAGTAGGAGTGAGAAAAACATCACGGGGTGGTGCGCATTGTATGGGTGTGTGTTACATTACATTCACTAGTAGGAGTGAGAAAAACATCACGTGGCGGTGCGCATTGTATGGGTGTGTGTTACATTAGATTCACTAGTAGGAGTGAGAAAAACATCACGGGGTGGTGCGCATTGTATGGGTGTGTGTTACATTACATTCACTAGTAGGAGTGAGAAAAACATCACGGGGTGGTGCGCATTGTATGGGTGTGTGTTACATTACATTCACTAGTAGGAGTGAGAAAAACATCACGGGGTGGTGCGCATTGTATGGTTTTGTGTTACATTAGATTCACTAGTAGGAGTGAGAAAAACATCACGGGGTGGTGCGCATTGTATGGTGTGTGTTACATTACATTCACTAGTAGGAGTGAGAAAAACATCACGGGGTGGTGCGCATTGTATGGGTGTGTTACATTACATTCACTAGTAGGAGTGAGAAAAACATCACGGGGTGGTGCGCATTGAATGGGTGTGTTACATTACATTCACTAGTAGCAGTGAGAAAAACATCACGGGGTGGTGCGCATTGTATGGGTTTGTGTTACATTAGATTCACTAGTAGGAGTGAGAAAAACATCACGGGGTGGTGCGCATTGTATGGGTGTGTGTTACATTACATTCACTAGTAGGAGTGAGAAAAACATCACGGGGTGGTGCGCATTGTATGGGTGTGTGTTACATTAGATTCACTAGTAGGAGTGAGAAAAACATCACGGGGTGGTGCGCATTGTATGGGTGTGTGTTACATTACATTCACTAATAGGAGTGAGAAAAACATCACGGGGTGGTGCGCATTGTATGGGTGTGTGTTACATTACATTCACTAGTAGGAGTGAGAAAAACATCACGGGGAGGTGCGGATTGTATGGGTGTGTGTTACATTACATTCACTAGTAGGAGTGAAAAAAACATCACGGGGTGGTGCGCATTGTATGGGTGTGTGTTACATTACATTCACTAGAAGGAGTGAGAAAAACATCACGGGGTGGTGCGCATTGTATGGGTGTGTGTTACATTACATTCACTAGTAGGAGTGAGAAAAACATCACGGGGTGGTGCGCATTGTATGGGTGTGTGTTACATTACATTCACTAGTAGGAGTGAGAAAAACATCACGGGGTGGTGCGCAATGTATGGGTGTGTGTTACATTAGATTCACTAGTAGGAGTGAGAAAAACATCACGGGGTGGTGCGCATTTTATGGGTGTGTGTTACATTACATTCACTAGTAGGAGTGAGAAAAACATCATGGGGTGGTGCGCATTGTATGGGTGTGTGTTACATTACATTCACTAGTAGGAGTGACAAAAACATCACGGGGTGGTGCGCATTGTATGGGTGTTTGTTACATTAGATTCACTAGTAGGAGTGAGAAAATCATCACGGGGTGGTGCGCATTGTATGGGTGTGTGTTACATTACATTCACTAGTAGGAGTGAGAAAAACATCACGGGGTGGTGCGCATTGTATGGGTGTGTGTTACATTAGATTCACTAGTAGGAGTGAGAAAAACATCACGGGGTGGTGCGCATTGTACGGGTGTGTGTTACATTACATTCACTAGTAGGAGTGAGAAAAACATCACGGGGTGGTGCGCATTGTATGGGTGTGTGTTACATTAGATTCACTAGTAGGAGTGAGAAAAACATCACAGGGTGGTGCGCAATGTATGGGTGTGGGTTACATTACATTCACTAGTAGGAGTGAGAAAAACATCACGGGGTGGTGCGCATTGTATGGGTGTTTGTTACATTAGATTCACTAGTAGGAGTGAGAAAATCATCACGGTGTGGTGCGCATTGTATGGGTGTGTGTTACATTACATTCACTAGTAGGAGTGAGAAAAACATCACGGGGTGGTGCGCATTGTATGGGTGTGTGTTACATTACATTCACTAGGAGGAGTGAGAAAAACATCACGGGGTGGTGCACATTGTATGGGCGTGTGTTACATTACATTCACTAGTAGGAGTGAGAAAAACATCACGGGGTGGTGCGCATTGTATGGGTGTGTTACATTACATTCACTAGTAGGAGTGAGAAAAACATCACGGGGTGGTGCGCATTGTATGGGTGTGTGTTACATTACATTCACTAGTAGGAGTGAGAAAAACCTCACGGGGTGGTGCGCATTGTAGGGGTGTGTGTTACATTAGATTCACTAGTAGGAGTGAAAAAACATCACGGGGTGGTGCGCATTGTATGGGTGTGTGTTACATTACATTCACTAGTAGGAGTGAGAAAAACATCACGGGGTGGTGCGCATTTTATGGGTGTGTGTTACATTACATTCACTAGTAGGAGTGAGAAAAACATCACAGGGTGGAGCGCATTGTATGGGTGTGTGTTACATTACATTCACTAGTAGGAGTGAGAAAAACATCACGGGGTGGTGCGCATTGTATGGGTGTGTGTTACATTACATTCACTAGTAGGAGTGAGAAAAACATCACGGGGTGGTGCGCATTGTATGGGTGTGTGTTACATTACATTCACTAGTAGGAGTGAGAAAAACATCACGGGGTGGTGCGCATTTTATGGGTGTGTGTTACATTACATTCACTACTAGGAGTGAGAAAAATATCACGGGGTGGTGCACATTGTATGGGTGTGTGTTACATTACATTCACTAATAGGAGTGAGAAAAACATCACGGGGTGGTGCGCATTGTATGGGTGTGTGTTACATTACATAAACTAGTAGGAGTGAGAAAAACATCACTGGGGGGTGGGCATTGTATGGGTGTGTGTTACATTACATTCACTAGTAGGAGTGAGAAAAACATCACGGGGTGGTGCGCATTGTATGGGTGTGTGTTACATTACATTCACTAGTAGGAGTGAGAAAAACATCACGGGGTGGTGCGCATTGTATGGGTGTGTGTTACATTACATTCACTAGTAGGAGTGAGAAAAACATCACGGGTTGGTGCGCATTGTATGGGTGTGTGTTACATTACATTCACTAGTAGGAGTGAGAAAAACATCACGGGGTGGTGCGCATTGTATGGGTGTGTGTTACATTACATTCACTAGTAGGAGTGAGAAAAACATCACGGGGTGGTGCGCATTGTATGGGTGTGTGTTACATTACATTCACTAGTAGGAGTGAGAAAAACATCACGGGGTGGTGCGCATTGTATGGGTGTGTGTTACATTACATTCACTAGTAGGAGTGAGAAAAACATCACGGGGTGGTGCGCATTGTATGGGTGTGTGTTACATTACATTCACTAGTAGGAGTGAGAAAAACATCACGGGGTGGTGCGCATTGTATGGGTGTGTGTTACATTACATTCACTAGTAGGAGTGAGAAAAACATCACGGGGTGGTGCGCATTGTATGGGTGTGTGTTACATTACATTCACTAGTAGGAGTGAGAAAAACATCACGGGGTGGTGCGCATTGTATGGGTGTGTGTTACATTACATTCACTAGTAGGAGTGAGAAAAACATCACGGGGTGGTGCGCATTGTATGGGTGTGTGTTACATTACATTCACTAATAGGAGTGAGAAAAACATCACGGGGTGGTGCGCATTGTATGGGTGTGTGTTACATTAGATTCACTAGTAGGAGTGAGAAAAACATCACAGGGTGGTGCGCATTGTATGGGTGTGGGTTACATTACATTCACTAGTAGGAGTGAGACAAACATCACGGGGTGGTGCGCATTGTATGGGTGTTTGTTACATTAGATTCACTAGTAGGAGTGAGAAAATCATCACGGTGTGGTGCGCATTGTATGGGTGTGTGTTACATTACATTCACTAGTAGGAGTGAGAAAAACATCACGGGGTGGTGCGCATTGTATGGGTGTGTGTTACATTACATTCACTAGTAGGAGTGAGAAAAACATCACGGGGTGGTGCGCATTGTATGGGTGTGTGTTACATTACATTCACTAGGAGGAGTGAGAAAAACATCACGGGGTGGTGCACATTGTATGGGCGTGTGTTACATTACATTCACTAGTAGGAGTGAGAAAAACATCACGGGGTGGTGCGCATTGTATGGGGGTGTTACATTACATTCACTAGTAGGAGTGAGAAAAACATCACGGGGTGGTGCGCATTGTATGGGTGTGTGTTACATTACATTCACTAGTAGGAGTGAGAAAAACCTCACGGGGTGGTGCGCATTGTAGGGGTGTGTGTTACATTAGATTCACTAGTAGGAGTGAAAAAACATCACGGGGTGGTGCGCATTGTATGGGTGTGTGTTACATTACATTCACTAGTAGGAGTGAGAAAAACATCACGGGGTGGTGCGCATTTTATGGGTGTGTGTTACATTACATTCACTAGTAGGAGTGAGAAAAACATCACGGGGTGGAGCGCATTGTATGGGTGTGTGTTACATTACATTCACTTGTAGGAGTGAGAAAAACATCACGGGGTGGTGCGCATTGTATGGGTGTGTGTTACATTAGATTCACTAGTAGGAGTGAGAAAAACATCACGGGGTGGTGCGCATTGTATGGGTGTGTGTTACATTACATTCACTAGTAGGAGTGAGAAAAACATCACGGGGTGGTGCGCATTGTATGGGTGTGTGTTACATTAGATTCACTAGTAGGAGTGAGAAAAACATCACAGGGTGGTGCGCATTGTATGGGTGTGGGTTACATTACATTCACTAGTAGGAGTGAGAAAAACATCACGGGGTGGTGCGCATTGTATGGGTGTTTGTTACATTAGATTCACTAGTAGGAGTGAGAAAATCATCACGGTGTGGTGCGCATTGTATGGGTGTGTGTTACATTACATTCACTAGTAGGTGTGAGAAAAACATCACGGGGTGGTGCGCATTGTATGGGTGTGTGTTACATTACATTCACTAGGAGGAGTGAGAAAAACATCACGGGGTGGTGCACATTGTATGGGCGTGTGTTACATTACATTCACTAGTAGGAGTGAGAAAAACATCACGGGGTGGTGCGCATTGTATGGGTGTGTTACATTACATTCACTAGTAGGAGTGAGAAAAACATCACGGGGTGGTGCGCATTGTATGGGTGTGTGTTACATTACATTCACTAGTAGGAGTGAGAAAAACCTCACGGGGTGGTGCGCATTGTAGGGGTGTGTGTTACATTAGATTCACTAGTAGGAGTGAAAAAACATCACGGGGTGGTGCGCATTGTATGGGTGTGTGTTACATTACATTCACTAGTAGGAGTGAGAAAAACATCACGGGGTGGTGCGCATTTTATGGGTGTGTGTTACATTACATTCACTAGTAGGAGTGAGAAAAACATCACAGGGTGGAGGGCATTGTATAGGTGTGTGTTACATTACATTCACTAGTAGGAGTGAGAAAAACATCACGGGGTGGTGCGCATTGTATGGGTGTGTGTTACATTACATTCACTAGTAGGAGTGAGAAAAACATCACGGGGTGGTGCGCATTGTATGGGTGTGTGTTACATTACATTCACTAGTAGGAGTGAGAAAAACATCACGGGGTGGTGCGTATTTTATGGGTGTGTGTTACATTACATTCACTACTAGGAGTGAGAAAAATATCACGGGGTGGTGCACATTGTATGGGTGTGTGTTACATTACATTCACTAATAGGAGTGAGAAAAACATCACGGGGTGGTGCGCATTGTATGGGTGTGTGTTACATTACATAAACTAGTAGGAGTGAGAAAAACATCACTGGGGGGTGGGCATTGTATGGGTGTGTGTTACATTACATTCACTAGTAGGAGTGAGAAAAACATCACGGGGTGGTGTGCATTGTATGGGTGTGTGTTACATTACATTCACTAGTAGGAGTGAGAAAAACATCACGGGGTGGTGCGCATTGTATGGGTGTGTGTTACATTACATTCACTAGTAGGAGTGAGAAAAACATCACGGGTTGGTGCGCATTGTATGGGTGTGTGTTACATTACATTCACTAGTAGGAGTGAGAAAAACATCACGGGGTGGTGCGCATTGTATGGGTGTGTGTTACATTACATTCACTAGTAGGAGTGAGAAAAACATCACGGGGTGGTGCGCATTGTATGGGTGTGTGTTACATTACATTCACTAGTAGGAGTGAGAAAAACATCACGGGGTGGTGCGCATTGTATGGGTGTGTGTTACATTACATTCACTAGTAGGAGTGAGAAAAACATCACGGGGTGGTGCGCATTGTATGGGTGTGTGTTACATTACATTCACTAGTAGGAGTGAGAAAAACATCACGGGGTGGTGCGCATTGTATGGGTGTGTGTTACATTACATTCACTAGTAGGAGTGAGAAAAACATCACGGGGTGGTGCGCATTGTATGGGTGTGTGTTACATTACATTCACTAGTAGGAGTGAGAAAAACATCACGGGGTGGTGCGCATTGTATGGGTGTGTGTTACATTACATTCACTAGTAGGAGTGAGAAAAACATCACGGGGTGGTGCGCATTGTATGGGTGTGTGTTACATTACATTCACTAGTAGGAGTGAGAAAAACATCACGGGGTGGTGCGCATTGTATGGGTGTGTGTTACATTAGATTCACTAGTAGGAGTGAGAAAAACATCACAGGGTGGTGCGCATTGTATGGGTGTGGGTTACATTACATTCACTAGTAGGAGTGAGACAAACATCACGGGGTGGTGCGCATTGTATGGGTGTTTGTTACATTAGATTCACTAGTAGGAGTGAGAAAATCATCACGGTGTGGTGCGCATTGTATGGGTGTGTGTTACATTACATTCACTAGTAGGAGTGAGAAAAACATCACGGGGTGGTGCGCATTGTATGGGTGTGTGTTACATTACATTCACTAGTAGGAGTGAGAAAAACATCACGGGGTGGTGCGCATTGTATGGGTGTGTGTTACATTACATTCACTAGGAGGAGTGAGAAAAACATCACGGGGTGGTGCACATTGTATGGGCGTGTGTTACATTACATTCACTAGTAGGAGTGAGAAAAACATCACGGGGTGGTGCGCATTGTATGGGTGTGTTACATTACATTCACTAGTAGGAGTGAGAAAAACATCACGGGGTGGTGCGCATTGTATGGGTGTGTGTTACATTACATTCACTAGTAGGAGTGAGAAAAACCTCACGGGGTGGTGCGCATTGTAGGGGTGTGTGTTACATTAGATTCACTAGTAGGAGTGAAAAAACATCACGGGGTGGTGCGCATTGTATGGGTGTGTGTTACATTACATTCACTAGTAGGAGTGAGAAAAACATCACGGGGTGGTGCGCATTTTATGGGTGTGTGTTACATTACATTCACTAGTAGGAGTGAGAAAAACATCACGGGGTGGAGCGCATTGTATGGGTGTGTGTTACATTACATTCACCAGTAGGAGTGAGAAAAACATCACGGTGTGGTGCGCATTGTATGGGTGTGTGTTACATTACATTCACTAGTAGGAGTGAGAAAAACATCACGGGGTGGTGCGCATTGTATGGGTGTGTGTTACATTACATTCACTAGTAGGAGTGAGAAAAACATCACGGGGTGGTGCGCATTTTATGGGTGTGTGTTACATTACATTCACTACTAGGAGTGAGAAAAATATCACGGGGTGGTGCACATTGTATGGGTGTGTGTTACATTACATTCACTAATAGGAGTGAGAAAAACATCACGGGGTGGTGCGCATTGTATGGGTGTGTGTTACATTACATAAACTAGTAGGAGTGAGAAAAACATCACTGGGGGGTGGGCATTGTATGGGTGTGTGTTACATTACATTCACTAGTAGGAGTGAGAAAAACATCACGGGGTGGTGCGCATTGTATGGGTGTGTGTTACATTACATTCACTAGTAGGAGTGAGAAAAACATCACGGGGTGGTGCGCATTGTATGGGTGTGTGTTACATTACATTCACTAGGAGGAGTGAGAAAAACATCACGGGGTGGTGCACATTGTATGGGCGTGTGTTACATTACATTCACTAGTAGGAGTGAGAAAAACATCACGGGGTGGTGCGCATTGTATGGGTGTGTTACATTACATTCACTAGTAGGAGTGAGAAAAACATCACGGGGTGGTGCGCATTGTATGGGTGTGTGTTACATTACATTCACTAGTAGGAGTGAGAAAAACCTCACGGGGTGGTGCGCATTGTAGGGGTGTGTGTTACATTAGATTCACTAGTAGGAGTGAAAAAACATCACGGGGTGGTGCGCATTGTATGGGTGTGTGTTACATTACATTCACTAGTAGGAGTGAGAAAAACATCACGGGGTGGTGCGCATTGTATGGGTGTGTGTTACATTACATTCACTAGTAGGAGTGAGAAAAACATCACGGGTTGGTGCGCATTGTATGGGTGTGTGTTACATTACATTCACTAGTAGGAGTGAGAAAAACATCACGGGGTGGTGCGCATTGTATGGGTGTGTGTTACATTACATTCACTAGTAGGAGTGAGAAAAACATCACGGGGTGGTGCGCATTGTATGGGTGTGTGTTACATTACATTCACTAGTAGGAGTGAGAAAAACATCACGGGGTGGTGCGCATTTTATGGGTGTGTGTTACATTACATTCACTAGTAGGAGTGAGAAAAACATCACGGGGTGGTGCGCATTGTATGGGTGTGTGTTACATTACATTCACTAGTAGGAGTGAGAAAAACATCACGGGGTGGTGCGCATTGTATGGGTGTGTGTTACATTACATTCACTAGTAGGAGTGAGAAAAACATCACGGGGTGGTGCGCATTGTATGGGTGTGTGTTACATTACATTCACTAGTAGGAGTGAGAAAAACATCACGGGGTGGTGCGCATTGTATGGGTGTGTGTTACATTACATTCACAAGTGGGAGTGAGAAAAACATCACGGGGTGGTGCGCATTTTATGGGTGTGTGTTACATTACATTCACTAGTAGGAGTGAGAAAAACATCACGGGGTGGTGCGCATTGTATGGGTGTGTGTTACATTAGATTCACTAGAAGGAGTGAGAAAAACATCACAGGGTGGTGCGCATTGTATGGGTGTGGGTTACATTACATTCACTAGTAGGAGTGAGACAAACATCACGGGGTGGTGCGCATTGTATGGGTGTTTGTTACATTAGATTCACTAGTAGGAGTGAGAAAATCATCACGGTGTGGTGCACATTGTATGGGTGTGTGTTACATTACATTCACTAGTAGGAGTGAGAAAAACATCACGGGGTGGTGCGCATTGTATGGGTGTGCGTTACATTACATTCACTAGTAGCAGTGAGAAAAACATCACGGGGTGGTGCGCATTGTATGGGTGTGTGTTACATTACATTCACTAGGAGGAGTGAGAAAAACATCACGGGGTGGTGCACATTGTATGGGCGTGTGTTACATTACATTCACTAGTAGGAGTGAGAAAAACATCACGGGGTGGTGCGCATTGTATGGGTGTGTTACATTACATTCACTAGTAGGAGTGAGAAAAACATCACGGGGTGGTGCGCATTGTATGGGTGTGTGTTACATTACATTCACTAGTAGGAGTGAGAAAAACCTCACGAGGTGGTGCGCATTGTAGGGGGGTGTGTTACATTAGATTCACTAGTAGGAGTGAAAAAACATCACGGGGTGGTGCGCATTGTATGGGTGTGTGTTACATTACATTCACTAGTAGGAGTGAGAAAAACATCACGGTGTGGTGCGCATTTTATGGGTGTGTGTTACATTACATTCACTAGTAGGAGTGAGAAAAACATCACGGGGTGGTGCGCATTGTATGGGTGTGTGTTACATTACATTCACTAGTAGGAGTGAGAAAAACATCACGGGGTGGTGCGCATTGTATGGGTGTGTTACATTACATTCACTAGTATTAGTGAGAAAAACATCACGGGGTGGTGCGCATTGTATGGGTGTGTGTTACATTACATTTACTAGTAGGAGTGAGAAAAACCTCACGGGGTGGTGCGCATTGTAGGGGTGTGTGTTACATTAGATTCACTAGTAGGAGTGAAAAAACATCACGGGGTGGTGCGCATTGTATGGGTGTGTGTTACATTACATTCACTAGTAGGAGTGAGAAAAACATCACGGGGTGGTGCGCATTGTATGGGTGTGTGTTACATTAGATTCACTAGTAGGAGTGAGAAAAACATCACGGGGTGGTGCGCATTGTATGGGTGTGTGTTACATTACATTCACTAGTAGGAGTGAGAAAAACATCACGGGGTGGTGCGCATTGTATGGGTGTGTGTTACATTACATTCACTAGTAGGAGTGAGAAAAACATCACGGGGTGGTGCGCATTGTATGGGTGTGTGTTACATTACATTCACTAGTAGGAGTGAGAAAAACATCACGGGGTGGTGCGCATTTTATGGGTGTGTGTTACATTACATTCACTACTACGAGTGAGAAAAATATCACGGGGTGGTGCACATTGTATGGGTGTGTGTTACATTACATTCACTAGTAGGAGTGAGAAAAACATCACGGGGTGGTGCGCATTGTATGGGTGTGTGTTACATTACATTCACTAGTAGGAGTGAGAAAAACATCACGGGGTGGTGCGCATTGTATGGGTGTGTGTTACATTACATTCACTAGAAGGAGTGAGAAAAACATCACGGGGTGGTGCGCATTGTATGGGTGTGTGTTACATTACATTCACTAGCAGGAGTGAGAAAAACATCACGGGGTGGTGCGCATTGTATGGGTGTGTGTTACATTACATTCACTAGTAGCAGTGAGAAAAACATCACGGGGTGGTGCGCATTGTATGGGTGTGTGTTACATTATATTCACTAGTAGGAGTGAGAAAAACATCACGGGGTCGTGCGCATTGTATGGGTGTGTGTTACATTACATTCACTAGTAGGAGTGAGAAAAACATCACGGGGTGGTGCGCATTGTATGGGTGTGTGTTACATTACATTCACTAGAAGGAGTGAGAAAAACATCACGGGGTGGTGCGCATTGTATGGGTGTGTGTTACATTAGATTCACTAGCAGGAGTGAGAAAAACATCACGGGGTGGTGCGCATTGTATGGGTGTGTGTTACATTACATTCACTAGTAGCAGTGAGAAAAACATCACGGGGTGGTGCGCATTGTATGGGTGTGTGTTACATTACATTCACTAGTAGGAGTGAGAAAAACATCACGGGGTCGTGCGCATTGTATGGGTGTGTGTTACATTACATTCACTAGTAGGAGTGAGAAAAACATCACGGGGTGGTGCGCATTGTATGGGTGTGTGTTATATTACATTCAGTAGCAGGAGAGAGAAAAACATCACGGTGTGGTGCGCATTGTATGGGTGTGTGTTACATTACATTCACTAGCAGGAGTGAGAAAAACATCACGGGGTGGTGCGCATTGTATGGGTGTGTGTTACATTACATTCACTAGCAGGAGTGAGAAAAACATCACGGGGTGGTGCGCATTGTATGAGTGTGTGTTACATTAGATTCACTAGCAGGAGTGAGAAAAACATCACGGGGTGGTGCGCATTGTATGGGTGTGTGTTACATTACATTCACTAGTAGGAATGAGAAAAACATCACGGGGTGGTGCGCATTGTATGGGTGTGTGTTACATTAGATTCACTAGTAGGAGTGAGAAAAACATCACGGGGTGGTGCGCATTTTATGGGTGTGTGTTACATTACATTCACTAGTAGGAGTGAGAAAAACATCACGGGGTGGTGCGCATTGTATGGGTGTGTTACATTACATTCACTAGTATTAGTGAGAAAAACATCACGGGGTGGTGCGCATTGTATGGGTGTGTGTTACATTACATTTACTAGTAGGAGTGAGAAAAACCTCACGGGGTGGTGCGCATTGTAGGGGTGTGTGTTACATTAGATTCACTAGTAGGAGTGAAAAAACATCACGGGGTGGTGCGCATTGTATGGGTGTGTGTTACATTACATTCACTAGTAGGAGTGAGAAAAACATCACGGGGTGGTGCGCATTGTATGGGTGTGTGTTACATTAGATTCACTAGTAGGAGTGAGAAAAACATCACGGGGTGGTGCGCATTGTATGGGTGTGTGTTACATTACATTCACTAGTAGGAGTGAGAAAAACATCACGGGGTGGTGCGCATTGTATGGGTGTGTGTTACATTACATTCACTAGTAGGAGTGAGAAAAACATCACGGGGTGGTGCGCATTGTATGGGTGTGTGTTACATTACATTCACTAGTAGGAGTGAGAAAAACATCACGGGGTGGTGCGCATTTTATGGGTGTGTGTTACATTACATTCACTACTACGAGTGAGAAAAATATCACGGGGTGGTGCACATTGTATGGGTGTGTGTTACATTACATTCACTAGTAGGAGTGAGAAAAACATCACGGGGTGGTGCGCATTGTATGGGTGTGTGTTACATTACATTCACTAGTAGGAGTGAGAAAAACATCACGGGGTGGTGCGCATTGTATGGGTGTGTGTTACATTACATTCACTAGAAGGAGTGAGAAAAACATCACGGGGTGGTGCGCATTGTATGGGTGTGTGTTACATTACATTCACTAGTAGGAGTGAGAAAAACATCACGGGGTGGTGCGCATTGTATGGGTGTGTGTTACATTAGATTCACTAGTAGGAGTGAGAAAAACATCACGGGGTGGTGCGCATTTTATGGGTGTGTGTTACATTACATTCACTAGTAGGAGTGAGAAAAACATCACGGGGTGGTGCGCATTGTATGGGTGTGTTACATTACATTCACTAGTATTAGTGAGAAAAACATCACGGGGTGGTGCGCATTGTATGGGTGTGTGTTACATTACATTTACTAGTAGGAGTGAGAAAAACCTCACGGGGTGGTGCGCATTGTAGGGGTGTGTGTTACATTAGATTCACTAGTAGGAGTGAAAAAACATCACGGGGTGGTGCGCATTGTATGGGTGTGTGTTACATTACATTCACTAGTAGGAGTGAGAAAAACATCACGGGGTGGTGCGCATTGTATGGGTGTGTGTTACATTAGATTCACTAGTAGGAGTGAGAAAAACATCACGGGGTGGTGCGCATTGTATGGGTGTGTGTTACATTACATTCACTAGTAGGAGTGAGAAAAACATCACGGGGTGGTGCGCATTGTATGGGTGTGTGTTACATTACATTCACTAGTAGGAGTGAGAAAAACATCACGGGGTGGTGCGCATTGTATGGGTGTGTGTTACATTACATTCACTAGTAGGAGTGAGAAAAACATCACGGGGTGGTGCGCATTTTATGGGTGTGTGTTACATTACATTCACTACTACGAGTGAGAAAAATATCACGGGGTGGTGCACATTGTATGGGTGTGTGTTACATTACATTCACTAGTAGGAGTGAGAAAAACATCACGGGGTGGTGCGCATTGTATGGGTGTGTGTTACATTACATTCACTAGTAGGAGTGAGAAAAACATCACGGGGTGGTGCGCATTGTATGGGTGTGTGTTACATTACATTCACTAGAAGGAGTGAGAAAAACATCACGGGGTGGTGCGCATTGTATGGGTGTGTGTTACATTACATTCACTAGCAGGAGTGAGAAAAACATCACGGGGTGGTGCGCATTGTATGGGTGTGTGTTACATTACATTCACTAGTAGCAGTGAGAAAAACATCACGGGGTGGTGCGCATTGTATGGGTGTGTGTTACATTACATTCACTAGTAGGAGTGAGAAAAACATCACGGGGTCGTGCGCATTGTATGGGTGTGTGTTACATTACATTCACTAGTAGGAGTGAGAAAAACATCACGGGGTGGTGCGCATTGTATGGGTGTGTGTTACATTACATTCACTAGTAGGAGTGAGAAAAACATCACGGGGTGGTGCGCATTGTATGGGTGTGTGTTACATTACATTCACTAGGAGGAGTGAGAAAAACATCACGGGGTGGTGCACATTGTATGGGCGTGTGTTACATTACATTCACTAGTAGGAGTGAGAAAAACATCACGGGGTGGTGCGCATTGTATGGGTGTGTTACATTACATTCACTAGTAGGAGTGAGAAAAACATCACGGGGTGGTGCGCATTGTATGGGTGTGTGTTACATTACATTCACTAGTAGGAGTGAGAAAAACCTCACGGGGTGGTGCGCATTGTAGGGGTGTGTGTTACATTAGATTCACTAGTAGGAGTGAAAAAACATCACGGGGTGGTGCGCATTGTATGGGTGTGTGTTACATTACATTCACTAGTAGGAGTGAGAAAAACATCACGGGGTGGTGCGCATTTTATGGGTGTGTGTTACATTACATTCACTAGTAGGAGTGAGAAAAACATCACGGGGTGGAGCGCATTGTATGGGTGTGTGTTACATTACATTCACCAGTAGGAGTGAGAAAAACATCACGGTGTGGTGCGCATTGTATGGGTGTGTGTTACATTACATTCACTAGTAGGAGTGAGAAAAACATCACGGGGTGGTGCGCATTGTATGGGTGTGTGTTACATTACATTCACTAGTAGGAGTGAGAAAAACATCACGGGGTGGTGCGCATTTTATGGGTGTGTGTTACATTACATTCACTACTAGGAGTGAGAAAAATATCACGGGGTGGTGCACATTGTATGGGTGTGTGTTACATTACATTCACTAATAGGAGTGAGAAAAACATCACGGGGTGGTGCGCATTGTATGGGTGTGTGTTACATTACATAAACTAGTAGGAGTGAGAAAAACATCACTGGGGGGTGGGCATTGTATGGGTGTGTGTTACATTACATTCACTAGTAGGAGTGAGAAAAACATCACGGGGTGGTGCGCATTGTATGGGTGTGTGTTACATTACATTCACTAGTAGGAGTGAGAAAAACATCACGGGGTGGTGCGCATTGTATGGGTGTGTGTTACATTACATTCACTAGGAGGAGTGAGAAAAACATCACGGGGTGGTGCACATTGTATGGGCGTGTGTTACATTACATTCACTAGTAGGAGTGAGAAAAACATCACGGGGTGGTGCGCATTGTATGGGTGTGTTACATTACATTCACTAGTAGGAGTGAGAAAAACATCACGGGGTGGTGCGCATTGTATGGGTGTGTGTTACATTACATTCACTAGTAGGAGTGAGAAAAACCTCACGGGGTGGTGCGCATTGTAGGGGTGTGTGTTACATTAGATTCACTAGTAGGAGTGAAAAAACATCACGGGGTGGTGCGCATTGTATGGGTGTGTGTTACATTACATTCACTAGTAGGAGTGAGAAAAACATCACGGGGTGGTGCGCATTGTATGGGTGTGTGTTACATTACATTCACTAGTAGGAGTGAGAAAAACATCACGGGTTGGTGCGCATTGTATGGGTGTGTGTTACATTACATTCACTAGTAGGAGTGAGAAAAACATCACGGGGTGGTGCGCATTGTATGGGTGTGTGTTACATTACATTCACTAGTAGGAGTGAGAAAAACATCACGGGGTGGTGCGCATTGTATGGGTGTGTGTTACATTACATTCACTAGTAGGAGTGAGAAAAACATCACGGGGTGGTGCGCATTTTATGGGTGTGTGTTACATTACATTCACTAGTAGGAGTGAGAAAAACATCACGGGGTGGTGCGCATTGTATGGGTGTGTGTTACATTACATTCACTAGTAGGAGTGAGAAAAACATCACGGGGTGGTGCGCATTGTATGGGTGTGTGTTACATTACATTCACTAGTAGGAGTGAGAAAAACATCACGGGGTGGTGCGCATTGTATGGGTGTGTGTTACATTACATTCACTAGTAGGAGTGAGAAAAACATCACGGGGTGGTGCGCATTGTATGGGTGTGTGTTACATTACATTCACAAGTGGGAGTGAGAAAAACATCACGGGGTGGTGCGCATTTTATGGGTGTGTGTTACATTACATTCACTAGTAGGAGTGAGAAAAACATCACGGGGTGGTGCGCATTGTATGGGTGTGTGTTACATTAGATTCACTAGAAGGAGTGAGAAAAACATCACAGGGTGGTGCGCATTGTATGGGTGTGGGTTACATTACATTCACTAGTAGGAGTGAGACAAACATCACGGGGTGGTGCGCATTGTATGGGTGTTTGTTACATTAGATTCACTAGTAGGAGTGAGAAAATCATCACGGTGTGGTGCACATTGTATGGGTGTGTGTTACATTACATTCACTAGTAGGAGTGAGAAAAACATCACGGGGTGGTGCGCATTGTATGGGTGTGCGTTACATTACATTCACTAGTAGCAGTGAGAAAAACATCACGGGGTGGTGCGCATTGTATGGGTGTGTGTTACATTACATTCACTAGGAGGAGTGAGAAAAACATCACGGGGTGGTGCACATTGTATGGGCGTGTGTTACATTACATTCACTAGTAGGAGTGAGAAAAACATCACGGGGTGGTGCGCATTGTATGGGTGTGTTACATTACATTCACTAGTAGGAGTGAGAAAAACATCACGGGGTGGTGCGCATTGTATGGGTGTGTGTTACATTACATTCACTAGTAGGAGTGAGAAAAACCTCACGAGGTGGTGCGCATTGTAGGGGGGTGTGTTACATTAGATTCACTAGTAGGAGTGAAAAAACATCACGGGGTGGTGCGCATTGTATGGGTGTGTGTTACATTACATTCACTAGTAGGAGTGAGAAAAACATCACGGTGTGGTGCGCATTTTATGGGTGTGTGTTACATTACATTCACTAGTAGGAGTGAGAAAAACATCACGGGGTGGTGCGCATTGTATGGGTGTGTGTTACATTACATTCACTAGTAGGAGTGAGAAAAACATCACGGGGTGGTGCGCATTGTATGGGTGTGTTACATTACATTCACTAGTATTAGTGAGAAAAACATCACGGGGTGGTGCGCATTGTATGGGTGTGTGTTACATTACATTTACTAGTAGGAGTGAGAAAAACCTCACGGGGTGGTGCGCATTGTAGGGGTGTGTGTTACATTAGATTCACTAGTAGGAGTGAAAAAACATCACGGGGTGGTGCGCATTGTATGGGTGTGTGTTACATTACATTCACTAGTAGGAGTGAGAAAAACATCACGGGGTGGTGCGCATTGTATGGGTGTGTGTTACATTAGATTCACTAGTAGGAGTGAGAAAAACATCACGGGGTGGTGCGCATTGTATGGGTGTGTGTTACATTACATTCACTAGTAGGAGTGAGAAAAACATCACGGGGTGGTGCGCATTGTATGGGTGTGTGTTACATTACATTCACTAGTAGGAGTGAGAAAAACATCACGGGGTGGTGCGCATTGTATGGGTGTGTGTTACATTACATTCACTAGTAGGAGTGAGAAAAACATCACGGGGTGGTGCGCATTTTATGGGTGTGTGTTACATTACATTCACTACTACGAGTGAGAAAAATATCACGGGGTGGTGCACATTGTATGGGTGTGTGTTACATTACATTCACTAGTAGGAGTGAGAAAAACATCACGGGGTGGTGCGCATTGTATGGGTGTGTGTTACATTACATTCACTAGTAGGAGTGAGAAAAACATCACGGGGTGGTGCGCATTGTATGGGTGTGTGTTACATTACATTCACTAGAAGGAGTGAGAAAAACATCACGGGGTGGTGCGCATTGTATGGGTGTGTGTTACATTACATTCACTAGCAGGAGTGAGAAAAACATCACGGGGTGGTGCGCATTGTATGGGTGTGTGTTACATTACATTCACTAGTAGCAGTGAGAAAAACATCACGGGGTGGTGCGCATTGTATGGGTGTGTGTTACATTATATTCACTAGTAGGAGTGAGAAAAACATCACGGGGTCGTGCGCATTGTATGGGTGTGTGTTACATTACATTCACTAGTAGGAGTGAGAAAAACATCACGGGGTGGTGCGCATTGTATGGGTGTGTGTTACATTACATTCACTAGAAGGAGTGAGAAAAACATCACGGGGTGGTGCGCATTGTATGGGTGTGTGTTACATTAGATTCACTAGCAGGAGTGAGAAAAACATCACGGGGTGGTGCGCATTGTATGGGTGTGTGTTACATTACATTCACTAGTAGCAGTGAGAAAAACATCACGGGGTGGTGCGCATTGTATGGGTGTGTGTTACATTACATTCACTAGTAGGAGTGAGAAAAACATCACGGGGTCGTGCGCATTGTATGGGTGTGTGTTACATTACATTCACTAGTAGGAGTGAGAAAAACATCACGGGGTGGTGCGCATTGTATGGGTGTGTGTTATATTACATTCAGTAGCAGGAGAGAGAAAAACATCACGGTGTGGTGCGCATTGTATGGGTGTGTGTTACATTACATTCACTAGCAGGAGTGAGAAAAACATCACGGGGTGGTGCGCATTGTATGGGTGTGTGTTACATTACATTCACTAGCAGGAGTGAGAAAAACATCACGGGGTGGTGCGCATTGTATGAGTGTGTGTTACATTAGATTCACTAGCAGGAGTGAGAAAAACATCACGGGGTGGTGCGCATTGTATGGGTGTGTGTTACATTACATTCACTAGTAGGAGTGAGAAAAACATCACGGGGTGGTGCGCATTGTATGGGTGTGTGTTACATTAGATTCACTAGTAGGAGTGAGAAAAACATCACGGGGTGGTGCGCATTTTATGGGTGTGTGTTACATTACATTCACTAGTAGGAGTGAGAAAAACATCACGGGGTGGTGCGCATTGTATGGGTGTGTTACATTACATTCACTAGTATTAGTGAGAAAAACATCACGGGGTGGTGCGCATTGTATGGGTGTGTGTTACATTACATTTACTAGTAGGAGTGAGAAAAACCTCACGGGGTGGTGCGCATTGTAGGGGTGTGTGTTACATTAGATTCACTAGTAGGAGTGAAAAAACATCACGGGGTGGTGCGCATTGTATGGGTGTGTGTTACATTACATTCACTAGTAGGAGTGAGAAAAACATCACGGGGTGGTGCGCATTGTATGGGTGTGTGTTACATTAGATTCACTAGTAGGAGTGAGAAAAACATCACGGGGTGGTGCGCATTGTATGGGTGTGTGTTACATTACATTCACTAGTAGGAGTGAGAAAAACATCACGGGGTGGTGCGCATTGTATGGGTGTGTGTTACATTACATTCACTAGTAGGAGTGAGAAAAACATCACGGGGTGGTGCGCATTGTATGGGTGTGTGTTACATTACATTCACTAGTAGGAGTGAGAAAAACATCACGGGGTGGTGCGCATTTTATGGGTGTGTGTTACATTACATTCACTACTACGAGTGAGAAAAATATCACGGGGTGGTGCACATTGTATGGGTGTGTGTTACATTACATTCACTAGTAGGAGTGAGAAAAACATCACGGGGTGGTGCGCATTGTATGGGTGTGTGTTACATTACATTCACTAGTAGGAGTGAGAAAAACATCACGGGGTGGTGCGCATTGTATGGGTGTGTGTTACATTACATTCACTAGAAGGAGTGAGAAAAACATCACGGGGTGGTGCGCATTGTATGGGTGTGTGTTACATTACATTCACTAGTAGGAGTGAGAAAAACATCACGGGGTGGTGCGCATTGTATGGGTGTGTGTTACATTAGATTCACTAGTAGGAGTGAGAAAAACATCACGGGGTGGTGCGCATTTTATGGGTGTGTGTTACATTACATTCACTAGTAGGAGTGAGAAAAACATCACGGGGTGGTGCGCATTGTATGGGTGTGTTACATTACATTCACTAGTATTAGTGAGAAAAACATCACGGGGTGGTGCGCATTGTATGGGTGTGTGTTACATTACATTTACTAGTAGGAGTGAGAAAAACCTCACGGGGTGGTGCGCATTGTAGGGGTGTGTGTTACATTAGATTCACTAGTAGGAGTGAAAAAACATCACGGGGTGGTGCGCATTGTATGGGTGTGTGTTACATTACATTCACTAGTAGGAGTGAGAAAAACATCACGGGGTGGTGCGCATTGTATGGGTGTGTGTTACATTAGATTCACTAGTAGGAGTGAGAAAAACATCACGGGGTGGTGCGCATTGTATGGGTGTGTGTTACATTACATTCACTAGTAGGAGTGAGAAAAACATCACGGGGTGGTGCGCATTGTATGGGTGTGTGTTACATTACATTCACTAGTAGGAGTGAGAAAAACATCACGGGGTGGTGCGCATTGTATGGGTGTGTGTTACATTACATTCACTAGTAGGAGTGAGAAAAACATCACGGGGTGGTGCGCATTTTATGGGTGTGTGTTACATTACATTCACTACTACGAGTGAGAAAAATATCACGGGGTGGTGCACATTGTATGGGTGTGTGTTACATTACATTCACTAGTAGGAGTGAGAAAAACATCACGGGGTGGTGCGCATTGTATGGGTGTGTGTTACATTACATTCACTAGTAGGAGTGAGAAAAACATCACGGGGTGGTGCGCATTGTATGGGTGTGTGTTACATTACATTCACTAGAAGGAGTGAGAAAAACATCACGGGGTGGTGCGCATTGTATGGGTGTGTGTTACATTACATTCACTAGCAGGAGTGAGAAAAACATCACGGGGTGGTGCGCATTGTATGGGTGTGTGTTACATTACATTCACTAGTAGCAGTGAGAAAAACATCACGGGGTGGTGCGCATTGTATGGGTGTGTGTTACATTACATTCACTAGTAGGAGTGAGAAAAACATCACGGGGTCGTGCGCATTGTATGGGTGTGTGTTACATTACATTCACTAGTAGGAGTGAGAAAAACATCACGGGGTGGTGCGCATTGTATGGGTGTGTGTTACATTACATTCACTAGAAGGAGTGAGAAAAACATCACGGGGTGGTGCGCATTGTATGGGTGTGTGTTACATTAGATTCACTAGCAGGAGTGAGAAAAACATCACGGGGTGGTGCGCATTGTATGGGTGTGTGTTACATTACATTCACTAGTAGCAGTGAGAAAAACATCACGGGGTGGTGCGCATTGTATGGGTGTGTGTTACATTACATTCACTAGTAGGAGTGAGAAAAACATCACGGGGTCGTGCGCATTGTATGGGTGTGTGTTACATTACATTCACTAGTAGGAGTGAGAAAAACATCACGGGGTGGTGCGCATTGTATGGGTGTGTGTTATATTACATTCAGTAGCAGGAGAGAGAAAAACATCACGGTGTGGTGCGCATTGTATGGGTGTGTGTTACATTACATTCACTAGCAGGAGTGAGAAAAACATCACGGGGTGGTGCGCATTGTATGGGTGTGTGTTACATTACATTCACTAGCAGGAGTGAGAAAAACATCACGGGGTGGTGCGCATTGTATGAGTGTGTGTTACATTAGATTCACTAGCAGGAGTGAGAAAAACATCACGGGGTGGTGCGCATTGTATGGGTGTGTGTTACATTACATTCACTAGTAGGAGTGAGAAAAACATCACGGGGTGGTGCGCATTGTATGGGTGTGTGTTACATTAGATTCACTAGTAGGAGTGAGAAAAACATCACGGGGTGGTGCGCATTTTATGGGTGTGTGTTACATTACATTCACTACTAGGAGTGAGAAAAATATCACGAGGTGGTGCGCATTGTATGGGTGTGTGTTACATTACATTCACTAATAGGAGTGAGAAAAACATCACGGGGTGGTGCGCATTGTATGGGTGTGTGTTACATTACATAAACTAGTAGGAGTGAGAAAAACATCACTGGGGGGTGCGCATTGTATGGGTGTGTGTTACATTACATTCACTAGTAGGAGTGAGAAAAACATCACGGGGTGGTGCGCATTGTATGGGTGTGTGTTACATTACATTCACTAGTAGGAGTGAGAAAAACATCACAGGGTGGTGCGCATTGTATGGGTGTGTGTTACATTACATTCACTAGTAGGAGTGAGAAAAACATCACGGGGTGGTGCGCATTGTATGGGTGTGTGTTACATTACATTCACTAGTAGGAGTGAGAAAAACATCACGGGGTGGTGCGCATTGTATGGGTGTGTGTTACATTACATTCACTAGTAGGAGTGAGAAAAACCTCACGGGGTGGTGCGCATTGTAGGGGTGTGTGTTACATTAGATTCACTAGTAGGAGTGAAAAAACATCACGGGGTGGTGCGCATTGTATGGGTGTGTGTTACATTACATTCACTAGTAGGAGTGAGAAAAACATCACGGGGTGGTGCGCATTTTATGGGTGTGTGTTACATTACATTCACTAGTAGGAGTGAGAAAAACATCACGGGGTGGTGCGCATTGTATGGGTGTGTGTTACATTACATTCACTAGTAGGAGTGAGAAAAACATCACGGGGTGGTGCGCATTGTATGGGTGTGTGTTACATTACATTCACTAGTAGGAGTGAGAAAAACATCACGGGGTGGTGCGCATTGTATGGGTGTGTGTTACATTACATTCACTAGTAGGAGTGAGAAAAACATCACGGGGTGGTGCGCATTTTATGGGTGTGTGTTACATTACATTCACTACTACGAGTGAGAAAAATATCACGGGGTGGTGCACATTGTATGGGTGTGTGTTACATTACATTCACTAATAGGAGTGAGAAAAACATCACGGGGTGGTGCGCATTGTATGGGTGTGTGTTACATTACATAAACTAGTAGGAGTGAGAAAAACATCACTGGGGGGTGGGCATTGTATGGGTGTGTGTTACATTACATTCACTAGTAGGAGTGAGAAAAACATCACGGGGTGGTGCGCATTGTATGGGTGTGTGTTACATTACATTCACTAGTAGGAGTGAGAAAAACATCACGGGGTGGTGCGCATTGTATGGGTGTGTGTTACATTACATTCACTAGTAGGAGTGAGAAAAACATTACGGGTTGGTGCGCATTGTATGGGTGTGTGTTACATTACATTCACTAATAGGAGTGAGAAAAACATCACGGGGTGGTGCGCATTGTATGGGTGTGTGTTACATTACATTCACTAGTAGGAGTGAGTAAAACATCACGGGGTGGTGCGCATTGTATGGGTGTGTGTTACATTACATTCATTATTAGGAGTGAGAAAAACATCACGGGGAGCTGTGCATTGTATGGGTGTTTGTTACATTACATTCACTAGTAGGAGTGAGAAAATCATCACGGGGTGGTGCGCATTGTATGGGTGTGTGTTACATTACATTCACTAGTAGGAGTGAGAAAAACATCACGGGGTGGTGCGCATTGTATGGGTGTGTGTTACATTACATTCACTAGTAGGAGTGAGAAAAACATCACGGGGTGGTGCGCATTGTATGGGTGTGTGTTACATTACATTCACTAGAAGGAGTGAGAAAAACATCACGGGGTGGTGCGCATTGTATGGGTGTGTGTTACATTACATTCACTAGCAGGAGTGAGAAAAACATCACGGGGTGGTGCGCATTGTATGGGTGTGTGTTACATTACATTCACTAGTAGGAGTGAGAAAAACATCACGGGGTGGTGCGCATTGTATGGGTGTGTGTTACATTACATTCACTAGTAGGAGTGAGAAAAACATCACGGGGTCGTGCGCATTGTATGGGTGTGTGTTACATTACATTCACTAGTAGGAGTGAGAAAAACATCACGGGGTGGTGCGCATTGTATGGGTGTGTGTTACATTACATTCACTAGTAGGAGTGAGAAAAACATCACGGGGTGGTGCGAATTGTATGGGTGTGTGTTACATTAGATTCACTAGTAGGAGTGAGAAAAACATCACGGGGTGGTGCGCATTGCATGGGTGTGTGTTGAATTACATTCACTAGTAGGAGTGAGAAAAAATTCACGGGGTGGTGCGCATTGTATGGGTGTGTGTTACATTACATTCACTAGTAGGAGTGAGAAAAACATCACGGGGTGGTGCGCATTGTATGGGTGTTTGTTACATTAGATTCACTAGTAGGAGTGAGAAAATCATCACGGGGTGGTGCGCATTGTATGCGTGTGTGTTACAATACATTCACTAGTAGGAGTGAGAAAAACATCACGGGGTGGTGCGCATTGTATGGATGTGTGTTACATTACATTCACTAGTAGGAGTGAGAAAATCATCACGGGGTGTTGCGCATTGTATGGGTGTGTGTTACATTAGATTCACTAGTAGGAGTGAGAAAAACATCACGGGGTGGTGCGCATTGTATGGGTGTGTGTTACATTACATTCACTAGTAGGAGTGAGAAAAACATCACGGGGTGGTGCGCATTGAATGGGTGTGTGTTACATTACATTCATTCGTAGGCGTGAGAAAAACATCACGGGGTGGTGCGCATTGTATGGGTGTGTGTTACATTACATTCACTAGTAGGAGTGAGAAAAACATCACGGGGTGGTGCGCATTGTATGGGTGTTTGTTACATTAGATTCACTAGTAGGAGTGAGAAAATCATCACGGGGTGGTGCGCATTGTATGGGTGTGTGTTACATTAGATTCACTAGTAGGAGTGAGAAAAACATCACGGGGTGGTGCGCATTGTATGGGTGTGTGTTACATTACATTCATTAGTAGGAGTGAGAAAAACATCACGGGGTGCTATGCATTGTATGGGTGTTTGTTACATTACATTCACTAGTAGGAGTGAGAAAATCATCACGGGGTGGTGCGCATTGTATGGGTGTGTGTTACATTACATTCACTAGTAGGAGTGAGAAAAACATCACGGGGTGGTGCGCATTGTATGGGTGTGTGTTACATTACATTCACTAGTAGGAGTGAGAAAAACATAACGGGGTGGTGCGCATTGTATGGGTGTGTGTTACATTACATTCACTAGAAGGAGTGAGAAATACATCACGGGGTTGTGCGCATTGTATGGGTGTGTGTTACATTACATTCACTAGCAGGAGTGAGAAAAACATCACGGGGTGGTGCGCATTGTATGGGTGTGTGTTACATTAGATTCACTAGCAGGAGTGAGAAAAACATCACGGGGTGGTGCGCATTGTATGGGTGTGTGTTACATTACATTCACTAGTAGGAGTGAGAAAAACATCACGGGGTGGTGCGCATTGTATGGGTGTGTGTTACATTACATTCACTAGTAGGAGTGAGAAAAACATCACGGGGTGGTGCGCATTGTATGGGTGTGTGTTACATTACATTCACTAGTAGGAGTGAGAAAAACATCACGGGGTGGTGCGCATTGTATGGGTGTGTGTTATATTACATTCAGTAGCAGGAGAGAAAAAAACATCACGGGGTGGTGCGCATTGTATGGGTGTGTGTTACATTACATTCACTAGCAGGAGTGAGAAAAACATCACGGGGTGGTGCGCATTGTATGGGTGTGTGTTACATTAGATTCACTAGCAGGAGTGAGAAAAACATCACGGGGTGGTGCGCATTGTATGGGTGTGTGTTACATTACATTCACTAGTAGGAGTGAGAAAAACATCACGGGGTGGTGCGCATTGTATGGGTGTGTGTTACATTACATTCACTAGTAGGAGTCAGAAAAACATCACGGGGTGGTACGCATTGTATGGGTGTGTGTTACATTACATTCACTAGTAGGAGTGAGAAAAACATCACGGGGTGGTGCGCATTGTATGGGTGTGTGTTACATTACATTCACTAGCAGGAGTGAGAAAAACATCACGGGGTGGTGCGCATTGTATGGGTGTGTGTTACATTACATTCACTAGCAGGAGTGAGAAAAACATCACGGGGTGGTGCGCATTGTATGGGTGTGTGTTACATTACATTCACTAGCAGGAGGGAGAAAAACATCACGGGGTGGTGCGCATTGTATGGGTGTGTGTTACATTAGATTCACTAGCAGGAGTGAGAAAAACATCACGGGGTGGTGCGCATTGTATGGGTGTGTGTTACATTACATTCACTAGCAGGAGTGAGAAAAACATCACGGGGTGGTGCGCATTGTATGGGTGTGTGTTACATTACATTCACTAGTAGGAGTCAGAAAAACATCACGGGGTGGTGCGCATTGTATGGGTGTGTGTTACATTACATTCACTAATAGGAGTGAGAAAAACATCACGGGGTGGTGCGCATTGTATGGGTGTGTGTTACATTACATTCACTAGTAGGAGTGAGAAAAACATCACTGGGGGGTGCGCATTGTATGGGTGTGTGTTACATTACATTCACTAGTAGGAGTGAGAAAAACATCACGGGGTGGTGCGCATTGTATGGGTGTGTGTTACATTACATTCCCTAGTAGGAGTGAGAAAAACATCACGGGGTGGTGCGCATTGTATGGGTGTGTGTTACATTACATTCACTAGTAGGAGTGAGAAAAACATCACGGGGTGGTGCGCATTGTATGGGTGTGTGTTACATTAGATTCACTAGTAGGAGTGAGAAAAACATCACGGGGTGGTGCGCATTGCATGGGTGTGTGTTGAATTACATTCACTAGTAGGAGAGAGAAAAAATTCACGGGGTGGTGCGCATTGTATGGGTGTGTGTTACATTACATTCACTAGTAGGAGTGAGAAAAACATCACGGGGTGGTGCGCATTGTATGGGTGTTTGTTACATTAGATTCACTAGTAGGAGTGAGAAAATCATCACGGGGTGGTGCGCATTGTATGCGTGTGTGTTACAATACATTCACTAGTAGGAGTGAGAAAAACATCACGGGGTGGTGCGCATTGTATGGATGTGTGTTACATTACATTCACTAGTAGGAGTGAGAAAATCATCACGGGGTGTTGCGCATTGTATGGGTGTGTGTTACATTAGATTCACTAGTAGGAGTGAGAAAAACATCACGGGGTGGTGCGCATTGTAGGGGTGTGTGTTACATTACATTCACTAGTAGGAGTGAGAAAAACATCACGGGGTGGTGCGCATTGTATGGGTGTGTGTTACATTACATTCATTTGTAGGCGTGAGAAAAACATCACGGGGTGGTGCGCATTGTATGGGTGTGTGTTACATTACATTCACTAGTAGGAGTGAGAAAAACATCACGGGGTGGTGCGCATTGTATGGGTGTTTGTTACATTAGATTCACTAGTAGGAGTGAGAAAATCATCACGGGGTGGTGCGCATTGTATGGGTGTGTGTTACATTACATTCACTAGTAGGAGTGAGAAAAACATCACGGGGTGGTGCGCATTGTATGGGTGTGTGTTACATTACATTCATTAGTAGGAGTGAGAAAAACATCACGGGGTGCTGCGCATTGTATGGGTGTTTGTTACATTACATTCACTAGTAGGAGTGAGAAAATCATCACGGGGTGGTGCGCATTGTATGGGTGTGTGTTACATTACATTCACTAGTAGGAGTGAGAAAAACATCACGGGGTGGTGCGCATTGTATGGGTGTGTGTTACATTACATTCATTAGTAGGAGTGAGAAAAACATCACGGGGTGCTGCGCATTGTATGGGTGTTTGTTACATTACATTCACTAGTAGGAGTGAGAAAATCATCACGGGGTGGTGCGCATTGTATGGGTGTGTGTTACATTACATTCACTAGTAGGAGTGAGAAAAACATCACGGGGTGGTGCGCATTGTATGGGTGTGTGTTACATTACATTCACTAGCAGGAGTGAGAAAAACATCACGGGGTGGTGCGCATTGTATGGGTGTGTGTTACATTAGATTCACTAGCAGGAGTGAGAAAAACATCACGGGGTGGTGCGCATTGTATGGGTGTGTGTTACATTACATTCACTAGTAGGAGTGAGAAAAACATCACAGGGTGGTGCGCATTGTATGGGTGTGTGTTACATTACATTCACTAGTAGGAGTGAGAAAAACATCACGGGGTCGTGCGCATTGTATGGGTGTGTGTTACATTACATTCACTAGTAGGAGTGAGAAAAACATCACGGGGTCGTGCGTATTGTATGGGTGTCTGTTACATTACATTCACTAGTAGGAGTGAGAAAAACATCACGGGGTGGTGCGCATTGTATGGGTGTGTGTTACATTACATTCAGTAGCAGGAGAGAGAAAAACATCACGGGGTGGTGCGCATTGTATGGGTGTGTGTTACATTACATTCACTAGCAGGAGTGAGAAAAACATCACGGGGTGGTGCGCATTGTATGGGTGTGTGTTACATTAGATTCACTAGCAGGAGTGAGAAAAACATCACGGGGTGGTGCGCATTGTATGGGTGTGTGTTACATTACATTCACTAGTAGGAGTGAGAAAAACATCACGGGGTGGTGCGCATTGTATGGGTGTGTGTTACATTACATTCACTAGTAGGAGTGAGAAAAACATCACGGGGTGGTGCGCATTGTATGGGTGTGTGTTATATTACATTCAGTAGCAGGAGAGAAAAAAACATCACGGGGTGGTGCGCATTGTATGGGTGTGTGTTACATTACATTCACTAGCAGGAGTGAGAAAAACATCACGGGGTGGTGCGCATTGTATGGGTGTGTGTTACATTAGATTCACTAGCAGGAGTGAGAAAAACATCACGGGGTGGTGCGCATTGTATGGGTGTGTGTTACATTACATTCACTAGTAGGAGTGAGAAAAACATCACGGGGTGGTGCGCATTGTATGGGTGTGTGTTACATTACATTCACTAGTAGGATTCAGAAAAACATCACGGGGTGGTACGCATTGTATGGGTGTGTGTTACATTACATTCACTAGTAGGAGTGAGAAAAACATCACGGGGTGGTGCGCATTGTATGGGTGTGTGTTACATTACATTCACTAGCAGGAGTGAGAAAAACATCACGGGGTGGTGCGCATTGTATGGGTGTGTGTTACATTACATTCACTAGCAGGAGTGAGAAAAACATCACGGGGTGGTGCGCATTGTATGGGTGTGTGTTACATTACATTCACTAGCAGGAGGGAGAAAAACATCACGGGGTGGTGCGCATTGTATGGGTGTGTGTTACATTAGATTCACTAGCAGGAGTGAGAAAAACATCACGGGGTGGTGCGCATTGTATGGGTGTGTGTTACATTACATTCACTAGCAGGAGTGAGAAAAACATCACGGGGTGGTGCGCATTGTATGGGTGTGTGTTACATTACATTCACTAGTAGGAGTGAGAAAAACATCACGGGGTGGTGCGCATTGTATGGGTGTGTGTTACATTACATTCACTAATAGGAGTGAGAAAAACATCACGGGGTTGTGCGCATTGTATGGGTGTGTGTTACATTACATTCACTAGTAGGAGTGAGAAAAACATCACTGGGGGGTGCGCATTGTATGGGTGTGTGTTACATTACATTCACTAGTAGGAGTGAGAAAAACATCACGGGGTGGTGCGCATTGTATGGGTGTGTGTTACATTACATTCACTAGTAGGAGTGAGAAAAACATCACAGGGTGGTGCGCATTGTATGGGTGTGTGTTACATTACATTCACTAGTAGGAGTGAGAAAAACATCACGGGGTGGTGCGCATTGTATGGGTGTGTGTTACATTACATTCACTAGTAGGAGTGAGAAAAACATCACGGGGTGGTGCGCATTGTATGGGTGTGTGTTACATTACATTCACTAGTAGGAGTGAGAAAAACATCACGGGGTGGTGCGCATTGTATGGGTGTGTGTTACATTAGATTCACTAGTAGGAGTGAGAAAAACATCACGGGGTGGTGCGCATTGCATGGGTGTGTGTTGAATTACATTCACTAGTAGGAGTGAGAAAAAATTCACGGGGTGGTGCGCATTGTATGGGTGTGTGTTACATTACATTCACTAGTAGGAGTGAGAAAAACATCACGGGGTGGTGCGCATTGTATGGGTGTTTGTTACATTAGATTCACTAGTAGGAGTGAGAAAATCATCACGGGGTGGTGCGCATTGTATGCGTGTGTGTTACAATACATTCACTAGTAGGAGTGAGAAAAACATCACGGGGTGGTGCGCATTGTATGGATGTGTGTTACATTACATTCACTAGTAGGAGTGAGAAAATCATCACGGGGTGTTGCGCATTGTATGGGTGTGTGTTACATTAGATTCACTAGTAGGAGTGAGAAAAACATCACGGGGTGGTGCGCATTGTAGGGGTGTGTGTTACATTACATTCACTAGTAGGAGTGAGAAAAACATCACGGGGTGGTGCGCATTGTATGGGTGTGTGTTACATTACATTCATTCGTAGGCGTGAGAAAAACATCACGGGGTGGTGCGCATTGTATGGGTGTGTGTTACATTACATTCACTAGTAGGAGTGAGAAAAACATCACGGGGTGGTGCGCATTGTATGGGTGTTTGTTACATTAGATTCACTAGTAGGAGTGAGAAAATCATCACGGGGTGGTGCGCATTGTATGGGTGTGTGTTACATTACATTCACTAGTAGGAGTGAGAAAAACATCACGGGGTGGTGCGCATTGTATGGGTGTGTGTTACATTACATTCATTAGTAGGAGTGAGAAAAACATCACGGGGTGCTGCGCATTGTATGGGTGTTTGTTATATTACATTCACTAGTAGGAGTGAGAAAATCATCACGGGGTGGTGCGCATTGTATGGGTGTGTGTTACATTACATTCACTAGTAGGAGTGAGAAAAACATCACGGGGTGGTGCGCATTGTATGGGTGTGTGTTACATTACATTCATTAGTAGGAGTGAGAAAAACATCACGGGGTGCTGCGCATTGTATGGGTGTTTGTTACATTACATTCACTAGTAGGAGTGAGAAAATCATCACGGGGTGGTGCGCATTGTATGGGTGTGTGTTACATTACATTCACTAGTAGGAGTGAGAAAAACATCACGGGGTGGTGCGCATTGTATGGGTGTGTGTTACATTACATTCACTAGCAGGAGTGAGAAAAACATCACGGGGTGGTGCGCATTGTATGGGTGTGTGTTACATTAGATTCACTAGCAGGAGTGAGAAAAACATCACGGGGTGGTGCGCATTGTATGGGTGTGTGTTACATTACATTCACTAGTAGGAGTGAGAAAAACATCACGGGGTGGTGCGCATTGTATGGGTGTGTGTTACATTACATTCACTAGTAGGAGTGAGAAAAACATCACGGGGTCGTGCGCATTGTATGGGTGTGTGTTACATTACATTCACTAGTAGGAGTGAGAAAAACATCACGGGGTCGTGCGCATTGTATGGGTGTCTGTTACATTACATTCACTCGTAGGAGTGAGAAAAACATCACGGGGTGGTGCGCATTGTATGGGTGTGTGTTACATTACATTCAGTAGCAGGAGAGAGAAAAACATCACGGGGTGGTGCGCATTGTATGGGTGTGTGTTACATTACATTCACTAGCAGGAGTGAGAAAAACATCACGGGGTGGTGCGCATTGTATGGGTGTGTGTTACATTAGATTCACTAGCAGGAGTGAGAAAAACATCACGGGGTGGTGCGCATTGTATGGGTGTGTGTTACATTACATTCACTAGCAGGAGTGAGAAAAACATCACGGGGTGGTGTGCATTGTATGGGTGTGTGTTACATTACATTCACCAGCAGGAGGGAGAAAAACATCACGGGGTGGTGCGCATTGTATGGGTGTGTGTTACATTAGATTCACTAGCAGGAGTGAGAAAAACATCACGGGGTGGTGCGCATTGTATGGGTGTGTGTTACATTACATTCACTAGTAGGAGTCAGAAAAACATCACGGGGTGGTGCGCATTGTATGGGTGTGTGTTACATTACATTCACTAGTAGGAGTGAGAAAAACATCACGGGGTGGTGCGCATTGTATGGGTGTGTGTTACATTACATTCACTAGTAGGAGTGAGAAAAACATCACGGGGTGGTGCGCATTGTATGGGTGTGTGTTACATTACATTCACTAGTAGCAGTGAGAAAAACATCACGGGGTGGTGCGCATTGTATGGGTGTGTGTTACATTACATTCACTAGTAGGAGTAAGAAAAACATCACGGGGTGGTGGGCATTGTATGGGTGTGTGTTACATTACATTCACTAGTAGGAGTGAGAAAAACATCACGGGGTGGTGCGCATTGTATGGGTGTGTGTTACATTACATTCACTAGTAGGAGTGAGAAAAACATCACGGGGTGGTGCGCATTGTATGGGTGTGTGTTACATTACATTCACTAGTAGGAGAAAAACATCACGGGGTGGTGCGCATTGTAAGGGTGTGTGTTACATTACATTCACTAGTAGGAGTGAGAAAAACATCACGGGGTGGTGCGCATTGTATGGGTGTGTGTTACACTACATTCACTACTAGGTGTGAGAAAAACATCACGGGGTGGTGCGCATTGTATGGGTGTGTGTTACATTACATTCACTAGCAGGAGTGAGAAAAACATCACGGGGTGGTGCGCATTGTATGGGTGTGTGTTACATTACATTCACTAGCAGGAGTGAGAAAAACATCACGGGGTGGTGCGCATTGTATGGGTGTGTGTTACATTAGATTCAGTAGCAGGAGTGAGAAAAAACATCACGGGGTGGTGCGCATTGTATGGGTGTGTGTTACATTACATTCACTAGTAGGAGTGAGAAAAACATCACGGGGTGGTGTGCATTGTATGGGTGTGTGTTACATTACATTCACTAGTAGGAGTGAGAAAAACATCACGGGGTGGTGCGCATTGTATGGGTGTGTGTTACATTACATTCACTAGTAGGAGTGAGAAAAACATCACGGGGTGGTGCGCATTGTATGGGTGTGTGTTACATTACATTCACTAGCAGGAGAGAGAAAAACATCACGGGGTGGTGCGCATTGTATGGGTGTGTGTTACATTACATTCACTAGCAGGAGTGAGAAAAACATCACGGGGTGGTGCGCATTGTATGGGTGTGTGTTACATTAGATTCACTAGCAGGAGTGAGAAAAACATCACGCGGTGGTGCGCATTGTATGGGTGTGTGTTACATTAGATTCACTAGCAGGAGTGAGAAAAAACATCACGGGGTGGTGCGCATTGTATGGGTGTGTGTTACATTACATTCACTAGTAGGAGTGAGAAAAACATCACGGGGTGGTGCGCATTGTATGGGTGTGTGTTACATTACATTCACTAGTAGGAGTGAGGAAAACATCACGGGGTGGTGTGCATTGTATGGGTGTGTGTTACATTACATTCACTAGTAGGAGTGAGAAAAACATCACGGGGTGGTGCGCATTGTATGGGTGTGTGTTACATTAGATTCACTAGCAGGAGTGAGAAAAAACATCACGGGGTGGTGCGCATTGTATGGGTGTGTGTTACATTAGATTGACTAGCAGGAGTGAGAAAAAACATCACGGGGTGGTGCGCATTGTATGGGTGTGTGTTACAATACATTCACTAGTAGGAGTGAGAAAAACATCACGGGGTGGTGTGCATTGTATGGGTGTGTGTTACATTACATTCACTAGTAGGAGTGAGAAAAACATCACGGGGTGGTGCGCATTGTATGGGTGTGTGTTACATTACATTCACTAGTAGGAGTGAGAAAAACATCACGGGGTGGTGCGCATTGTATGGGTGTGTGTTACATTACATTCACTAGCAGGAGAGAGAAAAACTTCACGGGGTGGTGCGCATTGTATGGGTGTGTGTTACATTACATTCACTAGCAGGAGTGAGAAAAACATCACGGGGTGGTGCGCATTGTATGGGTGTGTGTTACATTAGATTCACTAGCAGGAGTGAGAAAAACATCACGCGGTGGTGCGCATTGTATGGGTGTGTGTTACATTACATTCACTAGCAGGAGTGAGAAAAACATCACGGGGTGGTACGCATTGTATGGGTGTGTGTTACATTACATTCACTAATAGGAGTGAGAAAAACATCACGGGGTGGTGCGCATTGTATGGGTGTGTGTTACATTACATTCACTAGTAGGAGTGAGAAAAACATCACTGGGGGGTGCGCATTGTATGGGTGTGTGTTACATTACATTCACTAGTAGGAGTGAGAAAAACATCACGGGGTGGTGTGCATTGTATGGGTGTGTGTTACATTACATTCACTAGTAGGAGTGAGAAAAACATCACGGGGTGGTGCGCATTGTATGGGTGTGTGTTACATTACATTCACTAGTAGGAGTGAGAAAAACATCACGGGGTGGTGCGCATTGTATGGGTGTGTGTTACATTACATTCACTAGCAGGAGAGAGAAAAACATCACGGGGTGGTGCGCATTGTATGGGTGTGTGTTACATTACATTCACTAGCAGGAGTGAGAAAAACATCACGGGGTGGTGCGCATTGTATGGGTGTGTGTTACATTAGATTCACTAGCAGGAGTGAGAAAAACATCACGCGGTGGTGCGCATTGTATGGATGTGTGTTACATTAGATTCACTAGCAGGAGTGAGAAAAAACATCACGGGGTGGTGCGCATTGTATGGGTGTGTGTTACATTACATTCACTAGTAGGAGTGAGAAAAACATCACGGGGTGGTGCGCATTGTATGGGTGTGTGTTACATTACATTCACTAGTAGGAGTGAGGAAAACATCACGGGGTGGTGTGCATTGTATGGGTGTGTGTTACATTACATTCACTAGTAGGAGTGAGAAAAACATCACGGGGTGGTGCGCATTGTATGGGTGTGTGTTACATTAGATTCACTAGCAGGAGTGAGAAAAAACATCACGGGGTGGTGCGCATTGTATGGGTGTGTGTTACATTAGATTGACTAGCAGGAGTGAGAAAAAACATCACGGGGTGGTGCGCATTGTATGGGTGTGTGTTACAATACATTCACTAGTAGGAGTGAGAAAAACAGCACGGGGTGGTGTGCATTGTATGGGTGTGTGTTACATTACATTCACTAGTAGGAGTGAGAAAAACATCACGGGGTGGTGAGCATTGTATGGGTGTGTGTTACATTACATTCACTAGTAGGAGTGAGAAAAACATCACGGGGTGGTGCGCATTGTATGGGTGTGTGTTACATTACATTCACTAGCAGGAGAGAGAAAAACTTCACGGGGTGGTGCGCATTGTATGGGTGTGTGTTACATTACATTCACTAGCAGGAGTGAGAAAAACATCACGGGGTGGTGCGCATTGTATGGGTGTGTGTTACATTAGATTCACTAGCAGGAGTGAGAAAAACATCACGCGGTGGTGCGCATTGTATGGGTGTGTGTTACATTACATTCACTAGCAGGAGTGAGAAAAACATCACGGGGTGGTACGCATTGTATGGGTGTGTGTTACATTACATTCACTAATAGGAGTGAGAAAAACATCACGGGGTGGTGCGCATTGTATGGGTGTGTGTTACATTACATTCACTAGTAGGAGTGAGAAAAACATCACTGGGGGGTGCGCATTGTATGGGTGTGTGTTACATTACATTCACTAGTAGGAGTGAGAAAAACATCACGGGGTGGTGTGCATTGTATGGGTGTGTGTTACATTACATTCACTAGTAGGAGTGAGAAAAACATCACGGGGTGGTGCGCATTGTATGGGTGTTTGTTACATTAGATTCACTATAGGAGTGAGAAAATCATCACGGGGTGGTGCGCATTGTATGGGTGTGTGTTACAATACATTCACTAGTAGGAGTGAGAAAAACATCACGGGGTGGTGCGCATTGTATGGGTGTGTGTTACATTACATTCACTAGCAGGAGTGAGAAAAACATCACGGGGTGGTGCGCATTGTATGGGTGTGTGTTACATTAGATTCACTAGCAGGAGTGAGAAAAAACATCACGGGGTGGTGCGCATTGTATGGGTGTGTGTTACATTACATTCACTAGTAGGAGTGAGAAAAACATCACGGGGTGGTGTGCATTGTATGGGTGTGTGTTACATTACATTCACTAGTAGGAGTGAGAAAAACATCACGGGGTGGTGCGCATTGTATGGGTGTGTGTTACATTACATTCACTAGTAGGAGTGAGAAAAACATCACGGGGTGGTGCGCATTGTATGGGTGTGTGTTACATTACATTCACTAGCAGGAGAGAGAAAAACATCACGGGGTGGTGCGCATTGTATGGGTGTGTGTTACATTACATTCACTAGCAGGAGTGAGAAAAACATCACGGGGTGGTGCGCATTGTATGGGTGTGTGTTACATTAGATTCACTAGCAGGAGTGAGAAAAACATCACGCGGTGGTGCGCATTGTATGGGTGTGTGTTACATTACATTCACTAGCAGGAGTGAGAAAAACATCACGGGGTGGTACGCATTGTATGGGTGTGTGTTACATTACATTCACTAGTAGGAGTGAGAAAAACATCACGGGGTGGTGCGCATTGTATGGGTGTGTGTTACATTACATTCACTAGTAGGAGTGAGAAAAACATCACGGGGTGGTGCGCATTGTATGGGTGTGTGTTACATTACAATCACTAGCAGGAGTGAGAAAAACATCACGGGGTGGTGCGCATTGTATGGGTGTGTGTTACATTACATTCACTAGCAGGAGGGAGAAAAACATCACGGGGTGATGCGCATTGTATGGGTGTGTGTTACATTAGATTCACTAGCAGGAGGGAGAAAAACATCACGGGGTGGTGCGCATTGTATGGGTTTGTGTTACATTACAATCACTAGTAGGAGTGAGAAAAACATCACGGGGTGGTGCGCATTGTATGGGTGTGTGTTACATTACATTCACTAGTAGGAGTGAGAAAAACATCACGGGGTGGTGCGCATTGTATGGGTGTGTGTTACATTACATTCACTAGTAGGAGTGAGAAAAACATCACGGGGTGGTGCGCATTGTATGGGTGTTTGTTACATTAGATTCACTAGTAGGAGTGAGAAAAACATCACGGGGTGGTGCGCATTGTATGGATGTTTGTTACATTAGATTCCCTAGTAGGAGTGAGAAAATCATCAAGAGGTGGTGCGCATTGTATGGGTGTGTGTTACATTACATTCACTAGTAGGAGTGAGAAAAACATCACGGGGTGGTGCGCATTGTATGGGTGTGTGTTACATTACATTCACTAGTAGGAGTGAGAAAAACATCACGGGGTGGTGCGCATTGTATGGGTGTGTGTTACACTACATTCACTACTAGGAGTGAGAAAAACATCACGGGGTGGTGCGCATTGTATGGGTGTGTGTTACACTACATTCACTAGTAGGAGTGAGAAAAACATCACGGGGTGGTGCGCATTGTATGGGTGTGTGTTACATTAGATTCACTAGTAGGAGTGAGAAAATCATCACGAGGTGGTGTGCATTGTATCAGTGTGTGTTACATTAGATTCACTAGCAGGAGTGAGAAAAACATCACGGGGTGGTGCGCATTGTATGGGTGTGTGTTACATTAGATTCACTAGTAGGAGTGAGAAAAACATCACGGGGTGGTGCGCATTGTATGGGTGTGTGTTACATTAGATTCACTAGTAGGAGTGAGAAAAACATCACGGGGTGGTGCGCATTGTATGGGTGTGTGTTACATTACATTCACTAGTAGGAGTGAGAACAACATCACGGGGTGGTGCGCATTGTATGGGTGTGTGTTACATTACATTCACTAGTAGGAGTGAGAAAAACATCACGGGGTGGTGGGCATTGTATGGGTGTGTGTTACATTACATTCACTAGTAGGAGTGAGAAAAACATCACAGGGTGGTGCGCATTGTATGGGTGTGTGTTACATTACATTCACTAGTAGGAGTGAGAAAAACATCACGGGGTGGTGCACATTGTATGGGTGTGTGTTACATTACATTCACTAGTAGGAGTGAGAAAAACATCACGGGGTGGTGCGCATTGTATGGGTGTGTGTTACATTACATTCACTAGTAGGAGTGAGAAAAACATCACGGGGTGGTGCGCATTGTATGGGTGTGTGTTACACTACATTCACTACTAGGAGTGAGAAAAACATCACGGGGTGGTGCGCATTATATGGGTGTGTGTTACACTACATTCACTAGTAGGAGTGAGAAAAACATCACGGGGTGGTGCGCATTGTATGGGTGTGTGTTACATTAGATTCACTAGTAGGAGTGAGAAAATCATCACGGGGTGGTGCGCATTGTATGGGTGTGTGTTACATTACATTCACTAGTAGGAGTGAGAAAAACATCACGGGGTGGTGCGCATTGTATGCGTGTGTGTTACATTACATTCACTAGTAGGAGTGAGAAAAACATCACGGGGTGGTGCGCATTGTATGGGTGTGTTACATTACATTCACTAGTAGGAGTGAGAAAAACATCACGGGGTGGTGCGCATTGTATGGGTGTTTGTTACATTAGATTCACTAGTAGGAGTGAGAAAATCATCACGGGGTGGTGCGCATTGTATGGGTGTGTGTTACATTAGATTCACTAGTAGGAGTGAGAAAAACATCTCGGGGTGGTGCGCATTGTATGGGTGTGTGTTACATTAGATTCACTAGTAGGAGTGAGAAAATCATCACGGGGTGGTGCGCATTGTATGGGTGTGTGTTACATTAGATTCACTAGTAGGAGTGAGAAAAACATCACGGGGTGGTGCGCATTGTATGGGTGTGTGTTACATTACATTCACTAGTAGGAGTGAGAACAACATCACGGGGTGGTGCGCATTGTATGGGTGTGTGTTACATTACATTCACTAGTAGGAGTGAGAAAAACATCACGGGGTGGTGGGCATTGTATGGGTGTGTGTTACATTACATTCACTAGTAGGAGTGAGAAAAACATCACAGGGTGGTGCGCATTGTATGGGTGTGTGTTACATTACATTCACTAGGAGGAGTGAGAAAAACATCACGGGGTGGTGCGCATTGTATGGGTGTGTGTTACATTACAATCACTAGTAGGAGTGAGAAAAACATCACGGGGTGGTGCGCATTGTATGGGTGTGTGTTACATTACATTCACTAGTAGGAGTGAGAAAAACATCACGGGGTGGTGCGCATTGTATGGGTGTGTGTTACACTACATTCACTACTAGGAGTGAGAAAAACATCACGGGGTGGTGCGCATTGTATGGGTGTGTGTTACACTACATTCACTATTAGGAGTGAGAAAAACATAACGGGGTGGTGCGCATTGTATGGGTGTGTGTTACATTACATTCACTAGTAGGAGTGAGAAAAACCTCACGGGGTGGTGCGCATTGTATGGGTGTGTGTTACATTACATTCACTAGTAGGAGTGAGAAAAACATCACGGGGTGGTGCTTATTGTATGGGTGTTTGTTACATTAGATTCACTAGTAGGAGTGAGAAAATCATCACAGAGTGGTGCGCATTGTATGGGTGTGTGTTACATTACATTCACTAGTAGGAGTGAGAAAAACATCACGGGGTGGTGCGCATTGTATGGGTGCGTGTTACATTACATTCACTAGTAGGAGTGAGAAAAACATCACGGGGTGGTGCGCATTGTATGGTTGTGTGTTACATTACATTCACTAGTAGCAGTGAGAAAAACATCACGGGGTGGTGCGCATTGTATGGGTGTGTGTTACATTACGTTCACTAGTAGGAGTGAGAAAAACATCACGGGGTGGTGCGCATTGTATGGGTGTGTGTTACATTACGTTCACTACTAGGAGTGAGAAAAACATCACGGGGTGGTGCGCATTGTATGGGTGTGTGTTACATTACATTCACTAGTAGGAGTGAGAAAAACATCACGGGGTGGTGCGCATTGTATGGGTGTGTGTTACATTACATTCACTAGCAGGAGTGAGAAAAACATCACGGGGTGGTGCGCATTGTATGGGTGTGTGTTACATTACATTCACTAGCAGGAGTGAGAAAAACATCACGGGGTGGTGCGCATTGTATGGGTGTGTGTTACATTACATTCACTAGCAGGAGGGAGAAAAACTTCACGGGGTGATGCGCATTGTATGGGTGTGTGTTACATTAGATTCACTAGCAGGAGTGAGAAAAACATCACGGGGTGGTGCGCATTGTATGGGTTTGTGTTACATTACATTCACTAGTAGGAGTGAGAAAAACATCACGGGGTGGTGCGCATTGTATGGGTGTGTGTTACATTACATTCACTAGTAGGAGTGAGAAAAACATCACGGGGTGGTGCGCATTGTATGGGTGTGTGTTACATTACATTCACTAGTAGGAGTGAGAACAACATCACGGGGTGGTGCACATTGTATGGGTGTGTGTTACATTACATTCACTAGTAGGAGTGAGAAAAACATCACGGTGTGGTGGGCATTGTATGGGTGTGTGTTACATTACATTCACTAGTAGGAGTGAGAAAAACATCACGGGGTGGTGCGCATTGTATGGGTGTGTCTTACATTACATTCACTAGTAGGAGTGAGAAAAACATCACGGGGTGGTGCGCATTGTATGGGTGTGTGTTACATTACATTCACTAGTAGGAGTGAGAAAAACATCACGGGGTGGGGCGCATTGTATGGGTGTGTGTTACACTACATTCACTAGTAGGAGTGAGAAAAACATCACGGGGTGGTGCGCATTTTATGGGTGTGTGTTACATTAGATTCACTAGTAGGAGTGAGAAAATCATCACGGGGTGGTGCGCATTGTATGGGTGTGTGTTACATTACATTCACTAGTAGGAGTGAGAAAAACATCACGGGGTGGTGCGCATTGTATGCGTGTGTGTTACATTACATTCACTAGTAGGAGTGAGAAAAACATCACGGGGTGGTGCGCATTGTATGGGTGTGTGTTACATTACATTCACTAGTAGGAGTGAGAAAAACATCACGGGGTGGTGCGCATTGTATGGGTGTGTGTTACATTACATTCACTAGCAGGAGTGAGAAAAACATCACGGGGTGGTGCGCATTGTATGGGTGTGTGTTACATTACATTCACTAGCAGGAGGGAGAAAAACATCACGGGGTGATGCGCATTGTATGGGTGTGTGTTACATTAGATTCACTAGCAGGAGTGAGAAAAACATCACGGGGTGGTGCGCATTGTATGGGTTTGTGTTACATTACAATCACTAGTAGGAGTGAGAAAAACATCACGGGGTGGTGCGCATTGTATGGGTGTGTGTTACATTACATTCACTAGTAGGAGTGAGAAAAACATCACGGGGTGGTGCGCATTGTATGGGTGTGTGTTACATTACATTCACTAGTAGGAGTGAGAAAAACATCACGGGGTGGTGCGCATTGTATGGGTGTTTGTTACATTAGATTCACTAGTAGGAGTGAGAAAAACATCACGGGGTGGTGCGCATTGTATGGGTGTTTGTTACATTAGATTCCCTAGTAGGAGTGAGAAAATCATCAAGAGGTGGTGCGCATTGTATGGGTGTGTGTTACATTACATTCACTAGTAGGAGTGAGAAAAACATCACGGGGTGGTGCGCATTGTATGGGTGTGTGTTACATTACATTCACTAGTAGGAGTGAGAAAAACATCACGGGGTGGTGCGCATTGTATGGGTGTGTGTTACACTACATTCACTACTAGGAGTGAGAAAAACATCACGGGGTGGTGCGCATTGTATGGGTGTGTGTTACACTACATTCACTAGTAGGAGTGAGAAAAACATCACGGGGTGGTGCGCATTGTATGGGTGTGTGTTACATTAGATTCACTAGTAGGAGTGAGAAAATCATCACGAGGTGGTGTGCATTGTATCGGTGTGTGTTACATTAGATTCACTAGCAGGAGTGAGAAAAACATCACGGGGTGGTGCGCATTGTATGGGTGTGTGTTACATTAGATTCACTAGTAGGAGTGAGAAAAACATCACGGGGTGGTGCGCATTGTATGGGTGTGTGTTACATTAGATTCACTAGTAGGAGTGAGAAAAACATCACGGTGTGGTGCGCATTGTATGGGTGTGTGTTACATTACATTCACTAGTAGGAGTGAGAACAACATCACGGGGTGGTGCGCATTGTATGGGTGTGTGTTACATTACATTCACTAGTAGGAGTGAGAAAAACATCACGGGGTGGTGGGCATTGTATGGGTGTGTGTTACATTACATTCACTAGTAGGAGTGAGAAAAACATCACAGGGTGGTGCGCATTGTATGGGTGTGTGTTAAATTACATTCACTAGTAGGAGTGAGAAAAACATCACGGGGTGGTGCGCATTGTATGGGTGTGTGTTACATTACATTCACTAGTAGGAGTGAGAAAAACATCACGGGGTGGTGCGCATTGTATGGGTGTGTGTTACATTACATTCACTAGTAGGAGTGAGAAAAACATCACGGGGTGGTGCGCATTGTATGGGTGTGTGTTACACTACATTCACTACTAGGAGTGAGAAAAACATCACGGGGTGGTGCGCATTGTATGGGTGTGTGTTACACTACATTCACTAGTAGGAGTGAGAAAAACATCACGGGGTGGTGCGCATTGTATGGGTGTGTGTTACATTAGATTCACT
This sequence comes from Cavia porcellus, assembly GCF_034190915.1. NCBI lineage: Eukaryota > Metazoa > Chordata > Mammalia > Rodentia > Caviidae > Cavia > Cavia porcellus. Next base: position 180,811 of record NW_026947615.1, on the reverse strand, counting down.
AGTAGGAGTGAGAAAATCATCACGGGGTGGTGCGCATTGTATGGGTGTGTGTTACATTACATTCACTAGTAGGAGTGAGAAAAACATCACGGGGTGGTGCGCATTGTATGCGTGTGTGTTACATTACATTCACTAGTAGGAGTGAGAAAAACATCACGGGGTGGTGCGCATTGTATGGGTGTGTTACATTACATTCACTAGTAGGAGTGAGAAAAACATCACGGGGTGGTGCGCATTGTATGGGTGTGTTACATTACATTCACTAGTAGGAGTGAGAAAAACATCACGGGGTGGTGCGCATTGTATGGGTGTTTGTTACATTAGATTCACTAGTAGGAGTGAGAAAATCATCACGGGGTGGTGCGCATTGTATGGGTGTGTGTTACATTAGATTCACTAGTAGGAGTGAGAAAAACATCACGGGGTGGTGCGCATTGTATGGGTGTGTGTTACATTAGATTCACTAGTAGGAGTGAGAAAATCATCACGGGGTGGTGCGCATTGTATGGGTGTGTGTTACATTAGATTCACTAGTAGGAGTGAGAAAAACATCACGGGGTGGTGCGCATTGTATGGGTGTGTGTTACATTACATTCACTAGTAGGAGTGAGAACAACATCACGGGGTGGTGCGCATTGTATGGGTGTGTGTTACATTACATTCACTAGTAGGAGTGAGAAAAACATCACGGGGTGGTGGGCATTGTATGGGTGTGTGTTACATTACATTCACTAGTAGGAGTGAGAAAAACATCACAGGGTGGTGCGCATTGTATGGGTGTGTGTTACATTACATTCACTAGCAGGAGTGAGAAAAACATCACGGGGTGGTGCGCATTGTATGGGTGTGTGTTACATTACATTCACTAGTAGGAGTGAGAAAAACATCACGGGGTGGTGCGCATTGTATGGGTGTGTGTTACATTACATTCACTAGTAGGAGTGAGAAAAACATCACGGGGTGGTGCGCATTGTATGGGTGCGTGTTACATTACATTCACTAGTAGGAGTGAGAAAAACATCACGGGGTGGTGCGCATTGTATGGTTGTGTGTTACATTACATTCACTAGTAGCAGTGAGAAAAACCTCACGGGGTGGTGCGCATTGTATGGGTGTGTGTTACATTACGTTCACTAGTAGGAGTGAGAAAAACATCACGGGGTGGTGCGCATTGTATGGGTGTGTGTTACATTACGTTCACTACTAGGAGTGAGAAAAACATCACGGGGTGGTGCGCATTGTATGGGTGTGTGTTACATTACATTCACTAGTAGGAGTGAGAAAAACATCACGGGGTGGTGCGCATTGTATGGGTGTGTGTTACATTACATTCACTAGCAGGAGTGAGAAAAACATCACGGGGTGGTGCGCATTGTATGGGTGTGTGTTACATTACATTCACTAGCAGGAGTGAGAAAAACATCACGGTGTGGTGCGCATTGTATGGGTGTGTGTTACATTACATTCACTAGCAGGAGGGAGAAAAACATCACGGGGTGATGCGCATTGTATGGGTGTGTGTTACATTAGATTCACTAGCAGGAGTGAGAAAAACATCACGGGGTGGTGCGCATTGTATGGGTTTGTGTTACATTACATTCACTAGTAGGAGTGAGAAAAACATCACGGGGTGGTGCGCATTGTATGGGTGTGTGTTACATTACATTCACTAGTAGGAGTGAGAAAAACATCACGGGGTGGTGCGCATTGTATGGGTGTGTGTTACATTACATTCACTAGTAGGAGTGAGAACAACATCACGGGGTGGTGCACATTGTATGGGTGTGTGTTACATTACATTCACTAGTAGGAGTGAGAAAAACATCACGGGGTGGTGGGCATTGTATGGGTGTGTGTTACATTACATTCACTAGTAGGAGTGAGAAAAACATCACGGGGTGGTGCGCACTGTATGGGTGTGTCTTACATTACATTCACTAGTAGGAGTGAGAAAACCATCACGGGGTGGTGCGCATTGTATGGGTGTGTGTTACATTACATTCACTAGTAGGAGTGAGAAAAACATCACGGGGTGGGGCGCATTGTATGGGTGTGTGTTACACTACATTCACTAGTAGGAGTGAGAAAAACATCACGGGGTGGTGCGCATTGTATGGGTGTGTGTTACATTAGATTCACTAGTAGGAGTGAGAAAATCATCACGGGGTGGTGCGCATTGTATGGGTGTGTGTTACATTACATTCACTAGTAGGAGTGAGAAAAACATCACGGGGTGGTGCGCATTGTATGCGTGTGTGTTACATTACATTCACTAGTAGGAGTGAGAAAAACATCACGGGGTGGTGCGCATTGTATTGGTTTGTTACATTACATTCACTAGTAGGAGTGAGAAAAACATCACGGGGTGGTGCGCATTGTATGGGTGTGTTACATTACATTCACTAGTAGGAGTGAGAAAAACATCACGGGGTGGTGCGCATTGTATGGGTGTTTGTTACATCAGATTCACTAGTAGGAGTGAGAAAATCATCACGGGGTGGTGCGCATTGTATGGGTGTGTGTTACATTAGATTCACTAGTAGGAGTGAGAAAAACATCACGGGGTGGTGCGCATTGTATGGGTGTGTGTTACATTACATTCACTAGTAGGAGTGAGAAAAACATCACGGGGTGGTGCGCATTGTATGGGTGTGTGTTACATTACATTCACTAGTAGGAGTGAGAAAAACATCACGGGGTGGTGCGCATTGTATGGGTGTGTGTTACACTACATTCACTAGTAGGAGTGAGAAAAACATCACGGGGTGGTGCGCATTGTATGGGTGTGTGTTACATTAGATTCACTAGTAGGAGTGAGAAAATCATCACGGGGTGGTGCGCATTGTATGGGTGTGTGTTACATTACATTCACTAGTAGGAGTGAGAAAAACATCACGGGGTGGTGCGCATTGTATGCGTGTGTGTTACATTACATTCACTAGTAGGAGTGAGAAAAACATCACGGGGTGGTGCGCATTGTATGGGTGTGTGTTACATTACATTCACTAGTAGGAGTGAGAAAAACATCACGGGGTGGTGCGCATTGTATGGGTGTGTGTTACATTACATTCACTAGCAGGAGTGAGAAAAACATCACGGGGTGGTGCGCATTGTATGGGTGTGTGTTACATTACATTCACTAGCAGGAGGGAGAAAAACATCACGGGGTGATGCGCATTGTATGGGTGTGTGTTACATTAGATTCACTAGCAGGAGTGAGAAAAACATCACGGGGTGGTGCGCATTGTATGGGTTTGTGTTACATTACAATCACTAGTAGGAGTGAGAAAAACATCACGGGGTGGTGCGCATTGTATGGGTGTGTGTTACATTACATTCACTAGTAGGAGTGAGAAAAACATCACGGGGTGGTGCGCATTGTATGGGTGTGTGTTACATTACATTCACTAGTAGGAGTGAGAAAAACATCACGGGGTGGTGCGCATTGTATGGGTGTTTGTTACATTAGATTCACTAGTAGGAGTGAGAAAAACATCACGGGGTGGTGCGCATTGTATGGGTGTTTGTTACATTAGATTCCCTAGTAGGAGTGAGAAAATCATCAAGAGGTGGTGCGCATTGTATGGGTGTGTGTTACATTACATTCACTAGTAGGAGTGAGAAAAACATCACGGGGTGGTGCGCATTGTATGGGTGTGTGTTACATTACATTCACTAGTAGGAGTGAGAAAAACATCACGGGGTGGTGCGCATTGTATGGGTGTGTGTTACACTACATTCACTACTAGGAGTGAGAAAAACATCACGGGGTGGTGCGCATTGTATGGGTGTGTGTTACACTACATTCACTAGCAGGAGAGAGAAAAACATCACGGGGTGGTGCGCATTGTATGGGTGTGTGTTACATTACATTCACTAGCAGGAGAGAGAAAAACATCACGGGGTGGTGCGCATTGTATGGGTGTGTGTTACATTACATTCACTAGCAGGAGTGAGAAAAACATCACGGGGTGGTGCGCATTGTATGGGTGTGTGTTACATTAGATTCACTTGCAGGAGTGAGAAAAACATCACGCGGTGGTGCGCATTGTATGGGTGTGTGTTACATTAGATTCACTAGCAGGAGTGAGAAAAAACATCACGGGGTGGTGCGCATTGTATGGGTGTGTGTTACATTACATTCACTAGTAGGAGTGAGAAAAACATCACGGGGTGGTGCGCATTGTATGGGTGTGTGTTACATTACATTCACTAGTAGGAGTGAGGAAAACATCACGGGGTGGTGTGCATTGTATGGGTGTGTGTTACATTACATTCACTAGTAGGAGTGAGAAAAACATCACGGGGTGGTGCGCATTGTATGGGTGTGTGTTACATTAGATTCACTAGCAGGAGTGAGAAAAAACATCACGGGGTGGTGCGCATTGTATGGGTGTGTGTTACATTAGATTGACTAGCAGGAGTGAGAAAAAACATCACGGGGTGGTGCGCATTGTATGGGTGTGTGTTACAATACATTCACTAGTAGGAGTGAGAAAAACATCACGGGGTGGTGTGCATTGTATGGGTGTGTGTTACATTACATTCACTAGTAGGAGTGAGAAAAACATCACGGGGTGGTGCGCATTGTATGGGTGTGTGTTACATTACATTCACTAGTAGGAGTGAGAAAAACATCACGGGGTGGTGCGCATTGTATGGGTGTGTGTTACATTACATTCACTAGCAGGAGAGAGAAAAACTTCACGGGGTGGTGCGCATTGTATGGGTGTGTGTTACATTACATTCACTAGCAGGAGTGAGAAAAACATCACGGGGTGGTGCGCATTGTATGGGTGTGTGTTACATTAGATTCACTAGCAGGAGTGAGAAAAACATCACGCGGTGGTGCGCATTGTATGGGTGTGTGTTACATTACATTCACTAGCAGGAGTGAGAAAAACATCACGGGGTGGTACGCATTGTATGGGTGTGTGTTACATTACATACACTAATAGGAGTGAGAAAAACATCACGGGGTGGTGCGCATTGTATGGGTGTGTGTTACATTACATTCACTAGTAGGAGTGAGAAAAACATCACTGGGGGGTGCGCATTGTATGGGTGTGTGTTACATTACATTCACTAGTAGGAGTGAGAAAAACATCACGGGGTGGTGTGCATTGTATGGGTGTGTGTTACATTACATTCACTAGTAGGAGTGAGAAAAACATCACGGGGTGGTGCGCATTGTATGGGTGTGTGTTACATTACATTCACTAGTAGGAGTGAGAAAAACATCACGGGGTGGTGCGCATTGTATGGGTGTGTGTTACATTACATTCACTAGCAGGAGAGAGAAAAACATCACGGGGTGGTGCGCATTGTATGGGTGTGTGTTACATTACATTCACTAGCAGGAGTGAGAAAAACATCACGGGGTGGTGCGCATTGTATGGGTGTGTGTTACATTAGATTCACTAGCAGGAGTGAGAAAAACATCACGCGGTGGTGCGCATTGTATGGATGTGTGTTACATTAGATTCACTAGCAGGAGTGAGAAAAAACATCACGGGGTGGTGCGCATTGTATGGGTGTGTGTTACATTACATTCACTAGTAGGAGTGAGAAAAACATCACGGGGTGGTGCGCATTGTATGGGTGTGTGTTACATTACATTCACTAGTAGGAGTGAGGAAAACATCACGGGGTGGTGTGCATTGTATGGGTGTGTGTTACATTACATTCACTAGTAGGAGTGAGAAAAACATCACGGGGTGGTGCGCATTGTATGGGTGTGTGTTACATTAGATTCACTAGCAGGAGTGAGAAAAAACATCACGGGGTGGTGCGCATTGTATGGGTGTGTGTTACATTAGATTGACTAGCAGGAGTGAGAAAAAACATCACGGGGTGGTGCGCATTGTATGGGTGTGTGTTACAATACATTCACTAGTAGGAGTGAGAAAAACATCACGGGGTGGTGTGCATTGTATGGGTGTGTGTTACATTACATTCACTAGTAGGAGTGAGAAAAACATCACGGGGTGGTGCGCATTGTATGGGTGTGTGTTACATTACATTCACTAGTAGGAGTGAGAAAAACATCACGGGGTGGTGCGCATTGTATGGGTGTGTGTTACATTACATTCACTAGCAGGAGAGAGAAAAACTTCACGGGGTGGTGCGCATTGTATGGGTGTGTGTTACATTACATTCACTAGCAGGAGTGAGAAAAACATCACGGGGTGGTGCGCATTGTATGGGTGTGTGTTACATTAGATTCACTAGCAGGAGTGAGAAAAACATCACGCGGTGGTGCGCATTGTATGGGTGTGTGTTACATTACATTCACTAGCAGGAGTGAGAAAAACATCACGGGGTGGTACGCATTGTATGGGTGTGTGTTACATTACATACACTAATAGGAGTGAGAAAAACATCACGGGGTGGTGCGCATTGTATGGGTGTGTGTTACATTACATTCACTAGTAGGAGTGAGAAAAACATCACTGGGGGGTGCGCATTGTATGGGTGTGTGTTACATTACATTCACTAGTAGGAGTGAGAAAAACATCACGGGGTGGTGTGCATTGTATGGGTGTGTGTTACATTACATTCACTAGTAGGAGTGAGAAAAACATCACGGGGTGGTGCGCATTGTATGGGTGTGTGTTACATTACATTCACTAGTAGGAGTGAGAAAAACATCACGGGGTGGTGCGCATTGTATGGGTGTGTGTTACATTACATTCACTAGCAGGAGAGAGAAAAACATCACGGGGTGGTGCGCATTGTATGGGTGTGTGTTACATTACATTCACTAGCAGGAGTGAGAAAAACATCACGGGGTGGTGCGCATTGTATGGGTGTGTGTTACATTAGATTCACTAGCAGGAGTGAGAAAAACATCACGCGGTGGTGCGCATTGTATGGATGTGTGTTACATTAGATTCACTAGCAGGAGTGAGAAAAAACATCACGGGGTGGTGCGCATTGTATGGGTGTGTGTTACATTACATTCACTAGTAGGAGTGAGAAAAACATCACGGGGTGGTGCGCATTGTATGGGTGTGTGTTACATTACATTCACTAGTAGGAGTGAGGAAAACATCACGGGGTGGTGTGCATTGTATGGGTGTGTGTTACATTACATTCACTAGTAGGAGTGAGAAAAACATCACGGGGTGGTGCGCATTGTATGGGTGTGTGTTACATTAGATTCACTAGCAGGAGTGAGAAAAAACATCACGGGGTGGTGCGCATTGTATGGGTGTGTGTTACATTAGATTGACTAGCAGGAGTGAGAAAAAACATCACGGGGTGGTGCGCATTGTATGGGTGTGTGTTACAATACATTCACTAGTAGGAGTGAGAAAAACATCACGGGGTGGTGTGCATTGTATGGGTGTGTGTTACATTACATTCACTAGTAGGAGTGAGAAAAACATCACGGGGTGGTGAGCATTGTATGGGTGTGTGTTACATTACATTCACTAGTAGGAGTGAGAAAAACATCACGGGGTGGTGCGCATTGTATGGGTGTGTGTTACATTACATTCACTAGCAGGAGAGAGAAAAACTTCACGGGGTGGTGCGCATTGTATGGGTGTGTGTTACATTACATTCACTAGCAGGAGTGAGAAAAACATCACGGGGTGGTGCGCATTGTATGGGTGTGTGTTACATTAGATTCACTAGCAGGAGTGAGAAAAACATCACGCGGTGGTGCGCATTGTATGGGTGTGTGTTACATTACATTCACTAGCAGGAGTGAGAAAAACATCACGGGGTGGTACGCATTGTATGGGTGTGTGTTACATTACATTCACTAATAGGAGTGAGAAAAACATCACGGGGTGGTGCGCATTGTATGGGTGTGTGTTACATTACATTCACTAGTAGGAGTGAGAAAAACATCACTGGGGGGTGCGCATTGTATGGGTGTGTGTTACATTACATTCACTAGTAGGAGTGAGAAAAACATCACGGGGTGGTGTGCATTGTATGGGTGTGTGTTACATTACATTCACTAGTAGGAGTGAGAAAAACATCACGGGGTGGTGCGCATTGTATGGGTGTTTGTTACATTAGATTCACTATAGGAGTGAGAAAATCATCACGGGGTGGTGCGCATTGTATGGGTGTGTGTTACAATACATTCACTAGTAGGAGTGAGAAAAACATCACGGGGTGGTGCGCATTGTATGGGTGTGTGTTACATTACATTCACTAGCAGGAGTGAGAAAAACATCATGGGGTGGTGCGCATTGTATGGGTGTGTGTTACATTAGATTCACTAGCAGGAGTGAGAAAAAACATCACGGGGTGGTGCGCATTGTATGGGTGTGTGTTACATTACATTCACTAGTAGGAGTGAGAAAAACATCACGGGGTGGTGTGCATTGTATGGGTGTGTGTTACATTACATTCACTAGTAGGAGTGAGAAAAACATCACGGGGTGGTGCGCATTGTATGGGTGTGTGTTACATTACATTCACTAGTAGGAGTGAGAAAAACATCACGGGGTGGTGCGCATTGTATGGGTGTGTGTTACATTACATTCACTAGCAGGAGAGAGAAAAACATCACGGGGTGGTGCGCATTGTATGGGTGTGTGTTACATTACATTCACTAGCAGGAGTGAGAAAAACATCACGGGGTGGTGCGCATTGTATGGGTGTGTGTTACATTAGATTCACTAGCAGGAGTGAGAAAAACATCACGCGGTGGTGCGCATTGTATGGGTGTGTGTTACATTACATTCACTAGCAGGAGTGAGAAAAACATCACGGGGTGGTACGCATTGTATGGGTGTGTGTTACATTACATTCACTAGTAGGAGTGAGAAAAACATCACGGGGTGGTGCGCATTGTATGGGTGTGTGTTACATTACATTCACTAGTAGGAGTGAGAAAAACATCACGGGGTGGTGCGCATTGTATGGGTGTGTGTTACATTACATTCACTAGCAGGAGTGAGAAAAACATCACGGGGTGGTGCGCATTGTATGGGTGTGTGTTACATTACATTCACTAGCAGGAGGGAGAAAAACATCACGGGGTGATGCGCATTGTATGGGTGTGTGTTACATTAGATTCACTAGCAGGAGGGAGAAAAACATCACGGGGTGGTGCGCATTGTATGGGTTTGTGTTACATTACAATCACTAGTAGGAGTGAGAAAAACATCACGGGGTGGTGCGCATTGTATGGGTGTGTGTTACATTACATTCACTAGTAGGAGTGAGAAAAACATCACGGGGTGGTGCGCATTGTATGGGTGTGTGTTACATTACATTCACTAGTAGGAGTGAGAAAAACATCACGGGGTGGTGCGCATTGTATGGGTGTTTGTTACATTAGATTCACTAGTAGGAGTGAGAAAAACATCACGGGGTGGTGCGCATTGTATGGATGTTTGTTACATTAGATTCCCTAGTAGGAGTGAGAAAATCATCAAGAGGTGGTGCGCATTGTATGGGTGTGTGTTACATTACATTCACTAGTAGGAGTGAGAAAAACATCACGGGGTGGTGCGCATTGTATGGGTGTGTGTTACATTACATTCACTAGTAGGAGTGAGAAAAACATCACGGGGTGGTGCGCATTGTATGGGTGTGTGTTACACTACATTCACTACTAGGAGTGAGAAAAACATCACGGGGTGGTGCGCATTGTATGGGTGTGTGTTACACTACATTCACTAGTAGGAGTGAGAAAAACATCACGGGGTGGTGCGCATTGTATGGGTGTGTGTTACATTAGATTCACTAGTAGGAGTGAGAAAATCATCACGAGGTGGTGTGCATTGTATCAGTGTGTGTTACATTAGATTCACTAGCAGGAGTGAGAAAAACATCACGGGGTGGTGCGCATTGTATGGGTGTGTGTTACATTAGATTCACTAGTAGGAGTGAGAAAAACATCACGGGGTGGTGCGCATTGTATGGGTGTGTGTTACATTAGATTCACTAGTAGGAGTGAGAAAAACATCACGGGGTGGTGCGCATTGTATGGGTGTGTGTTACATTACATTCACTAGTAGGAGTGAGAACAACATCACGGGGTGGTGCGCATTGTATGGGTGTGTGTTACATTACATTCACTAGTAGGAGTGAGAAAAACATCACGGGGTGGTGGGCATTGTATGGGTGTGTGTTACATTACATTCACTAGTAGGAGTGAGAAAAACATCACAGGGTGGTGCGCATTGTATGGGTGTGTGTTACATTACATTCACTAGTAGGAGTGAGAAAAACATCACGGGGTGGTGCACATTGTATGGGTGTGTGTTACATTACATTCACTAGTAGGAGTGAGAAAAACATCACGGGGTGGTGCGCATTGTATGGGTGTGTGTTACATTACATTCACTAGTAGGAGTGAGAAAAACATCACGGGGTGGTGCGCATTGTATGGGTGTGTGTTACACTACATTCACTACTAGGAGTGAGAAAAACATCACGGGGTGGTGCGCATTATATGGGTGTGTGTTACACTACATTCACTAGTAGGAGTGAGAAAAACATCACGGGGTGGTGCGCATTGTATGGGTGTGTGTTACATTAGATTCACTAGTAGGAGTGAGAAAATCATCACGGGGTGGTGCGCATTGTATGGGTGTGTGTTACATTACATTCACTAGTAGGAGTGAGAAAAACATCACGGGGTGGTGCGCATTGTATGCGTGTGTGTTACATTACATTCACTAGTAGGAGTGAGAAAAACATCACGGGGTGGTGCGCATTGTATGGGTGTGTTACATTACATTCACTAGTAGGAGTGAGAAAAACATCACGGGGTGGTGCGCATTGTATGGGTGTTTGTTACATTAGATTCACTAGTAGGAGTGAGAAAATCATCACGGGGTGGTGCGCATTGTATGGGTGTGTGTTACATTAGATTCACTAGTAGGAGTGAGAAAAACATCACGGGGTGGTGCGCATTGTATGGGTGTGTGTTACATTAGATTCACTAGTAGGAGTGAGAAAATCATCACGGGGTGGTGCGCATTGTATGGGTGTGTGTTACATTAGATTCACTAGTAGGAGTGAGAAAAACATCACGGGGTGGTGCGCATTGTATGGGTGTGTGTTACATTACATTCACTAGTAGGAGTGAGAACAACATCACGGGGTGGTGCGCATTGTATGGGTGTGTGTTACATTACATTCACTAGTAGGAGTGAGAAAAACATCACGGGGTGGTGGGCATTGTATGGGTGTGTGTTACATTACATTCACTAGTAGGAGTGAGAAAAACATCACAGGGTGGTGCGCATTGTATGGGTGTGTGTTACATTACATTCACTAGCAGGAGTGAGAAAAACATCACGGGGTGGTGCGCATTGTATGGGTGTGTGTTACATTACAATCACTAGTAGGAGTGAGAAAAACATCACGGGGTGGTGCGCATTGTATGGGTGTGTGTTACATTACATTCACTAGTAGGAGTGAGAAAAACATCACGGGGTGGTGCGCATTGTATGGGTGTGTGTTACACTACATTCACTACTAGGAGTGAGAAAAACATCACGGGGTGGTGCGCATTGTATGGGTGTGTGTTACACTACATTCACTATTAGGAGTGAGAAAAACATAACGGGGTGGTGCGCATTGTATGGGTGTGTGTTACATTACATTCACTAGTAGGAGTGAGAAAAACCTCACGGGGTGGTGCGCATTGTATGGGTGTGTGTTACATTACATTCACTAGTAGGAGTGAGAAAAACATCACGGGGTGGTGCTTATTGTATGGGTGTTTGTTACATTAGATTCACTAGTAGGAGTGAGAAAATCATCACAGAGTGGTGCGCATTGTATGGGTGTGTGTTACATTACATTCACTAGTAGGAGTGAGAAAAACATCACGGGGTGGTGCGCATTGTATGGGTGCGTGTTACATTACATTCACTAGTAGGAGTGAGAAAAACATCACGGGGTGGTGCGCATTGTATGGTTGTGTGTTACATTACATTCACTAGTAGCAGTGAGAAAAACATCACGGGGTGGTGCGCATTGTATGGGTGTGTGTTACATTACGTTCACTAGTAGGAGTGAGAAAAACATCACGGGGTGGTGCGCATTGTATGGGTGTGTGTTACATTACGTTCACTACTAGGAGTGAGAAAAACATCACGGGGTGGTGCGCATTGTATGGGTGTGTGTTACATTACATTCACTAGTAGGAGTGAGAAAAACATCACGGGGTGGTGCGCATTGTATGGGTGTGTGTTACATTACATTCACTAGCAGGAGTGAGAAAAACATCACGGGGTGGTGCGCATTGTATGGGTGTGTGTTACATTACATTCACTAGCAGGAGTGAGAAAAACATCACGGGGTGGTGCGCATTGTATGGGTGTGTGTTACATTACATTCACTAGCAGGAGGGAGAAAAACTTCACGGGGTGATGCGCATTGTATGGGTGTGTGTTACATTAGATTCACTAGCAGGAGTGAGAAAAACATCACGGGGTGGTGCGCATTGTATGGGTTTGTGTTACATTACATTCACTAGTAGGAGTGAGAAAAACATCACGGGGTGGTGCGCATTGTATGGGTGTGTGTTACATTACATTCACTAGTAGGAGTGAGAAAAACATCACGGGGTGGTGCGCATTGTATGGGTGTGTGTTACATTACATTCACTAGTAGGAGTGAGAACAACATCACGGGGTGGTGCACATTGTATGGGTGTGTGTTACATTACATTCACTAGTAGGAGTGAGAAAAACATCACGGTGTGGTGGGCATTGTATGGGTGTGTGTTACATTACATTCACTAGTAGGAGTGAGAAAAACATCACGGGGTGGTGCGCATTGTATGGGTGTGTCTTACATTACATTCACTAGTAGGAGTGAGAAAAACATCACGGGGTGGTGCGCATTGTATGGGTGTGTGTTACATTACATTCACTAGTAGGAGTGAGAAAAACATCACGGGGTGGGGCGCATTGTATGGGTGTGTGTTACACTACATTCACTAGTAGGAGTGAGAAAAACATCACGGGGTGGTGCGCATTGTATGGGTGTGTGTTACATTAGATTCACTAGTAGGAGTGAGAAAATCATCACGGGGTGGTGCGCATTGTATGGGTGTGTGTTACATTACATTCACTAGTAGGAGTGAGAAAAACATCACGGGGTGGTGCGCATTGTATGCGTGTGTGTTACATTACATTCACTAGTAGGAGTGAGAAAAACATCACGGGGTGGTGCGCATTGTATGGGTGTGTGTTACATTACATTCACTAGTAGGAGTGAGAAAAACATCACGGGGTGGTGCGCATTGTATGGGTGTGTGTTACATTACATTCACTAGCAGGAGTGAGAAAAACATCACGGGGTGGTGCGCATTGTATGGGTGTGTGTTACATTACATTCACTAGCAGGAGGGAGAAAAACATCACGGGGTGATGCGCATTGTATGGGTGTGTGTTACATTAGATTCACTAGCAGGAGTGAGAAAAACATCACGGGGTGGTGCGCATTGTATGGGTTTGTGTTACATTACAATCACTAGTAGGAGTGAGAAAAACATCACGGGGTGGTGCGCATTGTATGGGTGTGTGTTACATTACATTCACTAGTAGGAGTGAGAAAAACATCACGGGGTGGTGCGCATTGTATGGGTGTGTGTTACATTACATTCACTAGTAGGAGTGAGAAAAACATCACGGGGTGGTGCGCATTGTATGGGTGTTTGTTACATTAGATTCACTAGTAGGAGTGAGAAAAACATCACGGGGTGGTGCGCATTGTATGGGTGTTTGTTACATTAGATTCCCTAGTAGGAGTGAGAAAATCATCAAGAGGTGGTGCGCATTGTATGGGTGTGTGTTACATTACATTCACTAGTAGGAGTGAGAAAAACATCACGGGGTGGTGCGCATTGTATGGGTGTGTGTTACATTACATTCACTAGTAGGAGTGAGAAAAACATCACGGGGTGGTGCGCATTGTATGGGTGTGTGTTACACTACATTCACTACTAGGAGTGAGAAAAACATCACGGGGTGGTGCGCATTGTATGGGTGTGTGTTACACTACATTCACTAGTAGGAGTGAGAAAAACATCACGGGGTGGTGCGCATTGTATGGGTGTGTGTTACATTAGATTCACTAGTAGGAGTGAGAAAATCATCACGAGGTGGTGTGCATTGTATCGGTGTGTGTTACATTAGATTCACTAGCAGGAGTGAGAAAAACATCACGGGGTGGTGCGCATTGTATGGGTGTGTGTTACATTAGATTCACTAGTAGGAGTGAGAAAAACATCACGGGGTGGTGCGCATTGTATGGGTGTGTGTTACATTAGATTCACTAGTAGGAGTGAGAAAAACATCACGGTGTGGTGCGCATTGTATGGGTGTGTGTTACATTACATTCACTAGTAGGAGTGAGAACAACATCACGGGGTGGTGCGCATTGTATGGGTGTGTGTTACATTACATTCACTAGTAGGAGTGAGAAAAACATCACGGGGTGGTGGGCATTGTATGGGTGTGTGTTACATTACATTCACTAGTAGGAGTGAGAAAAACATCACAGGGTGGTGCGCATTGTATGGGTGTGTGTTAAATTACATTCACTAGTAGGAGTGAGAAAAACATCACGGGGTGGTGCGCATTGTATGGGTGTGTGTTACATTACATTCACTAGTAGGAGTGAGAAAAACATCACGGGGTGGTGCGCATTGTATGGGTGTGTGTTACATTACATTCACTAGTAGGAGTGAGAAAAACATCACGGGGTGGTGCGCATTGTATGGGTGTGTGTTACACTACATTCACTACTAGGAGTGAGAAAAACATCACGGGGTGGTGCGCATTGTATGGGTGTGTGTTACACTACATTCACTAGTAGGAGTGAGAAAAACATCACGGGGTGGTGCGCATTGTATGGGTGTGTGTTACATTAGATTCACTAGTAGGAGTGAGAAAATCATCACGGGGTGGTGCGCATTGTATGGGTGTGTGTTACATTACATTCACTAGTAGGAGTGAGAAAAACATCACGGGGTGGTGCGCATTGTATGCGTGTGTGTTACATTACATTCACTAGTAGGAGTGAGAAAAACATCACGGGGTGGTGCGCATTGTATGGGTGTGTTACATTACATTCACTAGTAGGAGTGAGAAAAACATCACGGGGTGGTGCGCATTGTATGGGTGTGTTACATTACATTCACTAGTAGGAGTGAGAAAAACATCACGGGGTGGTGCGCATTGTATGGGTGTTTGTTACATTAGATTCACTAGTAGGAGTGAGAAAATCATCACGGGGTGGTGCGCATTGTATGGGTGTGTGTTACATTAGATTCACTAGTAGGAGTGAGAAAAACATCACGGGGTGGTGCGCATTGTATGGGTGTGTGTTACATTAGATTCACTAGTAGGAGTGAGAAAATCATCACGGGGTGGTGCGCATTGTATGGGTGTGTGTTACATTAGATTCACTAGTAGGAGTGAGAAAAACATCACGGGGTGGTGCGCATTGTATGAGTGTGTGTTACATTACATTCACTAGTAGGAGTGAGAACAACATCACGGGGTGGTGCGCATTGTATGGGTGTGTGTTACATTACATTCACTAGTAGGAGTGAGAAAAACATCACGGGGTGGTGGGCATTGTATGGGTGTGTGTTACATTACATTCACTAGTAGGAGTGAGAAAAACATCACAGGGTGGTGCGCATTGTATGGGTGTGTGTTACATTACATTCACTAGCAGGAGTGAGAAAAACATCACGGGGTGGTGCGCATTGTATGGGTGTGTGTTACATTACATTCACTAGTAGGAGTGAGAAAAACATCACGGGGTGGTGCGCATTGTATGGGTGTGTGTTACATTACATTCACTAGTAGGAGTGAGAAAAACATCACGGGGTGGTGCGCATTGTATGGGTGCGTGTTACATTACATTCACTAGTAGGAGTGAGAAAAACATCACGGGGTGGTGCGCATTGTATGGTTGTGTGTTACATTACATTCACTAGTAGCAGTGAGAAAAACCTCACGGGGTGGTGCGCATTGTATGGGTGTGTGTTACATTACGTTCACTAGTAGGAGTGAGAAAAACATCACGGGGTGGTGCGCATTGTATGGGTGTGTGTTACATTACGTTCACTACTAGGAGTGAGAAAAACATCACGGGGTGGTGCGCATTGTATGGGTGTGTGTTACATTACATTCACTAGTAGGAGTGAGAAAAACATCACGGGGTGGTGCGCATTGTATGGGTGTGTGTTACATTACATTCACTAGCAGGAGTGAGAAAAACATCACGGGGTGGTGCGCATTGTATGGGTGTGTGTTACATTACATTCACTAGCAGGAGTGAGAAAAACATCACGGTGTGGTGCGCATTGTATGGGTGTGTGTTACATTACATTCACTAGCAGGAGGGAGAAAAACATCACGGGGTGATGCGCATTGTATGGGTGTGTGTTACATTAGATTCACTAGCAGGAGTGAGAAAAACATCACGGGGTGGTGCGCATTGTATGGGTTTGTGTTACATTACATTCACTAGTAGGAGTGAGAAAAACATCACGGGGTGGTGCGCATTGTATGGGTGTGTGTTACATTACATTCACTAGTAGGAGTGAGAAAAACATCACGGGGTGGTGCGCATTGTATGGGTGTGTGTTACATTACATTCACTAGTAGGAGTGAGAACAACATCACGGGGTGGTGCACATTGTATGGGTGTGTGTTACATTACATTCACTAGTAGGAGTGAGAAAAACATCACGGGGTGGTGGGCATTGTATGGGTGTGTGTTACATTACATTCACTAGTAGGAGTGAGAAAAACATCACGGGGTGGTGCGCACTGTATGGGTGTGTCTTACATTACATTCACTAGTAGGAGTGAGAAAACCATCACGGGGTGGTGCGCATTGTATGGGTGTGTGTTACATTACATTCACTAGTAGGAGTGAGAAAAACATCACGGGGTGGGGCGCATTGTATGGGTGTGTGTTACACTACATTCACTAGTAGGAGTGAGAAAAACATCACGGGGTGGTGCGCATTGTATGGGTGTGTGTTACATTAGATTCACTAGTAGGAGTGAGAAAATCATCACGGGGTGGTGCGCATTGTATGGGTGTGTGTTACATTACATTCACTAGTAGGAGTGAGAAAAACATCACGGGGTGGTGCGCATTGTATGCGTGTGTGTTACATTACATTCACTAGTAGGAGTGAGAAAAACATCACGGGGTGGTGCGCATTGTATTGGTGTGTTACATTACATTCACTAGTAGGAGTGAGAAAAACATCACGGGGTGGTGCGCATTGTATGGGTGTGTTACATTACATTCACTAGTAGGAGTGAGAAAAACATCACGGGGTGGTGCGCATTGTATGGGTGTTTGTTACATCAGATTCACTAGTAGGAGTGAGAAAATCATCACGGGGTGGTGCGCATTGTATGGGTGTGTGTTACATTAGATTCACTAGTAGGAGTGAGAAAAACATCACGGGGTGGTGCGCATTGTATGGGTGTGTGTTACATTACATTCACTAGTAGGAGTGAGAAAAACATCACGGGGTGGTGCGCATTGTATGGGTGTGTGTTACATTACATTCACTAGTAGGAGTGAGAAAAACATCACGGGGTGGTGCGCATTGTATGGGTGTGTGTTACACTACATTCACTAGTAGGAGTGAGAAAAACATCACGGGGTGGTGCGCATTGTATGGGTGTGTGTTACATTAGATTCACTAGTAGGAGTGAGAAAATCATCACGGGGTGGTGCGCATTGTATGGGTGTGTGTTACATTACATTCACTAGTAGGAGTGAGAAAAACATCACGGGGTGGTGCGCATTGTATGCGTGTGTGTTACATTACATTCACTAGTAGGAGTGAGAAAAACATCACGGGGTGGTGCGCATTGTATGGGTGTGTGTTACATTACATTCACTAGTAGGAGTGAGAAAAACATCACGGGGTGGTGCGCATTGTATGGGTGTGTGTTACATTACATTCACTAGCAGGAGTGAGAAAAACATCACGGGGTGGTGCGCATTGTATGGGTGTGTGTTACATTACATTCACTAGCAGGAGGGAGAAAAACATCACGGGGTGATGCGCATTGTATGGGTGTGTGTTACATTAGATTCACTAGCAGGAGTGAGAAAAACATCACGGGGTGGTGCGCATTGTATGGGTTTGTGTTACATTACAATCACTAGTAGGAGTGAGAAAAACATCACGGGGTGGTGCGCATTGTATGGGTGTGTGTTACATTACATTCACTAGTAGGAGTGAGAAAAACATCACGGGGTGGTGCGCATTGTATGGGTGTGTGTTACATTACATTCACTAGTAGGAGTGAGAAAAACATCACGGGGTGGTGCGCATTGTATGGGTGTTTGTTACATTAGATTCACTAGTAGGAGTGAGAAAAACATCACGGGGTGGTGCGCATTGTATGGGTGTTTGTTACATTAGATTCCCTAGTAGGAGTGAGAAAATCATCAAGAGGTGGTGCGCATTGTATGGGTGTGTGTTACATTACATTCACTAGTAGGAGTGAGAAAAACATCACGGGGTGGTGCGCATTGTATGGGTGTGTGTTACATTACATTCACTAGTAGGAGTGAGAAAAACATCACGGGGTGGTGCGCATTGTATGGGTGTGTGTTACACTACATTCACTACTAGGAGTGAGAAAAACATCACGGGGTGGTGCGCATTGTATGGGTGTGTGTTACACTACATTCACTAGTAGGAGTGAGAAAAACATCACGGGGTGGTGCGCATTGTATGGGTGTGTGTTACATTAGATTCACTAGTAGGAGTGAGAAAATCATCACGAGGTGGTGTGCATTGTATCGGTGTGTGTTACATTAGATTCACTAGCAGGAGTGAGAAAAACATCACGGGGTGGTGCGCATTGTATGGGTGTGTGTTACATTAGATTCACTAGTAGGAGTGAGAAAAACATCACGGGGTGGTGCGCATTGTATGGGTGTGTGTTACATTAGATTCACTAGTAGGAGTGAGAAAAACATCACGGTGTGGTGCGCATTGTATGGGTGTGTGTTACATTACATTCACTAGTAGGAGTGAGAACAACATCACGGGGTGGTGCGCATTGTATGGGTGTGTGTTACATTACATTCACTAGTAGGAGTGAGAAAAACATCACGGGGTGGTGGGCATTGTATGGGTGTGTGTTACATTACATTCACTAGTAGGAGTGAGAAAAACATCACAGGGTGGTGCGCATTGTATGGGTGTGTGTTAAATTACATTCACTAGTAGGAGTGAGAAAAACATCACGGGGTGGTGCGCATTGTATGGGTGTGTGTTACATTACATTCACTAGTAGGAGTGAGAAAAACATCACGGGGTGGTGCGCATTGTATGGGTGTGTGTTACATTACATTCACTAGTAGGAGTGAGAAAAACATCACGGGGTGGTGCGCATTGTATGGGTGTGTGTTACACTACATTCACTACTAGGAGTGAGAAAAACATCACGGGGTGGTGCGCATTGTATGGGTGTGTGTTACACTACATTCACTAGTAGGAGTGAGAAAAACATCACGGGGTGGTGCGCATTGTATGGGTGTGTGTTACATTAGATTCACTAGTAGGAGTGAGAAAATCATCACGGGGTGGTGCGCATTGTATGGGTGTGTGTTACATTACATTCACTAGTAGGAGTGAGAAAAACATCACGGGGTGGTGCGCATTGTATGCGTGTGTGTTACATTACATTCACTAGTAGGAGTGAGAAAAACATCACGGGGTGGTGCGCATTGTATGGGTGTGTTACATTACATTCACTAGTAGGAGTGAGAAAAACATCACGGGGTGGTGCGCATTGTATGGGTGTGTTACATTACATTCACTAGTAGGAGTGAGAAAAACATCACGGGGTGGTGCGCATTGTATGGGTGTTTGTTACATTAGATTCACTAGTAGGAGTGAGAAAATCATCACGGGGTGGTGCGCATTGTATGGGTGTGTGTTACATTAGATTCACTAGTAGGAGTGAGAAAAACATCACGGGGTGGTGCGCATTGTATGGGTGTGTGTTACATTAGATTCACTAGTAGGAGTGAGAAAATCATCACGGGGTGGTGCGCATTGTATGGGTGTGTGTTACATTAGATTCACTAGTAGGAGTGAGAAAAACATCACGGGGTGGTGCGCATTGTATGGGTGTGTGTTACATTACATTCACTAGTAGGAGTGAGAACAACATCACGGGGTGGTGCGCATTGTATGGGTGTGTGTTACATTACATTCACTAGTAGGAGTGAGAAAAACATCACGGGGTGGTGGGCATTGTATGGGTGTGTGTTACATTACATTCACTAGTAGGAGTGAGAAAAACATCACAGGGTGGTGCGCATTGTATGGGTGTGTGTTACATTACATTCACTAGCAGGAGTGAGAAAAACATCACGGGGTGGTGCGCATTGTATGGGTGTGTGTTACATTACATTCACTAGTAGGAGTGAGAAAAACATCACGGGGTGGTGCGCATTGTATGGGTGTGTGTTACATTACATTCACTAGTAGGAGTGAGAAAAACATCACGGGGTGGTGCGCATTGTATGGGTGCGTGTTACATTACATTCACTAGTAGGAGTGAGAAAAACATCACGGGGTGGTGCGCATTGTATGGTTGTGTGTTACATTACATTCACTAGTAGCAGTGAGAAAAACCTCACGGGGTGGTGCGCATTGTATGGGTGTGTGTTACATTACGTTCACTAGTAGGAGTGAGAAAAACATCACGGGGTGGTGCGCATTGTATGGGTGTGTGTTACATTACGTTCACTACTAGGAGTGAGAAAAACATCACGGGGTGGTGCGCATTGTATGGGTGTGTGTTACATTACATTCACTAGTAGGAGTGAGAAAAACATCACGGGGTGGTGCGCATTGTATGGGTGTGTGTTACATTACATTCACTAGCAGGAGTGAGAAAAACATCACGGGGTGGTGCGCATTGTATGGGTGTGTGTTACATTACATTCACTAGCAGGAGTGAGAAAAACATCACGGGGTGGTGCGCATTGTATGCGTGTGTGTTACATTACATTCACTAGCAGGAGGGAGAAAAACATCACGGGGTGATGCGCATTGTATGGGTGTGTGTTACATTAGATTCACTAGCAGGAGTGAGAAAAACATCACGGGGTGGTGCGCATTGTATGGGTTTGTGTTACATTACATTCACTAGTAGGAGTGAGAAAAACATCACGGGGTGGTGCGCATTGTATGGGTGTGTGTTACATTACATTCACTAGTAGGAGTGAGAAAAACATCACGGGGTGGTGCGCATTGTATGGGTGTGTGTTACATTACATTCACTAGTAGGAGTGAGAACAACATCACGGGGTGGTGCACATTGTATGGGTGTGTGTTACATTACATTCACTAGTAGGAGTGAGAAAAACATCACGGGGTGGTGGGCATTGTATGGGTGTGTGTTACATTACATTCACTAGTAGGAGTGAGAAAAACATCACGGGGTGGTGCGCACTGTATGGGTGTGTCTTACATTACATTCACTAGTAGGAGTGAGAAAACCATCACGGGGTGGTGCGCATTGTATGGGTGTGTGTTACATTACATTCACTAGTAGGAGTGAGAAAAACATCACGGGGTGGGGCGCATTGTATGGGTGTGTGTTACACTACATTCACTAGTAGGAGTGAGAAAAACATCACGGGGTGGTGCGCATTGTATGGGTGTGTGTTACATTAGATTCACTAGTAGGAGTGAGAAAATCATCACGGGGTGGTGCGCATTGTATGGGTGTGTGTTACATTACATTCACTAGTAGGAGTGAGAAAAACATCACGGGGTGGTGCGCATTGTATGCGTGTGTGTTACATTACATTCACTAGTAGGAGTGAGAAAAACATCACGGGGTGGTGCGCATTGTATTGGTGTGTTACATTACATTCACTAGTAGGAGTGAGAAAAACATCACGGGGTGGTGCGCATTGTATGGGTGTGTTACATTACATTCACTAGTAGGAGTGAGAAAAACATCACGGGGTGGTGCGCATTGTATGGGTGTTTGTTACATCAGATTCACTAGTAGGAGTGAGAAAATCATCACGGGGTGGTGCGCATTGTATGGGTGTGTGTTACATTAGATTCACTAGCAGGAGTGAGAAAAACATCACGGGGTGGTGCGCATTGTATGGGTGTGTGTTACATTACATTCACTAGTAGGAGTGAGAAAAACATCACGGGGTGGTGCGCATTGTATGGGTGTGTGTTACATTACATTCACTAGTAGGAGTGAGAAAAACATCACGGGGTGGTGCGCATTGTATGGGTGTGTGTTACACTACATTCACTAGTAGGAGTGAGAAAAACATCACGGGGTGGTGCGCATTGTATGGGTGTGTGTTACATTAGATTCACTAGTAGGAGTGAGAAAATCATCACGGGGTGGTGCGCATTGTATGGGTGTGTGTTACATTACATTCACTAGTAGGAGTGAGAAAAACATCACGGGGTGGTGCGCATTGTATGCGTGTGTGTTACATTACATTCACTAGTAGGAGTGAGAAAAACATCACGGGGTGGTGCGCATTGTATGGGTGTGTGTTACATTACATTCACTAGTAGGAGTGAGAAAAACATCACGGGGTGGTGCGCATTGTATGGGTGTGTGTTACATTACATTCACTAGCAGGAGTGAGAAAAACATCACGGGGTGGTGCGCATTGTATGGGTGTGTGTTACATTACATTCACTAGCAGGAGGGAGAAAAACATCACGGGGTGATGCGCATTGTATGGGTGTGTGTTACATTAGATTCACTAGCAGGAGTGAGAAAAACATCACGGGGTGGTGCGCATTGTATGGGTTTGTGTTACATTACAATCACTAGTAGGAGTGAGAAAAACATCACGGGGTGGTGCGCATTGTATGGGTGTGTGTTACATTACATTCACTAGTAGGAGTGAGAAAAACATCACGGGGTGGTGCGCATTGTATGGGTGTGTGTTACATTACATTCACTAGTAGGAGTGAGAAAAACATCACGGGGTGGTGCGCATTGTATGGGTGTTTGTTACATTAGATTCACTAGTAGGAGTGAGAAAAACATCACGGGGTGGTGCGCATTGTATGGGTGTTTGTTACATTAGATTCCCTAGTAGGAGTGAGAAAATCATCAAGAGGTGGTGCGCATTGTATGGGTGTGTGTTACATTACATTCACTAGTAGGAGTGAGAAAAACATCACGGGGTGGTGCGCATTGTATGGGTGTGTGTTACATTACATTCACTAGTAGGAGTGAGAAAAACATCACGGGGTGGTGCGCATTGTATGGGTGTGTGTTACACTACATTCACTACTAGGAGTGAGAAAAACATCACGGGGTGGTGCGCATTGTATGGGTGTGTGTTACACTACATTCACTAGTAGGAGTGAGAAAAACATCACGGGGTGGTGCGCATTGTATGGGTGTGTGTTACATTAGATTCACTAGTAGGAGTGAGAAAATCATCACGAGGTGGTGTGCATTGTATCGGTGTGTGTTACATTAGATTCACTAGCAGGAGTGAGAAAAACATCACGGGGTGGTGCGCATTGTATGGGTGTGTGTTACATTAGATTCACTAGTAGGAGTGAGAAAAACATCACGGGGTGGTGCGCATTGTATGGGTGTGTGTTACATTAGATTCACTAGTAGGAGTGAGAAAAACATCACGGTGTGGTGCGCATTGTATGGGTGTGTGTTACATTACATTCACTAGTAGGAGTGAGAACAACATCACGGGGTGGTGCGCATTGTATGGGTGTGTGTTACATTACATTCACTAGTAGGAGTGAGAAAAACATCACGGGGTGGTGGGCATTGTATGGGTGTGTGTTACATTACATTCACTAGTAGGAGTGAGAAAAACATCACAGGGTGGTGCGCATTGTATGGGTGTGTGTTAAATTACATTCACTAGTAGGAGTGAGAAAAACATCACGGGGTGGTGCGCATTGTATGGGTGTGTGTTACATTACATTCACTAGTAGGAGTGAGAAAAACATCACGGGGTGGTGCGCATTGTATGGGTGTGTGTTACATTACATTCACTAGTAGGAGTGAGAAAAACATCACGGGGTGGTGCGCATTGTATGGGTGTGTGTTACACTACATTCACTACTAGGAGTGAGAAAAACATCACGGGGTGGTGCGCATTGTATGGGTGTGTGTTACACTACATTCACTAGTAGGAGTGAGAAAAACATCACGGGGTGGTGCGCATTGTATGGGTGTGTGTTACATTAGATTCACTAGTAGGAGTGAGAAAATCATCACGGGGTGGTGCGCATTGTATGGGTGTGTGTTACATTACATTCACTAGTAGGAGTGAGAAAAACATCACGGGGTGGTGCGCATTGTATGCGTGTGTGTTACATTACATTCACTAGTAGGAGTGAGAAAAACATCACGGGGTGGTGCGCATTGTATGGGTGTGTTACATTACATTCACTAGTAGGAGTGAGAAAAACATCACGGGGTGGTGCGCATTGTATGGGTGTGTTACATTACATTCACTAGTAGGAGTGAGAAAAACATCACGGGGTGGTGCGCATTGTATGGGTGTTTGTTACATTAGATTCACTAGTAGGAGTGAGAAAATCATCACGGGGTGGTGCGCATTGTATGGGTGTGTGTTACATTAGATTCACTAGTAGGAGTGAGAAAAACATCACGGGGTGGTGCGCATTGTATGGGTGTGTGTTACATTAGATTCACTAGTAGGAGTGAGAAAATCATCACGGGGTGGTGCGCATTGTATGGGTGTGTGTTACATTAGATTCACTAGTAGGAGTGAGAAAAACATCACGGGGTGGTGCGCATTGTATGGGTGTGTGTTACATTACATTCACTAGTAGGAGTGAGAACAACATCACGGGGTGGTGCGCATTGTATGGGTGTGTGTTACATTACATTCACTAGTAGGAGTGAGAAAAACATCACGGGGTGGTGGGCATTGTATGGGTGTGTGTTACATTACATTCACTAGTAGGAGTGAGAAAAACATCACAGGGTGGTGCGCATTGTATGGGTGTGTGTTACATTACATTCACTAGCAGGAGTGAGAAAAACATCACGGGGTGGTGCGCATTGTATGGGTGTGTGTTACATTACATTCACTAGTAGGAGTGAGAAAAACATCACGGGGTGGTGCGCATTGTATGGGTGTGTGTTACATTACATTCACTAGTAGGAGTGAGAAAAACATCACGGGGTGGTGCGCATTGTATGGGTGCGTGTTACATTACATTCACTAGTAGGAGTGAGAAAAACATCACGGGGTGGTGCGCATTGTATGGTTGTGTGTTACATTACATTCACTAGTAGCAGTGAGAAAAACCTCACGGGGTGGTGCGCATTGTATGGGTGTGTGTTACATTACGTTCACTAGTAGGAGTGAGAAAAACATCACGGGGTTGTGCGCATTGTATGGGTGTGTGTTACATTACGTTCACTACTAGGAGTGAGAAAAACATCACGGGGTGGTGCGCATTGTATGGGTGTGTGTTACATTACATTCACTAGTAGGAGTGAGAAAAACATCACGGGGTGGTGCGCATTGTATGGGTGTGTGTTACATTACATTCACTAGCAGGAGTGAGAAAAACATCACGGGGTGGTGCGCATTGTATGGGTGTGTGTTACATTACATTCACTAGCAGGAGTGAGAAAAACATCACGGGGTGGTGCGCATTGTATGCGTGTGTGTTACATTACATTCACTAGCAGGAGGGAGAAAAACATCACGGGGTGATGCGCATTGTATGGGTGTGTGTTACATTAGATTCACTAGCAGGAGTGAGAAAAACATCACGGGGTGGTGCGCATTGTATGGGTTTGTGTTACATTACATTCACTAGTAGGAGTGAGAAAAACATCACGGGGTGGTGCGCATTGTATGGGTGTGTGTTACATTACATTCACTAGTAGGAGTGAGAAAAACATCACGGGGTGGTGCGCATTGTATGGGTGTGTGTTACATTACATTCACTAGTAGGAGTGAGAACAACATCACGGGGTGGTGCACATTGTATGGGTGTGTGTTACATTACATTCACTAGTAGGAGTGAGAAAAACATCACGGGGTGGTGGGCATTGTATGGGTGTGTGTTACATTACATTCACTAGTAGGAGTGAGAAAAACATCACGGGGTGGTGCGCATTGTATGGGTGTGTGTTACATTAGATTCACTAGTAGGAGTGAGAAAAACATCACGGGGTGGTGCGCATTGTATGGGTGTGTGTTACATTACATTCACTAGTAGGAGTGAGAACAACATCACGGGGTGGTGCACATTGTATGGGTGTGTGTTACATTACATTCACTACTAGGAGTGAGAAAAACATCACGGGGTGGTGCGCATTGTATGGGTGTGTGTTACATTAGATTCACTAGTAGGAGTGAGAAAATCATCACGGGGTGGTGCGCATTGTATGGGTGTGTGTTACATTACATTCACTAGTAGGAGTGAGAAAAACATCACGGGGTGGTGCGCATTGTATGCGTGTGTGTTACATTACATTCACTAGTAGGAGTGAGAAAAACATCACGGGGTGGTGCGCATTGTATTGGTGTGTTACATTACATTCACTAGTAGGAGTGAGAAAAACATCACGGGGTGGTGCGCATTGTATGGGTGTGTTACATTACATTCACTAGTAGGAGTGAGAAAAACATCACGGGGTGGTGCGCATTGTATGGGTGTTTGTTACATCAGATTCACTAGTAGGAGTGAGAAAATCATCACGGGGTGGTGCGCATTGTATGGGTGTGTGTTACATTAGATTCACAAGTAGGAGTGAGAAAAACATCACGGGGTGGTGCGCATTGTATGGGTGTGTGTTACATTACATTCACTAGTAGGAGTGAGAAAAACATCACGGGGTGGTGCGCATTGTATGGGTGTGTGTTACATTACATTCACTAGTAGGAGTGAGAAAAACATCACGGGGTGGTGCGCATTGTATGGGTGTGTGTTACATTACATTCACTAGTAGGAGTGAGAAAAACATCACGGGGTGGTGCGCATTGTATGGGTGTGTGTTACATTACATTCACTAGTAGGAGTGAGAAAAACATCACGGGGTGGTGCGCATTGTATGGGTGTGTGTTACATTAGATTCACTAGTAGGAGTGAGAAAAACATCACGGGGTGGTGCGCATTGTATGGGTGTGTGTTACATTAGATTCACTAGTAGGAGTGAGAAAAACATCACGTGGTGGTGCGCATTGTATGGGTGTGTGTTACATTAGATTCACTAGTAGGAGTGAGAAAAACATCACGGGGTGGTGCGCATTGTATGGGTGTGTGTTACATTAGATTCACTAGTAGAAGTGAGAAACACATCACGGGGTGGTGTGCATTGTATGGGTGTGTGTTACACTACATTCACTAGTAGGAGTGAGAAAAACATCACGGGGTGGTGCGCATTGTATGGGTGTGTGTTACATTACATTCACTAGTAGGAGTGAGAAAAACATCACGGGGTGGTGCGCATTGTATGGGTGTGTGTTACACTACATTCACTAGTAGGAGTGAGAAAAACATCACGGGGTGGTGCGCATTGTATGGGTGTGTGTTACACTACATTCACTAGTAGGAGTGAGAAAAACATCACGGGGTGGTTCGCATTGTATGGGTGTGTGTTACATTACATTCACTAGTAGGAGTGAGAAAAACATCACGGGGTGGTGCGCAGTGTATGGGTGTTTGTTACATTAGATTCACTAGTAGGAGTGAGAAAATTATCACGGGGTGGTGCGCATTGTATGGGTGTGTGTTAACATTACATTCACTAGTAGGAGTGAGAAAAACATCACGGGGTGGTGCGCATTGTATGGGTGTGTGTTACATTACATTCACTAGTAGAAGTGAGAAAAACATCACGGGGTGGTGCGCATTGTATGGGTGTGTGTTACATTACATTCACTAGTAGGAGTGAGAAAAACATCACGGGGTGGTGCGCATTGTATGGGTGTTTGTTACATTAGATTCACTAGTAGGAGTGAGAAAATCATCACGGGGTGGTGCGCATTGTATGGGTGTGTGTTACATTAGATTCACTAGTAGGAGTGAGAGAAACATCACGGTGTGGTGCGCATTGTATGGGTGTGTGTTACATTAGATTCACTAGTAGGAGTGAGAGAAACATCACGGGGTGGTGCGCATTTTATGGGTGTGCGTTACATTACATTCACTAGTAGGAGTGAGAGAAACATCACGGGGTGGTGCGCATTGTATGGGTGTGTGTTACATTACATTCACTAGTAGGAGTGAGAAAAACAGCACGGGGTGGTGCGCATTGTATGGGTGTGTGTTACATTACATTCACTAGTAGGAATGAGAAAAACACAACGGGGTGGTGTGCATTGTATGGGTGTGTTACATTACATTCACTAGTAGGAGTGAGAAAAACATCACGGGGTGGTGCGCATTGTATGGGTGTGTGTTACATTACATTCACTAGTAGGAGTGAGAAAAACATCACGGGGTGGTGCGCATTGTATCGGTGTGTGTTACATTACATTCACTAGTAGGAGTAAAAAAACATCACGGGGTGGTGCGCATTGTATGGGTGTGTGTTACATTACATTCACTAGTAGGAGTGAGAAAAACATCACGGGGTGGTGCGCATTGTATGGGTGTGTGTTACATTACATTCACTAGTAGGAGTGAGAAAATCATCACGGGGTGGTGCGCATTGTATGAGTGTGTGTTACATTACATTCACTAGTAGGAGTGAGAAAAACATCACGGGGTGGTGCGCATTGTATGGGTGTGTGTTACATTACATTCACTAGTTGGAGTGAGAAAAACATCACGGGGTGGTGCGCATTGTATGGGTGTGTGTTACATTACATTCACTAGTAGGAGTGAGAAAAAGATCACGGGGTGGTGCGCATTGTACGGGTGTTTGTTACATTAGATTCACTAGTAGGAGTCAGAAAATCATCACGGGGTGGTGCGCATTGTATGGGTGTGTGTTACATTACATTCACTAGTAGGAGTGAGAAAAACTTCACGGGGTGGTGCGCATTGTATGGGTGTGTGTTACACTACATTCACTACTAGCAGTGAGAAAAACATCAAGGGGTGGTGCGCATTGTATGGGTGTGTGTTACACTACATTCACTAGTAGGAGTGAGAAAAACATCACGGGGTGGTGCGCATTGTATGGGTGTGTGTTACATTACATTCACTAATAGGAGTGAGAAAAACATCACGGGGTGGTGCGCATTGTATGGGTGTGTGTTACACGACATTCACTAGTAGGAGTGAGAAAAACATCACGGGGTGGTGCGCATTGTATGGGTGTGTGTTACACTACATTCACTAGTAGGAGTGAGAAAAACATCACGGGGTGGTGCGCATTGTATGGATGTGTGTTACATTACATTCACTAGTAGGAGTGAGAAAAACATCACGGGGTGGTGCGCATTGTATGGGTGTTTGTTACATTAGATTCACTAGTAGGAGTGAGAAAATCATCACGGGGTGGTGCGCATTGTATGGGTGTGTGTTAACATTACATTCACTAGTAGGAGTGAGAAAAACATCACGGGGTGGTGCGCATTGTATGGGTGTGTGTTACATTACATTCACTAGTAGAAGTGAGAAAAACATCACGGGGTGGTGCGCATTGTATGGGTGTGTGTTACATTACATTCACTAGTAGGAGTGAGAAAAACATCACGGGGTGGTGCGCATTGTATGGGTGTTTGTTACATTAGATTCACTAGTAGGAGTGAGAAAATCATCACGGGGTGGTGCGCATTGTATGGGTGTGTGTTACATTAGATTCACTAGTAGGAGCGAGAGAAACATCACGGGGTGGTGCGCATTGTATGGGTGTGTGTTACATTAGATTCACTAGTAGGGAGTGAGAGAAACATCACGGGGTGGTGCGCATTTTATGGGTGTGCGTTACATTACATTCACTAGTAGGAGTGAGAGAAACATCACAGTGTGGGGCGCATTGTATGGGTGTGTGTTACATTACATTCACTAGTAGGAGTGAGAAAAACATCACGGGGTGGTGCGCATTGTATGGGTGTGTGTTACATTACATTCACTAGTAGGAGTGAGGAAAACAGCACGGGGTGGTGCGCATTGTATGGGTGTGTGTTACATTACATTCACTAGTAACAATGAGAAAAACACAACGGGGTGGTGTGCATTGTATGGGTGTGTTACATTACATTCACTAGTAGGAGTGAGAAAAACATCACGGGGTGGTGCGCATTGTATGGGTGTGTGTTACATTACATTCACTAGTAGCAGTGAGAAAAACATCACGGAGTGGTGCGCATTGTATGGGTGTGTGTTACATTACATTCACTAGTAGGAGTAAAAAAACATCACGGGGTGGTGCGCATTGTATGGGTGTGTGTTACATTACATTCACTAGTAGGAGTGAGAAAAACATCACGGGGTGGTGCGCATTGTATGGGTGTGTGTTACATTACATTCACTAGTAGGAGTGAGAAAATCATCACGGGGTGGTGCGCATTGTATGAGTGTGTGTTACATTACATTCACTAGTAGGAGTGAGAAAAACATCACGGGGTGGTGCGCATTTTATGGGTGTGTGTTACATTACATTCACTAGTTGGAGTGAGAAAAACATCACGGGGTGGTGCGCATTGTATGGGTGTGTGTTACATTACATTCACTAGTAGGAGTGAGAAAAGATCACGGGGTGGTGCGCATTGTACGGGTGTTTGTTACATTAGATTCACTACTAGGAGTCAGAAAATCATCACGGGGTGGTGCGCATTGTATGGGTGTGTGTTACATTACATTCACTAGTAGGAGTGAGAAAAACATCACGGGGTGGTGCGCATTTTATGGGTGTGTGTTACACTACATTCACTACTAGCAGTGAGAAAAACATCAAGGGGTGGTGCGCATTGTATGGGTGTGTGTTACACTACATTCACTAGTAGGAGTGAGAAAAACATCACGGGGTGGTGCGCATTGTATGGGTGTGTGTTACATTACATTCACTAGTAGGAGTGAGAAAAACATCACGGGGTGGTGCGCATTGTAAGGGTGTTTGTTACATTAGATTCACTAGTAGGAGTGCGAAAATCATCACGGGGTGGTGCGCATTGTATGGGTTTGTGTTAACATTACATTCACTAGTAGGAGTGAGAAAAACATCACGGGGTGTTGCGCATTGTATGGGTGTGTGTTACATTACATTCACTAGTAGGAGTGAGAAAAACATCACGGGGTGGTGCACATTGTATGGGTGTGTGTTACATTAGATTCACTAGTAGGAGTGAGAAAATCATCACGGGGTTGTGCGCATTGTAGGTGTGTTTGTTACATTAGATTCACTAGAAGGAGTGAGAAAATCATCACGGGCTGCTGCGCATTGTATGGGTGTGTGTTACATTACATTCACTAGTAGGAGTGAGAAAAACATCACGGGGTGGTGCGCATTGTATGGGTGTGTGTTACACTACATTCACTACTAGCAGTGAGAAAAACATCACGGGGTGGTGCGCATTGTATGGGTGTGTGTTACACTACATTCACTAGTAGGAGTGAGAAAAACATCACGGGGTGGTGCGCATTGTATGGGTGTGTTTTACATTACATTCACTAGTAGGAGTGAGAAAAACATCACGGGGTGGTGCGCATTGTATGGGTGTTTGTTACATTAGATTCACTAGTAGGAGTGAGAAAATCATCACGGGGTGGTGCGCATTGTATGTATGTGTGTTAACATTACCTTCACTAGTAGGAGTGAGAAAAACATCACGGGGTGGTGCGCATTTTATGGGTGTGTGTTACATTACATTCACTAGTAGGAGTGAGAAAAACATCACGGGGTGGTGCGCATTGTATGGGTGTGTGTTACACTACATTCACTAGTAGGAGTGAGAAAAACATCACGGGGTGGTGCGCATTGTATGGATGTGTGTTACATTACATTCACTAGTAGGAGTGAGAAAAACATCACGGGGTGGTGCGCATTGTACGGGTGTTTGTTACATTAGATTCACTAGTAGGAGTGAGAAAATCATCACGGGGTGGTGCGCATTGTATGGGTGTGTGTTAACATTACATTCACTAGTAGGAGTGAGAAAACCATCACGGGGTGGTGCGCATTGTATGGGTGTGTGTTACATTACATTCACTAGTAGAAGTGAGAAAAACATCACGGGGTGGTGCCCATTGTATCGGTGTGTGTTACATTACATTCACTAGTAGGAGTGAGAAAAACATCACGGGGTGGTGCGCATTGTATGGGTGTTTGTTACATTAGATTCACTAGTAGGAGTGAGAAAATCATCACGGGGTGGTGCGCATTGTATGGGTGTGTGTTACATTAGATTCACTAGTAGGAGTGAGAGAAACATCACGGGGTGGTGCGCATTGTATGGGTGTGTGTTACATTAGATTCACTAGTAGGAGTGAGAGAAACATCACGGGGTGGTGCGCATTTTATGGGTGTGCGTTACATTACATTCACTAGTAGGAGTGAGAGAAACATCACAGGGTGGGGCGCATTGTATGGGTGTGTGTTACATTACATTCACTAGTAGGAGTGAGAAAAACATCACGGGGTGGTGCGCATTGTATGGGTGTGTGTTACATTACATTCACTAGTAGGAGTGAGAAAAACAGCATGGGGTGGTGCGCATTGTATGGGTGTGTGTTACATTACATTCACTAGTAAGAATGAGAAAAACACAACGGGGTGGTGTGCATTGTATGGGTGTGTTACATTACATTCACTAGTAGGAGTGAGAAAAACATCACGGGGTGGTGCGCATTGTATGGGTGTGTGTTACATTACATTCCCTAGTAGCAGTGAGAAAAACATCACGGGGTGGTGCGCATTGTATGGGTGTGTGTTACATTACATTCACTAGTAGGAGTAAAAAAACATCACGGGGTGGTGCGCATTGTATGGGTGTGTGTTACTTTACATTCACTAGTAGGAGTGAGAAAAACATCACAGGGTGGTGCGCATTGTATGGGTGTGTGTTACATTACATTCACTAGTAGGAGTGAGAAAATCATCACGGGGTGGTGCGCATTGTATGAGTGTGTGTTACATTACATTCACTAGTAGGAGTGAGAAAAACATCACGGGGTGGTGCGCATTGTATGGGTGTGTGTTACATTACATTGACTAGTTGGAGTGAAAAAACATCACGGGGTGGTGCGCATTGTATGGGTGTGTGTTACATTACATTCACTAGTAGGAGTGAGAAAAAGATCACGGGGTGGTGCCCATTGTACGGGTGTTTGTTACATTAGATTCACTACTAGGAGTCAGAAAATCATCACGGGGTGGTGCGCATTGTATGGGTGTGTGTTACATTACATTCACTGCTAGGAGTGAGAAAAACATCACTGGGTGGTGCGCATTGTATGGGTGTGTGTTACTTAAATTTCACTAGTAGGAGTGAGAAAAACATCACGGGGTGGTGCGCATTGAATGGGTGTGTGTTACATTCGATTCACTAGTAGGAGTGAGAAAAATATCACGGGGTGGTGCGCATTGTATGGATGTGTGTTACATTCAACTCACTAGTAGGAGTGAGAAAAACATCACGGGGTGGTGCGCATTGTATGGGTGTGTGTTACATTAGATTCACTAGTAGGAGTGAGAAAATCATCACGGGGTGGTGCACATTGTATGGGTGTGTGTTACATTACATTCACTCGTAGGAGTGAGAAAAACATCACGGGGTGGTGCGCATTATATGGGTGTGTGTTACATTACATTCACTAGTAGGAGTGAGAAAAACATCACGGGGTGGTGCGCATTGTATGGGTGTGTGTTACATTAGATTCACTAGTAGGAGTGAGAAAAACATCACGGGGTGGTGCGCATTGTATGGGTGTGTGTTACATTACATTCACTAGTAGGAGTGAGAAAAACATCACGGGGTGGTGCGCATTGTATGGGTGTGTGTTACATTAGATTCACTAGTAGGAGTGAGAAAATCATCACGGGGTGGTGCACATTGTATGGGTGTGTGTTACATTACATTCACTAGTAGGAGTGAGAAAAACATCACGGGGTTGTGCGCATTGTATTGGTGTGTGTTACATTACATTCACTAGTAGGAGTGACAAAAACATCACGGGGTGGTGCGCATTGTATGGGTGTGTGTTACATTACATTCACTGCTAGGAGTGAGAAAAACATCACGGGGTGGTGCGCATTGTATGGGTGTGTGTTACATTACATTCACTAGTAGGAGTGAGAAAAACATCACGGGGTGGTGCGCATTGTATGGGTGTGTTACATTTGATTCACTAGTAGGAGTGAGAAAAACATCACGGGGTGGTGCGCATTGTATGGGTGTGTGTTACATTACATTCACTAGTAGGAGTGAGAAAAACATCATGGGGTGGTGCGCATTGTATGGGTGTGTGTTACATTGCATTCACTCGTAGGAGTGAGAAAAACATCACGGGTTGGTGCGCATTGTATGGGTGTGTGTTACATTACATTCACTCGTAGGAGTGAGAAAAACATCACAGGGTGGTGCGCATTGTATGGGTGTGTGTTACATTACATTCACTAGTAGGAGTGAGAAAAACATCACGGGGTGGTGCGCATTGTATGGGTGTGTGTTACATTACATTCACTAGTAGGAGTGAGAAAAACATCACGGGGTGGTGCGCATTGTATGGGTGTGTGTTACATTAGATTCACTAGTAGGAGTGAGAAAATCATCACGGGGTGGTGCGCATTGTATGGGTGTTTGTTACATTACATACACTAGTAGGAGTGAGAAAAATATCACGGGGTGGTGCGCAATGTATGGGTGTGTGTTACATTACATTCACTACTAGGAGTGAGAAAAACATCACGGGGTGGTGCGCATTGTATGGGTGTGTGTTACATTACATTCACTAGTAGGAGTGAGAAAAACATCACGGGGTGGTGCGCATTGTATGGGTGTGTGTTACATTACATTCACTAGTAGGAGTGAGAAAAACATCACGGGGTGGTGCGCATTGTATGGGTGTGTGTTACATTACATTCACTAGTAGGAGTGACAAAAACATCACGGGGTGGTGCGCATTGTATGGGTGTGTGTTACATTACATTCACTAGTAGGAGTGAGAAAAACATCACGGGGTCTTGCGCATTGTATGGGTGTGTGTTACATTACATTCACTAGTAGGAGTGAGAAAAACATCACGGGGTGGTGCGCATTGTATTGGTGTGTGTTACATTACATTCACTAGTAGGAGTGAGAAAAACATCACGGGGTGGTGCGCATTTTATGGGTGTGTGTTACATTACATTCACTAGTAGGAGTGAGAAAAACATCACGGGGTGGTGCGCATTGTATGGGTGTGTGTTACATTAGATTCACTAGTATGAGTGAGAAAAACATCACGGGGTGGTGCGCATTGTATGGGTGTTTGTTACATTACATACACTAGTAGGAGTGAGAAAAATATCACGGGGTGGTGCGCAATGTATGGGTGTGTGTTACATTACATTCACTAGTAGGAGTGAGAAAAACATCACGGGGTGGTGCGCATTGTATGGGTGTGTGTTACATTACATTCACTAGTAGGAGTGAGAAAAACATCACGGTGTGGTGCGCATTGTATGGGTGTGTGTTACATTACATTCACTAGTAGGAGTGAGAAAAACATCACGGGGTGGTGCGCATTGTATGGGTGTGTGTTACATTACATTCACTAGTAGGAGTGAGAAAAACATCACGGGGTGGTGCGCATTGTATGGGTGTGTGTTACATTAGATTCACTAGTAGGAGTGAGAAAAACATCACGGGGTGGTGCGCATTGTATGGGTGTGTGTTACATTACATTCACTAGTAGGAGTGAGAAAAACATCACGGGGTGGTGCGCATTGTATGGGTGAGTGTTACATTAGATTCACTAGTAGGAGTGAGAAAAACATCACGGGGTGGTGCGCATTGTATGGGTGTGTGTTACATTACATTCACTAGTAGGAGTGAGAAAAACATCACGGGGTGGTGCGCATTGTATGGGTGTGTGTTACATTACATTCACTAGTAGGAGTGAGAAAAACATCACGGGGTGGTGCGCATTGTATGGGTGTGTGTTACACTACATTCACTAGTAGGAGTGAGAAAAACATCACGGGGTGGTGCGCATTGTATGGGTGTGTGTTACACTACATTCACTAGTAGGAGTGAGAAAAACATCACGGGGTGGTGCGCATTGTATGGGTGTGTGTTACATTACATTCACTAGTAGGAGTGAGAAAAACATCACGGGGTGGTGCGCAGTGTATGGGTGTGTGTTACATTACATTCACTAGTAGAAGTGAGAAAAACATCACGGGGTGGTGCGCATTGTATGGGTGTGTGTTACATTACATTCACTAGTAGGAGTGAGAAAAACATCACGGGGTGGTGCGCATTGTATGGGTGTTTGTTACATTAGATTCACTAGTAGGAGTGAGAAAATCATCACGGGGTGGTGCGCATTGTATGGGGGTGTGTTACATTAGATTCACTAGTAGGAGTGAGAGAAACATCACGGTGTGGTGCGCATTGTATGGGTGTGTGTTACATTAGATTCACTAGTAGGAGTGAGAGAAACATCACGGGGTGGTGCGCATTTTATGGGTGTGCGTTACATTACATTCACTAGTAGGAGTGAGAGAAACATCACGGGGTGGTGCGCATTGTATGGGTGTGTGTTACATTACATTCACTAGTAGGAGTGAGAAAAACATCACGGGGTGGTGCGCATTGTATGGGTGTGTGTTACATTACATTCACTAGTAGGAGTGAGAAAAACAGCACGGGGTGGTGCGCATTGTATGGGTGTGTGTTACATTACATTCACTAGTAGGAATGAGAAAAACACAACGGGGTGGTGTGCATTGTATGGGTGTGTTACATTACATTCACTAGTAGGAGTGAGAAAAACATCACGGGGTGGTGCGCATTGTATGGGTGTGTGTTACATTACATTCACTAGTAGGAGTGAGAAAAACATCACGGGGTGGTGCGCATTGTATGGGTGTGTGTTACATTACATTCACTAGTAGGAGTAAAAAAACATCACGGGGTGGTGCGCATTGTATGGGTGTGTGTTACATTACATTCACTAGTAGGAGTGAGAAAAACATCACGGGGTGGTGCGCATTGTATGGGTGTGTGTTACATTACATTCACTAGTAGGAGTGAGAAAATCATCACGGGGTGGTGCGCATTGTATGAGTGTGTGTTACATTACATTCACTAGTAGGAGTGAGAAAAACATCACGGGGTGGTGCGCATTGTATGGGTGTGTGTTACATTACATTCACTAGTTGGAGTGAGAAAAACATCACGGGGTGGTGCGCATTGTATGGGTGTGTGTTACATTACATTCACTAGTAGGAGTGAGAAAAAGATCACGGGGTGGTGCGCATTGTACGGGTGTTTGTTACATTAGATTCACTAGTAGGAGTCAGAAAATCATCACGGGGTGGTGCGCATTGTATGGGTGTGTGTTACATTACATTCACTAGTAGGAGTGAGAAAAACTTCACGGGGTGGTGCGCATTGTATGGGTGTGTGTTACACTACATTCACTACTAGCAGTGAGAAAAACATCAAGGGGTGGTGCGCATTGTATGGGTGTGTGTTACACTACATTCACTAGTAGGAGTGAGAAAAACATCATGGGGTGGTGCGCATTGTATGGGTGTGTGTTACATTACATTCACTAATAGGAGTGAGAAAAACATCACGGGGTGGTGCGCATTGTATGGGTGTGTGTTACACTACATTCACTAGTAGGAGTGAGAAAAACATCACGGGGTGGTGCGCATTGTATGGGTGTGTGTTACACTACATTCACTAGTAGGAGTGAGAAAAACATCACGGGGTGGTGCGCATTGTATGGATGTGTGTTACATTACATTCACTAGTAGGAGTGAGAAAAACATCACGGGGTGGTGCGCATTGTATGGGTGTTTGTTACATTAGATTCACTAGTAGGAGTGAGAAATCATCACGGGGTGGTGCGCATTGTATGGGTGTGTGTTAACATTACATTCACTAGTAGGAGTGAGAAAAACATCACGGGGTGGTGCGCATTGTATGGGTGTGTGTTACATTACATTCACTAGTAGAAGTGAGAAAAACATCACGGGGTGGTGCGCATTGTATGGGTGTGTGTTACATTACATTCACTAGTAGGAGTGAGAAAAACATCACGGGGTGGTGCGCATTGTATGGGTGTTTGTTACATTAGATTCACTAGTAGGAGTGAGAAAATCATCACGGGGTGGTGCGCATTGTATGGGTGTGTGTTATATTAGATTCACTAGTAGGAGCGAGAGAAACATCACGGGGTGGTGCGCATTGTATGGGTGTGTGTTACATTAGATTCACTAGTAGGGAGTGAGAGAAACATCACGGGGTGGTGCGCATTTTATGGGTGTGCGTTACATTACATTCACTAGTAGGAGTGAGAGAAACATCACAGTGTGGGGCGCATTGTATGGGTGTGTGTTACATTACATTCACTAGTAGGAGTGAGAAAAACATCACGGGGTGGTGCGCATTGTATGGGTGTGTGTTACATTACATTCACTAGTAGGAGTGAGGAAAACAGCACGGGGTGGTGCGCATTGTATGGGTGTGTGTTACATTACATTCACTAGTAACAATGAGAAAAACACAACGGGGTGGTGTGCATTGTATGGGTGTGTTACATTACATTCACTAGTAGGAGTGAGAAAAACATCACGGGGTGGTGCGCATTGTATGGGTGTGTGTTACATTACATTCACTAGTAGCAGTGAGAAAAACATCACGGAGTGGTGCGCATTGTATGGGTGTGTGTTACATTACATTCACTAGTAGGAGTAAAAAAACATCACGGGGTGGTGCGCATTGTATGGGTGTGTGTTACATTACATTCACTAGTAGGAGTGAGAAAAACATCACGGGGTGGTGCGCATTGTATGGGTGTGTGTTACATTACATTCACTAGTAGGAGTGAGAAAATCATCACGGGGTGGTGCGCATTGTATGAGTGTGTGTTACATTACATTCACTAGTAGGAGTGAGAAAAACATCACGGGGTGGTGCGCATTTTATGGGTGTGTGTTACATTACATTCACTAGTTGGAGTGAGAAAAACATCACGGGGTGGTGCGCATTGTATGGGTGTGTGTTACATTACATTCACTAGTAGGAGTGAGAAAAGATCACGGGGTGGTGCGCATTGTACGGGTGTTTGTTACATTAGATTCACTACTAGGAGTCAGAAAATCATCACGGGGTGGTGCGCATTGTATGGGTGTGTGTTACATTACATTCACTAGTAGGAGTGAGAAAAACATCACGGGGTGGTGCGCATTTTATGGGTGTGTGTTACACTACATTCACTACTAGCAGTGAGAAAAACATCAAGGGGTGGTGCGCATTGTATGGGTGTGTGTTACACTACATTCACTAGTAGGAGTGAGAAAAACATCACGGGGTGGTGCGCATTGTATGGGTGTGTGTTACATTACATTCACTAGTAGGAGTGAGAAAAACATCACGGGGTGGTGCGCATTGTAAGGGTGTTTGTTACATTAGATTCACTAGTAGGAGTGCGAAAATCATCACGGGGTGGTGCGCATTGTATGGGTTTGTGTTAACATTACATTCACTAGTAGGAGTGAGAAAAACATCACGGGGTGTTGCGCATTGTATGGGTGTGTGTTACATTACATTCACTAGTAGGAGTGAGAAAAACATCACGGGGTGGTGCACATTGTATGGGTGTGTGTTACATTAGATTCACTAGTAGGAGTGAGAAAATCATCACGGGGTTGTGCGCATTGTAGGTGTGTTTGTTACATTAGATTCACTAAAAGGAGTGAGAAAATCATCACGGGGTGCTGCGCATTGTATGGGTGTGTGTTACATTACATTCACTAGTAGGAGTGAGAAAAACATCACGGGGTGGTGCGCATTGTATGGGTGTGTGTTACACTACATTCACTACTAGCAGTGAGAAAAACATCACGGGGTGGTGCGCATTGTATGGGTGTGTGTTACACTACATTCACTAGTAGGAGTGAGAAAAACATCACGGGGTGGTGCGCATTGTATGGGTGTGTTTTACATTACATTCACTAGTAGGAGTGAGAAAAACATCACGGGGTGGTGCGCATTGTATGGGTGTTTGTTACATTAGATTCACTAGTAGGAGTGAGAAAATCATCACGGGGTGGTGCGCATTGTATGTATGTGTGTTAACATTACCTTCACTAGTAGGAGTGAGAAAAACATCACGGGGTGGTGCGCATTTTATGGGTGTGTGTTACATTACATTCACTAGTAGGAGTGAGAAAAACATCACGGGGTGGTGCGCATTGTATGGGTGTGTGTTACACTACATTCACTAGTAGGAGTGAGAAAAACATCACGGGGTGGTGCGCATTGTATGGATGTGTGTTACATTACATTCACTAGTAGGAGTGAGAAAAACATCACGGGGTGGTGCGCATTGTACGGGTGTTTGTTACATTAGATTCACTAGTAGGAGTGAGAAAATCATCACGGGGTGGTGCGCATTGTATGGGTGTGTGTTAACATTACATTCACTAGTAGGAGTGAGAAAACCATCACGGGGTGGTGCGCATTGTATGGGTGTGTGTTACATTACATTCACTAGTAGAAGTGAGAAAAACATCACGGGGTGGTGCCCATTGTATCGGTGTGTGTTACATTACATTCACTAGTAGGAGTGAGAAAAACATCACGGGGTGGTGCGCATTGTATGGGTGTTTGTTACATTAGATTCACTAGTAGGAGTGAGAAAATCATCACGGGGTGGTGCGCATTGTATGGGTGTGTGTTACATTAGATTCACTAGTAGGAGTGAGAGAAACATCACGGGGTGGTGCGCATTGTATGGGTGTGTGTTACATTAGATTCACTAGTAGGAGTGAGAGAAACATCACGGGGTGGTGCGCATTTTATGGGTGTGCGTTACATTACATTCACTAGTAGGAGTGAGAGAAACATCACAGGGTGGGGCGCATTGTATGGGTGTGTGTTACATTACATTCACTAGTAGGAGTGAGAAAAACATCACGGGGTGGTGCGCATTGTATGGGTGTGTGTTACATTACATTCACTAGTAGGAGTGAGAAAAACATCACGGGGTGGTGCGCATTGTATGGGTGTGTGTTACATTACATTCACTAGTAAGAATGAGAAAAACACAACGGGGTGGTGTGCATTGTATGGGTGTGTTACATTACATTCACTAGTAGGAGTGAGAAAAACATCACGGGGTGGTGCGCATTGTATGGGTGTGTGTTACATTACATTCCCTAGTAGCAGTGAGAAAAACATCACGGGGTGGTGCGCATTGTATGGGTGTGTGTTACATTACATTCACTAGTAGGAGTAAAAAAACATCACGGGGTGGTGCGCATTGTATGGGTGTGTGTTACATTACATTCACTAGTAGGAGTGAGAAAAACATCACAGGGTGGTGCGCATTGTAGGGGTGTGTGTTACATTACATTCACTAGTAGGAGTGAGAAAATCATCACGGGGTGGTGCGCATTGTATGAGTGTGTGTTACATTACATTCACTAGTAGGAGTGAGAAAAACATCACGGGGTGGTGCGCATTGTATGGGTGTGTGTTACATTACATTGACTAGTTTGAGTGAAAAAACATCACGGGGTGGTGCGCATTGTATGGGTGTGTGTTACATTACATTCACTAGTAGGAGTGAGAAAAAGATCACGGGGTGGTGCCCATTGTACGGGTGTTTGTTACATTAGATTCACTACTAGGAGTCAGAAAATCATCACGGGGTGGTGCGCATTGTATGGGTGTGTGTTACATTACATTCACTGCTAGGAGTGAGAAAAACATCACGGGGTGGTGCGCATTGTATGGGTGTGTGTTACATTAGATTCACTAGTAGGAGTGAGAAAAACATCACGGGGTGGTGCGCATTGAATGGGTGTGTGTTACATTCGATTCACTAGTAGGAGTGAGAAAAATATCACGGGGTGGTGCGCATTGTATGGATGTGTGTTACATTCAATTCACTAGTAGGAGTGAGAAAAACATCACGGGGTGGTGCGCATTGTATGGGTGTGTGTTACATTAGATTCACTAGTAGGAGTGAGAAAATCATCACGGGGTGGTGCACATTGTATGGGTGTGTGTTACATTACATTCACTCGTAGGAGTGAGAAAAACATCACGGGGTGGTGCGCATTATATGGGTGTGTGTTACATTACATTCACTAGTAGGAGTGAGAAAAACATCACGGGGTGGTGCGCATTGTATGGGTGTGTGTTACATTAGATTCACTAGTAGGAGTGAGAAAAACATCACGGGGTGGTGCGCATTGTATGGGTGTGTGTTACATTACATTCACTAGTAGGAGTGAGAAAAACATCACGGGGTGGTGCGCATTGTATGGGTGTGTGTTACATTAGATTCACTAGTAGGAGTGAGAAAATCATCACGGGGTGGTGCACATTGTATGGGTGTGTGTTACATTACATTCACTAGTAGGAGTGAGAAAAACATCACGGGGTTGTGCGCATTGTATTGGTGTGTGTTACATTACATTCACTAGTAGGAGTGAGAAAAACATCACGGGGTGGTGCGCATTGTATGGGTGTGTGTTACATTACATTCACTGCTAGGAGTGAGAAAAACATCACGGGGTGGTGCGCATTGTATGGGTGTGTGTTACATTACATTCACTAGTAGGAGTGAGAAAAACATCACGGGGTGGTGCGCATTGTATGGGTGTGTTACATTTGATTCACTAGTAGGAGTGAGAAAAACATCACGGGGTGGTGCGCATTGTATGGGTGTGTGTTACATTACATTCACTAGTAGGAGTGAGAAAAACATCATGGGGTGGTGCGCATTGTATGGGTGTGTGTTACATTGCATTCACTCGTAGGAGTGAGAAAAACATCACGGGTTGGTGCGCATTGTATGGGTGTGTGTTACATTACATTCACTCGTAGGAGTGAGAAAAACATCACGGGGTGGTGCGCATTGTATGGGTGTGTGTTACATTACATTCACTAGTAGGAGTGAGAAAAACATCACGGGGTGGTGCGCATTGTATGGGTGTGTGTTACATTACATTCACTAGTAGGAGTGAGAAAAACATCACGGGGTGGTGCGCATTGTATGGGTGTGTGTTACATTAGATTCACTAGTAGGAGTGAGAAAATCATCACGGGGTGGTGCGCATTGTATGGGTGTTTGTTACATTACATACACTAGTAGGAGTGAGAAAAATATCACGGGGTGGTGCGCAATGTATGGGTGTGTGTTACATTACATTCACTACTAGGAGTGAGAAAAACATCACGGGGTGGTGCGCATTGTATGGGTGTGTGTTACATTACATTCACTAGTAGGAGTGAGAAAAACATCACGGGGTGGTGCGCATTGTATGGGTGTGTGTTACATTACATTCACTAGAAGGAGTGAGAAAAACATCACGGGGTGGTGCGCATTGTATGGGTGTGTGTTACATTACATTCACTAGTAGGAGTGACAAAAACATCACGGGGTGGTGCGCATTGTATGGGTGTGTGTTACATTACATTCACTAGTAAGAGTGAGAAAAACATCACGGGGTCTTGCGCATTGTATGGGTGTGTGTTACATTACATTCACTAGTAGGAGTGAGAAAAACATCACGGGGTGGTGCGCATTGTATTGGTGTGTGTTACATTACATTCACTAGTAGGAGTGAGAAAAACATCACGGGGTGGTGCGCATTTTATGGGTGTGTGTTACATTACATTCACTAGTAGGAGTGAGAAAAACATCACGGGGTGGTGCGCATTGTATGGGTGTGTGTTACATTAGATTCACTAGTATGAGTGAGAAAAACATCACGGGGTGGTGCGCATTGTATGGGTGTTTGTTACATTACATACACTAGTAGGAGTGAGAAAAATATCACGGGGTGGTGCGCAATG
Organism: Cavia porcellus; assembly: GCF_034190915.1. Lineage (NCBI taxonomy): Eukaryota > Metazoa > Chordata > Mammalia > Rodentia > Caviidae > Cavia > Cavia porcellus. Next base: position 136,861 of record NW_026947615.1, on the reverse strand, counting down.
TATGGGTGTGTGTTACATTACATTCACTAGTAGGAGTGAGAAAAACATCACGGGGTGGTGCGCATTGTATGGGTGAGTGTTACATTAGATTCACTAGTAGGAGTGAGAAAAACATCACGGGGTGGTGCGCATTGTATTGGTGTGTGTTACATTACATTCACTAGTAGTAGTGAGAAAAACATCACGGGGTGGTGCGCATTGTATGGGTGTGTGTTACATTACATTCACTAGTAGGAGTGAGAAAAACATCACGGGGTGGTGCGCATTGTATGGGTGTGTGTTACATTACATTCACTAGTAGGAGTGAGAAAAACATCACGGGGTGGTGCGCATTGTATGGGTGTGTTACATTAGATTCACTAGTAGGAGTGAGAAAAACATCACGGGGTGGTGCGCATTGTATGGGTGTGTGATACATTACATTCACTAGTAGGAGTGAGAAAAACATCACGGGGTGGTGCGCATTGTATGGGTGTGTGTTACATTACATTCACTAGTAGGAGTGAGAAAAACATCCCGGGGTGGTGCGCATTGTATGGGTGTGTGTTACATTACATTCACTTGTAGGAGTGAGAAAAACATCACGGGGTGGTGCGCATTGTATGGGTGTGTGTTACATTACATTCACTCGTAGGAGTGAGAAAAACATCACGGGGTGGTGCGCATTGTATGGGTGTGTGTTACATTACATTCACTAGTAGGAGTGAGAAAAACATCACGGGGTGGTGCGCATTGTATGGGTGTGTGTTACATTAGATTCACTAGTAGGAGTGAGAAAATCATCACGGGGTGGTGCGCATTGTATGGGTGTTTGTTACATTACATTCACAAGTAGGAGTGAGAAAAACATCACGGGGTGGTGCGCATTGTATGGTTGTGTGTTACATTACATTCACTAGTAGGAGTGAGAAAAACATCACGGGGTGGTGCGCATTTTATGGGTGTGTGTTACATTAGATTCACTAGTAGGTGTGAGAAAAACATCACGAGGTGGTGCGCATTGTATGGGTGTGTGTTACATTAGATTCACTAGTAGGAGTGAGAAAATCATCACGGGGTGGTGCACATTGTATGGGTGTGTGTTACATTACATTCACTAGTAGGAGTGAGAAAAACATCACGGGGTTGTGCGCATTGTATTGGTGTGTGTTACATTACATTCACTAGTAGGAGTGAGAAAAACATCACGGGGTGGTGCGCATTGTATGGGTGTGTGTTACATTACATTCACTAGTAGGAGTGAGAAAAACATCACGGGGTGGTGCGCATTGTATGGGTGTTTGTTACATTAGATTCACTAGCAGGAGTGAGAAAATCATCACGGGGTGGTGCGCATTGTATGGGTGTGTGTTACATTACATTCACTAGTAGGAGTGAGAAAAACATCACGGGGTGGTGCGCATTGTATGGGTGTGTGTTACATTAGATTCACTAGTAGGAGTGAGAAAAACATCACGGGGTGGTGCGCATTGTAAGGGTGTTTGTTACATTAGATTCACTAGTAGGAGTGCGAAAATCATCACGGGGTGGTGCGCATTGTATGGGTTTGTGTTAACATTACATTCACTAGTAGGAGTGAGAAAAACATCACGAGGTGTTGCGCATTGTATGGGTGTGTGTTACATTACATTCACTAGTAGGAGTGAGAAAAACATCACGGGGTGGTGCACATTGTATGGGTGTGTGTTACATTAGATTCACTAGTAGGAGTGAGAAAATCATCACGGGGTTGTGCTCATTGTAGGTGTGTTTGTTACATTAGGTTCACTAGAAGGAGTGAGAAAATCATCACGGGGTGCTGCGCATTGTATGGGTGTGTGTTACATTACATTCACTAGTAGGAGTGAGAAAAACATCACGGGGTGGTGCGCATTGTATGGGTGTGTGTTACACTACATTCACTACTAGCAGTGAGAAAAACATCACGGGGTGGTGCGCATTGTATGGGTGTGTGTTACACTACATTCACTAGTAGGAGTGAGAAAAACATCACGGGGTGGTGCGCATTGTATGGGTGTGTTTTACATTACATTCACTAGTAGGAGTGAGAAAAACATCACGGGGTGGTGCGCATTGTATGGGTGTTTGTTACATTAGATTCACTAGTAGGAGTGAGAAAATCATCAAGGGGTGGTGCGCATTGTATGGATGTGTGTTAACATTACCTTCACTAGTAGGAGTGAGAAAAACATCACGGGGTGGTGCGCATTTTATGGGTGTGTGTTACATTACATTCACTAGTAGGAGTGAGAAAAACATCACGGGGTGGTGCGCATTGTATGGGTGTGTGTTACACTACATTCACTAGTAGGAGTGAGAAAAACATCACGGGGTGGTGCGCATTGTATGGATGTGTGTTACATTACATTCACTAGTAGGAGTGAGAAAAACATCACGGGGTGGTGCGCATTGTACGGGTGTTTGTTACATTAGATTCACTAGTAGGAGTGAGAAAATCATCACGGGGTGGTGCGCATTGTATGGGTGTGTGTTAACATTACATTCACTAGTAGGAGTGAGAAAAACATCACGGGGTGGTACGCATTGTATGGGTGTGTGTTACATTACATTCACTAGTAGAAGTGAGAAATACATCACGGGGTGGTGCGCATTGTATGGGTATGTGTTACATTACATTCACTAGTAGGAGTGAGAAAAACATCACGGGGTGGTGCGCATTGTATGGGTGTTTGTTACATTAGATTCACTAGTAGGAGTGAGAAAATCATCACGGGGTGGTGCGCATTGTATGGGTGTGTGTTACATTAGATTCACTAGTAGGAGTGAGAGAAACATCACGGGGTGGTGCGCATTGTATGGGTGTGTGTTACATTAGATTCACTAGTAGGAGTGAGAGAAACATCACGGGGTGGTGCGCATTTTATGGGTGTGCGTTACATTACATTCACTAGTAGGAGTGAGAGAAACATCACAGGGTGGGGCGCATTGTATGGGTGTGTGTTACATTACATTCACTAGTAGGAGTGAGAAAAACATCACGGGGTGGTGCGCATTGTATGGGTGTGTGTTACATTACATTCACTAGTAGGAGTGAGAAAAACAGCACGGGGTGGTGCGCATTGTATGGGTGTGTGTTACATTACATTCACTAGTAAGAATGAGAAAAACACAACGGGGTGGTGTGCATTGTATGGGTGTGTTACATTACATTCACTAGTAGGAGTGAGAAAAACATCACGGGGTGGTGCGCATTGTATGGGTGTGTGTTACATTACATTCACTAGTAGCAGTGAGAAAAACATCACGGGGTGGTGCGCATTGTATGGGTGTGTGTTACATTACATTCACTAGTAGGAGTAAAAAAACATCACGGGGTGGTGCGCATTGTATGGGTGTGTGTTACATTACATTCACTAGTAGGAGTGAGAAAAACATCACAGGGTGTTGCGCATTGTATGGGTGTGTGTTACATTACATTCACTAGTAGGAGTGAGAAAATCATCACGGGGTGGTGCGCATTGTATGAGTGTGTGTTACATTACATTCACTAGTAGGAGTGAGAAAAACATCACGGGGTGGTGCGCATTGTATGGGTGTGTGTTACATTACATTGACTAGTTGGAGTGAGAAAAACATCACGGGGTGGTGCGCATTGTATGGGTGTGTGTTACATTACATTCACTAGTAGGAGTGAGAAAAAGATCACGGGGTGGTGCCCATTGTACGGGTTTTTGTTACATTAGATTCACTACTAGGAGTCAGAAAATCATCACGGGGTGGTGCGCATTGTATGGGTGTGTGTTACATTACATTCACTAGTAGGAGTGAGAAAAACATCACGGGGTGGTGCGCATTGTATGGGTGTGTGTTACACTACATTCACTACTAGCAGTGAGAAAAACATCAAGGGGTGGTGCGCATTGTATGGGTGTGTGTTACACTACATTCACTAGTAGGAGTGAGAAAAACATCACGGGGTGGTGCGCATTGTATGGGTGTGTGTTACATTACATTCACTAGTAGGAGTGAGAAAAACATCACGGGGTGGTGCGCATTGTAAGGGTGTTTGTTACATTAGATTCACTAGTAGGAGTGCGAAAATCATCACGGGGTGGTGCGCATTGTATGGGTTTGTGTTAACATTACATTCACTAGTAGGAGTGAGAAAAACATCACGGGGTGTTGCGCATTGTATGGGTGTGTGTTACATTACATTCACTAGTAGGAGTGAGAAAAACATCACGGGGTGGTGCGCATTGTATGGGTGTGTGTTACATTAGATTCACTAGTAGGAGTGAGAAAATCATCACGGGGTTGTGCGCATTGTAGGTGTGTTTGTTACATTAGATTCACTAGAAGGAGTGAGAAAATCATCACGGGGTGCTGCGCATTGTATGGGTGTGTGTTACATTACATTCACTAGTAGGAGTGAGAAAAACATCACGGGGTGGTGCGCATTGTATGGGTGTGTGTTACACTACATTCACTATTAGCAGTGAGAAAAACATCACGGGGTGGTGCGCATTGTATGGGTGTGTGTTACACTACATTCACTAGTAGGAGTGAGAAAAACATCACGGGGTGGTGCGCATTGTATGGGTGTGTTTTACATTACATTCACTAGTAGGAGTGAGAAAAACATCACGGGGTGGTGCGCATTGTATGGGTGTTTGTTACATTAGATTCACTAGTAGGAGTGAGAAAATCATCACGGGGTGGTGCGCATTGTATGGATGTGTGTTAACATTACCTTCACTAGTAGGAGTGAGAAAAACATCACGGGGTGGTGCGCATTTTATGGGTGTGTGTTACATTACATTCACTAGTAGGAGTGAGAAAAACATCACGGGGTGGTGCGCATTGTATGGGTGTGTGTTACATTACATTCACTAGTAGGAGTGAGAAAAACATCACGGGGTGGTGCGCATTGTATGGGTGTTTGTTACATTAGATTCACTAGTAGGAGTGAGAAAATCATCACGGGGTGGTGCGCATTGTATGGGTGTGTGTTACATTAGATTCACTAGTAGGAGTGAGAAAAACATCACGGGGTGGTGCGCATTGTATGGGTGTGTGTTAAATTAGATTCACTAGTAGGAGTGAGAGAAACATCACGGGGTGGTGCGCATTTTATGGGTGTTCGTTACATTACATTCACTAGTAGGAGTGATAGAAACATCACGGGGTGGTGCGCATTGTATGGGTGTGTGTTACATTACATTCACTAGTAGGAGTGAGAAAAACATCACGGGGTGGTGCGCATTGTATGGGTGTGTGTTACATTACATTCACTAGTAGGAGTGAGAAAAACATCACGGGGTGGTGCACATTGTATGGGTGTGGGTTACATTACATTCACTAGTAGGAGTGAGAAAAACACAACGGGGTGGTGCGCATTGTATGGGTGTGTTACATTACATTCACTAGTAGGAGTGAGAAAAACATCACGGGGTGGTGCGCATTGTATGGGTGTGTGTTACATTACATTCACTAGTAGCAGTGAGAAAAACAACACGGGGTGGTGCGCATTGTATGGGTGTGTGTTACATTAGATTCACTAGTAGGAGTAAAAAAACATCACGGGGTGGTGCGCATTGTATGGGTGTGTGTTACATTACATTCACTAGTAGGAGTGAGAAAAACATCACGGGGTGGTGCGCATTTTATGGGTGTGTGTTACATTACATTCACTAGTAGGAGTGAGAAAAACATCACTGGGTGGTGCGCATTGTATGGGTGTGTGTTACATTACAATCACTAGTAGGAGTGAGAAAAACATCACGGGGTGGTGCGCATTGTATGGGTGTTTGTTACATTAGATTCACTAGTAGGAGTGAGAAAATCATCACGGGGTGGTGCGCATTGTATGGGTGTGTGTTACATTACATTCACTAGTAGGAGTGAGAAAAACATCACGGGGTGGTGCGCATTGTATGGGTGTGTGTTACATTAGATTCACTAGTAGGAGTGAGAAAAACATCACGGGGTGGTGCGCATTGTATGGGTGTGTGTTACATTACATTCACTAATAGGAGTGAGAAAAACATCACGGGGTCTTGCGCATTGTATGGGTGTGTGTTACATTACATTCACTAGTAGGAGTGAGAAAAACATCACGGGGTGGTGCGCATTGTATGGGTGTGTGTTACATTACATTCACTAGTAGGAGTGAGAAAAACATCAAGGCGTGGTGCGCACTGTATGGGTGTGTGTTACATTACATTCACTAGAAGGAGTGAGAAAAACATCACGGGGTGGTGCGCACTGTATGGGTGTGTGTTACATTACATTCACTAGTAGGAGTGAGAAAAACATCACGGGGTGGTGCGCATTGTATGGGTGTGTGTTACATTAGATTCACTAGTAGGAGTGAGAAAAACATCACGAGGTGGTGCGCATTGTATGGGTGTGTGTTACATTACATTCACTAGTAGGAGTGAGAAAAACATCACGGGGTGGTGCGCATTGTATGGGTGTGTGTTACATTAGATTCACTAGTAGGAGTGAGAAAAACATCACGGGGTGGTGCGCATTGCATGGGTGTGTGTTACATTACATTCACTAGTAGGAGTGAGAAAAACATCACTGGGTGGTGCGCATTATATGGGTGTGTGTTACATTAGATTCACTAGTAGGAGTGAGAAAAACATCACGGGGTGGTGCGCATTGTATGGGTGTGTGTTACATTACATTCACTAGTAGGAGTGAGAAAAACATCACGGGGTGGTGCGCATTGTATGGGTGTGTGTTACATTAGATTCACTAGTAGGAGTGAGAAAATCATCACGGGGTGGTGCGCATTGTATGAGTGTGTGTTACATTACATTCACTAGTAGGAGTGAGAAAAACATCACGGGGTGGTGCGCATTGTATGGGTGTGTGTTACATTACATTCACTAGTTGGAGTGAGAAAAACATCACGGGGTGGTGCGCATTGTATGGGTGTGTGTTACATTACATTCACTAGTAGGAGTTAGAAAAAGATCACGGGGTGGTGCGCATTGTACGGGTGTTTGTTACATTAGATTCACTACTAGGAGTCAGAAAATCATCACGGGGTGGTGCGCATTGTATGGGTGTGTGTTACATTACATTCACTAGTAGGAGTGAGAAAAACATCACGGGGTGGTGCGCATTGTATGGGTGTGTGTTACACTACATTCACTACTAGCAGTGAGAAAAACATCAAGGGGTGGTGCGCATTGTATGGGTGTGTGTTACACTACATTCACTAGTAGGAGTGAGAAAAACATCATGGGGTGGTGCGCATTGTATGGGTGTGTGTTACATTACATTCACTAGTAGGAGTGAGAAAAACATCACGGGGTGGTGCGCATTGTATGGGTGTTTGTTACATTAGATTCACTAGCAGGAGTGAGAAAATCATCACGGGGTGGTGCGCATTGTATGGGTGTGTGTTACATTACATTCACTAGTAGGAGTGAGAAAAACATCACGGGGTGGTGCGCATTGTATGGGTGTGTGTTACATTAGATTCACTAGTAGGAGTGAGAAAAACATCACGGGGTGGTGCGCATTGTAAGGGTGTTTGTTACATTAGATTCACTAGTAGGAGTGAGAAAATCATCACGGGGTGGTGCGCATTGTATGGGTTTGTGTTAACATTACATTCACTAGTAGGAGTGAGAAAAACATCACGAGGTGTTGCGCATTGTATGGGTGTGTGTTACATTACATTCACTAGTAGGAGTGAGAAAAACATCACGGGGTGGTGCACATTGTATGGGTGTGTGTTACATTAGATTCACTAGTAGGAGTGAGAAAATCATCACGGGGTTGTGCGCATTGTAGGTGTGTTTGTTACATTAGATTCACTAGAAGGAGTGAGAAAATCATCACGGGGTGCTGCGCATTGTATGGGTGTGTGTTACATTACATTCACTAGTAGGAGTGAGAAAAACATCACGGGGTGGTGCGCATTGTATGGGTGTGTGTTACACTACATTCACTACTAGCAGTGAGAAAAACATCACGGGGTGGTGCGCATTGTATGGGTGTGTGTTACACTACATTCACTAGTAGGAGTGAGAAAAACATCACGGGGTGGTGCGCATTGTATGGGTGTGTTTTACATTACATTCACTAGTAGGAGTGAGAAAAACATCACGGGGTGGTGCGCATTGTATGGGTGTTTGTTACATTAGATTCACTAGTAGGAGTGAGAAAATCATCACGGGGTGGTGCGCATTGTATGGATGTGTGTTAACATTACCTTCACTAGTAGGAGTGAGAAAAACATCACGGGGTGGTGCGCATTTTATGGGTGTGTGTTACATTACATTCACTAGTAGGAGTGAGAAAAACATCACGGGGTGGTGCGCATTGTATGGGTGTGTGTTACACTACATTCACTAGTAGGAGTGAGAAAAACATCACGGGGTGGTGCTCATTGTATGGATGTGTGTTACATTACATTCACTAGTAGGAGTGAGAAAAACATCACGGGGTGGTGCGCATTGTACGGGTGTTTGTTACATTAGATTCACTAGTAGGAGTGAGAAAATCATCACGGGGTGGTGCGCATTGTATGGGTGTGTGTTAACATTACATTCACTAGTAGGAGTGAGAAAAACATCACGGGGTGGTGCGCATTGTATGGGTGTGTGTTACATTACATTCACTAGTAGAAGTGAGAAAAACATCACGGGGTGGTGCGCATTGTATGGGTGTGTGTTACATTACATTCACTAGTAGGAGTGAGAAAAACATCACGGGGTGGTGCGCATTGTATGGGTGTTTGTTACATTAGATTCACTAGTAGGAGTGAGAAAATAATCACGGGGTGGTGCGCATTGTATGGGTGTGTGTTACATTAGATTCACTAGTAGGAGTGAGAGAAACATCACGGGGTGGTGCGCATTGTATGGGTGTGTGTTACATTAGATTCACTAGTAGGAGTGAGAGAAACATCACGGGGTGGTGCGCATTTTATGGGTGTGCGTTACATTACATTCACTAGTAGGAGTGAGAGAAACATCACAGGGTGGGGCGCATTGTATGGGTGTGTGTTACATTACATTCACTAGTAGGAGTGAGAAAAACATCACGGGGTGGTGCGCATTGTATGGGTGTGTGTTACATTACATTCACTAGTAGGAGTGAGAAAAACAGCACGGGGTGGTGCGCATTGTATGGGTGTGTGTTACATTACATTCACTAGTAAGAATGAGAAAAACACAACGGGGTGGTGTGCATTGTATGGGTGTGTTACATTACATTCACTAGTAGGAGTGAGAAAAACATCACGGGGTGGTGCGCATTGTATGGGTGTGTGTTACATTACATTCACTAGTAGCAGTGAGAAAAACATCACGGGGTGGTGCGCATTGTATGGGTGTGTGTTACATTACATTCACTAGTAGGAGTAAAAAAACATCACGGGGTGGTGCGCATTGTATGGGTGTGTGTTACATTACATTCACTAGTAGGAGTGAGAAAAACATCACAGGGTGGTGCGCATTGTATGGGTGTGTGTTACATTACATTCACTAGTAGGAGTGAGAAAATCATCACGGGGTGGTGCGCATTGTATGGGTGTGTGTTACATTACATTGACTAGTTGGAGTGAGAAAAACATCACGGGGTGGTGCGCATTGTATGGGTGTGTGTTACATTACATTCACTAGTAGGAGTGAGAAAAAGATCACGGGGTGGTGCCCATTGTACGGGTTTTTGTTACATTAGATTCACTACTAGGAGTCAGAAAATCATCACGGGTTGGTGCGCATTGTATGGGTGTGTGTTACATTACATTCACTAGTAGGAGTGAGAAAAACATCACGGGGTGGTGCGCATTGTATGGGTGTGTGTTACACTACATTCACTACTAGCAGTGAGAAAAACATCAAGGGGTGGTGCGCATTGTATGGGTGTGTGTTACACTACATTCACTAGTAGGAGTGAGAAAAACATCACGGGGTGGTGCGCATTGTATGGGTGTGTGTTACATTACATTCACTAGTAGGAGTGAGAAAAACATCACGGGGTGGTGCGCATTGTATGGGTGTGTGTTACACTACATTCACTACTAGCAGTGAGAAAAACATCAAGGGGTGGTGCGCATTGTATGGGTGTGTGTTACACTACATTCACTAGTAGGAGTGAGAAAAACATCACGGGGTGGTGCGCATTGTATGGGTGTGTGTTACATTACATTCACTAGTAGGAGTGAGAAAAACATCACGGGGTGGTGCGCATTGTAAGGGTGTTTGTTACATTAGATTCACTAGTAGGAGTGCGAAAATCATCACGGGGTGGTGCACATTGTATGGGTTTGTGTTAACATTACATTCACTAGTAGGAGTGAGAAAAACATCACGGGGTGTTGCGCATTGTATGGGTGTGTGTTACATTACATTCACTAGTAGGAGTGAGAAAAACATCACGGGGTGGTGCGCATTGTATGGGTGTGTGTTACATTAGATTCACTAGTAGGAGTGAGAAAATCATCACGGGGTTGTGCGCATTGTAGGTGTGTTTGTTACATTAGATTCACTAGAAGGAGTGAGAAAATCATCACGGGGTGCTGCGCATTGTATGGGTGTGTGTTACATTACATTCACTAGTAGGAGTGAGAAAAACATCACGGGGTGGTGCGCATTGTATGGGTGTGTGTTACACTACATTCACTATTAGCAGTGAGAAAAACATCACGGGGTGGTGCGCATTGTATGGGTGTGTGTTACACTACATTCACTAGTAGGAGTGAGAAAAACATCACGGGGTGGTGCGCATTGTATGGGTGTGTTTTACATTACATTCACTAGTAGGAGTGAGAAAAACATCACGGGGTGGTGCGCATTGTATGGGTGTTTGTTACATTAGATTCACTAGTAGGAGTGAGAAAATCATCACGGGGTGGTGCGCATTGTATGGATGTGTGTTAACATTACCTTCACTAGTAGGAGTGAGAAAAACATCACGGGGTGGTGCGCATTTTATGGGTGTGTGTTACATTACATTCACTAGTAGGAGTGAGAAAAACATCACGGGGTGGTGCGCATTGTTTGGGTGTGTGTTACATTACATTCACTAGTAGGAGTGAGAAAAACATCACGGGGTGGTGCGCATTGTATGGGTGTTTGTTACATTAGATTCACTAGTAGGAGTGAGAAAATCATCACGGGGTGGTGCGCATTGTATGGGTGTGTGTTACATTAGATTCACTAGTAGGAGTGAGAAAAACATCACGGGGTGGTGCGCATTGTATGGGTGTGTGTTAAATTAGATTCACTAGTAGGAGTGAGAGAAACATCACGGGGTGGTGCGCATTTTATGGGTGTGCGTTACATTACATTCACTAGTAGGAGTGATAGAAACATCACGGGGTGGTGCGCATTGTATGGGTGTGTGTTACATTACATTCACTAGTAGGAGTGAGAAAAACATCACGGGGTGGTGCGCATTGTATGGGTGTGTGTTACATTACATTCACTAGTAGGAGTGAGAAAAACATCACGGGGTGGTGCACATTGTATGGGTGTGGGTTACATTACATTCACTAGTAGGAGTGAGAAAAACACAACGGGGTGGTGCGCATTGTATGGGTGTGTTACATTACATTCACTAGTAGGAGTGAGAAAAACATCACGGGGTGGTGCGCATTGTATGGGTGTGTGTTACATTACATTCACTAGTAGCAGTGAGAAAAACAACACGGGGTGGTGCGCATTGTATGGGTGTGTGTTACATTAGATTCACTAGTAGGAGTAAAAAAACATCACGGGGTGGTGCGCATTGTATGGGTGTGTGTTACATTACATTCACTAGTAGGAGTGAGAAAAACATCACGGGGTGGTGCGCATTTTACGGGTGTGTGTTACATTACATTCACTAGTAGGAGTGAGAAAAACATCACTGGGTGGTGCGCATTGTATGGGTGTGTGTTACATTACAATCACTAGTAGGAGTGAGAAAAACATCACGGGGTGGTGCGCATTGTATGGGTGTGTGTTACATTACATTCACTAGTAGGAGTGAGAAAAACATCACGGGGTGGTGCGCATTGTACTGGTGTGGGTTACATTACATTGACTAGTAGGAGTGAGAAAAACATCACGGGTTGGTGCGCATTGTATGGGTGTGTGTTACATTACATTCACTAGTAGGAGTGAGAAAAACATCACGGGGTGGTGCGCATTGTATGGGTGTGTGTTACATTACATTCACTAGTAGGAGTGAGAAAAACATCACGGCGTGGTGCGCACTGTATGGGTGTGTGTTACATTACATTCACTAGAAGGAGTGAGAAAAACATCACGGGGTGGTGCGCACTGTATGGGTGTGTGTTACATTACATTCACTAGTAGGAGTGAGAAAAACATCACGGGGTGGTGCGCATTGTATGGGTGTGTGTTACATTAGATTCACTAGTAGGAGTGAGAAAAACATCACGGGGTGGTGCGCATTGTAAGGGTGTTTGTTACATTAGATTCACTAGTAGGAGTGCGAAAATCATCACGGGGTGGTGCGCATTGTATGGGTTTGTGTTAACATTACATTCACTAGTAGGAGTGAGAAAAACATCACGAGGTGTTGCGCATTGTATGGGTGTGTGTTACATTACATTCACTAGTAGGAGTGAGAAAAACATCACGGGGTGGTGCACATTGTATGGGTGTGTGTTACATTAGATTCACTAGTAGGAGTGAGAAAATCATCACGGGGTTGTGCGCATTGTAGGTGTGTTTGTTACATTAGATTCACTAGAAGGAGTGAGAAAATCATCACGGGGTGCTGCGCATTGTATGGGTGTGTGTTACATTACATTCACTAGTAGGAGTGAGAAAAACATCACGGGGTGGTGCGCATTGTATGGGTGTGTGTTACACTACATTCACTACTAGCAGTGAGAAAAACATCACGGGGTGGTGCGCATTGTATGGGTGTGTGTTACACTACATTCACTAGTAGGAGTGAGAAAAACATCACGGGGTGGTGCGCATTGTATGGGTGTGTTTTACATTACATTCACTAGTAGGAGTGAGAAAAACATCACGGGGTGGTGCGCATTGTATGGGTGTTTGTTACATTAGATTCACTAGTAGGAGTGAGAAAATCATCACGGGGTGGTGCGCATTGTATGGATGTGTGTTAACATTACCTTCACTAGTAGGAGTGAGAAAAACATCACGGGGTGGTGCGCATTTTATGGGTGTGTGTTACATTACATTCACTAGTAGGAGTGAGAAAAACATCACGGGGTGGTGCGCATTGTATGGGTGTGTGTTACACTACATTCACTAGTAGGAGTGAGAAAAACATCACGGGGTGGTGCTCATTGTATGGATGTGTGTTACATTACATTCACTAGTAGGAGTGAGAAAAACATCACGGGGTGGTGCGCATTGTACGGGTGTTTGTTACATTAGATTCACTAGTAGGAGTGAGAAAATCATCACGGGGTGGTGCGCATTGTATGGGTGTGTGTTAACATTACATTCACTAGTAGGAGTGAGAAAAACATCACGGGGTGGTGCGCATTGTATGGGTGTGTGTTACATTACATTCACTAGTAGAAGTGAGAAAAATATCACGGGGTGGTGCGCATTGTATGGGTGTGTGTTACATTACATTCACTAGTAGGAGTGAGAAAAACATCACGGGGTGGTGCGCATTGTATGGGTGTTTGTTACATTAGATTCACTAGTAGGAGTGAGAAAATAATCACGGGGTGGTGCGCATTGTATGGGTGTGTGTTACATTAGATTCACTAGTAGGAGTGAGAGAAACATCACGGGGTGGTGCGCATTGTATGGGTGTGTGTTACATTAGATTCACTAGTAGGAGTGAGAGAAACATCACGGGGTGGTGCGCATTTTATGGGTGTGCGTTACATTACATTCACTAGTAGGAGTGAGAGAAACATCACAGGGTGGGGCGCATTGTATGGGTGTGTGTTACATTACATTCACTAGTAGGAGTGAGAAAAACATCACGGGGTGGTGCGCATTGTATGGGTGTGTGTTACATTACATTCACTAGTAGGAGTGAGAAAAACAGCACGGGGTGGTGCGCATTGTATGGGTGTGTGTTACATTACATTCACTAGTAAGAATGAGAAAAACACAACGGGGTGGTGTGCATTGTATGGGTGTGTTACATTACATTCACTAGTAGGAGTGAGAAAAACATCACGGGGTGGTGCGCATTGTATGGGTGTGTGTTACATTACATTCACTAGTAGCAGTGAGAAAAACATCACGGGGTGGTGCGCATTGTATGGGTGTGTGTTACATTACATTCACTAGTAGGAGTAAAAAAACATCACGGGGTGGTGCGCATTGTATGGGTGTGTGTTACATTACATTCACTAGTAGGAGTGAGAAAAACATCACAGGGTGGTGCGCATTGTATGGGTGTGTGTTACATTACATTCACTAGTAGGAGTGAGAAAATCATCACGGGGTGGTGCGCATTGTATGAGTGTGTGTTACATTACATTCACTAGTAGGAGTGAGAAAAACATCACGGGGTGGTGCGCATTGTATGGGTGTGTGTTACATTACATTGACTAGTTGGAGTGAGAAAAACATCACGGGGTGGTGCGCATTGTATGGGTGTGTGTTACATTACATTCACTAGTAGGAGTGAGAAAAAGATCACGGGGTGGTGCCCATTGTACGGGTTTTTGTTACATTAGATTCACTACTAGGAGTCAGAAAATCATCACGGGGTGGTGCGCATTGTATGGGTGTGTGTTACATTACATTCACTAGTAGGAGTGAGAAAAACATCACGGGGTGGTGCGCATTGTATGGGTGTGTGTTACACTACATTCACTACTAGCAGTGAGAAAAACATCAAGGGGTGGTGCGCATTGTATGGGTGTGTGTTACACTACATTCACTAGTAGGAGTGAGAAAAACATCACGGGGTGGTGCGCATTGTATGGGTGTGTGTTACATTACATTCACTAGTAGGAGTGAGAAAAACATCACGGGGTGGTGCGCATTGTATGGGTGTGTGTTACACTACATTCACTACTAGCAGTGAGAAAAACATCAAGGGGTGGTGCGCATTGTATGGGTGTGTGTTACACTACATTCACTAGTAGGAGTGAGAAAAACATCACGGGGTGGTGCGCATTGTATGGGTGTGTGTTACATTACATTCACTAGTAGGAGTGAGAAAAACATCACGGGGTGGTGCGCATTGTAAGGGTGTTTGTTACATTAGATTCACTAGTAGGAGTGCGAAAATCATCACGGGGTGGTGCACATTGTATGGGTTTGTGTTAACATTACATTCACTAGTAGGAGTGAGAAAAACATCACGGGGTGTTGCGCATTGTATGGGTGTGTGTTACATTACATTCACTAGTAGGAGTGAGAAAAACATCACGGGGTGGTGCGCATTGTATGGGTGTGTGTTACATTAGATTCACTAGTAGGAGTGAGAAAATCATCACGGGGTTGTGCGCATTGTAGGTGTGTTTGTTACATTAGATTCACTAGAAGGAGTGAGAAAATCATCACGGGGTGCTGCGCATTGTATGGGTGTGTGTTACATTACATTCACTAGTAGGAGTGAGAAAAACATCACGGGGTGGTGCGCATTGTATGGGTGTGTGTTACACTACATTCACTATTAGCAGTGAGAAAAACATCACGGGGTGGTGCGCATTGTATGGGTGTGTGTTACACTACATTCACTAGTAGGAGTGAGAAAAACATCACGGGGTGGTGCGCATTGTATGGGTGTGTTTTACATTACATTCACTAGTAGGAGTGAGAAAAACATCACGGGGTGGTGCGCATTGTATGGGTGTTTGTTACATTAGATTCACTAGTAGGAGTGAGAAAATCATCACGGGGTGGTGCGCATTGTATGGATGTGTGTTAACATTACCTTCACTAGTAGGAGTGAGAAAAACATCACGGGGTGGTGCGCATTTTATGGGTGTGTGTTACATTACATTCACTAGTAGGAGTGAGAAAAACATCACGGGGTGGTGCGCATTGTTTGGGTGTGTGTTACATTACATTCACTAGTAGGAGTGAGAAAAACATCACGGGGTGGTGCGCATTGTATGGGTGTTTGTTACATTAGATTCACTAGTAGGAGTGAGAAAATCATCACGGGGTGGTGCGCATTGTATGGGTGTGTGTTACATTAGATTCACTAGTAGGAGTGAGAAAAACATCACGGGTTGGTGCGCATTGTATGGGTGTGTGTTACACTACATTCACTAGTAGGAGTGAGAAAAACATCACGGGGTGGTGCGCATTGTATGGGTGTGTGTTACATTACATTCACTAGTAGGAGTGAGAAAAACATCACGGCGTGGTGCGCACTGTATGGGTGTGTGTTACATTACATTCACTAGAAGGAGTGAGAAAAACATCACGGGGTGGTGCGCACTGTATGGGTGTGTGTTACATTACATTCACTAGTAGGAGTGAGAAAAACATCACGGGGTGGTGCGCATTGTATGGGTGTGTGTTACATTAGATTCACTAGTAGGAGTGAGAAAAACATCACGAGGTGGTGCGCATTGTATGGGTGTGTGTTACATTACATTCACTAGTAGGAGTGAGAAAAACATCACGGGGTGGTGCGCATTGTATGGGTGTGTGTTACATTAGATTCACTAGTAGGAGTGAGAAAAACATCACGGGGTGGTGCGCATTGCATGGGTGTGTGTTACATTACATTCACTAGTAGGAGTGAGAAAAACATCACTGGGTGGTGCGCATTATATGGGTGTGTGTTACATTAGATTCACTAGTAGGAGTGAGAAAAACATCACGGGGTGGTGCGCATTGTATGGGTGTGTGTTACATTACATTCACTAGTAGGAGTGAGAAAAACATCACGGGGTGGTGCACATTGTATGGGTGTGTGTTACATTAGATTCACTAGTAGGAGTGAGAAAATCATCACGGGGTGGTGCGCATTGTATGAGTGTGTGTTACATTACATTCACTAGTAGGAGTGAGAAAAACATCACGGGGTGGTGCGCATTGTATGGGTGTGTGTTACATTACATTCACTAGTTGGAGTGAGAAAAACATCACGGGGTGGTGCGCATTGTATGGGTGTGTGTTACATTACATTCACTAGTAGGAGTTAGAAAAAGATCACGGGGTGGTGCGCATTGTACGGGTGTTTGTTACATTAGATTCACTACTAGGAGTCAGAAAATCATCACGGGGTGGTGCGCATTGTATGGGTGTGTGTTACATTACATTCACTAGTAGGAGTGAGAAAAACATCACGGGGTGGTGCGCATTGTATGGGTGTGTGTTACACTACATTCACTACTAGCAGTGAGAAAAACATCAAGGGGTGGTGCGCATTGTATGGGTGTGTGTTACACTACATTCACTAGTAGGAGTGAGAAAAACATCATGGGGTGGTGCGCATTGTATGGGTGTGTGTTACATTACATTCACTAGTAGGAGTGAGAAAAACATCACGGGGTGGTGCGCATTGTAAGGGTGTTTGTTACATTAGATTCACTAGTAGGAGTGCGAAAATCATCACGGGGTGGTGCGCATTGTATGGGTTTGTGTTAACATTACATTCACTACTAGGAGTGAGAAAAACATCACGGGGTGTTGCGCATTGTATGGGTGTGTGTTACATTACATTCACTAGTAGGAGTGAGAAAAACATCACGGGGTGGTGCGCATTGTATGGGTGTGTGTTACATTAGATTCACTAGTAGGAGTGAGAAAATCATCACGGGGTTGTGCGCATTGTAGGGGTGTTTGTTACATTAGATTCACTAGAAGGAGTGAGAAAATCATCACGGGGTGCTGCGCATTGTATGGGTGTGTGTTACATTACATTCACTAGTAGGAGTGAGAAAATCATCACGGGGTGGTGCGCATTGTATGGGTGTGTGTTTCACTACATTCACTACTAGCAGTGAGAAAAACATCACGGGGTGGTGCGCATTGTATGGGTGTGTGTTACACTACATTCACTAGTAGGAGTGAGAAAAACATCACGGGGTGGTGCGCATTGTATGGGTGTGTTTTACATTACATTCACTAGAAGGAGTGAGAAAAACATCACGGGGTGGTGCGCATTGTATGGGTGTTTGTTACATTAGATTCACTAGTAGGAGTGAGAAAATCATCACGGGGTGGTGCGCATTGTATGGATGTGTGTTAACATTACCTTCACTAGTAGGAGTGAGAAAAACATCACGGGGTGGTGCGCATTTTATGGGTGTGTGTTACATTACATTCACTAGTAGGAGTGAGAAAAACATCACGGGGTGGTGCGCATTGTATGGGTGTGTGTTACATTACATTCACTAGTAGGAGTGAGAAAAACATCACGGGGTGGTGCGCATTGTATGGGTGTTTGTTACATTAGATTCACTAGTAGAAGTGAGAAAATCATCACGGGGTGGTGCGCATTGTATGGGTGTGTGTTACATTAGATTCACTAGTAGGAGTGAGAAAAACATCACGGGGTGGTGCGCATTGTATGGGTG
This sequence comes from Cavia porcellus, assembly GCF_034190915.1. Classification (NCBI taxonomy): domain Eukaryota; kingdom Metazoa; phylum Chordata; class Mammalia; order Rodentia; family Caviidae; genus Cavia; species Cavia porcellus. Next base: position 118,428 of record NW_026947615.1, on the reverse strand, counting down.
TGTGTTAAATTAGATTCACTAGTAGGAGTGAGAGAAACATCACGGGGTGGTGCGCATTTTATGGGTGTGCGTTACATTACATTCACTAGTAGGAGTGAGAGAAACATCACGGGGTGGTGCGCATTGTATGGGTGTGTGTTACATTACATTCACTAGTAGGAGTAAAAAAACATCACGGGGTGGTGCGCATTGTATGGGTGTGTGTTACATTACATTCACTAGTAGGAGTGAGAAAAACATCACGGGGTGGTGCGCATTTTATGGGTGTGTGTTACATTACATTCACTAGTAGGAGTGAGAAAACATCACTGGGTGGTGCGCATTGTATGGGTGTGTGTTACATTACAATCACTAGTAGGAGTGAGAAAAACATCACGGGGTGGTGCGCATTGTATGGGTGTGTGTTACATTACATTCACTAGTAGGAGTGAGAAAAATATCACGGGGTGGTGCGCATTGTACTGGTGTGTGTTACATTACATTCACTAGTAGGAGTGAGAAAAACATCACGGGTTGGTGCGCATTGTATGGGTGTGTGTTACATTACATTCACTAGTAGGTGTGAGAAAAACATCACGGGGTGGTGCGCATTGTATGGGTGTTTGTTACATTAGATTCACTAGTAGGAGTGAGAAAATCATCACGGGGTGGTGCGCATTGTATGGGTGTGTGTTACATTACATTCACTAGTAGGAGTGAGAAAAACATCACGGGGTGGTGCGCATTGTATGGGTGTGTGTTACATTAGATTCACTAGTAGGAGTGAGAAAAACATCACGGGGTGGTGCGCATTGTATGGGTGTGTGTTACATTACATTCACTAATAGGAGTGAGAAAAACATCACGGGGTGGTGCGCATTGTATGGGTGTGTGTTACATTACATTCACTAGTAGGAGTGAGAAAAACATCACGGGGTGGTGCGCACTGTATGGGTGTGTGTTACATTACATTCACTAGAAGGAGTGAGAAAAACATCACGGGGTGGTGCGCATTGTATGGGTGTGCGTTACATTACATTCACTAGTAGGAGTGAGAAAAACATCACTGGGTGGTGCGCATTATATGGGTGTGTGTTACATTAGATTCACTAGTAGGAGTGAGAAAAACATCACGGGGTGGTGCGCATTGTATGGGTGTGTGTTACATTAGATTCACTAGTAGGAGTGAGAAAAACATCACGGGGTGGTGCGCATTGCATGGGTGTGTGTTACATTACATTCACTAGTAGGAGTGAGAAAAACATCACTGGGTGGTGCGCACTGTATGGGTGTGTGTTACATTACATTCACTAGAAGGAGTGAGAAAAACATCACGGGGTGGTGCGCACTGTATGGGTGTGTGTTACATTACATTCACTAGTAGGAGTGAGAAAAACATCACGGGGTGGTGCGCATTGTATGGGTGTGTGTTACATTAGATTCAATAGTAGCAGTGAGAAAAACATCACGAGGTGGTGCGCATTGTATGGGTGTGTGTTACATTACATTCACTAGTAGGAGTGAGAAAAACATCACGGGGTGGTGCGCATTGTATGGGTGTGTGTTACATTAGATTCACTAGTAGGAGTGAGAAAAACATCACGGGGTGGTGCGCATTGCATGGGTGTGTGTTACATTACATTCACTAGTAGGAGTGAGAAAAACATCACTGGGTGGTGCGCATTATATGGGTGTGTGTTACATTAGATTCACTAGTAGGAGTGAGAAAAACATCACGGGGTGGTGCGCATTGTATGGGTGTGTGTTACATTACATTCACTAGTAGGAGTGAGAAAAACATCACGGGGTGGTGCGCATTGTATGGGTGTGTGTTACATTAGATTCACTAGTAGGAGTGAGAAAATCATCACGGGGTGGTGCGCATTGTATGAGTGTGTGTTACATTACATTCACTAGTAGGAGTGAGAAAAACATCACGGGGTATTGCGCATTGTATGGGTGTGTGTTACATTACATTCACTAGTTGGAGTGAGAAAAACATCACGGGGTGGTGCGCATTGTATGGGTGTGTGTTACATTACATTCACTAGTAGGAGTGAGAAAAAGATCACGGGGTGGTGCGCATTGTACGGGTGTTTGTTACATTAGATTCACTACTAGGAGTCAGAAAATCATCACGGGGTGGTGCGCATTGTATGGGTGTGTGTTACATTACATTCACTAGTAGGAGTGAGAAAAACATCACGGGGTGGTTCGCATTGTATGGGTGTGTGTTACACTACATTCACTACTAGCAGTGAGAAAAACATCAAGGGGTGGTGCGCATTGTATGGGTGTGTGTTACACTACATTCACTAGTAGGAGTGAGAAAAACATCACGGGGTGGTGCGCATTGTATGGGTGTGTGTTACATTACATTCACTAGTAGGAGTGAGAAAAACATCACGGGGTGGTGCGCATTTTAAGGGTGTTTGTTACATTAGATTCACTAGTAGGAGTGCGAAAATCATCACGGGGTGGTGCGCATTGTATGGGTTTGTGTTAACATTACATTCACTACTAGGAGTGAGAAAAACATCACGGGGTGTTGCGCATTGTATGGGTGTGTGTTACATTACATTCACTAGTAGGAGTGAGAAAAACATCACGGGGTGGTGCGCATTGTATGGGTGTGTGTTACATTAGATTCACTAGTAGGAGTGAGAAAATCATCACCGGGTTGTGAGCATTGTAGGGGTGTTTGTTACATTAGATTCACTAGAAGGAGTGAGAAAATCATCACGGGGTGCTGCGCATTGTATGGGTGTGTGTTACATTACATTCACTAGTAGGAGTGAGAAAAACATCACGGGGTGGTGCGCATTGTATGGGTGTGTGTTACACTACATTCACTACTAGCAGTGAGAAAAACATCACGGGGTGGTGCGCATTGTATGGGTGTGTGTTACACTACATTCACTAGAAGGAGTGAGAAAAACATCACGGGGTGGTGCGCATTGTATGGGTGTGTGTTACACTACATTCACTACTAGCAGTGAGAAAAACATCACGGGGTGGTGCGCATTGTATGGGTGTGTGTTACACTACATTCACTAGAAGGAGTGAGAAAAACATCACGGGGTGGTGCGCATTGTATGGGTGTGTGTTACATTACATTCACTAGTAGGTGTGAGAAAAACATCAAGGAGTGGTGCGCATTGTATGGGTGTTTGTTACATTAGATTCACTAGTAGGAGTGAGAAAAACATCACGGGGTGGTGCGCATTGTATGGGTGTGTTTTACATTACATTCACTAGAAGGAGTGAGAAAAACATCACGGGGTGGTGCGCATTGTATGGGTGTTTGTTACATTAGATTCACTAGTAGGAGTGAGAAAATCATCACGGGGTGGTGCGCATTGTATGGATGTGTGTTAACATTACCTTCACTAGTAGGAGTGAGAAAAACATCACGGGGTGGTGCGCATTTTATGGGTGTGTGTTACATTACATTCACTAGTAGGAGTGAGAAAAACATCACGGGGTGGTGCGCATTGTATGGGTGTGTGTTACATTACATTCACTAGTAGGAGTGAGAAAAACATCACGGGGTGGTGCGCATTGTATGGGTGTTTGTTACATTAGATTCACTAGTAGAAGTGAGAAAATCATCACGGGGTGGTGCGCATTGTATGGGTGTGTGTTAAATTAGATTCACTAGTAGGAGTGAGAGAAACATCACGGGGTGGTGCGCATTTTATGGGTGTGCGTTACATTACATTCACTAGTAGGAGTGAGAGAAACATCACGGGGTGGTGCGCATTGTATGGGTGTGTTACATTACATTCACTAGTAGGAGTGAGAAAAACATCACGGGGTGGTGCGCATTGTATGGGTGTGTGTTACATTAGATTCACTAGTAGGAGTGAGAAAAACATCACGGGGTGGTGCGCATTGTATTGGTGTGTGTTACATTAGATTCACTAGTAGGAGTAAAAAAACATCACGGGGTGGTGCGCATTGTATGGGTGTGTGTTACATTACATTCACTAGTAGGAGTGAGAAAAACATCACGGGGTGGTGCGCATTGTATGGGTGTGTGTTACATTACATTCACTAGTAGGAGTGAGAAAACATCACTGGGTGGTGCGCATTGTATGGGTGTGTGTTACATTACAATCACTAGTAGGAGTGAGAAAAACATCACGGGGTGGTGCGCATTGTATGGGTGTGTGTTACATTACATTCACTAGTAGGAGTGAGAAAAACATCACGGGGTGGTGCGCATTGTACTGGTGTGTGTTACATTACATTCACTAGTAGGAGTGAGAAAAACATCACGGGTTGGTGCGCATTGTATGGGTGTGTGTTACATTACATTCACTAGTAGGTGTGAGAAAAACATCACGGGGTGGTGCGCATTGTATGGGTGTTTGTTACATTAGATTCACTAGTAGGAGTGAGAAAATCATCACGGGGTGGTGCGCATTGTATGGGTGTGTGTTACATTACATTCACTAGTAGGAGTGAGAAAAACATCACGGGGTGGTGCGCATTGTATGGGTGTGTGTTACATTAGATTCACTAGTAGGAGTGAGAAAAACATCACGGGGTGGTGCGCATTGTATGGGTGTGTGTTACATTACATTCACTAATAGGAGTGAGAAAAACATCACGGGGTGGTGCGCATTGTATGGGTGTGTGTTACATTACATTCACTAGTAGGAGTGAGAAAAACATCACGGGGTGGTGCGCAGTGTATGGGTGTGTGTTACATTACATTCACTAGTAGGAGTGAGAAAAACATCACGGCGTGGTGCGCACTGTATGGGTGTGTGTTACATTACATTCACTAGAAGGAGTGAGAAAAACATCACGGGGTGGTGCGCATTGTATGGGTGTGCGTTACATTACATTCACTAGTAGGAGTGAGAAAAACATCACTGGGTGGTGCGCATTATATGGGTGTGTGTTACATTATATTCACTAGTAGGAGTGAGAAAAACATCACGGGGTGGTGCGCATTGTATGGGTGTGTGTTACATTAGATTCACTAGTAGGAGTGAGAAAAACATCACGGGGTGGTGCGCATTGCATGGGTGTGTGTTACATTACATTCACTAGTAGGAGTGAGAAAAACATCACTGGGTGGTGCGCATTATATGGGTGTGTGTTACATTAGATTCACTAGTAGGAGTGAGAAAAACATCACGGGGTGGTGCGCATTGTATGGGTGTGTGTTACATTACATTCACTAGTAGGAGTGAGAAAAACATCACGGGGTGGTGCGCATTGTATGGGTGTTTGTTACATTAGATTCACTAGGAGGAATGAGAAAATCATCACGGGGTGGTGCGCATTGTATGGGTGTGTGTTACATTACATTCACTAATAGGAGTGAGAAAAACATCACGGGGTGGTGCGCATTGTATGGGTGTGTGTTACATTACATTCACTAGTAGGAGTGAGAAAAACATCACGGGGTTGTGCGCATTGTATGGGTGTGTGTTACATTACATTCACTAGTAGGAGTGAGAAAAACATCACGGCGTGGTGCGCACTGTATGGGTGTGTGTTACATTACATTCACTAGAAGTAGTGAGAAAAACATCACGGGGTGGTGCGCATTGTATGGGTGTGTGTTACATTACATTCACTAGTAGGAGTGAGAAAAACATCACGAGGTGGTGCGCATTGTATGGGTGTGTGTTACATTACATTCACTAGTAGGAGTGAGAAAAACATCACGGGGTGGTGCGCATTGTATGGGTGTGTGTTACATTAGATTCACTAGTAGGAGTGAGAAAAACATCACGGGGTGGTGCGCATTGTATGGGTGTTTGTTACATTAGATTCACTAGGAGGAATGAGAAAATCATCACGGGGTGGTGCGCATTGTATGGGTGTGTGTTACATTACATTCACTAATAGGAGTGAGAAAAACATCACGGGGTGGTGCGCATTGTATGGGTGTGTGTTACATTACATTCACTAGTAGGAGTAAAAAAACATCACGGGGTGGTGCGCATTGTATGGGTGTGTGTTACATTACATTCACTAGTAGGAGTGAGAAAAACATCACGGGGTGGTGCGCATTTTATGGGTGTGTGTTACATTACATTCACTAGTAGGAGTGAGAAAACATCACTGGGTGGTGCGCATTGTATGGGTGTGTGTTACATTACAATCACTAGTAGGAGTGAGAAAAACATCACGGGGTGGTGCGCATTGTATGGGTGTGTGTTACATTACATTCACTAGTAGGAGTGAGAAAAACATCACGGGGTGGTGCGCATTGTACTGGTGTGTGTTACATTACATTCACTAGTAGGAGTGAGAAAAACATCACGGGTTGGTGCGCATTGTATGGGTGTGTGTTACATTACATTCACTAGTAGGTGTGAGAAAAACATCACGGGGTGGTGCGCATTGTATGGGTGTTTGTTACATTAGATTCACTAGTAGGAGTGAGAAAATCATCACGGGGTGGTGCGCATTGTATGGGTGTGTGTTACATTACTTTCACTAGTAGGAGTGAGAAAAACATCACGGGGTGGTGCGCATTGTATGGGTGTGTGTTACATTAGATTCACTAGTAGGAGTGAGAAAAACATCACGGGGTGGTGCGCATTGTATGGGTGTGTGTTACATTACATTCACTAATAGGAGTGAGAAAAACATCACGGGGTGGTGCGCATTGTATGGGTGTGTGTTACATTACATTCACTAGTAGGAGTGGGAAAAGCATCACGGGGTGGTGCGCACTGTATGGGTGTGTGTTACATTAGATTCACTAGTAGGAGTGAGAAAAACATCACGGGGTGGTGCGCATTGTATGGGTGTGTGTTACATTACATTCACTAGTAGGAGTGAGAAAAACATCACGGGGTGGTGCGCATTGTATGGGTGTTTGTTACATTAGATTCACTAGGAGGAATGAGAAAATCATCACGGGGTGGTGCGCATTGTATGGGTGTGTGTTACATTACATTCACTAATAGGAGTGAGAAAAACATCACGGGGTGGTGCGCATTGTATGGGTGTGTGTTACATTACATTCACTAGTAGGAGTGAGAAAAACATCACGGGGTGGTGCGCATTGTATGGGTGTGTGTTACATTACATTCACTAGTAGGAGTGAGAAAAACATCACGGCGTGGTGCGCACTGTATGGGTGTGTGTTACATTACATTCACTAGAAGTAGTGAGAAAAACATCACGGGGTGGTGCGCATTGTATGGGTGTGTGTTACATTACATTCACTAGTAGGAGTGAGAAAAACATCACGAGGTGGTGCGCATTGTATGGGTGTGTGTTACATTACATTCACTAGTAGGAGTGAGAAAAACATCACGGGGTGGTGCGCATTGTATGGGTGTGTGTTACATTAGATTCACTAGTAGGAGTGAGAAAAACATCACGGGGTGGTGCGCATTGTATGGGTGTTTGTTACATTAGATTCACTAGGAGGAATGAGAAAATCATCACGGGGTGGTGCGCATTGTATGGGTGTGTGTTACATTACATTCACTAATAGGAGTGAGAAAAACATCACGGGGTGGTGCGCATTGTATGGGTGTGTGTTACATTACATTCACTAGTAGGAGTAAAAAAACATCACGGGGTGGTGCGCATTGTATGGGTGTGTGTTACATTACATTCACTAGTAGGAGTGAGAAAAACATCACGGGGTGGTGCGCATTTTATGGGTGTGTGTTACATTACATTCACTAGTAGGAGTGAGAAAACATCACTGGGTGGTGCGCATTGTATGGGTGTGTGTTACATTACAATCACTAGTAGGAGTGATAAAAACATCACGGGGTGGTGCGCATTGTATGGGTGTGTGTTACATTACATTCACTAGTAGGAGTGAGAAAAACATCACGGGGTGGTGCGCATTGTACTGGTGTGTGTTACATTACATTCACTAGTAGGAGTGAGAAAAACATCACGGGTTGGTGCGCATTGTATGGGTGTGTGTTACATTACATTCACTAGTAGGTGTGAGAAAAACATCACGGGGTGGTGCGCATTGTATGGGTGTTTGTTACATTAGATTCACTAGTAGGAGTGAGAAAATCATCACGGGGTGGTGCGCATTGTATGGGTGTGTGTTACATTACTTTCACTAGTAGGAGTGAGAAAAACATCACGGGGTGGTGCGCATTGTATGGGTGTGTGTTACATTAGATTCACTAGTAGGAGTGAGAAAAACATCACGGGGTGGTGCGCATTGTATGGGTGTGTGTTACATTACATTCACTAATAGGAGTGAGAAAAACATCACGGGGTGGTGCGCATTGTATGGGTGTGTGTTACATTACATTCACTAGTAGGAGTGAGAAAAACATCACGGGGTGGTGCGCACTGTATGGGTGTGTGTTACATTACATTCACTAGAAGGAGTGAGAAAAACATCACGGGGTGGTGCGCATTGTATGGGTGTGCGTTACATTACATTCACTAGTAGGAGTGAGAAAAACATCACTGGGTGGTGCGCATTATATGGGTGTGTGTTACATTAGATTCACTAGTAGGAGTGAGAAAAACATCACGGGGTGGTGCGCATTGTATGGGTGTGTGTTACATTAGATTCACTAGTAGGAGTGAGAAAAACATCACGGGGTGGTGCGCATTGCATGGGTGTGTGTTACATTACATTCACTAGTAGGAGTGAGAAAAACATCACTGGGTGGTGCGCACTGTATGGGTGTGTGTTACATTACATTCACTAGAAGGAGTGAGAAAAACATCACGGGGTGGTGCGCACTGTATGGGTGTGTGTTACATTACATTCACTAGTAGGAGTGAGAAAAACATCACGGGGTGGTGCGCATTGTATGGGTGTGTGTTACATTAGATTCAATAGTAGGAGTGAGAAAAACATCACGAGGTGGTGCGCATTGTATGGGTGTGTGTTACATTACATTCACTAGTAGGAGTGAGAAAAACATCACGGGGTGGTGCGCATTGTATGGGTGTGTGTTACATTAGATTCACTAGTAGGAGTGAGAAAAACATCACGGGGTGGTGCGCATTGCATGGGTGTGTGTTACATTACATTCACTAGTAGGAGTGAGAAAAACATCACTGGGTGGTGCGCATTATATGGGTGTGTGTTACATTAGATTCACTAGTAGGAGTGAGAAAAACATCACGGGGTGGTGCGCATTGTATGGGTGTGTGTTACATTACATTCACTAGTAGGAGTGAGAAAAACATCACGGGGTGGTGCGCATTGTATGGGTGTGTGTTACATTAGATTCACTAGTAGGAGTGAGAAAATCATCACGGGGTGGTGCGCATTGTATGAGTGTGTGTTACATTACATTCACTAGTAGGAGTGAGAAAAACATCACGGGGTGGTGCGCATTGTACGGGTGTTTGTTACATTAGATTCACTACTAGGAGTCAGAAAATCATCACGGGGTGGTGCGCATTGTATGGGTGTGTGTTACATTACATTCACTAGTAGGAGTGAGAAAAACATCACGGGGTGGTGCGCATTGTATGGGTGTGTGTTACACTACATTCACTACTAGCAGTGAGAAAAACATCAAGAGGTGGTGCGCATTGTATGGGTGTGTGTTACACTACATTCACTAGTAGGAGTGAGAAAAACATCACGGGGTGGTGCGCATTGTATGGGTGTGTGTTACATTACATTCACTAGTAGGAGTGAGAAAAACATCACGGGGTGGTGCGCATTGTAAGGGTGTTTTTTACAATAGATTCACTAGTAGGAGTGCGAAAATCATCACGGGGTGGTGCGCATTGTATGGGTTTGTGTTAACATTACATTCACTACTAGGAGTGAGAAAAACATCACGGGGTGTTGCGCATTGTATGGGTGTGTGTTACATTACATTCACTAGTAGGAGTGAGAAAAACATCACGGGGTGGTGCGCATTGTATGGGTGTGTGTTACATTAGATTCACTAGTAGGAGTGAGAAAATCATCACGGGGTTGTGCGCATTGTAGGGGTGTTTGTTACATTAGATTCACTAGAAGGAGTGAGAAAATCATCACGGGGTGCTGCGCATTGTATGGGTGTGTGTTACATTACATTCACTAGTAGGAGTGAGAAAAACATCACTGGGTGGTGCGCATTGTATGGGTGTGTGTTACACTACATTCACTACTAGCAGTGAGAAAAACATCACGGGGTGGTGCGCATTGTATGGGTGTGTGTTACACTACATTCACTAGAAGGAGTGAGAAAAACATCACGGGGTGGTGCGCATTGTATGGGTGTGTGTTACACTACATTCACTACTAGCAGTGAGAAAAACATCACGGGGTGGTGCGCATTGTATGGGTGTGTGTTACACTACATTCACTAGAAGGAGTGAGAAAAACATCACGGGGTGGTGCGCATTGTATGGGTGTGTGTTACATTACATTCACTAGTAGGTGTGAGAAAAACATCAAGGAGTGGTGCGCATTGTATGGGTGTTTGTTACATTAGATTCACTAGTAGGAGTGAGAAAAACATCACGGGGTGGTGCGCATTGTATGGGTGTGTTTTACATTACATTCACTAGAAGGAGTGAGAAAAACATCACGGGGTGGTGCGCATTGTATGGGTGTTTGTTACATTAGATTCACTAGTAGGAGTGAGAAAATCATCACGGGGTGGTGCGCATTGTATGGATGTGTGTTAACATTACCTTCACTAGTAGGAGTGAGAAAAACATCACGGGGTGGTGCGCATTTATGGGTGTGTGTTACATTACATTCACTAGTAGGAGTGAGAAAAACATCACGGGGTGGTGCGCATTGTATGGGTGTGTGTTACATTACATTCACTAGTAGGAGTGAGAAAAACATCACGGGGTGGTGCGCATTGTATGGGTGTTTGTTACATTAGATTCACTAGTAGAAGTGAGAAAATTATCACGGGGTGGTGCGCATTGTATGGGTGTGTGTTAAATTAGATTCACTAGTAGGAGTGAGAGAAACATCACGGGGTGGTGCGCATTTTATGGGTGTGCGTTACATTACTTTCACTAGTAGGAGTGAGAGAAACATCACGGGGTGGTGCGCATTGTATGGGTGTGTTACATTACATTCACTAGTAGGAGTGAGAAAAACATCACGGGGTGGTGCGCATTGTATGGGTGTGTGTTACATTAGATTCACTAGTAGAAGTGAGAAAAACATCACGGGGTGGTGCGCATTGTATTGGTGTGTGTTACATTAGATTCACTAGTAGGAGTAAAAAAACATCACGGGGTGGTGCGCATTGTATGGGTGTGTGTTACATTACATTCACTAGTAGGAGTGAGAAAAACATCACGGGGTGGTGCGCATTTTATGGGTGTGTGTTACATTACATTCACTAGTAGGAGTGAGAAAACATCACTGGGTGGTGCGCATTGTATGGGTGTGTGTTACATTACAATCACTAGTAGGAGTGAGAAAAACATCACGGGGTGGTGCGCATTGTATGGGTGTGTGTTACATTACATTCACTAGTAGGAGTGAGAAAAACATCACGGGGTGGTGCGCATTGTACTGGTGTGTGTTACATTACATTCACTAATAGGAGTGAGAAAAACATCACGGGTTGGTGCGCATTGTATGGGTGTGTGTTACATTACATTCACTAGTAGGTGTGAGAAAAACATCACGGGGTGGTGCGCATTGTATGGGTGTTTGTTACATTAGATTCACTAGTAGGAGTGAGAAAATCATCACGGGGTGGTGCGCATTGTATGGGTGTGTGTTACATTACATTCACTAGTAGGAGTGAGAAAAACATCACGGGGTGGTGCGCATTGTATGGGTGTGTGTTACATTAGATTCACTAGTAGGAGTGAGAAAAACATCACGGGGTGGTGCGCATTGTATGGGTGTGTGTTACATTACATTCACTAATAGGAGTGAGAAAAACATCACGGGGTGGTGCGCATTGTATGGGTGTGTGTTACATTACATTCACTAGTAGGAGTGAGAAAAACATCACGGGGTGGTGCGCATTGTATGGGTGTGTGTTACATTACATTCACTAGTAGGAGTGAGAAAAACATCACGGCGTGGTGCGCACTGTATGGGTGTGTGTTACATTACATTCACTAGAAGGAGTGAGAAAAACATCACGGGGTGGTGCGCATTGTATGGGTGTGCGTTACATTACATTCACTAGTAGGAGTGAGAAAAACATCACTGGGTGGTGCGCATTATATGGGTGTGTGTTACATTAGATTCACTAGTAGGAGTGAGAAAAACATCACGGGGTGGTGCGCATTGTATGGGTGTGTGTTACATTACATTCACTAGTAGGAGTGAGAAAAACATCACGGGGTGGTGCGCATTGTATGGGTGTTTGTTACATTAGATTCACTAGGAGGAATGAGAAAATCATCACGGGGTGGTGCGCATTGTATGGGTGTGTGTTACATTACATTCACTAGTAGGAGTGAGAAAAACATCACGGGGTGGTGCGCATTGTATGGGTGTGTGTTACATTAGATTCACTAGTAGGAGTGAGAAAAACATCACGGGGTGGTGCGCATTGTATGGGTGTTTGTTACATTAGATTCACTAGGAGGAATGAGAAAATCATCACGGGGTGGTGCGCATTGTATGGGTGTGTGTTACATTACATTCACTAATAGGAGTGAGAAAAACATCACGGGGTGGTGCGCATTGTATGGGTGTGTGTTACATTACATTCACTAGTAGGAGTAAAAAAACATCACGGGGTGGTGCGCATTGTATGGGTGTGTGTTACATTACATTCACTAGTAGGAGTGAGAAAAACATCACGGGGTGGTGCGCATTTTATGGGTGTGTGTTACATTACATTCACTAGTAGGAGTGAGAAAACATCACTGGGTGGTGCGCATTGTATGGGTGTGTGTTACATTACAATCACTAGTAGGAGTGATAAAAACATCACGGGGTGGTGCGCATTGTATGGGTGTGTGTTACATTACATTCACTAGTAGGAGTGAGAAAAACATCACGGGGTGGTGCGCATTGTACTGGTGTGTGTTACATTACATTCACTAGTAGGAGTGAGAAAAACATCACGGGTTGGTGCGCATTGTATGGGTGTGTGTTACATTACATTCACTAGTAGGTGTGAGAAAAACATCACGGGGTGGTGCGCATTGTATGGGTGTTTGTTACATTAGATTCACTAGTAGGAGTGAGAAAATCATCACGGGGTGGTGCGCATTGTATGGGTGTGTGTTACATTACTTTCACTAGTAGGAGTGAGAAAAACATCACGGGGTGGTGCGCATTGTATGGGTGTGTGTTACATTAGATTCACTAGTAGGAGTGAGAAAAACATCACGGGGTGGTGCGCATTGTATGGGTGTGTGTTACATTACATTCACTAATAGGAGTGAGAAAAACATCACGGGGTGGTGCGCATTGTATGGGTGTGTGTTACATTACATTCACTAGTAGGAGTGAGAAAAACATCACGGGGTGGTGCGCACTGTATGGGTGTGTGTTACATTACATTCACTAGAAGGAGTGAGAAAAACATCACGGGGTGGTGCGCATTGTATGGGTGTGCGTTACATTACATTCACTAGTAGGAGTGAGAAAAACATCACTGGGTGGTGCGCATTATATGGGTGTGTGTTACATTAGATTCACTAGTAGGAGTGAGAAAAACATCACGGGGTGGTGCGCATTGTATGGGTGTGTGTTACATTAGATTCACTAGTAGGAGTGAGAAAAACATCACGGGGTGGTGCGCATTGCATGGGTGTGTGTTACATTACATTCACTAGTAGGAGTGAGAAAAACATCACTGGGTGGTGCGCACTGTATGGGTGTGTGTTACATTACATTCACTAGAAGGAGTGAGAAAAACATCACGGGGTGGTGCGCACTGTATGGGTGTGTGTTACATTACATTCACTAGTAGGAGTGAGAAAAACATCACGGGGTGGTGCGCATTGTATGGGTGTGTGTTACATTAGATTCAATAGTAGGAGTGAGAAAAACATCACGAGGTGGTGCGCATTGTATGGGTGTGTGTTACATTACATTCACTAGTAGGAGTGAGAAAAACATCACGGGGTGGTGCGCATTGTATGGGTGTGTGTTACATTAGATTCACTAGTAGGAGTGAGAAAAACATCACGGGGTGGTGCGCATTGCATGGGTGTGTGTTACATTACATTCACTAGTAGGAGTGAGAAAAACATCACTGGGTGGTGCGCATTATATGGGTGTGTGTTACATTAGATTCACTAGTAGGAGTGAGAAAAACATCACGGGGTGGTGCGCATTGTATGGGTGTGTGTTACATTACATTCACTAGTAGGAGTGAGAAAAACATCACGGGGTGGTGCGCATTGTATGGGTGTGTGTTACATTAGATTCACTAGTAGGAGTGAGAAAATCATCACGGGGTGGTGCGCATTGTATGAGTGTGTGTTACATTACATTCACTAGTAGGAGTGAGAAAAACATCACGGGGTGGTGCGCATTGTACGGGTGTTTGTTACATTAGATTCACTACTAGGAGTCAGAAAATCATCACGGGGTGGTGCGCATTGTATGGGTGTGTGTTACATTACATTCACTAGTAGGAGTGAGAAAAACATCACGGGGTGGTGCGCATTGTATGGGTGTGTGTTACACTACATTCACTACTAGCAGTGAGAAAAACATCAAGAGGTGGTGCGCATTGTATGGGTGTGTGTTACACTACATTCACTAGTAGGAGTGAGAAAAACATCACGGGGTGGTGCGCATTGTATGGGTGTGTGTTACATTACATTCACTAGTAGGAGTGAGAAAAACATCACGGGGTGGTGCGCATTGTAAGGGTGTTTTTTACAATAGATTCACTAGTAGGAGTGCGAAAATCATCACGGGGTGGTGCGCATTGTATGGGTTTGTGTTAACATTACATTCACTACTAGGAGTGAGAAAAACATCACGGGGTGTTGCGCATTGTATGGGTGTGTGTTACATTACATTCACTAGTAGGAGTGAGAAAAACATCACGGGGTGGTGCGCATTGTATGGGTGTGTGTTACATTAGATTCACTAGTAGGAGTGAGAAAATCATCACGGGGTTGTGCGCATTGTAGGGGTGTTTGTTACATTAGATTCACTAGAAGGAGTGAGAAAATCATCACGGGGTGCTGCGCATTGTATGGGTGTGTGTTACATTACATTCACTAGTAGGAGTGAGAAAAACATCACTGGGTGGTGCGCATTGTATGGGTGTGTGTTACACTACATTCACTACTAGCAGTGAGAAAAACATCACGGGGTGGTGCGCATTGTATGGGTGTGTGTTACACTACATTCACTAGAAGGAGTGAGAAAAACATCACGGGGTGGTGCGCATTGTATGGGTGTGTGTTACACTACATTCACTACTAGCAGTGAGAAAAACATCACGGGGTGGTGCGCATTGTATGGGTGTGTGTTACACTACATTCACTAGAAGGAGTGAGAAAAACATCACGGGGTGGTGCGCATTGTATGGGTGTGTGTTACATTACATTCACTAGTAGGTGTGAGAAAAACATCAAGGAGTGGTGCGCATTGTATGGGTGTTTGTTACATTAGATTCACTAGTAGGAGTGAGAAAAACATCACGGGGTGGTGCGCATTGTATGGGTGTGTTTTACATTACATTCACTAGAAGGAGTGAGAAAAACATCACGGGGTGGTGCGCATTGTATGGGTGTTTGTTACATTAGATTCACTAGTAGGAGTGAGAAAATCATCACGGGGTGGTGCGCATTGTATGGATGTGTGTTAACATTACCTTCACTAGTAGGAGTGAGAAAAACATCACGGGGTGGTGCGCATTTATGGGTGTGTGTTACATTACATTCACTAGTAGGAGTGAGAAAAACATCACGGGGTGGTGCGCATTGTATGGGTGTGTGTTACATTACATTCACTAGTAGGAGTGAGAAAAACATCACGGGGTGGTGCGCATTGTATGGGTGTTTGTTACATTAGATTCACTAGTAGAAGTGAGAAAATTATCACGGGGTGGTGCGCATTGTATGGGTGTGTGTTAAATTAGATTCACTAGTAGGAGTGAGAGAAACATCACGGGGTGTTGCGCATTTTATGGGTGTGCGTTACATTACTTTCACTAGTAGGAGTGAGAGAAACATCACGGGGTGGTGCGCATTGTATGGGTGTGTTACATTACATTCACTAGTAGGAGTGAGAAAAACATCACGGGGTGGTGCGCATTGTATGGGTGTGTGTTACATTAGATTCACTAGTAGAAGTGAGAAAAACATCACGGGGTGGTGCGCATTGTATTGGTGTGTGTTACATTAGATTCACTAGTAGGAGTAAAAAAACATCACGGGGTGGTGCGCATTGTATGGGTGTGTGTTACATTACATTCACTAGTAGGAGTGAGAAAAACATCACGGGGTGGTGCGCATTTTATGGGTGTGTGTTACATTACATTCACTAGTAGGAGTGAGAAAACATCACTGGGTGGTGCGCATTGTATGGGTGTGTGTTACATTACAATCACTAGTAGGAGTGAGAAAAACATCACGGGGTGGTGCGCATTGTATGGGTGTGTGTTACATTACATTCACTAGTAGGAGTGAGAAAAACATCACGGGGTGGTGCGCATTGTACTGGTGTGTGTTACATTACATTCACTAATAGGAGTGAGAAAAACATCACGGGTTGGTGCGCATTGTATGGGTGTGTGTTACATTACATTCACTAGTAGGTGTGAGAAAAACATCACGGGGTGGTGCGCATTGTATGGGTGTTTGTTACATTAGATTCACTAGTAGGAGTGAGAAAATCATCACGGGGTGGTGCGCATTGTATGGGTGTGTGTTACATTACATTCACTAGTAGGAGTGAGAAAAACATCACGGGGTGGTGCGCATTGTATGGGTGTGTGTTACATTAGATTCACTAGTAGGAGTGAGAAAAACATCACGGGGTGGTGCGCATTGTATGGGTGTGTGTTACATTACATTCACTAATAGGAGTGAGAAAAACATCACGGGGTGGTGCGCATTGTATGGGTGTGTGTTACATTACATTCACTAGTAGGAGTGAGAAAAACATCACGGGGTGGTGCGCATTGTATGGGTGTGTGTTACATTACATTCACTAGTAGGAGTGAGAAAAACATCACGGCGTGGTGCGCACTGTATGGGTGTGTGTTACATTACATTCACTAGAAGGAGTGAGAAAAACATCACGGGGTGGTGCGCATTGTATGGGTGTGCGTTACATTACATTCACTAGTAGGAGTGAGAAAAACATCACTGGGTGGTGCGCATTATATGGGTGTGTGTTACATTAGATTCACTAGTAGGAGTGAGAAAAACATCACGGGGTGGTGCGCATTGTATGGGTGTGTGTTACATTACATTCACTAGTAGGAGTGAGAAAAACATCACGGGGTGGTGCGCATTGTATGGGTGTTTGTTACATTAGATTCACTAGGAGGAATGAGAAAATCATCACGGGGTGGTGCGCATTGTATGGGTGTGTGTTACATTACATTCACTAATAGGAGTGAGAAAAACATCACGGGGTGGTGCGCATTGTATGGGTGTGTGTTACATTACATTCACTAGTAGGAGTGAGAAAAACATCACGGGGTGGTGCGCATTGTATGGGTGTGTGTTACATTACATTCACTAGTAGGAGTGAGAAAAACATCACGGCGTGGTGCGCACTGTATGGGTGTGTGTTACATTACATTCACTAGAAGTTGTGAGAAAAACATCACGGGGTGGTGCGCATTGTATGGGTGTGTGTTACATTACATTCACTAGTAGGAGTGAGAAAAACATCACGGGGTGGTGCGCATTGTATGGGTGTGTGTTACATTACATTCACTAGTAGGAGTGAGAAAAACATCACGGCGTGGTGCGCACTGTATGGGTGTGTGTTACATTACATTCACTAGAAGTAGTGAGAAAAACATCACGGGGTGGTGCGCATTGTATGGGTGTGTGTTACATTACATTCACTAGTAGGAGTGAGAAAAACATCACGAGGTGGTGCGCATTGTATGGGTGTGTGTTACATTACATTCACTAGTAGGAGTGAGAAAAACATCACGGGGTGGTGCGCATTGTATGGGTGTGTGTTACATTAGATTCACTAGTAGGAGTGAGAAAAACATCACGGGGTGGTGCGCATTGTATGGGTGTTTGTTACATTAGATTCACTAGGAGGAATGAGAAAATCATCACGGGGTGGTGCGCATTGTATGGGTGTGTGTTACATTACATTCACTAATAGGAGTGAGAAAAATATCACGGGGTGGTGCGCATTGTATGGGTGTGTGTTACATTACATTCACTAGTAGGAGTAAAAAAACATCACGGGGTGGTGCGCATTGTATGGGTGTGTGTTACATTACATTCACTAGTAGGAGTGAGAAAAACATCACGGGGTGGTGCGCATTTTATGGGTGTGTGTTACATTACATTCACTAGTAGGAGTGAGAAAACATCACTGGGTGGTGCGCATTGTATGGGTGTGTGTTACATTACAATCACTAGTAGGAGTGAGAAAAACATCACGGGGTGGTGCGCATTGTATGGGTGTGTGTTACATTACATTCACTAGTAGGAGTGAGAAAAACATCACGGGGTGGTGCGCATTGTACTGGTGTGTGTTACATTACATTCACTAGTAGGAGTGAGAAAAACATCACGGGTTGGTGCGCATTGTATGGGTGTGTGTTACATTACATTCACTAGTAGGTGTGAGAAAAACATCACGGGGTGGTGCGCATTGTATGGGTGTTTGTTACATTAGATTCACTAGTAGGAGTGAGAAAATCATCACGGGGTGGTGCGCATTGTATGGGTGTGTGTTACATTACTTTCACTAGTAGGAGTGAGAAAAACATCACGGGGTGGTGCGCATTGTATGGGTGTGTGTTACATTAGATTCACTAGTAGGAGTGAGAAAAACATCACGGGGTGGTGCGCATTGTATGGGTGTGTGTTACATTACATTCACTAATAGGAGTGAGAAAAACATCACGGGGTGGTGCGCATTGTATGGGTGTGTGTTACATTACATTCACTAGTAGGAGTGAGAAAAACATCACGGGGTGGTGCGCACTGTATGGGTGTGTGTTACATTACATTCACTAGAAGGAGTGAGAAAAACATCACGGGGTGGTGCGCATTGTATGGGTGTGCGTTACATTACATTCACTAGTAGGAGTGAGAAAAACATCACTGGGTGGTGCGCATTATATGGGTGTGTGTTACATTAGATTCACTAGTAGGAGTGATAAAAACATCACGGGGTGGTGCGCATTGTATGGGTGTGTGTTACATTAGATTCACTAGTAGGAGTGAGAAAAACATCACGGGGTGGTGCGCATTGCATGGGTGTGTGTTACATTACATTCACTAGTAGGAGTGAGAAAAACATCACTGGGTGGTGCGCACTGTATGGGTGTGTGTTACATTACATTCACTAGAAGGAGTGAGAAAAACATCACGGGGTGGTGCGCACTGTATGGGTGTGTGTTACATTACATTCACTAGTAGGAGTGAGAAAAACATCACGGGGTGGTGCGCATTGTATGGGTGTGTGTTACATTAGATTCAATAGTAGGAGTGAGAAAAACATCACGAGGTGGTGCGCATTGTATGGGTGTGTGTTACATTACATTCACTAGTAGGAGTGAGAAAAACATCATGGGGTGGTGCGCATTGTATGGGTGTGTGTTACATTAGATTCACTAGTAGGAGTGAGAAAAACATCACGGGGTGGTGCGCATTGCATGGGTGTGTGTTACATTACATTCACTAGTAGGAGTGAGAAAAACATCACTGGGTGGTGCGCATTATATGGGTGTGTGTTACATTAGATTCACTAGTAGGAGTGAGAAAAACATCACGGGGTGGTGCGCATTGTATGGGTGTGTGTTACATTACATTCACTAGTAGGAGTGAGAAAAACATCACGGGGTGGTGCGCATTGTATGGGTGTGTGTTACATTAGATTCACTAGTAGGAGTGAGAAAATCATCACGGGGTGGTGCGCATTGTATGAGTGTGTGTTACATTACATTCACTAGTAGGAGTGAGAAAAACATCACGGGGTATTGCGCATTGTATGGGTGTGTGTTACATTACATTCACTAGTTGGAGTGAGAAAAACATCACGGGGTGGTGCGCATTGTATGGGTGTGTGTTACATTACATTCACTAGTAGGAGTGAGAAAAAGATCACGGGGTGGTGCGCATTGTACGGGTGTTTGTTACATTAGATTCACTACTAGGAGTCAGAAAATCATCACGGGGTGGTGCGCATTGTATGGGTGTGTGTTACATTACATTCACTAGTAGGAGTGAGAAAAACATCACGGGGTGGTGCGCATTGTATGGGTGTGTGTTACACTACATTCACTACTAGCAGTGAGAAAAACATCAAGGGGTGGTGCGCATTGTATGGGTGTGTGTTACACTACATTCACTAGTAGGAGTGAGAAAAACATCACGGGGTGGTGCGCATTGTATGGGTGTGTGTTACATTACATTCACTAGTAGGAGTGAGAAAAATATCACGGGGTGGTGCGCATTGTAAGGGTGTTTTTTACAATAGATTCACTAGTAGGAGTGCGAAAATCATCACGGGGTGGTGCGCATTGTATGGGTTTGTGTTAACATTACATTCACTACTAGGAGTGAGAAAAACATCACGGGGTGTTGCGCATTGTATGGGTGTGTGTTACATTACATTCACTAGTAGGAGTGAGAAAAACATCACGGGGTGGTGCGCATTGTATGGGTGTGTGTTACATTAGATTCACTAGTAGGAGTGAGAAAATCATCACGGGGTTGTGCGCATTGTAGGGGTGTTTGTTACATTAGATTCACTAGAAGGAGTGAGAAAATCATCACGGGGTGCTGCGCATTGTATGGGTGTGTGTTACATTACATTCACTAGTAGGAGTGAGAAAAACATCACTGGGTGGTGCGCATTGTATGGGTGTGTGTTACACTACATTCACTACTAGCAGTGAGAAAAACATCACGGGGTGGTGCGCATTGTATGGGTGTGTGTTACACTACATTCACTAGAAGGAGTGAGAAAAACATCACGGGGTGGTGCGCATTGTATGGGTGTGTGTTACACTACATTCACTACTAGCAGTGAGAAAAACATCACGGGGTGGTGCGCATTGTATGGGTGTGTGTTACACTACATTCACTAGAAGGAGTGAGAAAAACATCACGGGGTGGTGCGCATTGTATGGGTGTGTGTTACATTACATTCACTAGTAGGTGTGAGAAAAACATCAAGGAGTGGTGCGCATTGTATGGGTGTTTGTTACATTAGATTCACTAGTAGGAGTGAGAAAAACATCACGGGGTGGTGCGCATTGTATGGGTGTGTTTTACATTACATTCACTAGAAGGAGTGAGAAAAACATCACGGGGTGGTGCGCATTGTATGGGTGTTTGTTACATTAGATTCACTAGTAGGAGTGAGAAAATCATCACGGGGTGGTGCGCATTGTATGGATGTGTGTTAACATTACCTTCACTAGTAGGAGTGAGAAAAACATCACGGGGTGGTGCGCATTTTATGGGTGTGTGTTACATTACATTCACTAGTAGGAGTGAGAAAAACATCACGGGGTGGTGCGCATTGTATCGGTGTGTGTTACATTACATTCACTAGTAGGAGTGAGAAAAACATCACGGGGTGGTGCGCATTGTATGGGTGTTTGTTACATTAGATTCACTAGTAGAAGTGAGAAAATTATCACGGGGTGGTGCGCATTGTATGGGTGTGTGTTAAATTAGATTCACTAGTAGGAGTGAGAGAAACATCACGGGGTGGTGCGCATTTTATGGGTGTGCGTTACATTACTTTCACTAGTAGGAGTGAGAGAAACATCACGGGGTGGTGCGCATTGTATGGGTGTGTTACATTACATTCACTAGTAGGAGTGAGAAAAACATCACGGGGTGGTGCGCATTGTATGGGTGTGTGTTACATTAGATTCACTAGTAGAAGTGAGAAAAACATCACGGGGTGGTGCGCATTGTATTGGTGTGTGTTACATTAGATTCACTAGTAGGAGTAAAAAAACATCACGGGGTGGTGCGCATTGTATGGGTGTGTGTTACATTACATTCACTAGTAGGAGTGAGAAAAACATCACGGGGTGGTGCGCATTTTATGGGTGTGTGTTACATTACATTCACTAGTAGGAGTGAGAAAACATCACTGGGTGGTGCGCATTGTATGGGTGTGTGTTACATTACAATCACTAGTAGGAGTGAGAAAAACATCACGGGGTGGTGCGCATTGTATGGGTGTGTGTTACATTACATTCACTAGTAGGAGTGAGAAAAACATCACGGGGTGGTGCGCATTGTACTGGTGTGTGTTACATTACATTCACTAATAGGAGTGAGAAAAACATCACGGGTTGGTGCGCATTGTATGGGTGTGTGTTACATTACATTCACTAGTAGGTGTGAGAAAAACATCACGGGGTGGTGCGCATTGTATGGGTGTTTGTTACATTAGATTCACTAGTAGGAGTGAGAAAATCATCACGGGGTGGTGCGCATTGTATGGGTGTGTGTTACATTACATTCACTAGTAGGAGTGAGAAAAACATCACGGGGTGGTGCGCATTGTATGGGTGTGTGTTACATTACATTCACTAATAGGAGTGAGAAAAACATCACGGGGTGGTGCGCATTGTATGGGTGTGTGTTACATTACATTCACTAGTAGGAGTGAGAAAAACATCACGGGGTGGTGCGCATTGTATGGGTGTGTGTTACATTACATTCACTAGTAGGAGTGAGAAAAACATCACGGCGTGGTGCGCACTGTATGGGTGTGTGTTACATTACATTCACTAGAAGGAGTCAGAAAAACATCACGGGGTGGTGCGCATTGTATGGGTGTGCGTTACATTACATTCACTAGTAGGAGTGAGAAAAACATCACTGGGTGGTGCGCATTATATGGGTGTGTGTTACATTATATTCACTAGTAGGAGTGAGAAAAACATCACGGGGTGGTGCGCATTGTATGGGTGTGTGTTACATTAGATTCACTAGTAGGAGTGAGAAAAACATCACGGGGTGGTGCGCATTGCATGGGTGTGTGTTAAATTACATTCACTAGTAGTAGTGAGAAAAACATCACTGGGTGGTGCGCATTATATGGGTGTGTGTTACATTAGATTCACTAGTAGGAGTGAGAAAAACATCACGGGGTGGTGCGCATTGTATGGGTGTGTGTTACATTACATTCACTAGTAGGAGTGAGAAAAACATCACGGGGTGGTGCGCATTGTATGGGTGTTTGTTACATTAGATTCACTAGGAGGAATGAGAAAATCATCACGGGGTGGTGCGCATTGTATGGGTGTGTGTTACATTACATTCACTAATAGGAGTGAGAAAAACATCACGGGGTGGTGCGCAATGTATGGGTGTGTGTTACATTACATTCACTAGTAGGAGTGAGAAAAACATCACGGGGTGGTGCGCATTGTATGGGTGTGTGTTACATTACATTCACTAGTAGGAGTGAGAAAAACATCACGGCGTGGTGCGCACTGTATGGGTGTGTGTTACATTACATTCACTAGAAGTTGTGAGAAAAACATCACGGGGTGGTGCGCATTGTATGGGTGTGTGTTACATTACATTCACTAGTAGGAGTGAGAAAAACATCACGGGGTGGTGCGCATTGTATGGGTGTGTGTTACATTAGATTCACTAGTAGGAGTGAGAAAAACATCACGGGGTGGTGCGCATTGTATGGGTGTTTGTTACATTAGATTCACTAGGAGGAATGAGAAAATCATCACGGGGTGGTGCGCATTGTATGGGTGTGTGTTACATTACATTCACTAATAGGAGTGAGAAAAACATCACGGGGTGGTGCGCATTGTATGGGTGTGTCTTACATTATATTCACTAGTAGGAGTGAGAAAAACATCACGGGGTGGTGCGCATTGTATGGGTGTGTGTTACATTACATTCACTTGTAGGAGTGAGAAAAACATCACGGGGTGGTGCACATTGTATGGGCGTGTGTTACATTACATTCACTAGTAGGAGTGAGAAAAACATCACGGGGTGGTGCGCATTGTATGGGTGTGTTACATTACATTCACTAGTAGGAGTGAGAAAAACATCACGGGGTGGTGCGCATTGTATGGGTGTGTGTTACATTACATTCACTAGTAGGAGTGAGAAAAACATCACGGGGTGGTGCGCATTGTATGGGTGTGTGTTACATTAGATTCACTAGTAGGAGTGAAAAAACATCACGGGGTGGTGCGCATTGTATGGGTGTGTGTTACATTACATTCACTAGTAGGAGTGAGAAAAACATCACGGGGTGGTGCGCATTGTATGGGTGTGTGTTACATTACATTCACTAGTAGGAGTGAGGAAAACATCACGGGGTGGTGCGCATTGTATGGGTGTGTGTTACATTACATTCACTAGTAGGAGTGAGAAAAACATCACGGGGTGGTGCGCATTGTATGGGTGTTTGTTACATTAGATTCACTAAGAGGAATGAGAAAATCATCACGGGGTGGTGCGCATTGTATGGGTGTGTGTGTTACATTACATTCACTAATAGGAGTGAGAAAAACATCACGGGGTGGTGCGCATTGTATGGGTGTGTGTTACATTACATTCACTAGTAGGAGTGAGAAAAACTTCACGGGGTGGTGCGCATTGTATGGGTGTGTGTTACATTACATTCACTTGTAGGAGTGAGAAAAACAACACGGGGTGGTGCACATTGTATGGGCGTGTGTTACATTACATTCACTAGTAGGAGTGAGAAAAACATCACGGGGTGGTGCGCATTGTATGGGTGTGTTACATTACATTCACTAGTAGGAGTGAGAAAAACATCACGGGGTGGTGCGCATTGTATGGGTGTGTGTTACATTACATTCACTAGTAGGAGTGAGAAAAACATCACGGGGTGGTGCGCATTGTATGGGTGTGTGTTACATTAGATTCACTAGTAGGAGTGAAAAAACATCACGGGGTGGTGCGCATTGTATGGGTGTGTGTTACATTACATTCACTAGTAGGAGTGAGAAAAACATCACGGGGTGGTGCGCATTGTATGGGTGTGCGTTACATTACATTCACTAGTAGGAGTGAGGAAAACATCACGGGGTGGTGCGCATTGTATGGGTGTGTGTTACATTACATTCACTAGTTGGAGTGAGATAAACATCACGGTGTGGTGCGCATTGTATGGGTGTGTGTTACATTACATTCACTAGTAGGAGTGAGAAAAACATCACGGGGTGGTGCGCATTGTATGGGTGTGTGTTACATTACATTCACTAGTAGGAGTGAGAAAAACATCACGGGGTGGTGCGCATTTTATGGGTGTGTGTTAAATTACATTCACTACTAGGAGTGAGAAAAATATCACGGAGTGGTGCGCATTGTATGGGTGTGTGTTACATTACATTCACTAGTAGGAGTGAGAAAAACATCACAGGGTGGTGCGCATTGTATGGGTGTTTGTTACATTAGATTCACTAGTAGGAGTGAGAAAATCATCACGGTGTAGTGCGCATTGTATGGGTGTGTGTTACATTAGATTCACTAGTAGGAGTGAGAAAAACATCACGGGGTGGTGCGCATTGTATGGGTGTGTGTTACATTAGATTCACTAGTAGGAGTGAGAAAAACATCAAGGGGTGGTGCGCATTGTATGGGTGTGTGTTACATTACATTCACTAGTAGGAGTGAGAAAAACATCACGGGGTGGTGCGCATTGTACTGGTGTGTGTTACATTACATTCACTAGTAGGAGTGAGAAAAACATCACGGGTTGGTGCGCATTGTATGGGTGTGTGTTACATTACATTCACTAGTAGGTGTGAGAAAAACATCACGGGGTGGTGCGCATTGTATGGGTGTTTGTTACATTAGATTCACTAGTAGGAGTGAGAAAATCATCACGGGGTGGTGTGCATTGTATGGGTGTGTGTTACATTACATTCACTAGTAGGAGTGAGAAAAACAGCACGGGGTGGTGCGCATTGTATGGGTGTGTGTTACATTACATTCACTAGTAAGAATGAGAAAAACACAACGGGGTGGTGTGCATTGTATGGGTGTGTTACATTACATTCACTAGTAGGAGTGAGAAAAACATCACGGGGTGGTGCGCATTGTATGGGTGTGTGTTACATTACATTCACTAGTAGCAGTGAGAAAAACATCACGGTGTGGTGCGCATTGTATGGGTGTGTGTTACATTACATTCACTAGTAGGAGTAAAAAAACATCACGGGGTGGTGCGCATTGTATGGGTGTGTGTTACATTACATTCACTAGTAGGAGTGAGAAAAACATCACGGGGTGGTGCGCATTGTATGGGTGTGTGTTACATTACATTCACTAGTAGGAGTGAGAAAATCATCACGGGGTGTTGGGCATTGTATGAGTGTGTGTTACATTACATTCACTAGTAGGAGTGAGAAAAACATCACGGGGTGGTGCGCATTGTATGGGTGTGTGTTACATTACATTCACTAGTTGGAGTGAGAAAAACATCACGGGGTGGTGCGCATTGTATGGGTGTGTGTTACATTACATTCACTAGTAGGAGTGAGAAAAAGATCACGGGGTGGTGCGCATTGTACGGGTGTTTGTTACATTAGATTCACTACTAGGAGTCAGAAAATCATCACGGGGTGGTGCGCATTGTATGGGGGTGTGTTACATTACATTCACTAGTAGGAGTGAGAAAAACATCACGGGGTGGTGCGCATTGTATGGGTGTGTGTTACACTACATTCACTACTAGCAGTGAGAAAAACATCAAGGGGTGGTGCGCAATGTATGGGTGTGTGTTACACTACATTCACTAGTAGGAGTGAGAAAAACATCACGGGGTGGTGCGCATTGTATGGGTGTGTGTTACATTACATTCACTAGTAGGAGTGAGAAAAACATCACGGGGTGGTGCGCATTGTAAGGGTGTTTGTTACATTAGATTCACTAGTAGGAGTGCGAAAATCATCACGGGGTGGTGCGCATTGTATGGGTTTGTGTTAACATTACATTCACTAGTAGGAGTGAGAAAAACATCACGGGGTGTTGCGCATTGTATGGGTGTGTGTTACATTACATTCACTAGTAGGAGTGAGAAAAACATCACGGGGTGGTGCGCATTGTATGGGTGTGTGTTACATTAGATTCACTAGTAGGAGTGAGAAAATCATCACGGGGTTGTGCGCATTGTAGGTGTGTTTGTTACATTAGATTCACTAGAAGGAGTGAGAAAATCATCACGGGGTGCTGCGCATTGTATGGGTGTGCGTTACATTACATTCACTAGTAGGAGTGAGAAAAACATCACGGGGTGGTGCGCATTGTATGGGTGTGTGTTACACTACATTCACTACTAGCAGTGAGAAAAACATAACGGGGTGGTGCGCATTGTATGGGTGTGTGTTACAATACATTCACTAGTAGGAGTGAGAAAAACATCACGGGGTGGTGCGCATTGTATGGGTGTGTTTTACATTACATTCACTAGTAGGAGTGAGAAAAACATCACGGGGTGGTGCGCATTGTATGGGTGTTTGTTACATTAGATTCACTAGTAGGAGTGAGAAAATCATCACGGGGTGGTGCGCATTGTATGGATGTGTGTTTACATTACCTTCACTAGTAGGAGTGAGAAAAACATCACGGGGTGGTGCGCATTGTATGGGTGTGTGTTACATTACATTCACTAGTAGGAGTGAGAAAAACATCACGGGGTGGTGCGCATTGTATGGGTGTTTGTTACATTAGATTCACTAGTAGGAGTGAGAAAATCATCACGGGGTGGTGCGCATTGTATGGGTGTGTGTTACATTAGATTCACTAGTAGGAGTGAGAAAAACATCACGGGGTGGTGCGCATTGTATGGGTGTGTGTTAAATTAGATTCACTAGTAGGAGTGAGAGAAACATCACGGGGTGGTGCGCATTTTATGGGTGTGCGTTACATTACATTCACTAGTAGGAGTGAGAGAAACATCACGGGGTGGTGCGCATTGTATGGGTGTGTGTTACATTACATTCACTAGTAGGAGTGAGAAAAACATCACGGGGTGGTGCGCATTCTATGGGTGTGTGTGACATTACATTCACTAGTAGGAGTGAGAAAAAAATCACGGGGTGGTGCACATTGTATGGGTGTGTGTTACATTACATTCACTAGTAGGAGTGAGAAAAACACAACGGGGTGGTGCGCATTGTATGGGTGTGTTACATTACATTCACTAGTAGGAGTGAGAAAAACATCACGGGGTGGTGCGCATTGTATGGGTGTGTGTTACATTACATTCACTAGTAGCAGTGAGAAAAACATCACGGGGTGGTGCGCATTGTATGGGTGTGTGTTACATTAGATTCACTAGTAGGAGTAAAAAAACATCACGGGGTGGTGCGCATTGTATGGGTGTGTGTTACATTACATTCACTAGTAGGAGTGAGAAAAACATCACGGGGTGGTGCGCATTTTATGGGTGTGTGTTACATTACATTCACTAGTAGGAGTGAGAAAAACATCACTGGGTGGTGCGCATTGTATGGGTGTGTGTTACATTACAATCACTAGTAGGAGTGAGAAAAACATCACGGGGTGGTGCGCATTGTATGGGTGTGTGTTACATTACATTCACTAGTAGGAGTGAGAAAAACATCACGGGGTGGTGCGCATTGTACTGGTGTGTGTTACATTACATTCACTAGTAGGAGTGAGAAAAACATCACGGGTTGGTGCGCATTGTATGGGTGTGTGTTACATTACATTCACTAGTAGGTGTGAGAAAAACATCACGGGGTGGTGCGCATTGTATGGGTGTTTGTTACATTAGATTCACTAGTAGGAGTGAGAAAATCATCACGGGGTGGTGCGCATTGTATGGGTGTGTGTTACATTACATTCACTAGTAGGAGTGAGAAAAACATCACGGGGTGGTGCGCATTGTATGGGTGTGTGTTACATTAGATTCACTAGTAGGAGTGAGAAAAACATCACGGGGTGGTGCGCATTGTATGGGTGTGTGTTACATTACATTCACTAATAGGAGTGAGAAAAACATCACGGGGTGGTGCGCATTGTATGGGTGTGTGTTACATTACATTCACTAGTAGGAGTGAGAAAAACATCACGGGGTGGTGCGCATTGTATGGGTGTGTGTTACATTACATTCACTAGTAGGAGTGAGAAAAACATCACGGCGTGGTGCGCACTGTATGGGTGTGTGTTACATTACATTCACTAGAAGGAGTGAGAAAAACATCACGGGGTGGGGAGCACTGTATGGGTGTGTGTTACATTACATTCACTAGTAGGAGTGAGAAAAACATCACGGGGTGGTGCGCATTGTATGGGTGTGTGTTACATTAGATTCACTAGTAGGAGTGAGAAAAACATCACGAGGTGGTGCGCATTGTATGGGTGTGTGTTACATTACATTCACTAGTAGGAGTGAGAAAAACATCACGGGGTGGTGCGCATTGTATGGGTGTGTGTTACATTAGATTCACTAGTAGGAGTGAGAAAAACATCACGGGGTGGTGCGCATTGCATGGGTGTGTGTTACATTACATTCACTAGTAGGAGTGAGAAAAACATCACTGGGTGGTGCGCATTATATGGGTGTGTGTTACATTAGATTCACTAGTAGGAGTGAGAAAAACATCACGGGGTGGTGCGCATTGTATGGGTGTGTGTTACATTACATTCACTAGTAGGAGTGAGAAAAACATCACGGGGTGGTGCGCATTGTATGGGTGTGTGTTACATTAGATTCACTAGTAGGAGTGAGAAAATCATCACGGGGTGGTGCGCATTGTATGGGTGTGTGTTACATTACATTCACTAGTAGGAGTGAGAAAAACATCACGGGGTGGTGCGCATTGTATGGGTGTGTGTTACATTACATTCACTAGTTGGAGTGAGAAAAACATCACGGGGTGGTGCGCATTGTATGGGTGTGTGTTACATTACATTCACTAGTAGGAGTGAGAAAAAGATCACGGGGTGGTGCGCATTGTACGGGTGTTTGTTACATTAGATTCACTACTAGGAGTCAGAAAATCATCACGGGGTGGTGCGCATTGTATGGGTGTGTGTTACATTACATTCACTAGTAGGAGTGAGAAAAACATCACGGGGTGGTGCGCATTGTATGGGTGTGTGTTACACTACATTCACTACTAGCAGTGAGAAAAACATCAAGGGGTGGTGCGCATTGTATGGGTGTGTGTTACAC
Organism: Cavia porcellus; assembly: GCF_034190915.1. Classification (NCBI taxonomy): domain Eukaryota; kingdom Metazoa; phylum Chordata; class Mammalia; order Rodentia; family Caviidae; genus Cavia; species Cavia porcellus. Next base: position 88,229 of record NW_026947615.1, on the reverse strand, counting down.
TACATTCACTAGTAGGAGTGAGAAAAACATCACGGGGTGGTGCGCATTGTATGGGTGTGTGTTACATTACATTCACTAGTAGGAGTGAGAAAAACATCACGGGGTGGTGCGCATTGTATGGGTGTGTGTTACATTAGATTCACTAGTAGGAGTGAGAAAATCATCACGGGGTTGTGCGCATTGTAGGGGTGTTTGTTACATTAGATTCACTAGAAGGAGTGAGAAAATCATCACGGGGTGCTGCGCATTGTATGGGTGTGTGTTACATTACATTCACTAGTAGGAGTGAGAAAAACGTCACGGGGTGGTGCCCATTGTATGGGTGTGTGTTACACTACATTCACTACTAGGAGTGAGAAAAACATCACGGGGTGGTGCGCATTGTATGGGTGTGTGTTACACTACATTCACTAGTAGGAGTGAGAAAAACATCACGGGGTGGTGCGCATTGTATGGGTGTGTTTTACATTACATTCACTAGAAGGAGTGAGAAAAACATCACGGGGTGGTGCGCATTGTATGGGTGTTTGTTACATTAGATTCACTAGTAGGAGTGAGAAAATCATCACGGGGTTGTGCGCATTGTATGGGTGTGTGTTAAATTAGATTCACTAGTAGGAGTGAGAGAAACATCACGGGGTGGTGCGCATTTTATGGGTGTGCGTTACATTACATTCACTAGTAGGAGTGAGAAAAACAGCACGGGGTGGTGCGCATTGTATGGGTGTGTGTTACATTACATTCACTAGTAAGAATGAGAAAAACACAACGGGGTGGTGTGCATTGTATGGGTGTGTTACATTACATTCACTAGTAGGAGTGAGAAAAACATCACGGGGTGGTGCGCATTGTATGGGTGTGTGTTACATTACATTCACTAGTAGCAGTGAGAAAAACATCACGGTGTGGTGCGCATTGTATGGGTGTGTGTTACATTACATTCACTAGTAGGAGTAAAAAAACATCACGGGGTGGTGCGCATTGTATGGGTGTGTGTTACATTACATTCACTAGTAGGAGTGAGAAAAACATCACGGGGTGGTGCGCATTGTATGGGTGTGTGTTACATTACATTCACTAGTAGGAGTGAGAAAATCATCACGGGGTGTTGCGCATTGTATGAGTGTGTGTTACATTACATTCACTAGTAGGAGTGAGAAAAACATCACGGGGTGGTGTGCATTGTATGGGTGTGTGTTACATTACATTCACTAGTTGGAGTGAGAAAAACATCACGGGGTGGTGCGCATTGTATGGGTGTGTGTTACATTACATTCACTAGTAGGAGTGAGAAAAAGATCACGGGGTGGTGCGCATTGTACGGGTGTTTGTTACATTAGATTCACTACTAGGAGTCAGAAAATCATCACGGGGTGGTGCGCATTGTATGGGGGTGTGTTACATTACATTCACTAGTAGGAGTGAGAAAAACATCACGGGGTGGTGCGCATTGTATGGGTGTGTGTTACACTACATTCACTACTAGCAGTGAGAAAAACATCAAGGGGTGGTGCGCATTGTATGGGTGTGTGTTACACTACATTCACTAGTAGGAGTGAGAAAAACATCACGGGGTGGTGCGCATTGTATGGGTGTGTGTTACATTACATTCACTAGTAGGAGTGAGAAAAACATCACGGGGTGGTGCGCATTGTAAGGGTGTTTGTTACATTAGATTCACTAGTAGGAGTGCGAAAATCATCACGGGGTGGTGCGCATTGTATGGGTTTGTGTTAACATTACATTCACTAGTAGGAGTGAGAAAAACATCACGGGGTGTTGCGCATTGTATGGGTGTGTGTTACATTACATTCACTAGTAGGAGTGAGAAAAACATCACGGGGTGGTGCGCATTGTATGGGTGTGTGTTACATTAGATTCACTAGTAGGAGTGAGAAAATCATCACGGGGTTGTGCGCATTGTAGGTGTGTTTGTTACATTAGATTCACTAGAAGGAGTGAGAAAATCATCACGGGGTGCTGCGCATTGTATGGGTGTGCGTTACATTACATTCACTAGTAGGAGTGAGAAAAACATCACGGGGTGGTGCGCATTGTATGGGTGTGTGTTACACTACATTCACTACTAGCAGTGAGAAAAACATAACGGGGTGGTGCGCATTGTATGGGTGTGTGTTATACTACATTCACTAGTAGGAGTGAGAAAAACATCACGGGGTGGTGCGCATTGTATGGGTGTGTTTTACATTACATTCACTAGTAGGAGTGAGAAAAACATCACGGGGTGGTGCGCACTGTATGGGTGTTTGTTACATTAGATTCACTAGTAGGAGTGAGAAAATCATCACGGGGTGGTGCGCATTGTATGGATGTGTGTTAACATTACCTTCACTAGTAGGAGTGAGAAAAACATCACGGGGTGGTGCGCATTGTATGGGTGTGTGTTACATTACATTCACTAGTAGGAGTGAGAAAAACATCACGGGGTGGTGCGCATTGTATGGGTGTTTGTTACATTAGATTCACTAGTAGGAGTGAGAAAATCATCACGGGGTGGTGCGCATTGTATGGGTGTGTGTTACATTAGATTCACTAGTAGGAGTGAGAAAAACATCACGGGGTGGTGCGCATTGTATGGGTGTGTGTTAAATTAATTCACTAGTAGGAGTGAGAGAAACATCACGGGGTGGTGCGCATTTTATGGGTGTGCGTTACATTACATTCACTAGTAGGAGTGAGAGAAACATCACGGGGTGGTGCGCATTGTATGGGTGTGTGTTACATTACATTCACTAGTAGGAGTGAGAAAAACATCACGGGGTGGTGCGCATTCTATGGGTGTGTGTGACATTACATTCACTAGTAGGAGTGAGAAAAAAATCACGGGGTGGTGCACATTGTATGGGTGTGTGTTACATTACATTCACTAGTAGGAGTGAGAAAAACACAACGGGGTGGTGCGCATTGTATGGGTGTGTTACATTACATTCACTAGTAGGAGTGAGAAAAACATCACGGGGTGGTGCGCATTGTATGGGTGTGTGTTACATTACATTCACTAGTAGCAGTGAGAAAAACATCACGGGGTGGTGCGCATTGTATGGGTGTGTGTTACATTAGATTCACTAGTAGGAGTAAAAAAACATCACGGGGTGGTGCGCATTGTATGGGTGTGTGTTACATTACATTCACTAGTAGGAGTGAGAAAAACATCACGGGGTGGTGCGCATTTTATGGGTGTGTGTTACATTACATTCACTAGTAGGAGTGAGAAAAACATCACTGGGTGGTGCGCATTGTATGGGTGTGTGTTACATTACAATCACTAGTAGGAGTGAGAAAAACATCACGGGGTGGTGCGCATTGTATGGGTGTGTGTTACATTACATTCACTAGTAGGAGTGAGAAAAACATCACGGGGTGGTGCGCATTGTACTGGTGTGTGTTACATTACATTCACTAGTAGGAGTGAGAAAAACATCACGGGTTGGTGCGCATTGTATGGGTGTGTGTTACATTACATTCACTAGTAGGTGTGAGAAAAACATCACGGGGTGGTGCGCATTGTATGGGTGTTTGTTACATTAGATTCACTAGTAGGAGTGAGAAAATCATCACGGGGTGGTGCGCATTGTATGGGTGTGTGTTACATTACATTCACTAGTAGGAGTGAGAAAAACATCACGGGGTGGTGCGCATTGTATGGGTGTGTGTTACATTAGATTCACTAGTAGGAGTGAGAAAAACATCACGGGGTGGTGCGCATTGTATGGGTGTGTGTTACATTACATTCACTAATAGGAGTGAGAAAAACATCACGGGGTGGTGCGCATTGTATGGGTGTGTGTTACATTAGATTCACTAGTAGGAGTGAGAAAAACATCACGGGGTGGTGCGCATTGCATGGGTGTGTGTTACATTACATTCACTAGTAGGAGTGAGAAAAACATCACTGGGTGGTGCGCATTATATGGGTGTGTGTTACATTAGATTCACTAGTAGGAGTGAGAAAAACATCACGGGGTGGTGCGCATTTTATGGGTGTGTGTTACATTACATTCACTAGTAGGAGTGAGAAAAACATCACGGGGTGGTGCGCATTGTATGGGTGTGTGTTACATTAGATTCACTAGTAGGAGTGAGAAAATCATCACGGGGTGGTGCGCATTGTATGGGTGTGTGTTACATTACATTCACTAGTAGGAGTGAGAAAAACATCACGGGGTGGTGCGCATTGTATGGGTGTGTGTTACATTACATTCACTAGTTGGAGTGAGAAAAACATCACGGGGTGGTGCGCATTGTATGGGTGTGTGTTACATTACATTCACTAGTAGGAGTGAGAAAAAGATCACGGGGTGGTGCGCATTGTACGGGTGTTTGTTACATTAGATTCACTACTAGGAGTCAGAAAATCATCACGGGGTGGTGCTCATTGTATGGGTGTGTGTTACATTACATTCACTAGTAGGAGTGAGAAAAACATCACGGGGTGGTGCGCATTGTATGGGTGTGTGTTACACTACATTCACTACTAGCAGTGAGAAAAACATCAAGGGGTGGTGCGCATTGTATGGGTGTGTGTTACACTACATTCACTAGTAGGAGTGAGAAAAACATCACGGGGTGGTGCGCATTGTATGGGTGTGTGTTACATTACATTCACTAGTAGGAGTGAGAAAAACATCACGGGGTGGTGCGCATTGTATGGGTGTGTGTTACATTAGATTCACTATTAGGAGTGAGAAAATCATCACGGGGTTGTGCGCATTGTAGGGGTGTTTGTTACATTAGATTCACTAGAAGGAGTGAGAAAATCATCACGGGGTGCTGCGCATTGTATGGGTGTGTGTTACATTACATTCACTAGTAGGAGTGAGAAAAACATCACGGGGTGGTGCCCATTGTATGGGTGTGTGTTACACTACATTCACTACTAGGAGTGAGAAAAACATCACGGGGTGGTGCGCATTGTATGGGTGTGTGTTACACTACATTCACTAGTAGGAGTGAGAAAAACATCACGGGGTGGTGCGCATTGTATGGGTGTGTTTTACATTACATTCACTAGAAGGAGTGAGAAAAACATCACGGGGTGGTGCGCATTGTATGGGTGTTTGTTACATTAGATTCACTAGTAGGAGTGAGAAAATCATCACGGGGTGGTGCGCATTGTTTGGATGTGTGTTAACATTACCTTCACTAGTAGGAGTGAGAAAAACATCACGGGGTGGTGCGCATTTTATGGGTGTGTGTTACATTACATTCACTAGTAGGAGTGAGAAAAACATCACGGGGTGGTGCGCATTGTATGGGTGTGTGTTACATTACATTCACTAGTAGGAGTGAGAAAAACATCACGGGGTGGTGCGCATTGTATGGGTGTTTGTTACATTAGATTCACTAGTAGAAGTGAGAAAATCATCACGGGGTGGTGCGCATTGTATGGGTGTGTGTTACATTAGATTCACTAGTAGGAGTGAGAAAAACATCACGGGGTTTTGCGCATTGTATGGGTGTGTGTTAAATTAGATTCACTAGTAGGAGTGAGAGAAACATCACGGGGTGGTGCGCATTTTATGGGTGTGCGTTACATTACATTCACTAGTAGGAGTGAGAGAAACATCACGGGGTGGTGCGCATTGTATGGGTGTGTGTTACATTACATTCACTAGTAGGAGTGAGAAAAACATCACGGGGTGGTGCGCATTGTATGGGTGTGTGTTACATTACATTCACTAGTAGGAGTGAGAAAAACATCACGGGGTGGTGCACATTGTATGGGTGTGTGTTACATTACATTCACTAGTAGGAGTGAGAAAAACACAACGGGGTGGTGCGCATTGTATGGGTGTGTTACATTACATTCACTAGTAAGAGTGAGAAAAACATCACGGGGTGGTGCGCATTGTATGGGTGTGTGTTACATTACATTCACTAGTAGCAGTGAGAAAAACATCACGGGGTGGTGCGCATTGTATTGGTGTGTGTTACATTAGATTCACTAGTAGGAGTAAAAAAACATCACGGGGTGGTGCGCATTGTATGGGTGTGTGTTACATTACATTCACTAGTAGGAGTGAGAAAAACATCACGGGGTGGTGCGCATTTTATGGGTGTGTGTTACATTACATTCACTAGTAGGAGTGAGAAAAACATCACTGGGTGGTGCGCATTGTATGGGTGTGTGTTACATTACAATCCCTAGTAGGAGTGAGAAAAACATCACGGGGTGGTGCGCATTGTATGGGTGTGTGTTACATTACATTCACTAGTAGGAGTGAGAAAAACATCACGGGGTGGTGCGCATTGTACTGGTGTGTGTTACATTACATTCACTAGTAGGAGTGAGAAAAACATCACGGGTTGGTGCGCATTGTATGGGTGTGTGTTACATTACATTCACTAGTAGGTGTGAGAAAAACATCACGGGGTGGTGCGCATTGTATGGGTGTTTGTTACATTAGATTCACTAGTAGGAGTGAGAAAATCATCACGGGGTGGTGCGCATTGTATGGGTGTGTGTTACATTACATTCACTAGTAGGAGTGAGAAAAACATCACGGGGTGGTGCGCATTGTATGGGTGTGTGTTACATTAGATTCACTAGTAGGAGTGAGAAAAACATCACGGGGTGGTGCGCATTGTATGGGTGTGTGTTACATTACATTCACTAGTAGGAGTGAGAAAAACATCACGGGGTGGTGCGCATTGTATGGGTGTGTGTTACATTAGATTCACTAGTAGGAGTGAGAAAAACATCACGGGGTGGTGCGCATTGTATGGGTGTGTGTTACATTACATTCACTAATAGGAGTGAGAAAAACATCACGGGTTGGTGCGCATTGTATGGGTGTGTGTTACATTACATTCACTAGTAGGAGTGAGAAAAACATCACGGGGTGGTGCGCATTGTATGGGTGTGTGTTACATTACATTCACTAGTAGGAGTGAGAAAAACATCACGGCGTGGTGCGCACTGTATGGGTGTGTGTTACATTACATTCACTAGAAGGAGTGAGAAAAACATCACGGGGTGGTGCGCATTGTATGGGTGTGCGTTACATTACATTCACTAGTAGGAGTGAGAAAAACATCACTGGGTGGTGCGCATTATATGGGTGTGTGTTACATTAGATTCACTAGTAGGAGTGAGAAAAACATCACGGGGTGGTGCGCATTGTATGGGTGTGTGTTACATTAGATTCACTAGTAGGAGTGAGAAAAACATCACGGGGTGGTGCGCATTGCATGGGTGTGTGTTACATTACATTCACTAGTAGGAGTGAGAAAAACATCACCGGGTGGTGCGCATTATATGGGTGTGTGTTACATTAGATTCACTAGTAGGAGTGAGAAAAACATCACGGGGTGGTGCGCATTGTATGGGTGTGTGTTACATTACATTCACTAGTAGGAGTGAGAAAAACATCACGGGGTGGTGCGCATTGTATGGGTGTTTGTTACATTAGATTCACTAGGAGGAATGAGAAAATCATCACGGGGTGGTGCGCATTGTATGGGTGTGTGTTACATTACATTCACTAATAGGAGTGAGAAAAACATCACGGGGTGGTGCGCATTGTATGGGTGTGTGTTACATTACATTCACTAGTAGGAGTGAGAAAAACATCACGGGGTGGTGCGCATTGTATGGGTGTGTGTTACATTACATTCACTAGTAGGAGTGAGAAAAACATCACGGCGTGGTGCGCACTGTATCGGTGTGTGTTACATTACATTCACTAGAAGGAGTGAGAAAAACATCACGGGGTGGTGCGCATTGTATGGGTGTGTGTTACATTACATTCACTAGTAGGAGTGAGAAAAACATCACGGGGTGGTGCGCATTGTATGGGTGTGTGTTACATTAGATTCACTAGTAGGAGTGAGAAAAACATCACGAGGTGGTGCGCATTGTATGGGTGTGTGTTACATTACATTCACTAGTAGGAGTGAGAAAAACATCACGGGGTGGTGCGCATTGTATGGGTGTGTGTTACATTAGATTCACTAGTAGGAGTGAGAAAAACATCATGGGGTGGTGCGCATTGCATGGGTGTGTGTTACATTACATTCACTAGTAGGAGTGAGAAAAACATCACTGGGTGGTGCGCATTATATGGGTGTGTGTTACATTAGATTCACTAGTAGGAGTGAGAAAAACATCACAGGGTGGTGCGCATTGTATGGGTGTGTGTTACATTACATTCACTAGTAGGAGTGAGAAAAACATCACGGGGTGGTGCGCATTGTATGGGTGTTTGTTACATTAGATTCACTAGGAGGAATGAGAAAATCATCACGGGGTGGTGCGCATTGTATGGGTGTGTGTTACATTACATTCACTAATAGAAGTGAGAAAAACATCACGGGGTGGTGCGCATTGTATGGGTGTGTGTTACATTACATTCACTAGTAGGAGTGAGAAAAACATCACGGGGTGGTGCGCATTGTATGGGTGTGTGTTACATTACATTCACTAGTAGGAGTGAGAAAAACATCACGGGGTGGTGCACATTGTATGGGCATGTGTTACATTACATTCACTAGTAGGAGTGAGAAAAACATCACGGGGTGGTGCACATTGTATGGGTGTGTTACATTACATTCACTAGTAGGAGTGAGAAAAACATCACGGGGTGGTGCGCATTGTATGGGTGTGTGTTACATTACATTCACTAGTAGGAGTGAGAAAAACATCACCGGGTGGTGCGCATTGTATGGGTGTGTGTTACATTAGATTCACTAGTAGGAGTGAAAAAACATCACGGGGTGGTGAGCATTGTATGGGTGTGTGTTACATTACATTCACTAGTAGGAGTGAGAAAAACATCACGGGGTGGTGCGCATTGTATGGGTGTGCGTTACATTACATTCACTAGTAGGAGTGAGGAAAACATCACGGGGTGGTGCGCATTGTATGGGTGTGTGTTACATTACATTCACTAGTAGGAGTGAGATAAACATCACGGTGTGGTGCGCATTGTATGGGTGTGTGTTACATTACATTCACTAGTAGGAGTGAGAAAAACATCACGGGGTGGTGCGCATTGTATGGGTGTGTGTTACATTACATTCACTAGTAGGAGTGAGAAAAACATCACGGGGTGGTGCGCATTTTATGGGTGTGTGTTAAATTACATTCACTACTAGGAGTGAGAAAAATATCACGGAGTGGTGCGCATTGTATGGGTGTGTGTTACATTACATTCACTAGTAGGAGTGAGAAAAACATCACAGGGTGGTGCGCATTGTATGGGTGTTTGTTACATTAGATTCACTAGTAGGAGTGAGAAAATCATCACGGTGTAGTGCGCATTGTATGGGTGTGTGTTACATTAGATTCACTAGTAGGAGTGAGAAAAACATCACGGGGTGGTGCGCATTGTATGGGTGTGTGTTACATTAGATTCACTAGTAGGAGTGAGAAAAACATCACGGGGTGGTGCGCATTGTATGGGTGTGTGTTACATTACATTCACTAGTAGGAGTGAGAAAAACATCACGGGGTGGTGCGCATTGTACTGGTGTGTGTTACATTACATTCACTAGTAGGAGTGAGAAAAACATCACGGGTTGGTGCGCATTGTATGGGTGTGTGTTACATTACATTCACTAGTAGGTGTGAGAAAAACATCACGGGGTGGTGCGCATTGTATGGGTGTTTGTTACATTAGATTCACTAGTAGGAGTGAGAAAATCATCACGGGGTGGTGCGCATTGTATGGGTGTGTGTTACATTACATTCACTAGTAGGAGTGAGAAAAACATCACGGGGTGGTGCGCATTGTATGGGTGTTTGTTACATTAGATTCACTAGTAGGAGTGAGAAAAACATCACGGGGTGGTGCGCATTGTATGGGTGTGTGTTACATTTCATTCACTAATAGGAGTGAGAAAAACATCACGGGGTGGTGCGCATTGTATGGGTGTGTGTTACATTACATTCACTAGTAGGAGTGAGAAAAACATCACGGGGTGGTGCGCATTGTATGGGTGTGTGTTACATTACATTCACTAGTAGGAGTGAGAAAAACATCACGGCGTGGTGCGCACTGTATGGGTGTGTGTTACATTACATTCACTAGAAGGAGTGAGAAAAACATCACGGGGTGGTGCGCATTGTATGGGTGTGTGTTACATTACATTCACTAGTAGGAGTGAGAAAAACATCACGGGGTGGTGCGCATTGTATGGGTGTGTGTTACATTAGATTCACTAGTAGGAGTGAGAAAAGCATCACGAGGTGCTGCGCATTGTATGGGTGTGTGTTACATTACATTCACTAGTAGGAGTGAGAAAAACATCACGGGGTGGTGCGCATTGTATGGGTGTGTGTTACATTAGATTCACTAGTAGGAGTGAGAAAAACATCACTGGGTGGTGCGCATTATATGGGTGTGTGTTACATTAGTTTCACTAGTAGGAGTGAGAAAAACATCACGGGGTGGTGCGCATTGTATGGGTGTGTGTTACATTAGATTCACTAGTAGGAGTGAGAAAAACATCACGGGGTGGTGCGCATTGCATGGGTGTGTGTTACATTACATTCACTAGTAGGAGTGAGAAAAACATCACTGGGTGGTGCGCATTATATGGGTGTGTGTTACATTAGATTCACTAGTAGGAGTGAGAAAAACATCACGGGGTGGTGCGCATTGTATGGGTGTGTGTTACATTACATTCACTAGTAGGAGTGAGAAAAACATCACGGGGTGGTGCGCATTGTATGGGTGTTTGTTACATTAGATTCACTAGGAGGAATGAGAAAATCATCACGGGGTGGTGCGCATTGTATGGGTGTGTGTTACATTACATTCACTAATAGGAGTGAGAAAAACATCACGGGGTGGTGCGCATTGTATGGGTGTGTGTTACATTACATTCACTAGTAGGAGTGAGAAAAACATCACGGGGTGGTGCGCATTGTATGGGTGTGTGTTACATTACATTCACTAGTAGGAGTGAGAAAAACATCACGGCGTGGTGCGCACTGTATGGGTGTGTGTTACATTACATTCACTAGAAAGAGTGAGAAAAACATCACGGGGTGGTGCGCATTGTATGGGTGTGTGTTACATTACATTCACTATTAGGAGTGAGAAAAACATCACGGGGTGGTGCGCATTGTATGGGTGTGTGTTACATTAGATTCACTAGTAGGAGTGAGAAAAACATCACGAGGTGGTGCGCATTGTATGGGTGTGTGTTACATTACATTCACTAGTAGGAGTGAGAAAAACATCACGGGGTGGTGCGCATTGTATGGGTGTGTGTTACATTAGATTCACTAGTAGGAGTGAGAAAAACCTCATGGGGTGGTGCGCATTGCATGGGTGTGTGTTACATTACATTCACTAGTAGGAGTGAGAAAAACATCACTGGGTGGTGCGCATTATATGGGTGTGTGTTACATTAGATTCACTAGTAGGAGTGAGAAAAACATCACGGGGTGGTGCGCATTGTATGGGTGTGTGTTACATTACATTCACTAGTAGGAGTGAGAAAAACATCACGGGGTGGTGCGCATTGTATGGGTGTTTGTTACATTAGATTCACTAGGAGAAATGAGAAAATCATCACGGGGTGGTGCGCATTGTATGGGTGTGTGTTACATTACATTCACTAATAGAAGTGAGAAAAACATCACGGGGTGGTGCGCATTGTATGGGTGTGTCTTACATTACATTCACTAGTAGGAGTGAGAAAAACATCACGGGGTGGTGCGCATTGTATGGGTGTGTGTTACATTACATTCACTAGTAGGAGTGAGAAAAACATCACGGGGTGGTGCACATTGTATGGGCATGTGTTACATTACATTCACTAGTAGGAGTGAGAAAAACATCACGGGGTGGTGCACATTGTATGGGTGTGTTACATTACATTCACTAGTAGGAGTGAGAAAAACATCACGGGGTGGTGCGCATTGTATGGGTGTGTGTTACATTACATTCACTAGTAGGAGTGAGAAAAACATCACCGGGTGGTGCGCATTGTATGGCTGTGTGTTACATTAGATTCACTAGTAGGAGTGAAAAAACATCACGGGGTGGTGAGCATTGTATGGGTGTGTGTTACATTACATTCACTAGTAGGAGTGAGAAAAACATCACGGGGTGGTGCGCATTGTATGGGTGTGCGTTACATTACATTCACTAGTAGGAGTGAGGAAAACATCACGGGGTGGTGCGCATTGTATGGGTGTGTGTTATATTACATTCACTAGTAGGAGTGAGATAAACATCACGGTGTGGTGCGCATTGTATGGGTGTGTGTTACATTAGATTCACTAGTAGGAGTGAGAAAAACATCACGGGGTGGTGCGCATTGTATGGGTGTGTGTTACATTACATTCACTAGTAGGAGTGAGAAAAACATCACGGGGTGGTGCGCATTGTATGGGTGTGTGTTACATTAGATTCACTAGTAGGAGTGAGAAAAACATCACGGGGTGGTGCGCATTGTATGGGTGTGTGTTACATTACATTCACTAATAGGAGTGAGAAAAACATCACGGGTTGGTGCGCATTGTATGGGTGTGTGTTACATTACATTCACTAGTAGGAGTGAGAAAAACATCACGGGGTGGTGCGCATTGTATGGGTGTGTGTTACATTACATTCACTAGTAGGAGTGAGAAAAACATCACGGCGTGGTGCGCACTGTATGGGTGTGTGTTACATTACATTCACTAGAAGGAGTGAGAAAAACATCACGGGGTGGTGCGCATTGTATGGGTGTGCGTTACATTACATTCACTAGTAGGAGTGAGAAAAACATCACTGGGTGGTGCGCATTATATGGGTGTGTGTTACATTAGATTCACTAGTAGGAGTGAGAAAAACATCACGGGGTGGTGCGCATTGTATGGGTGTGTGTTACATTAGATTCACTAGTAGGAGTGAGAAAAACATCACGGGGTGGTGCGCATTGCATGGGTGTGTGTTACATTACATTCACTAGTAGGAGTGAGAAAAACATCACTGGGTGGTGTGCATTATATGGGTGTGTGTTACATTAGATTCACTAGTAGGAGTGAGAAAAACATCACGGGGTGGTGCGCATTGTATGGGTGTGTGTTACATTACATTCACTAGTAGGAGTGAGAAAAACATCACGGGGTGGTGCGCATTGTATGGGTGTTTGTTACATTAGATTCACTAGGAGGAATGAGAAAATCATCACGGGGTGGTGCGCATTGTATGGGTGTGTGTTACATTACATTCACTAATAGGAGTGAGAAAAACATCACGGGGTGGTGCGCATTGTATGGGTGTGTGTTACATTACATTCACTAGTAGGAGTGAGAAAAACATCACGGGGTGGTGCGCATTGTATGGGTGTGTGTTACATTACATTCACTAGTAGGAGTGAGAAAAACATCACGGCGTGGTGCGCACTGTATGGGTGTGTGTTACATTACATTCACTAGAAGGAGTGAGAAAAACATCACGGGGTGGTGCGCATTGTATGGGTGTGTGTTACATTACATTCACTAGTAGGAGTGAGAAAAACATCACGGGGTGGTGCGCATTGTATGGGTGTGTGTTACATTAGATTCACTAGTAGGAGTGAGAAAAACATCACGAGGTGGTGCGCATTGTATGGGTGTGTGTTACATTACATTCACTAGTAGGAGTGAGAAAAACATCACGGGGTGGTGCGCATTGTATGGGTGTGTGTTACATTAGATTCACTAGTAGGAGTGAGAAAAACATCATGGGGTGGTGCGCATTGCATGGGTGTGTGTTACATTACATTCACTAGTAGGAGTGAGAAAAACATCACTGGGTGGTGCGCATTATATGGGTGTGTGTTACATTAGATTCACTAGTAGGAGTGAGAAAAACATCACGGGGTGGTGCGCATTGTATGGGTGTGTGTTACATTACATTCACTAGTAGGAGTGAGAAAAACATCACGGGGTGGTGCGCATTGTATGGGTGTTTGTTACATTAGATTCACTAGGAGGAATGAGAAAATCATCACGGGGTGGTGCGCATTGTATGGGTGTGTGTTACATTACATTCACTAATAGAAGTGAGAAAAACATCACGGGGTGGTGCGCATTGTATGGGTGTGTCTTACATTACATTCACTAGTAGGAGTGAGAAAAACATCACGGGGTGGTGCGCATTGTATGGGTGTGTGTTACATTACATTCACTAGTAGGAGTGAGAAAAACATCACGGGGTGGTGCACATTGTATGGGCATGTGTTACATTACATTCACTAGTAGGAGTGAGAAAAACATCACGGGGTGGTGCACATTGTATGGGTGTGTTACATTACATTCACTAGTAGGAGTGAGAAAAACATCACGGGGTGGTGCGCATTGTATGGGTGTGTGTTACGTTACATTCACTAGTAGGAGTGAGAAAAACATCACCGGGTGGTGCGCATTGTATGGGTGTGTGTTACATTAGATTCACTAGTAGGAGTGAAAAAACATCACGGGGTGGTGAGCATTGTATGGGTGTGTGTTACATTACATTCACTAGTAGGAGTGAGAAAAACATCACGGGGTGGTGCGCATTGTATGGGTGTGCGTTACATTACATTCACTAGTAGGAGTGAGGAAAACATCACGGGGTGGTGCGCATTGTATGGGTGTGTGTTACATTACATTCACTAGTAGGAGTGAGATAAACATCACGGTGTGGTGCGCATTGTATGGGTGTGTGTTACATTACATTCACTAGTAGGAGTGAGAAAAACATCACGGGGTGGTGCGCATTGTATGGGTGTGTGTTACATTACATTCACTAGTAGGAGTGAGAAAAACATCACGGGGTGGTGCGCATTTTATGGGTGTGTGTTAAATTACATTCACTACTAGGAGTGAGAAAAATATCACGGAGTGGTGCGCATTGTATGGGTGTGTGTTACATTACATTCACTAGTAGGAGTGAGAAAAACATCACAGGGTGGTGCGCATTGTATGGGTGTTTGTTACATTAGATTCACTAGTAGGAGTGAGAAAATCATCACGGTGTAGTGCGCATTGTATGGGTGTGTGTTACATTAGATTCACTAGTAGGAGTGAGAAAAACATCACGGGGTGGTGCGCATTGTATGGGTGTGTGTTACATTAGATTCACTAGTAGGAGTGAGAAAAACATCACGGGGTGGTGCGCATTGTATGGGTGTGTGTTACATTACATTCACTAGTAGGAGTGAGAAAAACATCACGGGGTGGTGCGCATTGTACTGGTGTGTGTTACATTACATTCACTAGTAGGAGTGAGAAAAACATCACGGGTTGGTGCGCATTGTATGGGTGTGTGTTACATTACATTCACTACTAGGTGTGAGAAAAACATCACGGGGTGGTGCGCATTGTATGGGTGTTTGTTACATTAGATTCACTAGTAGGAGTGAGAAAATCATCACGGGGTGGTGCGCATTGTATGGGTGTGTGTTACATTACATTCAATAGTAGGAGTGAGAAAAACATCACGGGGTGGTGCGCATTGTATGGGTGTTTGTTACATTAGATTCACTAGTAGGAGTGAGAAAAACATCACGGGGTGGTGCGCATTGTATGGGTGTGTGTTACATTTCATTCACTAATAGGAGTGAGAAAAACATCACGGGGTGGTGCGCATTGTATGGGTGTGTGTTACATTACATTCACTAGTAGGAGTGAGAAAAACATCACGGGGTGGTGCGCATTGTATGGGTGTGTGTTACATTACATTCACTAGTAGGAGTGAGAAAAACATCACGGCGTGGTGCGCACTGTATGGGTGTGTGTTACATTACATTCACTAGAAGGAGTGAGAAAAACATCACGGGGTGGTGCGCATTGTATGGGTGTGTGTTACATTACATTCACTAGTAGGAGTGAGAAAAACATCACGGGGTGGTGCGCATTGTATGGGTGTGTGTTACATTAGATTCACTAGTAGGAGTGAGAAAAACATCACGAGGTGCTGCGCATTGTATGGGTGTGTGTTACATTACATTCACTAGTAGGAGTGAGAAAAACATCACGGGGTGGTGCGCATTGTATGGGTGTGTGTTACATTAGATTCACTAGTAGGAGTGAGAAAAACATCACTGGGTGGTGCGCATTATATGGGTGTGTGTTACATTAGATTCACTAGTAGGAGTGAGAAAAACATCACGGGGTGGTGCGCATTGTATGGGTGTGTGTTACATTAGATTCACTAGTAGGAGTGAGAAAAACATCACGGGGTGGTGCGCATTGCATGGGTGTGTGTTACATTACATTCACTAGTAGGAGTGAGAAAAACATCACTGGGTGGTGCGCATTATATGGTTGTGTGTTACATTAGATTCACTAGTAGGAGTGAGAAAAACATCACGGGGTGGTGCGCATTGTATGGGTGTGTGTTACATTACATTCACTAGTAGGAGTGAGAAAAACATCACGGGGTGGTGCGCATTGTATGGGTGTTTGTTACATTAGATTCACTAGGAGGAATGAGAAAATCATCACGGGGTGGTGCGCATTGTATGGGTGTGTGTTACATTACATTCACTAATAGGAGTGAGAAAAACATCACGGGGTGGTGCGCATTGTATGGGTGTGTGTTACATTACATTCACTAGTAGGAGTGAGAAAAACATCACGGGGTGGTGCGCATTGTATGGGTGTGTGTTACATTACATTCACTAGTAGGAGTGAGAAAAACATCACGGCGTGGTGCGCACTGTATGGGTGTGTGTTACATTACATTCACTAGAAGGAGTGAGAAAAACATCACGGGGTGGTGCGCCTTGTATGGGTGTGTGTTACATTACATTCACTATTAGGAGTGAGAAAAACATCACGGGGTGGTGCGCATTGTATGGGTGTGTGTTACATTAGATTCACTAGTAGGAGTGAGAAAAACATCACGAGGTGGTGCGCATTGTATGGGTGTGTGTTACATTACATTCACTAGTAGGAGTGAGAAAAACATCACGGGGTGGTGCGCATTGTATGGGTGTGTGTTACATTAGATTCACTAGTAGGAGTGAGAAAAACCTCATGGGGTGGTGCGCATTGCATGGGTGTGTGTTACATTACATTCACTAGTAGGAGTGAGAAAAACATCACTGGGTGGTGCGCATTATATGGGTGTGTGTTACATTAGATTCACTAGTAGGAGTGAGAAAAACATCACGGGGTGGTGCGCATTGTATGGGTGTGTGTTACATTACATTCACTAGTAGGAGTGAGAAAAACATCACGGGGTGGTGCGCATTGTATGGGTGTTTGTTACATTAGATTCACTAGGAGAAATGAGAAAATCATCACGGGGTGGTGCGCATTGTATGGGTGTGTGTTACATTACATTCACTAATAGAAGTGAGAAAAACATCACGGGGTGGTGCGCATTGTATGGGTGTGTCTTACATTACATTCACTAGTAGGAGTGAGAAAAACATCACGGGGTGGTGCGCATTGTATGGGTGTGTGTTACATTACATTCACTAGTAGGAGTGAGAAAAACATCACGGGGTGGTGCACATTGTATGGGCATGTGTTACATTACATTCACTAGTAGGAGTGAGAAAAACATCACGGGGTGGTGCACATTGTATGGGTGTGTTACATTACATTCACTAGTAGGAGTGAGAAAAACATCACGGGGTGGTGCGCATTGTATGGGTGTGTGTTACATTACATTCACTAGTAGGAGTGAGAAAAACATCACCGGGTGGTGCGCATTGTATGGGTGTGTGTTACATTAGATTCACTAGTAGGAGTGAAAAAACATCACGGGGTGGTGAGCATTGTATGGGTGTGTGTTACATTACATTCACTAGTAGGAGTGAGAAAAACATCACGGGGTGGTGCGCATTGTATGGGTTTGCGTTACATTACATTCACTAGTAGGAGTGAGGAAAACATCACGCGGTGGTGCGCATTGTATGGGTGTGTGTTACATTACATTCACTAGTAGGAGTGAGATAAACATCACGGTGTGGTGCGCATTGTATGGGTGTGTGTTACATTAGATTCACTAGTAGGAGTGAGAAAAACATCACGGGGTGGTGCGCATTGTATGGGTGTGTGTTACATTACATTCACTAGTAGGAGTGAGAAAAACATCACGAGGTGGTGCGCATTGTATGGGTGTGTGTTACATTAGATTCACTAGTAGGAGTGAGAAAAACATCACGGGGTGGTGCGCATTGTATGGGTGTGTGTTACATTACATTCACTAATAGGAGTGAGAAAAACATCACGGGTTGGTGCGCATTGTATGGGTGTGTGTTACATTACATTCACTAGTAGGAGTGAGAAAAACATCACGGGGTGGTGCGCATTGTATGGGTGTGTGTTACATTACATTCACTAGTAGGAGTGAGAAAAACATCACGGCGTGGTGCGCACTGTATGGGTGTGTGTTACATTACATTCACTAGAAGGAGTGAGAAAAACATCACGGGGTGGTGCGCATTGTATGGGTGTGCGTTACATTACATTCACTAGTAGGAGTGAGAAAAACATCACTGGGTGGTGCGCATTATATGGCTGTGTGTTAAATTAGATTCACTAGTAGGAGTGAGAAAAACATCACGGGGTGGTGCGCATTGTATGGGTGTGTGTTACATTAGATTCACTAGTAGGAGTGAGAAAAACATCACGGGGTGGTGCGCATTGCATGGGTGTGTGTTACATTACATTCACTAGTAGGAGTGAGAAAAACATCACTGGGTGGTGTGCATTATATGGGTGTGTGTTACATTAGATTCACTAGTAGGAGTGAGAAAAACATCACGGGGTGGTGCGCATTGTATGGGTGTGTGTTACATTACATTCACTAGTAGGAGTGAGAAAAACATCACGGGGTGGTGCGCATTGTATGGGTGTTTGTTACATTAGATTCACTAGGAGGAATGAGAAAATCATCACGGGGTGGTGCGCATTGTATGGGTGTGTGTTACATTACATTCACTAATAGGAGTGAGAAAAACATCACGGGGTGGTGCGCATTGTATGGGTGTGTGTTACATTACATTCACTAGTAGGAGTGAGAAAAACATCACGGGGTGGTGCGCATTGTATGGGTGTGTGTTACATTACATTCACTAGTAGGAGTGAGAAAAACATCACGGCGTGGTGCGCACTGTATGGGTGTGTGTTACATTACATTCACTAGAAGGAGTGAGAAAAACATCACGGGGTGGTGCGCATTGTATGGGTGTGTGTTACATTACATTCACTAGTAGGAGTGAGAAAAACATCACGGGGTGGTGCGCATTGTATGGGTGTGTGTTACATTAGATTCACTAGTAGGAGTGAGAAAAACATCACGAGGTGGTGCGCATTGTATGGGTGTGTGTTACATTACATTCACTAGTAGGAGTGAGAAAAACATCACGGGGTGGTGCGCATTGTATGGGTGTGTGTTACATTAGATTCACTAGTAGGAGTGAGAAAAACATCATGGGGTGGTGCGCATTGCATGGGTGTGTGTTACATTACATTCACTAGTAGGAGTGAGAAAAACATCACTGGGTGGTGCGCATTATATGGGTGTGTGTTACATTAGATTCACTAGTAGGAGTGAGAAAAACATCACGGGGTGGTGCGCATTGTATGGGTGTGTGTTACATTACATTCACTAGTAGGAGTGAGAAAAACATCACGGGGTGGTGCGCATTGTATGGGTGTTTGTTACATTAGATTCACTAGGAGGAATGAGAAAATCATCACGGGGTGGTGCGCATTGTATGGGTGTGTGTTACATTACATTCACTAATAGAAGTGAGAAAAACATCACGGGGTGGTGCGCATTGTATGGGTGTGTCTTACATTACATTCACTAGTAGGAGTGAGAAAAACATCACGGGGTGGTGCGCATTGTATGGGTGTGTGTTACATTACATTCACTAGTAGGAGTGAGAAAAACATCACGGGGTGGTGCACATTGTATGGGCATGTGTTACATTACATTCACTAGTAGGAGTGAGAAAAACATCACGGGGTGGTGCACATTGTATGGGTGTGTTACATTACATTCACTAGTAGGAGTGAGAAAAACATCACGGGGTGGTGCGCATTGTATGGGTGTGTGTTACGTTACATTCACTAGTAGGAGTGAGAAAAACATCACCGGGTGGTGCGCATTGTATGGGTGTGTGTTACATTAGATTCACTAGTAGGAGTGAAAAAACATCACGGGGTGGTGAGCATTGTATGGGTGTGTGTTACATTACATTCACTAGTAGGAGTGAGAAAAACATCACGGGGTGGTGCACATTGTATGGGTGTGCGTTACATTACATTCACTAGTAGGAGTGAGGAAAACATCACGGGGTGGTGCGCATTGTATGGGTGTGTGTTACATTACATTCACTAGTAGGAGTGAGATAAACATCACGGTGTGGTGCGCATTGTATGGGTGTGTGTTACATTACATTCACTAGTAGGAGTGAGAAAAACATCACGGGGTGGTGCGCATTGTATGGGTGTGTGTTACATTACATTCACTAGTAGGAGTGAGAAAAACATCACGGGGTGGTGCGCATTTTATGGGTGTGTTAAATTACATTCACTACTAGGAGTGAGAAAAATATCACGGAGTGGTGCGCATTGTATGGGTGTGTGTTACATTACATTCACTAGTAGGAGTGAGAAAAACATCACAGGGTGGTGCGCATTGTATGGGTGTTTGTTACATTAGATTCACTAGTAGGAGTGAGAAAATCATCACGGTGTAGTGCGCATTGTATGGGTGTGTGTTACATTAGATTCACTAGTAGGAGTGAGAAAAACATCACGGGGTGGTGCGCATTGTATGGGTGTGTGTTACATTAGATTCACTAGTAGGAGTGAGAAAAACATCACGGGGTGGTGCGCATTGTATGGGTGTGTGTTACATTACATTCACTAGTAGGAGTGAGAAAAACATCACGGGGTGGTGCGCATTGTACTGGTGTGTGTTACATTACATTCACTAGTAGGAGTGAGAAAAACATCACGGGTTGGTGCGCATTGTATGGGTGTGTGTTACATTACATTCACTAGTAGGTGTGAGAAAAACATCACGGGGTGGTGCGCATTGTATGGGTGTTTGTTACATTAGATTCACTAGTAGGAGTGAGAAAATCATCACGGGGTGGTGCGCATTGTATGGGTGTGTGTTACATTACATTCACTAGTAGGAGTGAGAAAAACATCACGGGGTGGTGCGCATTGTATGGGTGTTTGTTACATTAGATTCACTAGTAGGAGTGAGAAAAACATCACGGGGTGGTGCGCATTGTATGGGTGTGTGTTACATTTCATTCACTAATAGGAGTGAGAAAAACATCACGGGGTGGTGCGCATTGTATGGGTGTGTGTTACATTACATTCACTAGTAGGAGTGAGAAAAACATCACGGGGTGGTGCGCATTGTATGGGTGTGTGTTACATTACATTCACTAGTAGGAGTGAGAAAAACATCACGACGTGGTGCGCACTGTATGGGTGTGTGTTACATTACATTCACTAGAAGGAGTGAGAAAAACATCACGGGGTGGTGCGCATTGTATGGGTGTGTGTTACATTACATTCACTAGTAGGAGTGAGAAAAACATCACGGGGTGGTGCGCATTGTATGGGTGTGTGTTACATTAGATTCACTAGTAGGAGTGAGAAAAACATCACGAGGTGGTGCGCATTGTATGGGTGTGTGTTACATTACATTCACTAGTAGGAGTGAGAAAAACATCACGGGGTGGTGCGCATTGTATGGGTGTGTGTTACATTAGATTCACTAGTAGGAGTGAGAAAAACATCACTGGGTGGTGCGCATTATATGGGTGTGTGTTACATTAGATTCACTAGTAGGAGTGAGAAAAACATCACGGGGTGGTGCGCATTGTATGGGTGTGTGTTACATTAGATTCACTAGTAGGAGTGAGAAAAACATCACGGGGTGGTGCGCATTGCATGGGTGTGTGTTACATTACATTCACTAGTAGGAGTGAGAAAAACATCACTGGGTGGTGCGCATTATATGGGTGTGTGTTACATTAGATTCACTAGTAGGAGTGAGAAAAACATCACGGGGTGGTGCGCATTGTATGGGTGTGTGTTACATTACATTCACTAGTAGGAGTGAGAAAAACATCACGGGGTGGTGCGCATTGTATGGGTGTTTGTTACATTAGATTCACTAGGAGGAATGAGAAAATCATCACGGGGTGGTGCGCATTGTATGGGTGTGTGTTACATTACATTCACTAATAGGAGTGAGAAAAACATCACGGGGTGGTGCGCATTGTATGGGTGTGTGTTACATTACATTCACTAGTAGGAGTGAGAAAAACATCACGGGGTGGTGCGCATTGTATGGGTGTGTGTTACATTACATTCACTAGTAGGAGTGAGAAAAACATCACGGCGTGGTGCGCACTGTATGGGTGTGTGTTACATTACATTCACTAGAAGGAGTGAGAAAAACATCACGGGGTGGTGCGCATTGTATGGGTGTGTGTTACATTACATTCACTAGTAGGAGTGAGAAAAACATCACGGGGTGGTGCGCATTGTATGGGTGTGTGTTACATTAGATTCACTAGTAGGAGTGAGAAAAACATCACGAGGTGGTGCGCATTGTATGGGTGTGTGTTACATTACATTCACTAGTAGGAGTGAGAAAAACATCACGGGGTGGTGCGCATTGTATGGGTGTGTGTTACATTAGATTCACTAGTAGGAGTGAGAAAAACATCACGGGGTGGTGCGCATTGCATGGGTGTGTGTTACATTACATTCACTAGTAGGAGTGAGAAAAACATCACTGGGTGGTGCGCATTATATGGGTGTGTGTTACATTAGATTCACTAGTAGGAGTGAGAAAAACATCACGGGGTGGTGCGCATTGTATGGGTGTGTGTTACATTACATTCACTAGTAGGAGTGAGAAAAACATCACGGGGTGGTGCGCATTGTATGGGTGTTTGTTACATTAGATTCACTAGGAGAAATGAGAAAATCATCACGGGGTGGTGCGCATTGTATGGGTGTGTGTTACATTACATTCACTAATAGAAGTGAGAAAAACATCACGGGGTGGTGCGCATTGTATGGGTGTGTCTTACATTACATTCACTAGTAGGAGTGAGAAAAACATCACGGGGTGGTGCGCATTGTATGGGTGTGTGTTACATTACATTCACTAGTAGGAGTGAGAAAAACATCACGGGGTGGTGCACATTGTATGGGCATGTGTTACATTACATTCACTAGTAGGAGTGAGAAAAACATCACGGGGTGGTGCACATTGTATGGGTGTGTTACATTACATTCACTAGTAGGAGTGAGAAAAACATCACGGGGTGGTGCGCATTGTATGGGTGTGTGTTACATTACATTCACTAGTAGGAGTGAGAAAAACATCACCGGGTGGTGCGCATTGTATGGGTGTGTGTTACATTAGATTCACTAGTAGGAGTGAAAAAACATCACGGGGTGGTGAGCATTGTATGGGTGTGTGTTACATTACATTCACTAGTAGGAGTGAGAAAAACATCACGGGGTGGTGCGCATTGTATGGGTGTGCGTTACATTACATTCACTAGTAGGAGTGAGGAAAACATCACGGGGTGGTGCGCATTGTATGGGTGTGTGTTACATTACATTCACTAGTAGGAGTGAGATAAACATCACGGTGTGGTGCGCATTGTATGGGTGTGTGTTACATTACATTCACTAGTAGGAGTGAGAAAAACATCACGGGGTGGTGCGCATTGTATGGGTGTGTGTTACATTACATTCACTAGTAGGAGTGAGAAAAACATCACGGGGTGGTGCGCATTTTATGGGTGTGTGTTAAATTACATTCACTACTAGGAGTGAGAAAAATATCACGGAGTGGTGCGCATTGTATGGGTGTGTGTTACATTACATTCACTAGTAGGAGTGAGAAAAACATCACGGGGTGGTGCGCATTGTACTGGTGTGTGTTACATTACATTCACTAGTAGGAGTGAGAAAAACATCACGGGTTGGTGCGCATTGTATGGGTGTGTGTTACATTACATTCACTAGTAGGTGTGAGAAAAACATCACGGGGTGGTGCGCATTGTATGGGTGTTTGTTACATTAGATTCACTAGTAGGAGTGAGAAAATCATCACGGGGTGGTGCGCATTGTATGGGTGTGTGTTACATTACATTCACTAGTAGGAGTGAGAAAAACATCACGGGGTGGTGCGCATTGTATGGGTGTGTGTTACATTAGATTCACTAGTAGGAGTGAGAAAAACATCACGGGGTGGTGCGCATTGTATGGGTGTGTGTTACATTACATTCACTAATAGGAGTGAGAAAAACATCACGGGGTGGTGCGCATTGTATGGGTGTGTGTTACATTACATTCACTAGTAGGAGTAAGAAAAACATTACGGCGTGGTGCGCACTGTATGGGTGTGTGTTACATTACATTCACTAGAAGGAGTGAGAAAAACATCACGGGGTGGTGCGCATTTTATGGGTGTGTGTTACATTACATTCACTAGTAGGAGTGAGAAAAACATCACGGGGTGGTGCGCATTGTATGGGTGTGTGTTACATTAGATTCACTAGTAGGAGTGAGAAAAACATCACGAGGTGGTGCGCATTGTATGGGTGTGTGTTACATTACATTCACTAGTAGGAGTGAGAAAAACATCACGGGGTGGTGCGCATTGTATGGGTGTGTGTTACATTAGATTCACTAGTAGGAGTGAGAAAAACATCACGGGGTGGTGCGCATTGCATGGGTGTGTGTTACATTACATTCACTAGTAGGAGTGAGAAAAATATCACTGGGTGGTGCGCATTATATGGGTGTGTGTTACATTAGATTCACTAGTAGGAGTGAGAAAAACATCACGGGGTGGTGCGCATTGTATGGGTGTGTGTTACATTACATTCACTAGTAGGAGTGAGAAAAACATCACGGGGTGGTGCGCATTGTATGGGTGTTTGTTACATTAGATTCACTAGTAGGAATGAGAAAATCATCACGGGGTGGTGCGCATTGTATGGGTGTGTGTTACATTACATTCACTAATAGGAGTGAGAAAAACATCACGGGGTGGTGCGCATTGTATGGGTGTGTGTTACATTACATTCACTAGTAGGAGTGAGAAAAACATCACGGGGTGGTGCGCATTTTATGGGTGTGTGTTACATTACATTCACTAGTAGGAGTGAGAAAAACATCACGGGGTGGTGCACATTGTATGGGCGTGTGTTACATTACATTCACTAGTAGGAGTGAGAAAAACATCACGGGGTGGTGCGCATTGCATGGGTGTGTTACATTACATTCACTAGTAGGAGTGAGAAAAACATCACGGGGTGGTGCGCATTGTATGGGTGTGTGTTACATTACATTCACTAGTAGGAGTGAGAAAAACATCACGGGGTGGTGCGCATTGTATGGGTGTGTGTTACATTAGATTCACTAGTAGGAGTGAAAAAACATCACGGGGTGGTGCGCATTGTATGGGTGTGTGTTACATTACATTCACTAGTAGGAGTGAGAAAAACATCACGGGGTGGTGCGCATTGTATGGGTGTGTGTTACATTACATTCACTAGTAGCAGTGAGAAAAACATCACGGGGTGGTTCGCATTGTATGGGTGTGTGTTACATTAGATTCACTAGTAGGAGTAAAAAAACATCACGGGGTGGTGCGCATTGTATGGGTGTGTGTTACATTAGATTCACTAGTAGGAGTGAGAAAAACATCACGAGGTGGTGCGCATTGTATGGGTGTGTGTTACATTACATTCATTAGTAGGAGTGAGAAAAACATCACGGCGTGGTGCGCACTCTATGGGTGTGTGTTACATTACATTCACTAGAACAGTGAGAAAAACATCACGGGGTGGTGCGCATTGTATGGGTGTGTGTTACATTACATTCACTAGTAGGAGTGAGAAAAACATCACGGGGTGGTGCGCATTGTATGGGTGTTTGTTACATTACATTCACTAGTAGGAGTGAGAAAAACATCACGGCGTGGTGCGCACTGTATGGGTGTGTGTTACATTACATTCACTAGAAGGAGTGAGAAAAACATCACAGGGTGGTACGCATTGTATGGGTGTGTGTTACATTAGATTCACTAGTAGGAGTGAGAAAAACATCACGGCGTGGTGCGCATTGCATGGGTGTGTGTTACATTACATTCACTAGTAGGAGTGAGAAAAACATCACAGGGTGGTACGCATTGTATGGGTGTGTGTTACATTAGATTCACTAGTAGGAGTGAGAAAAACATCACGGGTTGGTGCGCATTGTATGGGTGTGTGTTACATTACATTCACTAGTAGGTGTGAGAAAAACATCAAGGGGTGGTGCGCATTGTATGGGTGTTTGTTACATTAGATTCACTAGTAGGAGTGAGAAAATCATCACGGGGTGGTGCGCATTGTATGGGTGTGTGTTACATTACATTCACTAGTAGGAGTGAGAAAAACATCACGGGGTGGTGCGCATTGTATGGGTGTTTGTTACATTAGATTCACTAGTAGGAGTGAGAAAAACATCACGGGGTGGTGCGCATTGTATGGGTGTGTGTTACATTTCATTCACTAATAGGAGTGAGAAAAACATCACGGGGTGGTGCGCATTGTATGGGTGTGTGTTACATTACATTCACTAGTAGGAGTGAGAAAAACATCACGGGGTGGTGCGCATTGTATGGGTGTGTGTTACATTACATTCACTAGTAGGAGTGAGAAAAACATCACGGCGTGGTGCGCACTGTATGGGTGTGTGTTACATTACATTCACTAGAAGGAGTGAGAAAAACATCACGGGGTGGTGCGCATTGTATGGGTGTGTGTTACATTACATTCACTAGTAGGAGTGAGAAAAACATCACGGGGTGGTGCGCATTGTATGGGTGTGTGTTACATTAGATTCACTAGTAGGAGTGAGAAAAACATCACGAGGTGGTGCGCATTGTATGGGTGTGTGTTACATTACATTCACTAGTAGGAGTGAGAAAAACATCACGGGGTGGTGCGCATTGTATGGGTGTGTGTTACATTAGATTCACTAGTAGGAGTGAGAAAAACATCACTGGGTGGTGCGCATTATATGGGTGTGTGTTACATTAGATTCACTAGTAGGAGTGAGAAAAACATCACGGGGTGGTGCGCATTGTATGGGTGTGTGTTACATTAGATTCACTAGTAGGAGTGAGAAAAACATCACGGGGTGGTGCGCATTGCATGGGTGTGTGTTACATTACATTCACTAGTAGGAGTGAGAAAAACATCACTGGGTGGTGCGCATTATATGGGTGTGTGTTACATTAGATTCACTAGTAGGAGTGAGAAAAACATCACGGGGTGGTGCGCATTGTATGGGTGTGTGTTACATTACATTCACTAGTAGGAGTGAGAAAAACATCACGGGGTGGTGCGCATTGTATGGGTGTTTGTTACATTAGATTCACTAGGAGGAATGAGAAAATCATCACGGGGTGGTGCGCATTGTATGGGTGTGTGTTACATTACATTCACTAATAGGAGTGAGAAAAACATCACGGGGTGGTGCGCATTGTATGGGTGTGTGTTACATTACATTCACTAGTAGGAGTGAGAAAAACATCACGGGGTGGTGCGCATTGTATGGGTGTGTGTTACATTACATTCACTAGTAGGAGTGAGAAAAACATCACGGCGTGGTGCGCACTGTATGGGTGTGTGTTACATTACATTCACTAGAAGGAGTGAGAAAAACATCACGGGGTGGTGCGCATTGTATGGGTGTGTGTTACATTACATTCACTAGTAGGAGTGAGAAAAACATCACGGGGTGGTGCGCATTGTATGGGTGTGTGTTACATTAGATTCACTAGTAGGAGTGAGAAAAACATCACGAGGTGGTGCGCATTGTATGGGTGTGTGTTACATTACATTCACTAGTAGGAGTGAGAAAAACATCACGGGGTGGTGCGCATTGTATGGGTGTGTGTTACATTAGATTCACTAGTAGGAGTGAGAAAAACATCACGGGGTGGTGCGCATTGCATGGGTGTGTGTTACATTACATTCACTAGTAGGAGTGAGAAAAACATCACTGGGTGGTGCGCATTATATGG
The DNA here is from genome assembly GCF_034190915.1 of Cavia porcellus. NCBI lineage: Eukaryota > Metazoa > Chordata > Mammalia > Rodentia > Caviidae > Cavia > Cavia porcellus. Next base: position 60,201 of record NW_026947615.1, on the reverse strand, counting down.
GTGTGTGTTACATTAGATTCACTAGTAGGAGTGAGAAAAACATCACGGGGTGGTGCGCATTGTATGGGTGTGTGTTACATTACATTCACTAGTAGGAGTGAGAAAAACATCACGGGGTGGTGCGCATTGTATGGGTGTTTGTTACATTAGATTCACTAGGAGAAATGAGAAAATCATCACGGGGTGGTGCGCATTGTATGGGTGTGTGTTACATTACATTCACTAATAGAAGTGAGAAAAACATCACGGGGTGGTGCGCATTGTATGGGTGTGTCTTACATTACATTCACTAGTAGGAGTGAGAAAAACATCACGGGGTGGTGCGCATTGTATGGGTGTGTGTTACATTACATTCACTAGTAGGAGTGAGAAAAACATCACGGGGTGGTGCACATTGTATGGGCATGTGTTACATTACATTCACTAGTAGGAGTGAGAAAAACATCACGGGGTGGTGCACATTGTATGGGTGTGTTACATTACATTCACTAGTAGGAGTGAGAAAAACATCACGGGGTGGTGCGCATTGTATGGGTGTGTGTTACATTACATTCACTAGTAGGAGTGAGAAAAACATCACCGGGTGGTGCGCATTGTATGGGTGTGTGTTACATTAGATTCACTAGTAGGAGTGAAAAAACATCACGGGGTGGTGAGCATTGTATGGGTGTGTGTTACATTACATTCACTAGTAGGAGTGAGAAAAACATCACGGGGTGGTGCGCATTGTATGGGTGTGCGTTACATTACATTCACTAGTAGGAGTGAGGAAAACATCACGGGGTGGTGCGCATTGTATGGGTGTGTGTTACATTACATTCACTAGTAGGAGTGAGATAAACATCACGGTGTGGTGCGCATTGTATGGGTGTGTGTTACATTACATTCACTAGTAGGAGTGAGAAAAACATCACGGGGTGGTGCGCATTGTATGGGTGTGTGTTACATTACATTCACTAGTAGGAGTGAGAAAAACATCACGGGGTGGTGCGCATTTTATGGGTGTGTGTTAAATTACATTCACTACTAGGAGTGAGAAAAATATCACGGAGTGGTGCGCATTGTATGGGTGTGTGTTACATTACATTCACTAGTAGGAGTGAGAAAAACATCACGGGGTGGTGCGCATTGTACTGGTGTGTGTTACATTACATTCACTAGTAGGAGTGAGAAAAACATCACGGGTTGGTGCGCATTGTATGGGTGTGTGTTACATTACATTCACTAGTAGGTGTGAGAAAAACATCACGGGGTGGTGCGCATTGTATGGGTGTTTGTTACATTAGATTCACTAGTAGGAGTGAGAAAATCATCACGGGGTGGTGCGCATTGTATGGGTGTGTGTTACATTACATTCACTAGTAGGAGTGAGAAAAACATCACGGGGTGGTGCGCATTGTATGGGTGTGTGTTACATTAGATTCACTAGTAGGAGTGAGAAAAACATCACGGGGTGGTGCGCATTGTATGGGTGTGTGTTACATTACATTCACTAATAGGAGTGAGAAAAACATCACGGGGTGGTGCGCATTGTATGGGTGTGTGTTACATTACATTCACTAGTAGGAGTGAGAAAAACATTACGGCGTGGTGCGCACTGTATGGGTGTGTGTTACATTACATTCACTAGAAGGAGTGAGAAAAACATCACGGGGTGGTGCGCATTTTATGGGTGTGTGTTACATTACATTCACTAGTAGGAGTGAGAAAAACATCACGGGGTGGTGCGCATTGTATGGGTGTGTGTTACATTAGATTCACTAGTAGGAGTGAGAAAAACATCACGAGGTGGTGCGCATTGTATGGGTGTGTGTTACATTACATTCACTAGTAGGAGTGAGAAAAACATCACGGGGTGGTGCGCATTGTATGGGTGTGTGTTACATTAGATTCACTAGTAGGAGTGAGAAAAACATCACGGGGTGGTGCGCATTGCATGGGTGTGTGTTACATTACATTCACTAGTAGGAGTGAGAAAAACATCACTGGGTGGTGCGCATTATATGGGTGTGTGTTACATTAGATTCACTAGTAGGAGTGAGAAAAACATCACGGGGTGGTGCGCATTGTATGGGTGTGTGTTACATTACATTCACTAGTAGGAGTGAGAAAAACATCACGGGGTGGTGCGCATTGTATGGGTGTTTGTTGCATTAGATTCACTAGTAGGAATGAGAAAATCATCACGGGGTGGTGCGCATTGTATGGGTGTGTGTTACATTACATTCACTAATAGGAGTGAGAAAAACATCACGGGGTGGTGCGCATTGTATGGGTGTGTGTTACATTACATTCACTAGTAGGAGTGAGAAAAACATCACGGGGTGGTGCGCATTTTATGGGTGTGTGTTACATTACATTCACTAGTAGGAGTGAGAAAAACATCACGGGGTGGTGCACATTGTATGGGCGTGTGTTACATTACATTCACTAGTAGGAGTGAGAAAAACATCACGGGGTGGTGCGCATTGCATGGGTGTGTTACATTACATTCACTAGTAGGAGTGAGAAAAACATCACGGGGTGGTGCGCATTGTATGGGTGTGTGTTACATTACATTCACTAGTAGGAGTGAGAAAAACATCACGGGGTGGTGCGCATTGTATGGGTGTGTGTTACATTAGATTCACTAGTAGGAGTGAAAAAACATCACGGGGTGGTGCGCATTGTATGGGTGTGTGTTACATTACATTCACTAGTAGGAGTGAGAAAAACATCACGGGGTGGTGCGCATTGTATGGGTGTGTGTTACATTACATTCACTAGTAGCAGTGAGAAAAACATCACGGGGTGGTTCGCATTGTATGGGTGTGTGTTACATTAGATTCACTAGTAGGAGTAAAAAAACATCACGGGGTGGTGCGCATTGTATGGGTGTGTGTTACATTAGATTCACTAGTAGGAGTGAGAAAAACATCACGAGGTGGTGCGCATTGTATGGGTGTGTGTTACATTACATTCATTAGTAGGAGTGAGAAAAACATCACGGCGTGGTGCGCACTCTATGGGTGTGTGTTACATTACATTCACTAGAACAGTGAGAAAAACATCACGGGGTGGTGCGCATTGTATGGGTGTGTGTTACATTACATTCACTAGTAGGAGTGAGAAAAACATCACGGGGTGGTGCGCATTGTATGGGTGTTTGTTACATTACATTCACTAGTAGGAGTGAGAAAAACATCACGGCGTGGTGCGCACTGTATGGGTGTGTGTTACATTACATTCACTAGAAGGAGTGAGAAAAACATCACAGGGTGGTACGCATTGTATGGGTGTGTGTTACATTAGATTCACTAGTAGGAGTGAGAAAAACATCACGGCGTGGTGCGCATTGCATGGGTGTGTGTTACATTACATTCACTAGTAGGAGTGAGAAAAACATCACTGGGTGGTGCGCATTATATGGGTGTGTGTTACATTAGATTCACTAGTAGGAGTGAGAAAAACATCACGGGGTGGTGCGCATTGTATGGGTGTGTGTTACATTACATTCACAAGTAGGAGTGAGAAAAACATCACGGGGTGGTGCGCATTGTATGGGTGTTTGTTACATTAGATTCACTAGTAGGAATGAGAAAATCATCACGTGGTGGTGCGCATTGTATGGGTGTGTGTTACATTACATTCACTAATAGGAGTGAGAAAAACATCACGGGGTGGTGCGCATTGTATGGGTGTGTCTTACATTACATTCACTAGTAGGAGTGAGAAAAACATCACGGGGTGGTGCGCATTGTATGGGTGTGTGTTACATTACATTCACTAGTAGGAGTGAGAAAAACATCACGGGGTGGTGCACATTGTATGGGCGTGTGTTACATTACATTCACTAGTAGGAGTGAGAAAAACATCACGGGGTGGTGCGCATTGTATGGGTGTGTTACATTACATTCACTAGTAGGAGTGAGAAAAACATCACGGGGTGGTGCGCATTTTATGGGTGTGTGTTACATTACATTCACTAGTAGGAGTGAGAAAAACATCACGGGGTGGTGCGCATTGTATGGGTGTGTGTTACATTAGATTCACTAGTAGGAGTGAAAAAACATCACGGGGTGGTGCGCATTGTATGGATGTGTGTTACATTACATTCACTAGTAGGAGTGAGAAAAACATCACGGGGTGGTGCGCATTGTATGGGTGTGCATTACATTACATTCACTAGTAGGAGTGAGGAAAACATCACGGGGTGGTGCGCATTGTATGGGTGTGTGTTACATTACATTCACTAGTAGGAGTGAGATAAACATCACGGTGTGGTGCGCATTGTATGGGTGTGTGTTACATTACATTCACTAGTAGGAGTGAGAAAAACATCACGGGGTGGTGCGCATTGTATGGGTGTGTGTTACATTACATTCACTAGTAGGAGTGAGAAAAACATCACGGGGTGGTGCGCATTTTATGGGTGTGTGTTACATTACATTCACTACTAGGAGTGAGAAAAATATAACGGAGTGGTGCGCATTGTATGGGTGTGTGTTACATTACATTCACTAGTAGGAGTGAGAAAAACATCACAGGGTGGTGCGCATTGTATGGGTGTTTGTTACATTAGATTCACTAGTAGGAGTGAGAAAATCATCACGGTGTAGTGCGCATTGTATGGGTGTGTGTTACATTAGATTCACTAGTAGGAGTGAGAAAAACATCACGGGGTGGTGCGCATTGTATGGGTGTGTGTTACATTAGATTCACTAGTAGGAGTGAGAAAAACATCACGGGGTGGTGCGCATTGTATGGGTGTGTGTTACATTACATTCACTAGTAGGAGTGAGAAAAACATCACGGGGTGGTGCGCATTGTATGGGTGTGTTTTACATTACATTCACTAGTAGGAGTGAGAAAAACATCACGGGTTGGTGCGCATTGTATGGGTGTGTGTTACATTACATTCACTAGTAGGTGTGAGAAAAACATCACGGGGTGGTGCGCATTGTATGGGTGTTTGTTACATTAGATTCACTAGTAGGAGTGAGAAAATCATCACGGGGTGGTGCGCATTGTATGGGTGTGTGTTACATTACATTCACTAGTAGGAGTGAGAAAAACATCACGGGGTGGTGCGCATTGTATGGGTGTGTGTTACATTACATTCACTAGTAGGAGTGAGAAAAATATCACGGCGTGGTGCGCACTGTATGGGTGTGTGTTACATTACATTCACTAGAAGGAGTGAGAAAAACATCACGGGGTGGTGCGCATTGTATGGGTGTGTGTTACATTACATTCACTAGTAGGAGTGAGAAAAACATCACGGGGTGGTGCGCATTGTATGGGTGTGTGTTACATTAGATTCACTAGTAGGAGTGAGAAAAACATCACGAGGTGGTGCGCATTGTATGGGTGTGTGTTACATTAGATTCACTAGTAGGAGTGAGAAAAACATCACGGGGTGGTGCGCATTGCATGGGTGTGTGTTACATTACATTCACTAGTAGGAGTGAGAAAAACATCACTGGGTGGTGCGCATTATATGGGTGTGTGTTACATTAGGTTCATTAGTAGGAGTGAGAAAAACATCACGGGGTGGTGCGCATTGTATGGGTGTGTGTTACATTAGATTCACTAGTAGGAGTGAGTAAAACATCACGGGGTGGTGCGCATTGCATGGGTGTGTGTTACATTACATTCACTAGTAGGAGTGAGAAAAACATCACTGGGTGGTGCGCATTATATGGGTGTGTGTTACATTAGATTCATTAGTAGGCGTGAGAAAAACATCACGGGGTGGTGCGCATTGTATGGGTGTGTGTTACATTACATTCACTAGTAGGAGTGAGAAAAACATCACGGGGTGGTGCGCATTGTATGGGTGTGTGTTACATTACATTCACTAGTAGGAGTGAGAAAAACATCACGTGGTGGTGCGCATTGTATGGGTGTGTTACATTACATTCACTAGTAGGAGTGAGAAAAACATCACGGGGTGGTGCGCATTGTATGGGTGTGTGTTACATTACATTCACTAGTAGCAGTGAGAAAAACATCACGGGGTGGTGCGCATTGTATGGGTGTGTGTTACATTAGATTCACTATTAGGAGTGAAAAAACATCACGGGGTGGTGCGCATTGTATGGGTGTGTGTTACATTACATACACTAGTAGGAGTGAGAAAAACATCACGGGGTGGTGCGCATTTTATGGGTGTGTGTTACATTACATTCACTAGTAGGAGTGAGAAAAACATCACTGGGTGGTGCGCATTGTATGGGTGTGTGTTACATTACATTCACTAGTAGGAGTGAGAAAAACATCACGGGGAGGTGCGCATTGTATGGGTGTGTGTTACATTACATTCACTAGTAGGAGTGAGAAAAACATCACGGGTTGGTGCGCATTGTATGGGTGTGTGTTACATTACATTCACTAGTAGGTGTGAGAAAAACATCACGGGGTGGTGCGCATTGTATGGGTGTTTGTTACATTAGATTCACTAGTAGGAGTGAGAAAATCATCACGGGGTGGTGCGCATTGTATGGGTGTGTGTTACATTACATTCACTAGTAGGAGTGAGAAAAACATCACGGGGTGGTGCGCATTGTATGGGTGTGTGTTACATTACATTCACTAGTAGGAGTGAGAAAAATATCACGGCGTGGTGCGCACTGTATGGGTGTGTGTTACATTACATTCACTAGAAGGAGTGAGAAAAACATCACGGGGTGGTGCGCATTGTATGGGTGTGTGTTACATTACATTCACTAGTAGGAGTGAGAAAAACATCACGGGGTGGTGCGCATTGTATGGGTGTGTGTTACATTAGATTCACTAGTAGGAGTGAGAAAAACATCACGAGGTGGTGCGCATTGTATGGGTGTGTGTTACATTAGATTCACTAGTAGGAGTGAGAAAAACATCACGGGGTGGTGCGCATTGCATGGGTGTGTGTTACATTACATTCACTAGTAGGAGTGAGAAAACATCACTGGGTGGTGCGCATTATATGGGTGTGTGTTACATTAGGTTCATTAGTAGGAGTGAGAAAAACATCACGGGGTGGTGCGCATTGTATGGGTGTGTGTTACATTAGATTCACTAGTAGGAGTGAGTAAAACATCACGGGGTGGTGCGCATTGCATGGGTGTGTGTTACATTACATTCACTAGTAGGAGTGAGAAAAACATCACTGGGTGGTGCGCATTATATGGGTGTGTGTTACATTAGATTCATTAGTAGGCGTGAGAAAAACATCACGGGGTGGTGCGCATTGTATGGGTGTGTGTTACATTACATTCACTAGTAGGAGTGAGAAAAACATCACGGGGTGGTGCGCATTGTATGGGTGTGTGTTACATTACATTCACTAGTAGGAGTGAGAAAAACATCACGTGGTGGTGCGCATTGTATGGGTGTGTTACATTACATTCACTAGTAGGAGTGAGAAAAACATCACGGGGTGGTGCGCATTGTATGGGTGTGTGTTACATTACATTCACTAGTAGCAGTGAGAAAAACATCACGGGGTGGTGCGCATTGTATGGGTGTGTGTTACATTAGATTCACTATTAGGAGTGAAAAAACATCACGGGGTGGTGCGCATTGTATGGGTGTGTGTTACATTACATACACTAGTAGGAGTGAGAAAAACATCACGGGGTGGTGCGCATTTTATGGGTGTGTGTTACATTACATTCACTAGTAGGAGTGAGAAAAACATCACTGGGTGGTGCGCATTGTATGGGTGTGTGTTACATTACATTCACTAGTAGGAGTGAGAAAAACATCACGGGGAGGTGCGCATTGTATGGGTGTGTGTTACATTACATTCACTAGTAGGAGTGAGAAAAACATCACGGGGTGGTGCGCATTGTATGGGTGTGTGTTACATTACATTCACTAGTAGGAGTGAGCAAAACATCACGGGGTGGTGCGCATTGTATGGGTGTGTGTGACATTACATTCACTAGTAGGAGTGAGAAAAACATCACGGGTTGGTGCGCATTGTATGGGTGTGTGTTACATTACATTCACTAGTAGGAGTGAGAAAAACATCACGGGGTGGTGCGCATTGTATGGGTGTGTGTTACATTACATTCACTAGTAGGAGTGAGAAAAACATCAAGGGGTGGTGCGCATTGTATGGGTGTGTGTTACATTAGATTCACTGGTAGGAGTGAGAAAAATATCACGGGGTGGTGCGCATTGTATGGGTGTGTGTTACATTAGATTCACTATTAGGAGTGAGAAAAACATCACGGGGTGGTGCGCATTGTATGGGTGTGTGTTACATTAGATTCACTATTAGGAGTGAGAAAAACATCACGGGGTGGTGCGCATTGTATGGGTGTGTGTTACATTAGATTCACTGGTAGGAGTGAGAAAAACATCACGGTTTGGTGCACATTGTATGGGCGTGTGTTACATTACATTCACTAGTAGGAGTGAGAAAAACATCACGGGGTGGTGCGCATTGTATGGGTGTGTTACATTACATTCACTAGTAGGAGTGAGAAAAACATCACGGGGTGGTGCGCATTGTATGGGTGTGTGTTACATTACATTCACTAGTAGGAGTGAGAAAAACATCACGGGGTGGTGCGCATTGTATGGGTGTGTGTTACATTAGATTCACTAGTAGTAGTGAAAAAACATCACTGGGTGTTGCGCATTGTATGGGTGTGTGTTACATTACATTCACTAGTAGGAGTGAGAAAAACATCACGGGGTGGTGCGCATTTTATGGGTGTTTGTTACATTATATTCACTAGTAGGAGTGAGAAAAACATCACGGGGTGGTGCGCATTGTTTGGGTGTGTGTTACATTACATTCACTAGTAGGAGTGAGATAAACATCACGGGGTGGTGCGCATTGTATGGGTGTGTGTTACATTACATTCACTAGTAGGAGTGAGAAAAACATCACGGGGTGGTGCACATTGTATGGGTGTGTGTTACATTACATTCACTAGTAGGAGTGAGAAAAACATCACGGGGTGGTGCGCATTTTATGGGTGTGTGTTACATTAGATTCACTAGTAGGAGTGAGAAAAACATCACGGGGTGGTGCGCATTGTATGGGTGTTTGTTACATTAGATTCACTAGTAGGAATGAGAAAATCATCACGGGGTGGTGCGCATTGTATGGGTGTGTGTTACATTACATTCACTAGTAGGAGTGAGAAAATCATCACGGGGTGGTGCGCATTGTATGGGTGTGTGTTACATTACATTCAGTAGTAGGAGTGAGAAAAACATCATGGGGTGGTGCGCATTGTATGGGTGTTTGTTACATTAGATTCACTAGTAGGAGTGAGAAAATCATCACGGGGTGGTGCGCATTGTATGGGTGTGTGTTACATTACATTCACTAGTAGGAGTGAGAAAAACATCACGGGGTGGTGCGCATTGTATGGGTGTGTGTTACATTACATTCACTAGTAGGAGTGAGAAAAACATCACGGGGTGGTGCGCATTGTATGGGTGTGTGTTACATTACATTCACTAGTAGGAGTGAGAAAAACATCACGGGGTGGTGCGCATTGTATGGGTGTGTGTTACATTAGATTCACTAGTAGGAGTGAAAAAACATCACGGGGTGGTGCGCATTGTATGGGTGTGTGTTACATTACATTCACTAGTAGGAGTGAGAAAAACATCACGGGGTGGTGCGGATTTTATGGGTGTTTGTTACATTACATTCACTAGTAGGAGTGAGAAAAACATCACGGGGTGGTGCGCATTGTATGGGTGTGTGTTACATTACATTCACTAGTAGGAGTGAGATAAACATCACGGGGTGGTGCGCATTGTATGGGTGTGTGTTACATTACATTCAATAGTAGGAGTGAGAAAAACATCACGGGGTGGTTCGCATTGTATGGTTGTGTGTTACATTACATTCACTAGTAGGAGTGAGAAAAACATCATGGGGTGGGACGCATTTTATGGGTGTTTGTTACATTACATTCACTACTAGGAGTGAGAAAAATATCACGGGGTGGTGCGCATTGTATGGGTGTGTGTTACATTACATTCACTATTAGGAGTGAGAAAAACATCACGGGGTGGTGCGCATTGTATGGGTGTGTGTTACATTAGATTCACTGGTAGGAGTGAGAAAAACATCACGGTTTGGTGCACATTGTATGGGCGTGTGTTACATTACATTCACTAGTAGGAGTGAGAAAAACATCACGGGGTGGTGCGCATTGTATGGGTGTGTTACATTACATTCACTAGTAGGAGTGAGAAAAACATCACGGGGTGGTGCGCATTGTATGGGTGTGTGTTACATTACATTCACTAGTAGGAGTGAGAAAAACATCACGGGGTGGTGCGCATTGCATGGGTGTGTGTTACATTAGATTCACTAGTAGTAGTGAAAAAACATCACTGGGTGTTGCGCATTGTATGGGTGTGTGTTACATTACATTCACTAGTAGGAGTGAGAAAAACATCACGGGGTGGTGCGCATTTTATGGGTGTTTGTTACATTATATTCACTAGTAGGAGTGAGAAAAACATCACGGGGTGGTGCGCATTGTTTGGGTGTGTGTTACATTACATTCACTAGTAGGAGTGAGATAAACATCACGGGGTGGTGCGCATTGTATGGGTGTGTGTTACATTACATTCACTAGTAGGAGTGAGAAAAACATCACGGGGTGGTGCACATTGTATGGGTGTGTGTTACATTACATTCACTAGTAGGAGTGAGAAAAACATCACGGGGTGGTGCGCATTTTATGGGTGTGTGTTACATTAGATTCACTAGTAGGAGTGAGAAAAACATCACGGGGTGGTGCGCATTGTATGGGTGTTTGTTACATTAGATTCACTAGTAGGAATGAGAAAATCATCACGGGGTGGTGCGCATTGTATGGGTGTGTGTTACATTACATTCACTAGTATGAGTGAGAAAAACATCACGGTTTGGTGCACATTGTATGGGCGTGTGTTACATTACATTCACTAGTAGGAGTGAGAAAAACATCACGGGGTGGTGCGCATTGTATGGGTGTGTTACATTACATTCACTAGTAGGAGTGAGAAAAACATCACGGGGTGGTGCGCATTGTATGGGTGTGTGTTACATTACATTCACTAGTAGGAGTGAGAAAAACATCACGGGGTGGTGCGCATTGTATGGGTGTGTGTTACATTAGATTCACTAGTAGTAGTGAAAAAACATCACTGGGTGTTGCGCATTGTATGGGTGTGTGTTACATTACATTCACTAGTAGGAGTGAGAAAAACATCACGGGGTGGTGCGCATTTTATGGGTGTTTGTTACATTATATTCACTAGTAGGAGTGAGAAAAACATCACGGGGTGGTGCGCATTGTTTGGGTGTGTGTTACATTACATTCACTAGTAGGAGTGAGATAAACATCACGGGGTGGTGCGCATTGTATGGGTGTGTGTTACATTACATTCACTAGTAGGAGTGAGAAAAACATCACGGGGTGGTGCACATTGTATGGGTGTGTGTTACATTACATTCACTAGTAGGAGTGAGAAAAACATCACGGGGTGGTGCGCATTTTATGGGTGTGTGTTACATTAGATTCACTAGTAGGAGTGAGAAAAACATCACGGGGTGGTGCGCATTGTATGGGTGTTTGTTACATTAGATTCACTAGTAGGAATGAGAAAATCATCACGGGGTGGTGCGCATTGTATGGGTGTGTGTTACATTACATTCACTAGTAGGAGTGAGAAAATCATCACGGGGTGGTGCGCATTGTATGGGTGTGTGTTACATTACATTCAGTAGTAGGAATGAGAAAAACATCATGGGGTGGTGCGCATTGTATGGGTGTTTGTTACATTAGATTCACTAGTAGGAGTGAGAAAATCATCACGGGGTGGTGCGCATTGTATGGGTGTGTGTTACATTACATTCACTAGTAGGAGTGAGAAAAACATCACGGGGTGGTGCGCATTGTATGGGTGTGTGTTACATTACATTCACTAGTAGGAGTGAGAAAAACATCACGGGGTGGTGCGCATTGTATGGGTGTGTGTTACATTACATTCACTAGTAGGAGTGAGAAAAACATCACGGGGTGGTGCGCATTGTATGGGTGTGTGTTACATTAGATTCACTAGTAGGAGTGAAAAAACATCACGGGGTGGTGCGCATTGTATGGGTGTGTGTTACATTACATTCACTAGTAGGAGTGAGAAAAACATCACGGGGTGGTGCGGATTTTATGGGTGTTTGTTACATTACATTCACTAGTAGGAGTGAGAAAAACATCACGGGGTGGTGCGCATTGTATGGGTGTGTGTTACATTACATTCACTAGTAGGAGTGAGATAAACATCACGGGGTGGTGCGCATTGTATGGGTGTGTGTTACATTACATTCACTAGTAGGAGTGAGAAAAACATCACGGGGTGGTTCGCATTGTATGGTTGTGTGTTACATTACATTCACTAGTAGGAGTGAGAAAAACATCATGGGGTGGGACGCATTTTATGGGTGTTTGTTACATTACATTCACTACTAGGAGTGAGAAAAATATCACGGGGTGGTGCGCATTGTATGGGTGTGTGTTACATTACATTCACTAGTAGGAGTGAGAGAAACATCACGGGGTGGTGCGCATTTTATGGGTGTGCGTTACATTACATTCACTAGTAGGAGTGAGAGAAACATCACGGGGTGGTGCGCATTGTATGGGTGTGTGTTACATTACATTCACTAGTAGGAGTGAGAAAAACATCACGGGGTGGTGCGCATTGTATGGGTGTTTGTTACATTACATTCACTAGTAGGAGTGAGAAAAACATCACGGGGTGGTGCACATTGTATGGGCGTGTGTTACATTACATTCACTAGTAGGAGTGAGAAAAACATCACGGGGTGGTGCGCATTGTATGGGTGTGTTACATTACATTCACTAGTAGGAGTGAGAAAAACATCACGGGGTGGTGCGCATTTTATGGGTGTGTGTTACATTACATTCACTAGTAGGAGTGAGAAAAACATCACGGGGTGGTGCGCATTGTATGGGTGTGTGTTACATTAGATTCACTAGTAGGAGTGAAAAAACATCACGGGGTGGTGCGCATTGTATGGATGTGTGTTACATTACATTCACTAGTAGGAGTGAGAAAAACATCACGGTGTGGTGCGCATTGTATGGGTGTGCGTTACATTACATTCACTAGTAGGAGTGAGGAAAACATCACGGGGTGGTGCGCATTGTATGGGTGTGTGTTACATTACATTCACTAGTAGGAGTGAGATAAACATCACGGTGTGGTGCGCATTGTATGGGTGTGTGTTACATTACATTCACTAGTAGGAGTGAGAAAAACATCACGGGGTGGTGCGCATTGTATGGGTGTGTGTTACATTACATTCACTAGTAGGAGTGAGAAAAACATCACGGGGTGGTGCGCATTTTATGGGTGTGTGTTACATTACATTCACTACTAGGAGTGAGAAAAATATAACGGAGTGGTGCGCATTGTATGGGTGTGTGTTACATTACATTCACTAGTAGGAGTGAGAAAAACATCACAGGGTGGTGCGCATTGTATGGGTGTTTGTTACATTAGATTCACTAGTAGGAGTGAGAAAATCATCACGGTGTAGTGCGCATTGTATGGGTGTGTGTTACATTAGATTCACTAGTAGGAGTGAGAAAAACATCACGGGGTGGTGCGCATTGTATGGGTGTGTGTTACATTAGATTCACTAGTAGGAGTGAGAAAAACATCACGGGGTGGTGCGCATTGTATGGGTGTGTGTTACATTACATTCACTAGTAGGAGTGAGAAAAACATCACGGGGTGGTGCGCATTGTATGGGTGTGTGTTACATTACATTCACTAGTAGGAGTGAGAAAAACATCACGGGGTGGTGCGCATTTTATGGGTGTGTGTTACATTAGATTCACTAGTAGGAGTGAGAAAAACATCACGGGGTGGTGCGCATTGTATGGGTGTTTGTTACATTAGATTCACTAGTAGGAATGAGAAAATCATCACGGGGTGGTGCGCATTGTATGGGTGTGTGTTACATTACATTCACTAGTAGGAGTGAGAAAATCATCACGGGGTGGTGCGCATTGTATGGGTGTGTGTTACATTACATTCAGTAGTAGGAGTGAGAAAAACATCATGGGGTGGTGCGCAGTGTATGGGTGTTTGTTACATTAGATTCACTAGTAGGAGTGAGAAAATCATCACGGGGTGGTGCGCATTGTATGGGTGTGTGTTACATTACATTCACTAGTAGGAGTGAGAAAAACATCACGGGGTGGTGCGCATTGTATGGGTGTGTGTTACATTACATTCACTAGTAGGAGTGAGAAAAACATCACGGGGTGGTGCGCATTGTATGGGTGTGTGTTACATTACATTCACTAGTAGAAGTGAGAAAAACATCACGGGGTGGTGCGCATTGTATGGGTGTGTGTTACATTAGATTCACTAGTAGGAGTGAAAAAACATCACGGGGTGGTGCGCATTGTATGGGTGTGTGTTACATTACATTCACTAGTAGGAGTGAGAAAAACATCACGGGGTGGTGCGGATTTTATGGGTGTTTGTTACATTACATTCACTAGTAGGAGTGAGAAAAACATCACGGGGTGGTGCACATTGTATGGGTGTGTGTTACATTACATTCACTAGTAGGAGTGAGATAAACATCACGGGGTGGTGCGCATTGTATGGGTGTGTGTTACATTACATTCACTAGTAGGAGTGAGAAAAACATCACGGGGTGGTTCGCATTGTATGGTTGTGTGTTACATTACATTCACTAGTAGGAGTGAGAAAAACATCATGGGGTGGGACGCATTTTATGGGTGTTTGTTACATTACATTCACTGCTAGGAGTGAGAAAAATATCACGGGGTGGTGCGCATTGTATGGGTGTGTGTTACATTACATTCACTAGTAGGAGTGAGAGAAACATCACGGGGTGGTGCGCATTTTATGGGTGTGCGTTACATTACATTCACTAGTAGGAGTGAGAGAAACATCACGTGGTGGTGCGCATTGTATGGGTGTGTGTTACATTACATTCACTAGTAGGAGTGAGAAAAACATCACGGGGTGGTGCGCATTGTATGGGTGTTTGTTACATTACATTCACTAGTAGGAGTGTGAAAAACATCACGGGGTGGGACGCATTTTATGGGTGTTTGTTACATTACATTCACTACTAGGAGTGAGAAAAATATCACGGGGTGGTGCGCATTGTATGGGTGTGTGTTACATTACATTCACTAGTAGGAGTGAGAGAAACATCACGGGGTGGTGCGCACTTTATGGGTGTGCGTTACATTACATTCACTAGTAGGAGTGAGAGAAACATCACGGGGTGGTGCGCATTGTATGGGTGTGTGTTACATTACATTCACTAGTAGGAGTGAGAAAAACATCACGGGGTGGTGCGCATTGTATGGGTGTTTGTTACATTAGATTCACTAGTAGGAGTGAGAAAAACATCACGGGGTGGTGCACATTGTATGGGCGTGTGTTACATTACATTCACTAGTAGGAGTGAGAAAAACATCACGGGGTGGTGCGCATTGTATGGGTGTGTTACATTACATTCACTAGTAGGAGTGAGAAAAACATCACGGGGTGGTGCGCATTTTATGGGTGTGTGTTACATTACATTCACTAGTAGGAGTGAGAAAAACATCACGGGGTGGTGCGCATTGTATGGGTGTGTGTTACATTAGATTCACTAGTAGGAGTGAAAAAACATCACGGGGTGGTGCGCATTGTATGGATGTGTGTTACATTACATTCACTAGTAGGAGTGAGAAAAACATCACGGGGTGGTGCGCATTGTATGGGTGTGCGTTACATTACATTCACTAGTAGGAGTGAGGAAAACATCACGGGGTGGTGCGCATTGTATGGGTGTGTGTTACATTACATTCACTAGTAGGAGTGAGATAAACATCACGGTGTGGTGCGCATTGTATGGGTGTGTGTTACATTACATTCACTAGTAGGAGTGAGAAAAACATCACGGGGTGGTGCGCATTGTATGGGTGTGTGTTACATTACATTCACTAGTAGGAGTGAGAAAAACATCACGGGGTGGTGCGCATTTTATGGGTGTGTGTTACATTACATTCACTACTAGGAGTGAGAAAAATATAACGGACTGGTGCGCATTGTATGGGTGTGTGTTACATTACATTCACTAGTAGGAGTGAGAAAAACATCACAGGGTGGTGCGCATTGTATGGGTGTTTGTTACATTAGATTCACTAGTAGGAGTGAGAAAATCATCACGGTGTAGTGCGCATTGTATGGGTGTGTGTTACATTAGATTCACTAGTAGGAGTGAGAAAAACATCACGGGGTGGTGCGCATTGTATGGGTGTGTGTTACATTAGATTCACTAGTAGGAGTGAGAAAAACATCACGGGGTGGTGCGCATTGTATGGGTGTGTGTTACATTACATTCACTAGTAGGAGTGAGAAAAACATCACGGGGTGGTGCGCATTGTATGGGTGTGTGTTACATTACATTCACTAGTAGGAGTGAGAAAAACATCACGGGTTGGTGCGCATTGTATGGGTGTGTGTTACATTACATTCACTAGTAGGTGTGAGAAAAACATCACGGGGTGGTGCGCATTGTATGGGTGTTTGTTACATTAGATTCACTAGTAGGAGTGAGAAAATCATCACGGGGTGGTGCGCATTGTATGGGTGTGTGTTACATTACATTCACTAGTAGGAGTGAGAAAAACATCACGGGGTGGTGCGCATTGTATGGGTGTGTGTTACATTACATTCACTAGTAGGAGTGAGAAAAATATCACGGCGTGGTGCGCACTGTATGGGTGTGTGTTACATTACATTCACTAGAAGGAGTGAGAAAAACATCACGGGGTGGTGCGCATTGTATGGGTGTGTGTTACATTACATTCACTAGTAGGAGTGAGAAAAACATCACGGGGTGGTGCGCATTGTATGGGTGTGTGTTACATTAGATTCACTAGTAGGAGTGAGAAAAACATCACGGGGTGGTGCGCATTGTATGGGTGTGTGTTACATTAGATTCACTAGTAGGAGTGAAAAAACATCACGGGGTGGTGCGCATTGTATGGGTGTGTGTTACATTACATTCACTAGTAGGAGTGAGAAAAACATCACGGGGTGGTGCGGATTTTATGGGTGTTTGTTACATTACATTCACTAGTAGGAGTGAGAAAAACATCACGGGGTGGTGCGCATTGTATGGGTGTGTGTTACATTACATTCACTAGTAGGAGTGAGATAAACATCACGGGGTGGTGCGCATTGTATGGGTGTGTGTTACATTACATTCACTAGTAGGAGTGAGAAAAACATCACGGGGTGGTTCGCATTGTATGGGTGTGTGTTACATTACATTCACTAGTAGGAGTGAGAAAAACATCATGGGGTGGGACGCATTTTATGGGTGTTTGTTACATTACATTCACTACTAGGAGTGAGAAAAATATCACGGGGTGGTGCGCATTGTATGGGTGTGTGTTACATTACATTCACTAGTAGGAGTGAGAGAAACATCACGGGGTGGTGCGCATTTTATGGGTGTGCGTTACATTACATTCACTAGTAGGAGTGAGAGAAACATCACGGGGTGGTGCGCATTGTATGGGTGTGTGTTACATTACATTCACTAGTAGGAGTGAGAAAAACATCACGGGGTGGTGCGCATTGTATGGGTGTTTGTTACATTACATTCACTAGTAGGAGTGAGAAAAACATCACGGGGTGGTGCACATTGTATGGGCGTGTGTTACATTACATTCACTAGTAGGAGTGAGAAAAACATCACGGGGTGGTGCGCATTGTATGGGTGTGTTACATTACATTCACTAGTAGGAGTGAGAAAAACATCACGGGGTGGTGCGCATTTTATGGGTGTGTGTTACATTAGATTCACTAGTAGGAGTGAAAAAACATCACGGGGTGGTGCGCATTGTATGGATGTGTGTTACATTACATTCACTAGTAGGAGTGAGAAAAACATCACGGGGTGGTTCGCATTGTATGGGTGTGTGTTACATTAGATTCACTAGTAGGAGTAAAAAAACATCACGGGGTGGTGCGCATTGTATGGGTGTGTGTTACATTAGATTCACTAGTAGGAGTGAGAAAAACATCACGAGGTGGTGCGCATTGTATGGGTGTGTGTTACATTACATTCATTAGTAGGAGTGAGAAAAACATCACGGCGTGGTGCGCACTCTATGGGTGTGTGTTACATTACATTCACTAGAACAGTGAGAAAAACATCACGGGGTGGTGCGCATTGTATGTGTGTGTGTTACATTACATTCACTAGTAGGAGTGAGAAAAACATCACGGGGTGGTGCGCATTGTATGGGTGTTTGTTACATTACATTCACTAGTAGGAGTGAGAAAAACATCACGGCGTGGTGCGCACTGTATGGGTGTGTGTTACATTACATTCACTAGAAGGAGTGAGAAAAACATCACAGGGTGGTACGCATTGTATGGGTGTGTGTTACATTAGATTCACTAGTAGGAGTGAGAAAAACATCACGGCGTGGTGCGCATTGCATGGGTGTGTGTTACATTACATTCACTAGTAGGAGTGAGAAAAACATCACTGGGTGGTGCGCATTATATGGGTGTGTGTTACATTAGATTCACTAGTAGGAGTGAGAAAAACATCACGGGGTGGTGCGCATTGTATGGGTGTGTGTTACATTACATTCACAAGTAGGAGTGAGAAAAACATCACGGGGTGGTGCGCATTGTATGGGTGTTTGTTACATTAGATTCACTAGTAGGAATGAGAAAATCATCACGTGGTGGTGCGCATTGTATGGGTGTGTGTTACATTACATTCACTAATAGGAGTGAGAAAAACATCACGGGGTGGTGCGCATTGTATGGGTGTGTGTTACATTACATTCACTAGTAGGAGTGAGAAAAACATCACGGGGTGGTGCGCATTGTATGGGTGTGTGTTACATTAGATTCACTAGTAGGAGTGAGAAAAACATCACGGGGTGGTGCACATTGTATGGGCGTGTGTTACATTACATTCACTAGTAGGAGTGAGAAAAACATCACGGGGTGGTGCGCATTGTATGGGTGTGTTACATTACATTCACTAGTAGGAGTGAGAAAAACATCACGGGGTGGTGCGCATTTTATGGGTGTGTGTTACATTACATTCACTAGTAGGAGTGAGAAAAACATCACGGGGTGGTGCGCATTGTATGGGTGTGTGTTACATTAGATTCACTAGTAGGAGTGAAAAAACATCACGGGGTGGTGCGCATTGTATGGATGTGTGTTACATTACATTCACTAGTAGGAGTGAGAAAAACATCACGGGGTGGTGCGCATTGTATGGGTGTGCGTTACATTACATTCACTAGTAGGAGTGAGGAAAACATCACGGGGTGGTGCGCATTGTATGGGTGTGTGTTACATTACATTCACTAGTAGGAGTGAGATAAACATCACGGTGTGGTGCGCATTGTATGGGTGTGTGTTACATTACATTCACTAGTAGGAGTGAGAAAAACATCACGGGGTGGTGCGCATTGTATGGGTGTGTGTTACATTACATTCACTAGTAGGAGTGAGAAAAACATCACGGGGTGGTGCGCATTTTATGGGTGTGTGTTACATTACATTCACTACTAGGAGTGAGAAAAATATAACGGACTGGTGCGCATTGTATGGGTGTGTGTTACATTACATTCACTAGTAGGAGTGAGAAAAACATCACAGGGTGGTGCGCATTGTATGGGTGTTTGTTACATTAGATTCACTAGTAGGAGTGAGAAAATCATCACGGTGTAGTGCGCATTGTATGGGTGTGTGTTACATTAGATTCACTAGTAGGAGTGAGAAAAACATCACGGGGTGGTGCGCATTGTATGGGTGTGTGTTACATTAGATTCACTAGTAGGAGTGAGAAAAACATCACGGGGTGGTGCGCATTGTATGGGTGTGTGTTACATTACATTCACTAGTAGGAGTGAGAAAAACATCACGGGGTGGTGCGCATTGTATGGGTGTGTGTTACATTACATTCACTAGTAGGAGTGAGAAAAACATCACGGGTTGGTGCGCATTGTATGGGTGTGTGTTACATTACATTCACTAGTAGGTGTGAGAAAAACATCACGGGGTGGTGCGCATTGTATGGGTGTTTGTTACATTAGATTCACTAGTAGGAGTGAGAAAATCATCACGGGGTGGTGCGCATTGTATGGGTGTGTGTTACATTACATTCACTAGTAGGAGTGAGAAAAACATCACGGGGTGGTGCGCATTGTATGGGTGTGTGTTACATTACATTCACTAGTAGGAGTGAGAAAAATATCACGGCGTGGTGCGCACTGTATGGGTGTGTGTTACATTACATTCACTAGAAGGAGTGAGAAAAACATCACGGGGTGGTGCGCATTGTATGGGTGTGTGTTACATTACATTCACTAGTAGGAGTGAGAAAAACATCACGGGGTGGTGCGCATTGTATGGGTGTGTGTTACATTAGATTCACTAGTAGGAGTGAGAAAAACATCACGGGGTGGTGCGCATTGTATGGGTGTGTGTTACATTAGATTCACTAGTAGGAGTGAAAAAACATCACGGGGTGGTGCGCATTGTATGGGTGTGTGTTACATTACATTCACTAGTAGGAGTGAGAAAAACATCACGGGGTGGTGCGGATTTTATGGGTGTTTGTTACATTACATTCACTAGTAGGAGTGAGAAAAACATCACGGGGTGGTGCGCATTGTATGGGTGTGTGTTACATTACATTCACTAGTAGGAGTGAGATAAACATCACGGGGTGGTGCGCATTGTATGGGTGTGTGTTACATTACATTCACTAGTAGGAGTGAGAAAAACATCACGGGGTGGTTCGCATTGTATGGGTGTGTGTTACATTACATTCACTAGTAGGAGTGAGAAAAACATCATGGGGTGGGACGCATTTTATGGGTGTTTGTTACATTACATTCACTACTAGGAGTGAGAAAAATATCACGGGGTGGTGCGCATTGTATGGGTGTGTGTTACATTACATTCACTAGTAGGAGTGAGAGAAACATCACGGGGTGGTGCGCATTTTATGGGTGTGCGTTACATTACATTCACTAGTAGGAGTGAGAGAAACATCACGGGGTGGTGCGCATTGTATGGGTGTGTGTTACATTACATTCACTAGTAGGAGTGAGAAAAACATCACGGGGTGGTGCGCATTGTATGGGTGTTTGTTACATTACATTCACTAGTAGGAGTGAGAAAAACATCACGGGGTGGTGCACATTGTATGGGCGTGTGTTACATTACATTCACTAGTAGGAGTGAGAAAAACAT
Source organism: Cavia porcellus (assembly GCF_034190915.1). NCBI lineage: Eukaryota > Metazoa > Chordata > Mammalia > Rodentia > Caviidae > Cavia > Cavia porcellus. The sequence continues at coordinate 38,898 of NW_026947615.1, read as the reverse complement.
CACGGGGTGGTGCGCATTGTATGGGTGTGTTACATTACATTCACTAGTAGGAGTGAGAAAAACATCACGGGGTGGTGCGCATTTTATGGGTGTGTGTTACATTAGATTCACTAGTAGGAGTGAAAAAACATCACGGGGTGGTGCGCATTGTATGGATGTGTGTTACATTACATTCACTAGTAGGAGTGAGAAAAACATCACGGGGTGGTTCGCATTGTATGGGTGTGTGTTACATTAGATTCACTAGTAGGAGTAAAAAAACATCACGGGGTGGTGCGCATTGTATGGGTGTGTGTTACATTAGATTCACTAGTAGGAGTGAGAAAAACATCACGAGGTGGTGCGCATTGTATGGGTGTGTGTTACATTACATTCATTAGTAGGAGTGAGAAAAACATCACGGCGTGGTGCGCACTCTATGGGTGTGTGTTACATTACATTCACTAGAACAGTGAGAAAAACATCACGGGGTGGTGCGCATTGTATGTGTGTGTGTTACATTACATTCACTAGTAGGAGTGAGAAAAACATCACGGGGTGGTGCGCATTGTATGGGTGTTTGTTACATTACATTCACTAGTAGGAGTGAGAAAAACATCACGGCGTGGTGCGCACTGTATGGGTGTGTGTTACATTACATTCACTAGAAGGAGTGAGAAAAACATCACAGGGTGGTACGCATTGTATGGGTGTGTGTTACATTAGATTCACTAGTAGGAGTGAGAAAAACATCACGGCGTGGTGCGCATTGCATGGGTGTGTGTTACATTACATTCACTAGTAGGAGTGAGAAAAACATCACTGGGTGGTGCGCATTATATGGGTGTGTGTTACATTAGATTCACTAGTAGGAGTGAGAAAAACATCACGGGGTGGTGCGCATTGTATGGGTGTGTGTTACATTACATTCACAAGTAGGAGTGAGAAAAACATCACGGGGTGGTGCGCATTGTATGGGTGTTTGTTACATTAGATTCACTAGTAGGAATGAGAAAATCATCACGTGGTGGTGCGCATTGTATGGGTGTGTGTTACATTACATTCACTAATAGGAGTGAGAAAAACATCACGGGGTGGTGCGCATTGTATGGGTGTGTCTTACATTACATTCACTAGTAGGAGTGAGAAAAACATCACGGGGTGGTGCGCATTGTATGGGTGTGTGTTACATTACATTCACTAGTAGGAGTGAGAAAAACATCACGGGGTGGTGCACATTGTATGGGCGTGTGTTACATTACATTCACTAGTAGGAGTGAGAAAAACATCACGGGGTGGTGCGCATTGTATGGGTGTGTTACATTACATTCACTAGTAGGAGTGAGAAAAACATCACGGGGTGGTGCGCATTTTATGGGTGTGTGTTACATTACATTCACTAGTAGGAGTGAGAAAAACATCACGGGGTGGTGCGCATTGTATGGGTGTGTGTTACATTAGATTCACTAGTAGGAGTGAAAAAACATCACGGGGTGGTGCGCATTGTATGGATGTGTGTTACATTACATTCACTAGTAGGAGTGAGAAAAACATCACGGGGTGGTGCGCATTGTATGGGTGTGCATTACATTACATTCACTAGTAGGAGTGAGGAAAACATCACGGGGTGGTGCGCATTGTATGGGTGTGTGTTACATTACATTCACTAGTAGGAGTGAGATAAACATCACGGTGTGGTGCGCATTGTATGGGTGTGTGTTACATTACATTCACTAGTAGGAGTGAGAAAAACATCACGGGGTGGTGCGCATTGTATGGGTGTGTGTTACATTACATTCACTAGTAGGAGTGAGAAAAACATCACGGGGTGGTGCGGATTTTATGGGTGTTTGTTACATTACATTCACTAGTAGGAGTGAGAAAAACATCACGGGGTGGTGCGCATTGTATGGGTGTGTGTTACATTACATTCACTAGTAGGAGTGAGATAAACATCACGGGGTGGTGCGCATTGTATGGGTGTGTGTTACATTACATTCACTAGTAGGAGTGAGAAAAACATCACGGGGTGGTTCGCATTGTATGGGTGTGTGTTACATTACATTCACTAGTAGGAGTGAGAAAAACATCATGGGGTGGGACGCATTTTATGGGTGTTTGTTACATTACATTCACTACTAGGAGTGAGAAAAATATCACGGGGTGGTGCGCATTGTATGGGTGTGTGTTACATTACATTCACTAGTAGGAGTGAGAGAAACATCACGGGGTGGTGCGCATTTTATGGGTGTGCGTTACATTACATTCACTAGTAGGAGTGAGAGAAACATCACGGGGTGGTGCGCATTGTATGGGTGTGTGTTACATTACATTCACTAGTAGGAGTGAGAAAAACATCACGGGGTGGTGCGCATTGTATGGGTGTTTGTTACATTACATTCACTAGTAGGAGTGAGAAAAACATCACGGGGTGGTGCACATTGTATGGGCGTGTGTTACATTACATTCACTAGTAGGAGTGAGAAAAACATCACGGGGTGGTGCGCATTGTATGGGTGTGTTACATTACATTCACTAGTAGGAGTGAGAAAAACATCACGGGGTGGTGCGCATTTTATGGGTGTGTGTTACATTAGATTCACTAGTAGGAGTGAAAAAACATCACGGGGTGGTGCGCATTGTATGGATGTGTGTTACATTACATTCACTAGTAGGAGTGAGAAAAACATCACGGGGTGGTTCGCATTGTATGGGTGTGTGTTACATTAGATTCACTAGTAGGAGTAAAAAAACATCACGGGGTGGTGCGCATTGTATGGGTGTGTGTTACATTAGATTCACTAGTAGGAGTGAGAAAAACATCACGAGGTGGTGCGCATTGTATGGGTGTGTGTTACATTACATTCATTAGTAGGAGTGAGAAAAACATCACGGCGTGGTGCGCACTCTATGGGTGTGTGTTACATTACATTCACTAGAACAGTGAGAAAAACATCACGGGGTGGTGCGCATTGTATGTGTGTGTGTTACATTACATTCACTAGTAGGAGTGAGAAAAACATCACGGGGTGGTGCGCATTGTATGGGTGTTTGTTACATTACATTCACTAGTAGGAGTGAGAAAAACATCACGGCGTGGTGCGCACTGTATGGGTGTGTGTTACATTACATTCACTAGAAGGAGTGAGAAAAACATCACAGGGTGGTACGCATTGTATGGGTGTGTGTTACATTAGATTCACTAGTAGGAGTGAGAAAAACATCACGGCGTGGTGCGCATTGCATGGGTGTGTGTTACATTACATTCACTAGTAGGAGTGAGAAAAACATCACTGGGTGGTGCGCATTATATGGGTGTGTGTTACATTAGATTCACTAGTAGGAGTGAGAAAAACATCACGGGGTGGTGCGCATTGTATGGGTGTGTGTTACATTACATTCACAAGTAGGAGTGAGAAAAACATCACGGGGTGGTGCGCATTGTATGGGTGTTTGTTACATTAGATTCACTAGTAGGAATGAGAAAATCATCACGTGGTGGTGCGCATTGTATGGGTGTGTGTTACATTACATTCACTAATAGGAGTGAGAAAAACATCACGGGGTGGTGCGCATTGTATGGGTGTGTCTTACATTACATTCACTAGTAGGAGTGAGAAAAACATCACGGGGTGGTGCGCATTGTATGGGTGTGTGTTACATTACATTCACTAGTAGGAGTGAGAAAAACATCACGGGGTGGTGCACATTGTATGGGCGTGTGTTACATTACATTCACTAGTAGGAGTGAGAAAAACATCACGGGGTGGTGCGCATTGTATGGGTGTGTTACATTACATTCACTAGTAGGAGTGAGAAAAACATCACGGGGTGGTGCGCATTTTATGGGTGTGTGTTACATTACATTCACTAGTAGGAGTGAGAAAAACATCACGGGGTGGTGCGCATTGTATGGGTGTGTGTTACATTAGATTCACTAGTAGGAGTGAAAAAACATCACGGGGTGGTGCGCATTGTATGGATGTGTGTTACATTACATTCACTAGTAGGAGTGAGAAAAACATCACGGGGTGGTGCGCATTGTATGGGTGTGCATTACATTACATTCACTAGTAGGAGTGAGGAAAACATCACGGGGTGGTGCGCATTGTATGGGTGTGTGTTACATTACATTCACTAGTAGGAGTGAGATAAACATCACGGTGTGGTGCGCATTGTATGGGTGTGTGTTACATTACATTCACTAGTAGGAGTGAGAAAAACATCACGGGGTGGTGCGCATTGTATGGGTGTGTGTTACATTACATTCACTAGTAGGAGTGAGAAAAACATCACGGGGTGGTGCGCATTTTATGGGTGTGTGTTACATTACATTCACTACTAGGAGTGAGAAAAATATAACGGAGTGGTGCGCATTGTATGGGTGTGTGTTACATTACATTCACTAGTAGGAGTGAGAAAAACATCACAGGGTGGTGCGCATTGTATGGGTGTTTGTTACATTAGATTCACTAGTAGGAGTGAGAAAATCATCACGGTGTAGTGCGCATTGTATGGGTGTGTGTTACATTAGATTCACTAGTAGGAGTGAGAAAAACATCACGGGGTGGTGCGCATTGTATGGGTGTGTGTTACATTAGATTCACTAGTAGGAGTGAGAAAAACATCACGGGGTGGTGCGCATTGTATGGGTGTGTGTTACATTACATTCACTAGTAGGAGTGAGAAAAACATCACGGGGTGGTGCGCATTGTATGGGTGTGTTTTACATTACATTCACTAGTAGGAGTGAGAAAAACATCACGGGTTGGTGCGCATTGTATGGGTGTGTGTTACATTACATTCACTAGTAGGTGTGAGAAAAACATCACGGGGTGGTGCGCATTGTATGGGTGTTTGTTACATTAGATTCACTAGTAGGAGTGAGAAAATCATCACGGGGTGGTGCGCATTGTATGGGTGTGTGTTACATTACATTCACTAGTAGGAGTGAGAAAAACATCACGGGGTGGTGCGCATTGTATGGGTGTGTGTTACATTACATTCACTAGTAGGAGTGAGAAAAATATCACGGCGTGGTGCGCACTGTATGGGTGTGTGTTACATTACATTCACTAGAAGGAGTGAGAAAAACATCACGGGGTGGTGCGCATTGTATGGGTGTGTGTTACATTACATTCACTAGTAGGAGTGAGAAAAACATCACGGGGTGGTGCGCATTGTATGGGTGTGTGTTACATTAGATTCACTAGTAGGAGTGAGAAAAACATCACGAGGTGGTGCGCATTGTATGGGTGTGTGTTACATTAGATTCACTAGTAGGAGTGAGAAAAACATCACGGGGTGGTGCGCATTGCATGGGTGTGTGTTACATTACATTCACTAGTAGGAGTGAGAAAAACATCACTGGGTGGTGCGCATTATATGGGTGTGTGTTACATTAGGTTCATTAGTAGGAGTGAGAAAAACATCACGGGGTGGTGCGCATTGTATGGGTGTGTGTTACATTAGATTCACTAGTAGGAGTGAGTAAAACATCACGGGGTGGTGCGCATTGCATGGGTGTGTGTTACATTACATTCACTAGTAGGAGTGAGAAAAACATCACTGGGTGGTGCGCATTATATGGGTGTGTGTTACATTAGATTCATTAGTAGGCGTGAGAAAAACATCACGGGGTGGTGCGCATTGTATGGGTGTGTGTTACATTACATTCACTAGTAGGAGTGAGAAAAACATCACGGGGTGGTGCGCATTGTATGGGTGTGTGTTACATTACATTCACTAGTAGGAGTGAGAAAAACATCACGTGGTGGTGCGCATTGTATGGGTGTGTTACATTACATTCACTAGTAGGAGTGAGAAAAACATCACGGGGTGGTGCGCATTGTATGGGTGTGTGTTACATTACATTCACTAGTAGCAGTGAGAAAAACATCACGGGGTGGTGCGCATTGTATGGGTGTGTGTTACATTAGATTCACTATTAGGAGTGAAAAAACATCACGGGGTGGTGCGCATTGTATGGGTGTGTGTTACATTACATACACTAGTAGGAGTGAGAAAAACATCACGGGGTGGTGCGCATTTTATGGGTGTGTGTTACATTACATTCACTAGTAGGAGTGAGAAAAACATCACTGGGTGGTGCGCATTGTATGGGTGTGTGTTACATTACATTCACTAGTAGGAGTGAGAAAAACATCACGGGGAGGTGCGCATTGTATGGGTGTGTGTTACATTACATTCACTAGTAGGAGTGAGAAAAACATCACGGGGTGGTGCGCATTGTATGGGTGTGTGTTACATTACATTCACTAGTAGGAGTGAGAAAAACATCACGGGGTGGTGCGCATTGTATGGGTGTGTGTGACATTACATTCACTAGTAGGAGTGAGAAAAACATCACGGGTTGGTGCGCATTGTATGGGTGTGTGTTACATTACATTCACTAGTAGGAGTGAGAAAAACATCACGGGGTGGTGCGCATTGTATGGGTGTGTGTTACATTACATTCACTAGTAGGAGTGAGAAAAACATCACGGGGTGGTGCGCATTGTATGGGTGTGTGTTACATTAGATTCACTGGTAGGAGTGAGAAAAATATCACGGGGTGGTGCGCATTGTATGGGTGTGTGTTACATTAGATTCACTATTAGGAGTGAGAAAAACATCACGGGGTGGTGCGCATTGTATGGGTGTGTGTTACATTAGATTCACTATTAGGAGTGAGAAAAACATCACGGGGTGGTGCGCATTGTATGGGTGTGTGTTACATTAGATTCACTGGTAGGAGTGAGAAAAACATCACGGTTTGGTGCACATTGTATGGGCGTGTGTTACATTACATTCACTAGTAGGAGTGAGAAAAACATCACGGGGTGGTGCGCATTGTATGGGTGTGTTACATTACATTCACTAGTAGGAGTGAGAAAAACATCACGGGGTGGTGCGCATTGTATGGGTGTGTGTTACATTACATTCACTAGTAGGAGTGAGAAAAACATCACGGGGTGGTGCGCATTGTATGGGTGTGTGTTACATTAGATTCACTAGTAGTAGTGAAAAAACATCACTGGGTGTTGCGCATTGTATGGGTGTGTGTTACATTACATTCACTAGTAGGAGTGAGAAAAACATCACGGGGTGGTGCGCATTTTATGGGTGTTTGTTACATTATATTCACTAGTAGGAGTGAGAAAAACATCACGGGGTGGTGCGCATTGTTTGGGTGTGTGTTACATTACATTCACTAGTAGGAGTGAGATAAACATCACGGGGTGGTGCGCATTGTATGGGTGTGTGTTACATTACATTCACTAGTAGGAGTGAGAAAAACATCACGGGGTGGTGCACATTGTATGGGTGTGTGTTACATTACATTCACTAGTAGGAGTGAGAAAAACATCACGGGGTGGTGCGCATTTTATGGGTGTGTGTTACATTAGATTCACTAGTAGGAGTGAGAAAAACATCACGGGGTGGTGCGCATTGTATGGGTGTTTGTTACATTAGATTCACTAGTAGGAATGAGAAAATCATCACGGGGTGGTGCGCATTGTATGGGTGTGTGTTACATTACATTCACTAGTAGGAGTGAGAAAATCATCACGGGGTGGTGCGCATTGTATGGGTGTGTGTTACATTACATTCAGTAGTAGGAGTGAGAAAAACATCATGGGGTGGTGCGCATTGTATGGGTGTTTGTTACATTAGATTCACTAGTAGGAGTGAGAAAATCATCACGGGGTGGTGCGCATTGTATGGGTGTGTGTTACATTACATTCACTAGTAGGAGTGAGAAAAACATCACGGGGTGGTGCGCATTGTATGGGTGTGTGTTACATTACATTCACTAGTAGGAGTGAGAAAAACATCACGGGGTGGTGCGCATTGTATGGGTGTGTGTTACATTACATTCACTAGTAGGAGTGAGAAAAACATCACGGGGTGGTGCGCATTGTATGGGTGTGTGTTACATTAGATTCACTAGTAGGAGTGAAAAAACATCACGGGGTGGTGCGCATTGTATGGGTGTGTGTTACATTACATTCACTAGTAGGAGTGAGAAAAACATCACGGGGTGGTGCGGATTTTATGGGTGTTTGTTACATTACATTCACTAGTAGGAGTGAGAAAAACATCACGGGGTGGTGCGCATTGTATGGGTGTGTGTTACATTACATTCACTAGTAGGAGTGAGATAAACATCACGGGGTGGTGCGCATTGTATGGGTGTGTGTTACATTACATTCACTAGTAGGAGTGAGAAAAACATCACGGGGTGGTTCGCATTGTATGGTTGTGTGTTACATTACATTCACTAGTAGGAGTGAGAAAAACATCATGGGGTGGGACGCATTTTATGGGTGTTTGTTACATTACATTCACTACTAGGAGTGAGAAAAATATCACGGGGTGGTGCGCATTGTATGGGTGTGTGTTACATTACATTCACTATTAGGAGTGAGAAAAACATCACGGGGTGGTGCGCATTGTATGGGTGTGTGTTACATTAGATTCACTGGTAGGAGTGAGAAAAACATCACGGTTTGGTGCACATTGTATGGGCGTGTGTTACATTACATTCACTAGTAGGAGTGAGAAAAACATCACGGGGTGGTGCGCATTGTATGGGTGTGTTACATTACATTCACTAGTAGGAGTGAGAAAAACATCACGGGGTGGTGCGCATTGTATGGGTGTGTGTTACATTACATTCACTAGTAGGAGTGAGAAAAACATCACGGGGTGGTGCGCATTGTATGGGTGTGTGTTACATTAGATTCACTAGTAGTAGTGAAAAAACATCACTGGGTGTTGCGCATTGTATGGGTGTGTGTTACATTACATTCACTAGTAGGAGTGAGAAAAACATCACGGGGTGGTGCGCATTTTATGGGTGTTTGTTACATTATATTCACTAGTAGGAGTGAGAAAAACATCACGGGGTGGTGCGCATTGTTTGGGTGTGTGTTACATTACATTCACTAGTAGGAGTGAGATAAACATCACGGGGTGGTGCGCATTGTATGGGTGTGTGTTACATTACATTCACTAGTAGGAGTGAGAAAAACATCACGGGGTGGTGCACATTGTATGGGTGTGTGTTACATTACATTCACTAGTAGGAGTGAGAAAAACATCACGGGGTGGTGCGCATTTTATGGGTGTGTGTTACATTAGATTCACTAGTAGGAGTGAGAAAAACATCACGGGGTGGTGCGCATTGTATGGGTGTTTGTTACATTAGATTCACTAGTAGGAATGAGAAAATCATCACGGGGTGGTGCGCATTGTATGGGTGTGTGTTACATTACATTCACTAGTATGAGTGAGAAAAACATCACGGTTTGGTGCACATTGTATGGGCGTGTGTTACATTACATTCACTAGTAGGAGTGAGAAAAACATCACGGGGTGGTGCGCATTGTATGGGTGTGTTACATTACATTCACTAGTAGGAGTGAGAAAAACATCACGGGGTGGTGCGCATTGTATGGGTGTGTGTTACATTACATTCACTAGTAGGAGTGAGAAAAACATCACGGGGTGGTGCGCATTGTATGGGTGTGTGTTACATTAGATTCACTAGTAGTAGTGAAAAAACATCACTGGGTGTTGCGCATTGTATGGGTGTGTGTTACATTACATTCACTACTGGAGTGAGAAAAACATCACGGGGTGGTGCGCATTTTATGGGTGTTTGTTACATTATATTCACTAGTAGGAGTGAGAAAAACATCACGGGGTGGTGCGCATTGTTTGGGTGTGTGTTACATTACATTCACTAGTAGGAGTGAGATAAACATCACGGGGTGGTGCGCATTGTATGGGTGTGTGTTACATTACATTCACTAGTAGGAGTGAGAAAAACATCACGGGGTGGTGCACATTGTATGGGTGTGTGTTACATTACATTCACTAGTAGGAGTGAGAAAAACATCACGGGGTGGTGCGCATTTTATGGGTGTGTGTTACATTAGATTCACTAGTAGGAGTGAGAAAAACATCACGGGGTGGTGCGCATTGTATGGGTGTTTGTTACATTAGATTCACTAGTAGGAATGAGAAAATCATCACGGGGTGGTGCGCATTGTATGGGTGTGTGTTACATTACATTCACTAGTAGGAGTGAGAAAATCATCACGGGGTGGTGCGCATTGTATGGGTGTGTGTTACATTACATTCAGTAGTAGGAGTGAGAAAAACATCATGGGGTGGTGCGCATTGTATGGGTGTTTGTTACATTAGATTCACTAGTAGGAGTGAGAAAATCATCACGGGGTGGTGCGCATTGTATGGGTGTGTGTTACATTACATTCACTAGTAGGAGTGAGAAAAACATCACGGGGTGGTGCGCATTGTATGGGTGTGTGTTACATTACATTCACTAGTAGGAGTGAGAAAAACATCACGGGGTGGTGCGCATTGTATGGGTGTGTGTTACATTACATTCACTAGTAGGAGTGAGAAAAACATCACGGGGTGGTGCGCATTGTATGGGTGTGTGTTACATTAGATTCACTAGTAGGAGTGAAAAAACATCACGGGGTGGTGCGCATTGTATGGGTGTGTGTTACATTACATTCACTAGTAGGAGTGAGAAAAACATCACGGGGTGGTGCGGATTTTATGGGTCTTTGTTACATTACATTCACTAGTAGGAGTGAGAAAAACATCACGGGGTGGTGCGCATTGTATGGGTGTGTGTTACATTACATTCACTAGTAGGAGTGAGATAAACATCACGGGGTGGTGCGCATTGTATGGGTGTGTGTTACATTACATTCACTAGTAGGAGTGAGAAAAACATCACGGGGTGGTTCGCATTGTATGGTTGTGTGTTACATTACATTCACTAGTAGGAGTGAGAAAAACATCATGGGGTGGGACGCATTTTATGGGTGTTTGTTACATTACATTCACTACTAGGAGTGAGAAAAATATCACGGGGTGGTGCGCATTGTATGGGTGTGTGTTACATTACATTCACTAGTAGGAGTGAGAGAAACATCACGGGGTGGTGCGCATTTTATGGGTGTGCGTTACATTACATTCACTAGTAGGAGTGAGAGAAACATCACGGGGTGGTGCGCATTGTATGGGTGTGTGTTACATTACATTCACTAGTAGGAGTGAGAAAAACATCACGGGGTGGTGCGCATTGTATGGGTGTTTGTTACATTACATTCACTAGTAGGAGTGAGAAAAACATCACGGGGTGGTGCACATTGTATGGGCGTGTGTTACATTACATTCACTAGTAGGAGTGAGAAAAACATCACGGGGTGGTGCGCATTGTATGGGTGTGTTACATTACATTCACTAGTAGGAGTGAGAAAAACATCACGGGGTGGTGCGCATTTTATGGGTGTGTGTTACATTACATTCACTAGTAGGAGTGAGAAAAACATCACGGGGTGGTGCGCATTGTATGGGTGTGTGTTACATTAGATTCACTAGTAGGAGTGAAAAAACATCACGGGGTGGTGCGCATTGTATGGATGTGTGTTACATTACATTCACTAGTAGGAGTGAGAAAAACATCACGGGGTGGTGCGCATTGTATGGGTGTGCGTTACATTACATTCACTAGTAGGAGTGAGGAAAACATCACGGGGTGGTGCGCATTGTATGGGTGTGTGTTACATTACATTCACTAGTAGGAGTGAGATAAACATCACGGTGTGGTGCGCATTGTATGGGTGTGTGTTACATTACATTCACTAGTAGGAGTGAGAAAAACATCACGGGGTGGTGCGCATTGTATGGGTGTGTGTTACATTACATTCACTAGTAGGAGTGAGAAAAACATCACGGGGTGGTGCGCATTTTATGGGTGTGTGTTACATTACATTCACTACTAGGAGTGAGAAAAATATAACGGACTGGTGCGCATTGTATGGGTGTGTGTTACATTACATTCACTAGTAGGAGTGAGAAAAACATCACAGGGTGGTGCGCATTGTATGGGTGTTTGTTACATTAGATTCACTAGTAGGAGTGAGAAAATCATCACGGTGTAGTGCGCATTGTATGGGTGTGTGTTACATTAGATTCACTAGTAGGAGTGAGAAAAACATCACGGGGTGGTGCGCATTGTATGGGTGTGTGTTACATTAGATTCACTAGTAGGAGTGAGAAAAACATCACGGGGTGGTGCGCATTGTATGGGTGTGTGTTACATTACATTCACTAGTAGGAGTGAGAAAAACATCACGGGGTGGTGCGCATTGTATGGGTGTGTGTTACATTACATTCACTAGTAGGAGTGAGAAAAACATCACGGGTTGGTGCGCATTGTATGGGTGTGTGTTACATTACATTCACTAGTAGGTGTGAGAAAAACATCACGGGGTGGTGCGCATTGTATGGGTGTTTGTTACATTAGATTCACTAGTAGGAGTGAGAAAATCATCACGGGGTGGTGCGCATTGTATGGGTGTGTGTTACATTACATTCACTAGTAGGAGTGAGAAAAACATCACGGGGTGGTGCGCATTGTATGGGTGTGTGTTACATTACATTCACTAGTAGGAGTGAGAAAAATATCACGGCGTGGTGCGCACTGTATGGGTGTGTGTTACATTACATTCACTAGAAGGAGTGAGAAAAACATCACGGGGTGGTGCGCATTGTATGGGTGTGTGTTACATTACATTCACTAGTAGGAGTGAGAAAAACATCACGGGGTGGTGCGCATTGTATGGGTGTGTGTTACATTAGATTCACTAGTAGGAGTGAGAAAAACATCACGGGGTGGTGCGCATTGTATGGGTGTGTGTTACATTAGATTCACTAGTAGGAGTGAAAAAACATCACGGGGTGGTGCGCATTGTATGGGTGTGTGTTACATTACATTCACTAGTAGGAGTGAGAAAAACATCACGGGGTGGTGCGGATTTTATGGGTGTTTGTTACATTACATTCACTAGTAGGAGTGAGAAAAACATCACGGGGTGGTGCGCATTGTATGGGTGTGTGTTACATTACATTCACTAGTAGGAGTGAGATAAACATCACGGGGTGGTGCGCATTGTATGGGTGTGTGTTACATTACATTCACTAGTAGGAGTGAGAAAAACATCACGGGGTGGTTCGCATTGTATGGGTGTGTGTTACATTACATTCACTAGTAGGAGTGAGAAAAACATCATGGGGTGGGACGCATTTTATGGGTGTTTGTTGCATTACATTCACTACTAGGAGTGAGAAAAATATCACGGGGTGGTGCGCATTGTATGGGTGTGTGTTACATTACATTCACTAGTAGGAGTGAGAGAAACATCACGGGGTGGTGCGCATTTTATGGGTGTGCGTTACATTACATTCACTAGTAGGAGTGAGAGAAACATCACGGGGTGGTGCGCATTGTATGGGTGTGTGTTACATTACATTGACTAGTAGGAGTGAGAAAAACATCACGGGGTGGTGCGCATTGTATGGGTGTTTGTTACATTACATTCACTAGTAGGAGTGAGAAAAACATCACGGGGTGGTGCACATTGTATGGGCGTGTGTTACATTACATTCACTAGTAGGAGTGAGAAAAACATCACGGGGTGGTGCGCATTGTATGGGTGTGTTACATTACATTCACTAGTAGGAGTGAGAAAAACATCACGGGGTGGTGCGCATTTTATGGGTGTGTGTTACATTAGATTCACTAGTAGGAGTGAAAAAACATCACGGGGTGGTGCCCATTGTATGGATGTGTGTTACATTACATTCACTAGTAGGAGTGAGAAAAACATCACGGGGTGGTGCGCATTGTATGGGTGTGCGTTACATTACATTCACTAGTAGGAGTGAGGAAAACATCACGGGGTGGTGCGCATTGTATGGGTGTGTGTTACATTACATTCACTAGTAGGAGTGAGATAAACATCACGGTGTGGTGCGCATTGTATGGGTGTGTGTTACATTACATTCACTAGTAGGAGTGAGAAAAACATCATGGGGTGGTGCGCATTGTATGGGTGTGTGTTACATTACATTCACTAGTAGGAGTGAGAAAAACATCACGGGGTGGTGCGCATTTTATGGGTGTGTGTTACATTACATTCACTACTAGGAGTGAGAAAAATATAACGGAGTGGTGCGCATTGTATGGGTGTGTGTTACATTACATTCACTAGTAGGAGTGAGAAAAACATCACGGGGTGGTGCGCATTGTATGGGTGTTTGTTACATTAGATTCACTAGTAGGAATGAGAAAATCATCACGGGGTGGTGCGCATTGTATGGGTGTGTGTTACATTACATTCACTAGTAGGAGTGAGAAAATCATCACGGGGTGGTGCGCATTGTATGGGTGTGTGTTACATTACATTCAGTAGTAGGAGTGAGAAAAACATCATGGGGTGGTGCGCAGTGTATGGGTGTTTGTTACATTAGATTCACTAGTAGGAGTGAGAAAATCATCACGGGGTGGTGCGCATTGTATGGGTGTGTGTTACATTACATTCACTAGTAGGAGTGAGAAAAACATCACGGGGTGGTGCGCATTGTATGGGTGTGTGTTACATTACATTCACTAGTAGGAGTGAGAAAAACATCACGGGGTGGTGCGCATTGTATGGGTGTGTGTTACATTACATTCACTAGAAGGAGTGAGAAAAACATCACGGGGTGGTGCGCATTGTATGGGTGTGTGTTACATTACATTCACTAGTAGGAGTGAGAAAAACATCACGGGGTGGTGCGCATTGTATGGGTGTGTGTTACATTAGATTCACTAGTAGGATTGAAAAAACATCACGGGGTGGTGCGCATTGTATGGATGTGTGTTACATTACATTCACTAGTAGGAGTGAGAAAAACATCACGGGGTGGTGCGCATTGTATGGGTGTGCGTTACATTACATTCACTAGTAGGAGTGAGGAAAACATCACGGGGTGGTGCGCATTGTATGGGTGTGTGTTACATTACATTCACTAGTAGGAGTGAGATAAACATCACGGTGTGGTGCGCATTGTATGGGTGTGTGTTACATTACATTCACTAGTAGGAGTGAGAAAAACATCACGGGGTGGTGCGCATTGTATGGGTGTGTGTTACATTACATTCACTAGTAGGAGTGAGAAAAACATCACGGGGTGGTGCGCATTTTATGGGTGTGTGTTACATTACATTCACTACTAGGAGTGAGAAAAATATAACGGACTGGTGCGCATTGTATGGGTGTGTGTTACATTACATTCACTAGTAGGAGTGAGAAAAACATCACAGGGTGGTGCGCATTGTATGGGTTTTTGTTACATTAGATTCACTAGTAGGAGTGAGAAAATCATCACGGTGTAGTGCGCATTGTATGGGTGTGTGTTACATTAGATTCACTAGTAGGAGTGAGAAAAACATCACGGGGTGGTGCGCATTGTATGGGTGTGTGTTACATTAGATTCACTAGTAGGAGTGAGAAAAACATCACGGGGTGGTGCGCATTGTATGGGTGTGTGTTACATTACATTCACTAGTAGGAGTGAGAAAAACATCACGGGGTGGTGCGCATTGTATGGGTGTGTGTTACATTACATTCACTAGTAGGAGTGAGAAAAACATCACGGGTTGGTGCGCATTGTATGGGTGTGTGTTACATTACATTCACTAGTAGGTGTGAGAAAAACATCACGGGGTGGTGCGCATTGTATGGGTGTTTGTTACATTAGATTCACTAGTAGGAGTGAGAAAATCATCACGGGGTGGTGCGCATTGTATGGGTGTGTGTTACATTACATTCACTAGTAGGAGTGAGAAAAACATCACGGGGTGGTGCGCATTGTATGGGTGTGTGTTACATTACATTCACTAGTAGGAGTGAGAAAAACATCACGGGGTGGTGCGCATTGTATGGGTGTGTGTTACATTACATTCACTAGAAGGAGTGAGAAAAACATCACGGGGTGGTGCGCATTGTATGGGTGTGTGTTACATTACATTCACTAGTAGGAGTGAGAAAAACATCACGGGGTGGTGCGCATTGTATGGGTGTGTGTTACATTAGATTCACTAGTAGGAGTGAGAAAAACATCACGGGGTGGTGCGCATTGTATGGGTGTGTGTTACATTAGATTCACTAGTAGGAGTGAAAAAACATCACGGGGTGGTGCGCATTGTATGGGTGTGTGTTACATTACATTCACTAGTAGGAGTGAGAAAAACATCACGGGGTGGTGCGGATTTTATGGGTGTTTGTTACATTACATTCACTAGTAGGAGTGAGAAAAACATCACGGGGTGGTGCGCATTGTATGGGTGTGTGTTACATTACATTCACTAGTAGGAGTGAGATAAACATCACGGGGTGGTGCGCATTGTATGGGTGTGTGTTACATTACATTCACTAGTAGGAGTGAGAAAAACATCACGGGGTGGTTCGCATTGTATGGGTGTGTGTTACATTACATTCACTAGTAGGAGTGAGAAAAACATCATGGGGTGGGACGCATTTTATGGGTGTTTGTTACATTACATTCACTACTAGGAGTGAGAAAAATATCACGGGTGGTGCGCATTGTATGGGTGTGTGTTACATTACATTCACTAGTAGGAGTGAGAGAAACATCACGGGGTGGTGCGCATTTTATGGGTGTGCGTTACATTACATTCACTAGTAGGAGTGAGAGAAACATCACGGGGTGGTGCGCATTGTATGGGTGTGTGTTACATTACATTCACTAGTAGGAGTGAGAAAAACATCACGGGGTGGTGCGCATTGTATGGGTGTTTGTTACATTACATTCACTAGTAGGAGTGAGAAAAACATCACGGGGTGGTGCACATTGTATGGGCGTGTGTTGCATTTCATTCACTAGTAGGAGTGAGAAAAACATCACGGGGTGGTGCGCATTGTATGGGTGTGTTACATTACATTCACTAGTAGGAGTGAGAAAAACATCACGGGGTGGTGCGCATTTTATGGGTGTGTGTTACATTAGATTCACTAGTAGGAGTGAAAAAACATCACGGGGTGGTGCGCATTGTATGGATGTGTGTTACATTACATTCACTAGTAGGAGTGAGAAAAACATCACGGGGTGGTGCGCATTGTATGGGTGTGCGTTACATTACATTCACTAGTAGGAGTGAGGAAAACATCACGGGGTGGTGCGCATTGTATGGGTGTGTGTTACATTACATTCACTAGTAGGAGTGAGATAAACATCACGGTGTGGTGCGCATTGTATGGGTGTGTGTTACATTACATTCACTAGTAGGAGTGAGAAAAACATCACGGGGTGGTGCGCATTGTATGGGTGTGTGTTACATTACATTCACTAGTAGGAGTGAGAAAAACATCACGGGGTGGTGCGCATTTTATGGGTGTGTGTTACATTACATTCACTACTAGGAGTGAGAAAAATATAACGGAGTGGTGCGCATTGTATGGGTGTGTGTTACATTACATTCACTAGTAGGAGTGAGAAAAACATCACGGGGTGGTGCGCATTGTATGGGTGTTTGTTACATTAGATTCACTAGTAGGAATGAGAAAATCATCACGGGGTGGTGCGCATTGTATGGGTGTGTGTTACATTACATTCACTAGTAGGAGTGAGAAAATCATCACGGGGTGGTGCGCATTGTATGGGTGTGTGTTACATTACATTCAGTAGTAGGAGTGAGAAAAACATCATGGGGTGGTGCGCAGTGTATGGGTGTTTGTTACATTAGATTCACTAGTAGGAGTGAGAAAATCATCACGGGGTGGTGCGCATTGTATGGGTGTGTGTTACATTACATTCACTAGTAGGAGTGAGAAAAACATCACGGGGTGGTGCGCATTGTATGGGTGTGTGTTACATTACATTCACTAGTAGGAGTGAGAAAAACATCACGGGGTGGTGCGCATTGTATGGGTGTGTGTTACGTTACATTCACTAGTAGGAGTGAGAAAAACATCACGGGGTGGTGCGCATTGTATGGGTGTGTGTTACATTAGATTCACTAGTAGGAGTGAAAAAACATCACGGGGTGGTGCGCATTGTATGGGTGTGTGTTACATTACATTCACTAGTAGGAGTGAGAAAAACATCACGGGGTGGTGCGGATTTTATGGGTGTTTGTTACATTACATTCACTAGTAGGAGTGAGAAAAACATCACGGGGTGGTGCGCATTGTATGGGTGTGTGTTACATTACATTCACTAGTAGGAGTGAGATAAACATCACGGGGTGGTGCGCATTGTATGGGTGTGTGTTACATTACATTCACTAGTAGGAGTGAGGAAAACATCACGGGGTGGTTCGCATTGTATGGGTGTGTGTTACATTACATTCACTAGTAGGAGTGAGAAAAACATCATGGGGTGGGACGCATTTTATGGGTGTTTGTTACATTACATTCACTACTAGGAGTGAGAAAAATATCACGGGGTGGTGCGCATTGTATGGGTGTGTGTTACATTACATTCACTAGTAGGAGTGAGAGAAACATCACGGGGTGGTGCGCATTGTATGGGTGTGTGTTACATTACATTCACTAGTAGGAGTGAGATAAACATCACGGGGTGGTGCGCATTGTATGGGTGTGTGTTACATTACATTCACTAGTAGGAGTGAGAAAAACATCACGGGGTGGTTCGCATTGTATGGGTGTGTGTTACATTACATTCACTAGTAGGAGTGAGAAAAACATCATGGGGTGGGACGCATTTTATGGGTGTTTGTTACATTACATTCACTACTAGGAGTGAGAAAAATATCACGGGTGGTGCGCATTGTATGGGTGTGTGTTACATTACATTCACTAGTAGGAGTGAGAGAAACATCACGGGGTGGTGCGCATTTTATGGGTGTGCGTTACATTACATTCACTAGTAGGAGTGAGAGAAACATCACGGGGTGGTGCGCATTGTATGGGTGTGTGTTACATTACATTCACTAGTAGGAGTGAGAAAAACATCACGGGGTGGTGCGCATTGTATGGGTGTTTGTTACATTACATTCACTAGTAGGAGTGAGAAAAACATCACGGGGTGGTGCACATTGTATGGGCGTGTGTTGCATTTCATTCACTAGTAGGAGTGAGAAAAACATCACGGGGTGGTGCGCATTGTATGGGTGTGTTACATTACATTCACTAGTAGGAGTGAGAAAAACATCACGGGGTGGTGCGCATTTTATGGGTGTGTGTTACATTAGATTCACTAGTAGGAGTGAAAAAACATCACGGGGTGGTGCGCATTGTATGGATGTGTGTTACATTACATTCACTAGTAGGAGTGAGAAAAACATCACGGGGTGGTGCGCATTGTATGGGTGTGCGTTACATTACATTCACTAGTAGGAGTGAGGAAAACATCACGGGGTGGTGCGCATTGTATGGGTGTGTGTTACATTACATTCACTAGTAGGAGTGAGATAAACATCACGGTGTGGTGCGCATTGTATGGGTGTGTGTTACATTACATTCACTAGTAGGAGTGAGAAAAACATCACGGGGTGGTGCGCATTGTATGGGTGTGTGTTACATTACATTCACTAGTAGGAGTGAGAAAAACATCACGGGGTGGTGCGCATTTTATGGGTGTGTGTTACATTACATTCACTACTAGGAGTGAGAAAAATATAACGGAGTGGTGCGCATTGTATGGGTGTGTGTTACATTACATTCACTAGTAGGAGTGAGAAAAACATCACGGGGTGGTGCGCATTGTATGGGTGTTTGTTACATTAGATTCACTAGTAGGAATGAGAAAATCATCACGGGGTGGTGCGCATTGTATGGGTGTGTGTTACATTACATTCACTAGTAGGAGTGAGAAAATCATCACGGGGTGGTGCGCATTGTATGGGTGTGTGTTACATTAGATTCACTATTAGGAGTGAGAAAAACATCATGGGGTGGTGCGCAGTGTATGGGTGTTTGTTACATTAGATTCACTAGTAGGAGTGAGAAAATCATCACGGGGTGGTGCGCATTGTATGGGTGTGTGTTACATTACATTCACTAGTAGGAGTGAGAAAAACATCACGGGGTGGTGCGCATTGTATGGGTGTGTGTTACATTAGATTCACTAGTAGGAGTGAAAAAACATCACGGGGTGGTGCGCATTGTATGGGTGTGTGTTACATTACATTCACTAGTAGGAGTGAGAAAAACATCACGGGGTGGTGCGGATTTTATGGGTGTTTGTTACATTACATTCACTAGTAGGAGTGAGAAAAACATCACGGGGTGGTGCGCATTGTATGGGTGTGTGTTACATTACATTCACTAGTAGGAGTGAGATAAACATCACGGGGTGGTGCGCATTGTATGGGTGTGTGTTACATTACATTCACTAGTAGGAGTGAGGAAAACATCACGGGGTGGTTCGCATTGTATGGGTGTGTGTTACATTACATTCACTAGTAGGAGTGAGAAAAACATCATGGGGTGGGACGCATTTTATGGGTGTTTGTTACATTACATTCACTACTAGGAGTGAGAAAAATATCACGGGGTGGTGCGCATTGTATGGGTGTGTGTTACATTACATTCACTAGTAGGAGTGAGAGAAACATCACGGGGTGGTGCGCATTTTATGGGTGTGCGTTACATTACATTCACTAGTAGGAGTGAGAGAAACATCACGGGGTGGTGCGCATTGTATGGGTGTGTGTTACATTACATTCACTAGTAGGAGTGAGAAAAACATTACGGGGTGGTGCGCATTGTATGGGTGTTTGTTACATTACATTCACTAGTAGGAGTGAGAAAATCATCACGGGGTGGTGCGCATTGTATGGGTGTGTGTTACATTACATTCACTAGTAGGAGTGAGAGAAACATCACGGGGTGGTGCGCATTGTATGGGTGTGTGTTACATTACATTCACTAGTAGGAGTGAGAAAAACATCACGGGGTGGTGCGCATTGTATGGGTGTGTGTTACATTACATTCACTAGTAGGAGTGAGAAAATCATCACGGGGTGGTGCGCATTGTATGGGTGTGTGTTACATTACATTCACTAGTAGGAGTGAGAAAAACATCACGGGGTGGTGCGCATTGTATGGGTGTGTGTTACATTACATTCACTAGTAGGAGTGAGAAAAACATCACGGGGTGGTGCGCATTGTATGGGTGTGTGTTACATTAGATTCACTAGTAGGAGTGAAAAAACATCACGGGGTGGTGCGCATTGTATGGGTGTGTGTTACATTACATTCACTAGTAGGAGTGAGAAAAACATCACGGGGTGGTGCGGATTTTATGGGTGTTTGTTACATTACATTCACTAGTAGGAGTGAGAAAAACATCACGGGGTGGTGCGCATTGTATGGGTGTGTGTTACATTACATTCACTAGTAGGAGTGAGATAAACATCACGGGGTGGTGCGCATTGTATGGGTGTGTGTTACATTACATTCACTAGTAGGAGTGAGGAAAACATCACGGGGTGGTTCGCATTGTATGGGTGTGTGTTACATTACATTCACTAGTAGGAGTGAGAAAAACATCACGGGTTGGTGCGCATTGTATGGGTGTGTGTTACATTACATTCACTAGTAGGTGTGAGAAAAACATCACGGGGTGGTGCGCATTGTATGGGTGTTTGTTACATTAGATTCACTAGTAGGAGTGAGAAAATCATCACGGGGTGGTGCGCATTGTATGGGTGTGTGTTACATTACATTCACTAGTAGGAGTGAGAAAAACATCACGGGGTGGTGCGCATTGTATGGGTGTGTGTTACATTAGATTCACTAGTAGGAGTGAAAAAACATCACGGGGTGGTGCGCATTGTATGGGTGTGTGTTACATTACATTCACTAGTAGGAGTGAGAAAAACATCACGGGGTGGTGCGGATTTTATGGGTGTTTGTTACATTACATTCACTAGTAGGAGTGAGAAAAACATCACGGGGTGGTGCGCATTGTATGGGTGTGTGTTACATTACATTCACTAGTAGGAGTGAGATAAACATCACGGGGTGGTGCGCATTGTATGGGTGTGTGTTACATTACATTCACTAGTAGGAGTGAGAAAAACATCACGGGGTGGTTCGCATTGTATGGGTGTGTGTTACATTACATTCACTAGTAGGAGTGAGAAAAACATCATGGGGTGGGACGCATTTTATGGGTGTTTGTTACATTACATTCACTACTAGGAGTGAGAAAAATATCACGGGGTGGTGCGCATTGTATGGGTGTGTGTTACATTACATTCACTAGTAGGAGTGAGAGAAACATCACGGGGTGGTGCGCATTTTATGGGTGTGCGTTACATTACATTCACTAGTAGGAGTGAGAGAAACATCACGGGGTGGTGCGCATTGTATGGGTGTGTGTTACATTACATTCACTAGTAGGAGTGAGAAAAACATCACGGGGTGGTGCGCATTGTATGGGTGTTTGTTACATTACATTCACTAGTAGGAGTGAGAAAAACATCACGGGGTGGTGCACATTGTATGGGCGTGTGTTACATTACATTCACTAGTAGGAGTGAGAAAAACATCACGGGGTGGTGCGCATTGTATGGGTGTGTTACATTACATTCACTAGTAGGAGTGAGAAAAACATCACGGGGTGGTGCGCATTTTATGGGTGTGTGTTACATTAGATTCACTAGTAGGAGTGAAAAAACATCACGGGGTGGTGCGCATTGTATGGATGTGTGTTACATTACATTCACTAGTAGGAGTGAGAAAAACATCACGGGGTGGTGCGCATTGTATGGGTGTGCGTTACATTACATTCACTAGTAGGAGTGAGGAAAACATCACGGGGTGGTGCGCATTGTATGGGTGTGTGTTACATTACATTCACTAGTAGGAGTGAGATAAACATCACGGTGTGGTGCGCATTGTATGGGTGTGTGTTACATTACATTCACTAGTAGGAGTGAGAAAAACATCACGGGGTGGTGCGCATTGTATGGGTGTGTGTTACATTACATTCACTAGTAGGAGTGAGAAAAACATCACGGGGTGGTGCGCATTTTATGGGTGTGTGTTACATTACATTCACTACTAGGAGTGAGAAAAATATAACGGAGTGGTGCGCATTGTATGGGTGTGTGTTACATTACATTCACTAGTAGGAGTGAGAAAAACATCACGGGGTGGTGCGCATTGTATGGGTGTTTGTTACATTAGATTCACTAGTAGGAATGAGAAAATCATCACGGGGTGGTGCGCATTGTATGGGTGTGTGTTACATTACATTCACTAGTAGGAGTGAGAAAATCATCACGGGGTGGTGCGCATTGTATGGGTGTGTGTTACATTACATTCAGTAGTAGGAGTGAGAAAAACATCATGGGGTGGTGCGCAGTGTATGGGTGTTTGTTACATTAGATTCACTAGTAGGAGTGAGAAAATCATCACGGGGTGGTGCGCATTGTATGGGTGTGTGTTACATTACATTCACTAGTAGGAGTGAGAAAAACATCACGGGGTGGTGCGCATTGTATGGGTGTGTGTTACATTACATTCACTAGTAGGAGTGAGAAAAACATCACGGGGTGGTGCGCATTGTATGGGTGTGTGTTACATTACATTCACTAGAAGGAGTGAGAAAAACATCACGGGGTGGTGCGCATTGTATGGGTGTGTGTTACATTACATTCACTAGTAGGAGTGAGAAAAACATCACGGGGTGGTGCGCATTGTATGGGTGTGTGTTACATTAGATTCACTAGTAGGAGTGAGAAAAACATCACGGGGTGGTGCGCATTGTATGGGTGTGTGTTACATTAGATTCACTAGTAGGAGTGAAAAAACATCACGGGGTGGTGCGCATTGTATGGGTGTGTGTTACATTACATTCACTAGTAGGAGTGAGAAAAACATCACGGGGTGGTGCGGATTTTATGGGTGTTTGTTACATTACATTCACTAGTAGGAGTGAGAAAAACATCACGGGGTGGTGCGCATTGTATGGGTGTGTGTTACATTACATTCACTAGTAGGAGTGAGATAAACATCACGGGGTGGTGCGCATTGTATGGGTGTGTGTTACATTACATTCACTAGTAGGAGTGAGAAAAACATCACGGGGTGGTTCGCATTGTATGGGTGTGTGTTACATTACATTCACTAGTAGGAGTGAGAAAAACATCATGGGGTGGGACGCATTTTATGGGTGTTTGTTACATTACATTCACTACTAGGAGTGAGAAAAATATCACGGGTGGTGCGCATTGTATGGGTGTGTGTTACATTACATTCACTAGTAGGAGTGAGAGAAACATCACGGGGTGGTGCGCATTTTATGGGTGTGCGTTACATTACATTCACTAGTAGGAGTGAGAGAAACATCACGGGGTGGTGCGCATTGTATGGGTGTGTGTTACATTACATTCACTAGTAGGAGTGAGAAAAACATCACGGGGTGGTGCGCATTGTATGGGTGTTTGTTACATTACATTCACTAGTAGGAGTGAGAAAAACATCACGGGGTGGTGCACATTGTATGGGCGTGTGTTGCATTTCATTCACTAGTAGGAGTGAGAAAAACATCACGGGGTGGTGCGCATTGTATGGGTGTGTTACATTACATTCACTAGTAGGAGTGAGAAAAACATCACGGGGTGGTGCGCATTTTATGGGTGTGTGTTACATTAGATTCACTAGTAGGAGTGAAAAAACATCACGGGGTGGTGCGCATTGTATGGATGTGTGTTACATTACATTCACTAGTAGGAGTGAGAAAAACATCACGGGGTGGTGCGCATTGTATGGGTGTGCGTTACATTACATTCACTAGTAGGAGTGAGGAAAACATCACGGGGTGGTGCGCATTGTATGGGTGTGTGTTACATTACATTCACTAGTAGGAGTGAGATAAACATCACGGTGTGGTGCGCATTGTATGGGTGTGTGTTACATTACATTCACTAGTAGGAGTGAGAAAAACATCACTGGGTGGTGCGCATTGTATGGGTGTGTGTTACATTACATTCACTAGTAGGAGTGAGAAAAACATCACGGGGTGGTGCGCATTTTATGGGTGTGTGTTACATTACATTCACTACTAGGAGTGAGAAAAATATAACGGAGTGGTGCGCATTGTATGGGTGTGTGTTACATTACATTCACTAGTAGGAGTGAGAAAAACATCACGGGGTGGTGCGCATTGTATGGGTGTTTGTTACATTAGATTCACTAGTAGGAATGAGAAAATCATCACGGGGTGGTGCGCATTGTATGGGTGTGTGTTACATTACATTCACTAGTAGGAGTGAGAAAATCATCACGGGGTGGTGCGCATTGTATGGGTGTGTGTTACATTACATTCAGTAGTAGGAGTGAGAAAAACATCATGGGGTGGTGCGCAGTGTATGGGTGTTTGTTACATTAGATTCACTAGTAGGAGTGAGAAAATCATCACGGGGTGGTGCGCATTGTATGGGTGTGTGTTACATTACATTCACTAGTAGGAGTGAGAAAAACATCACGGGGTGGTGCGCATTGTATGGGTGTGTGTTACATTACATTCACTAGTAGGAGTGAGAAAAACATCACGGGGTGGTGCGCATTGTATGGGTGTGTGTTACATTACATTCACTAGTAGGAGTGAGAAAAACATCACGGGGTGGTGCGCATTGTATGGGTGTGTGTTACATTAGATTCACTAGTAGGAGTGAAAAAACATCACGGGGTGGTGCGCATTGTATGGGTGTGTGTTACATTACATTCACTAGTAGGAGTGAGAAAAACATCACGGGGTGGTGCGGATTTTATGGGTGTTTGTTACATTACATTCACTAGTAGGAGTGAGAAAAACATCACGGGGTGGTGCGCATTGTATGGGTGTGTGTTACATTACATTCACTAGTAGGAGTGAGATAAACATCACGGGGTGGTGCGCATTGTATGGGTGTGTGTTACATTACATTCACTAGTAGGAGTGAGGAAAACATCACGGGGTGGTTCGCATTGTATGGGTGTGTGTTACATTACATTCACTAGTAGGAGTGAGAAAAACATCATGGGGTGGGACGCATTTTATGGGTGTTTGTTACATTACATTCACTACTAGGAGTGAGAAAAATATCACGGGGTGGTGCGCATTGTATGGGTGTGTGTTACATTACATTCACTAGTAGGAGTGAGAGAAACATCACGGGGTGGTGCGCATTTTATGGGTGTGCGTTACATTACATTCACTAGTAGGAGTGAGAGAAACATCACGGGGTGGTGCGCATTGTATGGGTGTGTGTTACATTACATTCACTAGTAGGAGTGAGAAAAACATCACGGGGTGGTGCGCATTGTATGGGTGTTTGTTACATTACATTCACTAGTAGGAGTGAGAAAATCATCACGGGGTGGTGCGCATTGTATGGGTGTGTGTTACATTACATTCACTAGTAGGAGTGAGAGAAACATCACGGGGTGGTGCGCATTGTATGGGTGTGTGTTACATTACATTCACTAGTAGGAGTGAGAAAAACATCACGGGGTGGTGCGCATTGTATGGGTGTGTGTTACATTACATTCACTAGTAGGAGTGAGAAAATCATCACGGGGTGGTGCGCATTGTATGGGTGTGTGTTACATTACATTCACTAGTAGGAGTGAGAAAAACATCACGGGGTGGTGCGCATTGTATGGGTGTGTGTTACATTACATTCACTAGTAGGAGTGAGAAAAACATCACGGGGTGGTGCGCATTGTATGGGTGTGTGTTACATTAGATTCACTAGTAGGAGTGAAAAAACATCACGGGGTGGTGCGCATTGTATGGGTGTGTGTTACATTACATTCACTAGTAGGAGTGAGAAAAACATCACGGGGTGGTGCGGATTTTATGGGTGTTTGTTACATTACATTCACTAGTAGGAGTGAGAAAAACATCACGGGGTGGTGCGCATTGTATGGGTGTGTGTTACATTACATTCACTAGTAGGAGTGAGATAAACATCACGGGGTGGTGCGCATTGTATGGGTGTGTGTTACATTACATTCACTAGTAGGAGTGAGGAAAACATCACGGGGTGGTTCGCATTGTATGGGTGTGTGTTACATTACATTCACTAGTAGGAGTGAGAAAAACATCATGGGGTGGGACGCATTTTATGGGTGTTTGTTACATTACATTCACTACTAGGAGTGAGAAAAATATCACGGGGTGGTGCGCATTGTATGGGTGTGTGTTACATTACATTCACTAGTAGGAGTGAGAGAAACATCACGGGGTGGTGCGCATTTTATGGGTGTGCGTTACATTACATTCACTAGTAGGAGTGAGAGAAACATCACGGGGTGGTGCGCATTGTATGGGTGTGTGTTACATTACATTCACTAGTAGGAGTGAGAAAAACATCACGGGGTGGTGCGCATTGTATGGGTGTTTGTTACATTACATTCACTAGTAGGAGTGAGAAAAACATCACGGGGTGGTGCACATTGTATGGGCGTGTGTTACATTACATTCACTAGTAGGAGTGAGAAAAACATCACGGGGTGGTGCGCATTTTATGGGTGTGTGTTACATTACATTCACTAGTAGGAGTGAGAAAAACATCACGGGGTGGTGCGCATTGTATGGGTGTGTGTTACATTAGATTCACTAGTAGGAGTGAAAAAACATCACGGGGTGGTGCGCATTGTATGGATGTGTGTTACATTACATTCACTAGTAGGAGTGAGAAAAACATCACGGGGTGGTGCGCATTGTATGGGTGTGTGTTACATTACATTCACTAGTAGGAGTGAGGAAAACATCACGGGGTGGTGCGCATTGTATGGGTGTGTGTTACATTACATTCACTAGTAGGAGTGAGATAAACATCACGGTGTGGTGCGCATTGTATGGGTGTGTGTTACATTACATTCACTAGTAGGAGTGAGAAAAATATCACGGGGTGGTGCGCATTGTATGGGTGTGTGTTACATTACATTCACTAGTAGGAGTGAGAAAAACATCACGGGGTGGTGCGCATTTTATGGGTGTGTGTTACATTACATTCACTACTAGGAGTGAGAAAAATATAACGGAGTGGTGCGCATTGTATGGGTGTGTGTTACATTACATTCACTAGTAGGAGTGAGAAAAACATCACAGGGTGGTGCGCATTGTATGGGTGTTTGTTACATTAGATTCACTAGTAGGAGTGAGAAAATCATCACGGTGTAGTGCGCATTGTATGGGTGTGTGTTACATTAGATTCACTAGTAGGAGTGAGAAAAACATCACGGGGTGGTGCGCATTGTATGGGTGTGTGTTACATTAGATTCACTAGTAGGAGTGAGAAAAACATCACGGGGTGGTGCGCATTGTATGGGTGTGTGTTACATTACATTCACTAGTAGGAGTGAGAAAAACATCACGGGGTGGTGCGCATTGTATGGGTGTGTGTTACATTACATTCACTAGTAGGAGTGAGAAAAACATCACGGGTTGGTGCGCATTGTATGGGTGTGTGTTACATTACATTCACTAGTAGGTGTGAGAAAAACATCACGGGGTGGTGCGCATTGTATGGGTGTTTGTTACATTAGATTCACTAGTAGGAGTGAGAAAATCATCACGGGGTGGTGCGCATTGTATGGGTGTGTGTTACATTACATTCACTAGTAGGAGTGAGAAAAACATCACGGGGTGGTGCGCATTGTATGGGTGTGTGTTACATTACATTCAATAGTAGGAGTGAGAAAAATATCACGGCGTGGTGCGCACTGTATGGGTGTGTGTTACATTACATTCACTAGAAGGAGTGAGAAAAACATCACGGGGTGGTGCGCATTGTATGGGTGTGTGTTACATTACATTCACTAGTAGGAGTGAGAAAAACATCACGGGGTGGTGCGCATTGTATGGGTGTGTGTTACATTAGATTCACTAGTAGGAGTGAGAAAAACATCACGGGGTGGTGCGCATTGTATGGGTGTGTGTTACATTAGATTCACTAGTAGGAGTGAAAAAACATCACGGGGTGGTGCGCATTGTATGGGTGTGTGTTACATTACATTCACTAGTAGGAGTGAGAAAAACATCACGGGGTGGTGCGGATTTTATGGGTGTTTGTTACATTACATTCACTAGTAGGAGTGAGAAAAACATCACGGGGTGGTGCGCATTGTATGGGTGTGTGTTACATTACATTCACTAGTAGGAGTGAGATAAACATCACGGGGTGGTGCGCATTGTATGGGTGTGTGTTACATTACATTCACTAGTAGGAGTGAGAAAAACATCACGGGGTGGTTCGCATTGTATGGGTGTGTGTTACATTACATTCACTAGTAGGAGTGAGAAAAACATCATGGGGTGGGACGCATTTTATGGGTGTTTGTTACATTACATTCACTACTAGGAGTGAGAAAAATATCACGGGGTGGTGCGCATTGTATGGGTGTGTGTTACATTACATTCACTAGTAGGAGTGAGAGAAACATCACGGGGTGGTGCGCATTTTATGGGTGTGCGTTACATTACATTCACTAGTAGGAGTGAGAGAAACATCACGGGGTGGTGCGCATTGTATGGGTGTGTGTCACATTACATTCACTAGTAGGAGTGAGAAAAACATCACGGGGTGGTGCGCATTGTATGGGTGTTTGTTACATTACATTCACTAGTAGGAGTGAGAAAAACATCACGGGGTGGTGCACATTGTATGGGCGTGTGTTACATTACATTCACTAGTAGGAGTGAGAAAAACATCACGGGGTGGTGCGCATTGTATGGGTGTGTTACATTACATTCACTAGTAGGAGTGAGAAAAACATCACGGGGTGGTGCGCATTGTATGGGTGTGTGTTACATTAGATTCACTAGTAGGAGTGAGAAAAACATCACGGGGTGGAAGCATTGTATGGGTGTGTGTTACATTACATTCACTAGTAGGAGTGAGAAAAACATCACGGGGTGGTGCGCATTGTATGGGTGTGTGTTACATTACATTCACTAGTAGGAGTGAGGAAAACATCACGGGGTGGTGTGCATTGTATGGGTGTGTGTTACATTACATTCACTACTAGGAGTGAGAAAAATATAACGGAGTGGTGCGCATTGTATGGGTGTGTGTTACATTACATTCACTAGTAGGAGTGAGAAAAACATCACAGGGTGGTGCGCATTGTATGGGTGTTTGTTACATTAGATTCACTAGTAGGAGTGAGAAAATCATCACGGTGTAGTGCGCATTGTATGGGTGTGTGTTACATTAGATTCACTAGTAGGAGTGAGAAAAACATCACGGGGTGGTGCGCATTGTATGGGTGTGTGTTACATTAGATTCACTAGTAGGAGTGAGAAAAACATCACGGGGTGGTGCGCATTGTATGGGTGTGTGTTACATTACATTCACTAGTAGGAGTGAGAAAAACATCACGGGGTGGTGCGCATTGTATGGGTGTGTGTTACATTACATTCACTAGTAGGAGTGAGAAAAACATCACGGGGTGGTGCGCATTTTATGGGTGTGTGTTACATTAGATTCACTAGTAGGAGTGAGAAAAACATCACGGGGTGGTGCGCATTGTATGGGTGTTTGTTACATTAGATTCACTAGTAGGAATGAGAAAATCATCACGGGGTGGTGCGCATTGTATGGGTGTGTGTTACATTACATTCACTAGTAGGAGTGAGAAAATCATCACGGGGTGGTGCGCATTGTATGGGTGTGTGTTACATTACATTCAGTAGTAGGAGTGAGAAAAACATCATGGGGTGGTGCGCATTGTATGGGTGTTTGTTACATTAGATTCACTAGTAGGAGTGAGAAAATCATCACGGGGTGGTGCGCATTGTATGGGTGTGTGTTACATTACATTCACTAGTAGGAGTGAGAAAAACATCACGGGGTGGTGCGCATTGTATGGGTGTGTGTTACATTACATTCACTAGTAGGAGTGAGAAAAACATCACGGGTGGTGCGCATTGTATGGGTGTGTGTTACATTACATTCACTAGTAGGAGTGAGAAAAACATCACGGGGTGGTGCGCATTGTATGGGTGTGTGTTACATTAGATTCACTAGTAGGAGTGAAAAAACATCACGGGGTGGTGCGCATTGTATGGGTGTGTGTTACATTACATTCACTAGTAGGAGTGAGAAAAACATCACGGGGTGGTGCGGATTTTATGGGTGTTTGTTACATTACATTCACTAGTAGGAGTGAGAAAAACATCACGGGGTGGTGCGCATTGTATGGGTGTGTGTTACATTACATTCACTAGTAGGAGTGAGATAAACATCACGGGGTGGTGCGCATTGTATGGGTGTGTGTTACATTACATTCACTAGTAGGAGTGAGAAAAACATCACGGAGTGGTTCGCATTGTATGGGTGTGTGTTACATTACATTCACTAGTAGGAGTGAGAAAAACATCATGGGGTGGGACGCATTTTATGGGTGTTTGTTACATTACATTCACTACTAGGAGTGAGAAAAATATCACGGGGTGGTGCGCATTGTATGGGTGTGTGTTACATTACATTCACTAGTAGGAGTGAGAGAAACATCACGGGGTGGTGCGCATTTTATGGGTGTGCGTTACATTACATTCACTAGTAGGAGTGAGAGAAACATCACGGGGTGGTGCGCATTGTATGGGTGTGTGTTACATTACATTCACTAGTAGGAGTGAGAAAAACATCACGGGGTGGTGCGCATTGTATGGGTGTTTGTTACATTACATTCACTAGTAGGAGTGAGAAAAACATCACGGGGTGGTGCACATTGTATGGGCGTGTGTTACATTACATTCACTAGTAGGAGTGAGAAAAACATCACGGGGTGGTGCGCATTGTATGGGTGTGTTACATTACATTCACTAGTAGGAGTGAGAAAAACATCACGGGGTGGTGCGCATTTTATGGGTGTGTGTTACATTACATTCACTAGTAGGAGTGAGAAAAACATCACGGGGTGGTGCGCATTGTATGGGTGTGTGTTACATTAGATTCACTAGTAGGAGTGAAAAAACATCACGGGGTGGTGCGCATTGTATGGATGTGTGTTACATTACATTCACTAGTAGGAGTGAGAAAAACATCACGGGGTGGTGCGCATTGTATGGGTGTGCGTTACATTACATTCACTAGTAGGAGTGAAGAAAACATCACGGGGTGGTGCGCATTGTATGGGTGTGTGTTACATTACATTCACTAGTAGGAGTGAGATAAACATCACGGTGTGGTGCGCATTGTATGGGTGTGTGTTACATTACATTCACTAGTAGGAGTGAGAAAAACATCACGGGGTGGTGCGCATTGTATGGGTGTGTGTTACATTACATTCACTAGTAGGAGTGAGAAAAACATCACGGGGTGGTGCGCATTTTATGGGTGTGTGTTACATTACATTCACTACTAGGAGTGAGAAAAATATAACGGAGTGGTGCGCATTGTATGGGTGTGTGTTACATTACATTCACTAGTAGGAGTGAGAAAAACATCACAGGGTGGTGCGCATTGTATGGGTGTTTGTTACATTAGATTCACTAGTAGGAGTGAGAAAATCATCACGGTGTAGTGCGCATTGTATGGGTGTGTGTTACATTAGATTCACTAGTAGGAGTGAGAAAAACATCACGGGGTGGTGCGCATTGTATGGGTGTGTGTTACATTAGATTCACTAGTAGGAGTGAGAAAAACATCACGGGGTGGTGCGCATTGTATGGGTGTGTGTTACATTACATTCACTAGTAGGAGTGAGAAAAACATCACGGGGTGGTGCGCATTGTATGGGTGTGTGTTACATTACATTCACTAGTAGGAGTGAGAAAAACATCACGGGGTGGTGCGCATTGTATGGGTGTGTGTTACATTACATTCACTAGTAGGTGTGAGAAAAACATCACGGGGTGGTGCGCATTGTATGGGTGTTTGTTACATTAGATTCACTAGTAGGAGTGAGAAAATCATCACGGGGTGGTGCGCATTGTATGGGTGTGTGTTACATTACATTCACTAGTAGGAGTGAGAAAAACATCACGGGGTGGTGCGCATTGTATGGGTGTGTGTTACATTACATTCACTAGTAGGAGTGAGAAAAATATCACGGCGTGGTGCGCACTGTATGGGTGTGTGTTACATTACATTCACTAGAAGGAGTGAGAAAAACATCACGGGGTGGTGCGCATTGTATGGGTGTGTGTTACATTACATTCACTAGTAGGAGTGAGAAAAACATCACGGGGTGGTGCGCATTGTATGGGTGTGTGTTACATTAGATTCACTAGTAGGAGTGAGAAAAACATCACGAGGTGGTGCGCATTGTATGGGTGTGTGTTACATTAGATTCACTAGTAGGAGTGAGAAAAACATCACGGGGTGGTGCGCATTGCATGGGTGTGTGTTACATTACATTCACTAGTAGGAGTGAGAAAAACATCACTGGGTGGTGCGCATTATATGGGTGTGTGTTACATTAGGTTCATTAGTAGGAGTGAGAAAAACATCACGGGGTGGTGCGCATTGTATGGGTGTGTGTTACATTAGATTCACTAGTAGGAGTGAGAAAAACATCACGGGGTGGTGCGCATTGCATGGGTGTGTGTTACATTACATTCACTAGTAGGAGTGAGAAAAACATCACTGGGTGGTGCGCATTATATGGGTGTGTGTTACATTAGATTCATTAGTAGGAGTGAGAAAAACATCACGGGGTGGTGCGCATTGTATGGGTGTCTGTTACATTACATTCACTAGTAGGAGTGAGAAAAACATCACGGGGTGGTGCGCATTGTATGGGTGTTTGTTACATTAGATTCACTAGTAGGAATGAGAAAATCATCACGGGGTGGTGCGCATTGTATGGGTGTGTGTTACATTACATTCACTAGTAGGAGTGAGAAAAACATCACGTGGTGGTGCGCATTGTATGGGTGTGTTACATTACATTCACTAGTAGGAGTGAGAAAAACATCACGGGGTGGTGCGCATTGTATGGGTGTGTGTTACATTACATTCACTAGTAGCAGTGAGAAAAACATCACGGGGTGGTGCGCATTGTATGGGTGTGTGTTACATTAGATTCACTAGTAGGAGTGAAAAAACATCACGGGGTGGTGCGCATTGTATGGGTGTGTGTTACATTACATTCACTAGTAGGAGTGAGAAAAACATCACGGGGTGGTGCGCATTTTATGGGTGTGTGTTACATTACATTCACTAGTAGGAGTGAGAAAAACATCACTGGGTGGTGCGCATTGTATGGGTGTGTGTTACATTACATTCACTAGTAGGAGTGAGAAAAACATCACGGGGTGGTGCGCATTGTATGGGTTTGTGTTACATTACATTCACTAGTAGGAGTGAGAAAAACATCACGGGGTGGTGCGCATTGTATGGGTGTGTGTTACATTACATTCACTAGTAGGAGTGAGAAAAACATCACGGGGTGGTGCGCATTGTATGGGTGTGTGTGACATTACATTCACTAGTAGGAGTGAGAAAAACATCACGGGTTGGTGCGCATTGTATGGGTGTGTGTTACATTACATTCACTAGTAGGAGTGAGAAAAACATCACGGGGTGGTGCGCATTGTATGGGTGTGTGTTACATTACATTCACTAGTAGGAGTGAGAAAAACATCACGGGGTGGTGCGCATTGTATGGGTGTGTGTTACATTAGATTCACTGGTAGGAGTGAGAAAAACATCACGGGGTGGTGCGCATTGTATGGGTGTGTGTTACATTAGATTCACTATTAGGAGTGAGAAAAACATCACGGGGTGGTGCGCATTGTATGGGTGTGTGTTACATTAGATTCACTATTAGGAGTGAGAAAAACATCACGGGGTGGTGCGCATTGTATGGGTGTGTGTTACATTAGATTCACTGGTAGGAGTGAGAAAAACATCACGGTTTGGTGCACATTGTATGGGCGTGTGTTACATTACATTCACTAGTAGGAGTGAGAAAAACATCACGGGGTGGTGCGCATTGTATGGGTGTGTTACATTACATTCACTAGTAGGAGTGAGAAAAACATCACGGGGTGGTGCGCATTGTATGGGTGTGTGTTACATTACATTCACTAGTAGGAGTGAGAAAAACATCACGGGGTGGTGCGCATTGTATGGGTGTGTGTTACATTAGATTCACTAGTAGTAGTGAAAAAACATCACTGGGTGTTGCGCATTGTATGGGTGTGTGTTACATTACATTCACTAGTAGGAGTGAGAAAAACATCACGGGGTGGTGCGCATTTTATGGGTGTTTGTTACATTATATTCACTAGTAGGAGTGAGAAAAACATCACGGTGTGGTGCGCATTGTTTGGGTGTGTGTTACATTACATTCACTAGTAGGAGTGAGATAAACATCACGGGGTGGTGCGCATTTTATGGGTGTGTGTTACATTACATTCACTAGTAGGAGTGAGAAAAACATCACGGGGTGGTGCACATTGTATGGGTGTGTGTTACATTACATTCACTAGTAGGAGTGAGAAAAACATCACGGGGTGGTGCGCATTTTATGGGTGTGTGTTACATTAGATTCACTAGTAGGAGTGAGAAAAACATCACGGGGTGGTGCGCATTGTATGGGTGTTTGTTACATTAGATTCACTAGTAGGAATGAGAAAATCATCACGGGGTGGTGCGCATTGTATGGGTGTGTGTTACATTACATTCACTAGTAGGAGTGAGAAAATCATCACGGGGTGGTGCGCATTGTATGGGTGTGTGTTACATTACATTCAGTAGTAGGAGTGAGAAAAACATCATGGGGTGGTGCGCATTGTATGGGTGTTTGTTACATTAGATTCACTAGTAGGAGTGAGAAAATCATCACGGGGTGGTGCGCATTGTATGGGTGTGTGTTACATTACATTCACTAGTAGGAGTGAGAAAAACATCACGGGGTGGTGCGCATTGTATGGGTGTGTGTTACATTACATTCACTAGTAGGAGTGAGAAAAACATCACGGGGTGGTGCGCATTGTATGGGTGTGTGTTACATTAGATTCACTAGTAGGAGTGAGAAAAACATCACGGGGTGGTGCGCATTGTATGGGTGTGTGTTACATTACATTCACTAGTAGGAGTGAGAAAAACATCACGGGGTGGTGCGGATTTTATGGGTGTTTGTTACATTACATTCACTAGTAGGAGTGAGAAAAACATCACGGGGTGGTGCGCATTGTATGGGTGTGTGTTACATTACATTCACTAGTAGGAGTGAGATAAACATCACGGGGTGGTGCGCATTGTATGGGTGTGTGTTACATTACATTCACTAGTAGGAGTGAGAAAAACATCACGGGGTGGTTCGCATTGTATGGGTGTGTGTTACATTACATTCACTAGTAGGAGTGAGAAAAACATCATGGGGTGGGACGCATTTTATGGGTGTTTGTTACATTACATTCACTACTAGGAGTGAGAAAAATATCACGGGGTGGTGCGCATTGTATGGGTGTGTGTTACATTACATTCACTAGTAGGAGTGAGAGAAACATCACGGGGTGGTGCGCATTTTATGGGTGTGCGTTACATTACATTCACTAGTAGGAGTGAGAGAAACATCACGGGGTGGTGCGCATTGTATGGGTGTGTGTTACATTACATTCACTAGTAGGAGTGAGAAAAACATCACGGGGTGGTGCGCATTGTATGGGTGTTTGTTACATTACATTCACTAGTAGGAGTGAGAAAAACATCACGGGGTGGTGCACATTGTATGGGTGTGTGTTACATTACATTCACTAGTAGGAGTGAGAAAAACATCACGGGGTGGTGCGCATTGTATGGGTGTGTTACATTACATTCACTAGTAGGAGTGAGAAAAACATCACGGGGTGGTGCGCATTGTATGGGTGTGTGTTACATTAGATTCACTAGTAGGAGTGAGAAAAACATCACGGGGTGGTGCGCATTGTATGGGTGTGTGTTACATTAGATTCACTAGTAGGAGTGAAAAAATATCACGGGGTGGTGCGCATTGTATGGGTGTGTGTTACATTACATTCACTAGTAGGAGTGAGAAAAACATCACGGGGTGGTGCGCATTGTATGGGTGTGTGTTACATTACATTCACTAGTAGGAGTGAGAAAAACATCACTGGGTGGTGCGCATTGTATGGGTGTGTGTCACATTACATTCACTAGTAGGAGTGAGAAAAACATCACGGGGTGGTGCGCATTGTATGGGTGTGTGTTACATTACATTCACTAGTAGGAGTGAGAAAAACATCACGGGGTGGTGCGCATTGTATGGGTGTGTGTTACATTAGATTCACTGGTAGGAGTGAGAAAAACATCACGGGGTGGTGCGCATTGTATGGGTGTGTGTTACATTAGATTCACTATTAGGAGTGAGAAAAACATCACGGGGTGGTGCGCATTGTATGGGTGTGTGTTACATTAGATTCACTGGTAGGAGTGAGAAAAACATCACGGGGTGGTGCGCATTGTATGGGTGTATGTTACATTAGATTCACTGGTAGGAGTGAGAAAAACATCACGGGGTGGTGCGCATTGTATGGGTGTGTGTTACATTAGATTCACTATTAGGAGTGAGAAAAACATCACGGGGTGGTGCGCATTGTATGCGTGTGTGTTACATTACATTCACTAGTAGGAGTGAGAAAAACATCACGGGGTGGTGCGCATTGTATGGGTGTGTGTTACATTACATTCACTAGTAGGAGTCAGAAAAACATCACGGGGTGGTGCACATTGTATGGGCGTGTGTTACATTACATTCACTAGTAGGAGTGAGAAAAACATCACGGGGTGGTGCGCATTGTATGGGTGTGTTACATTACATTCACTAGTAGGAGTGAGAAAAACATCACGGGGTGGTGCGCATTGTATGGGTGTGTGTTACATTGCATTCACTAGTAGGAGTGAGAAAAACATCACGGGGTGGTGCGCATTGTATGGGTGTGTGTTACATTACATTCACTAGTAGGAGTGAAAAAACATCACGGGGTGGTGCGCATTGTATGGGTGTGTGTTACATTACATACACTAGTAGGAGTGAGAAAATCATCACGGGGTGGTGCGCATTTTATGGGTGTTTGTTACATTATATTCACTAGTAGGAGTGAGAAAAACATCACGGGGTGGTGCGCATTGTATGGGTGTGTTACATTACATTCACTAGTAGGAGTGAGATAAACATCACGGGGTGGTGCGCATTGTATGGGTGTGTGTTACATTACATTCACTAGTAGGAGTGAGAAAAACATCACGGGGTGGTGCGCATTGTATGGGTGTGTGTTACATTACATTCACTAGTAGGAGTGAGAAAAACATCACGGGGTGGTGCGCATTTTATGGGTGTGTGTTACATTACATTCACTACTAGGAGTGAGAAAAATATCACGGGGTGGTGCGCATTGTATGGGTGTGTGTTACATTACATTCACTAGCAGGAGTGAGAGAAACATCACGGGGTGGTGCGATTTTATGGGTGTGCGTTACATTACATTCACTAGTAGGAGTGACAGAAACATCACGGGATGGTGCGCATTGTATGGGTGTGTGTTACATTACATTCACTAGTAGGAGTGAGAAAAACATCACGGGGTGGTGCGCATTGTATGGGTGTGTGTTACATTACATTCACTAGTAGGAGTGAGAAAAACATCACGGGGTGGTGCACATTGTATGGGTGTGTGTTACATTACATTCACTAGTAGGAGTGAGAAAACACAACGGGGTGGTGCGCATTGTATGGGTGTGTTACATTACATTCACTAGTAGGAGTGAGAAAAACATCACGGGGTGGTGCGCATTGTATGGGTGTGTGTTACATTACATTCACTAGTAGCAGTGAGAAAAACATCACGGGTGGTGCGCATTGTATGGGTGTGTGTTACATTAGATTCACTAGTAGGAGTGAAAAAACATCACGGGGTGGTGCGCATTGTATGGGTGTGTGTTACATTACATTCACTAGTAGGAGTGAGAAAAACATCACGGGGTGGTGCGCATTTTATGGGTGTGTGTTACATTAGATTCACTAGTAGGAGTGAGAAAAACATCACGGGGTGGTGCGCATTTTATGGGTGTGTGTTACATTACATTCACTAGTAGGAGTGAGAAAA